>NW_026892555.1:35892500-37092500 GCF_033815535.1 Pezoporus flaviventris
ACCGCCCCGGGACCCGCCACGGCCCCGTTACCTGCTGCTGACAGCTGCCCCGTCCCGTGGCAGCGGCATCTCCACCGGGCTGAGCCGTTCGTTCCGACAGTTCTATTTAGTCTCGGTTTCCGTAGGTGAGTACAGGCTGTCGAGCTCTTTATTGCTTTGTCTCTCCCCCTTTTTTAAACTCTAATTTATTGCTGTTAATTTTATTATTAACGTTATTATTATGTTATATTCTAGCGAGATCTTTCATGCTGCCTTGAGGATCCGCTCTTGGCATTCACCGCGTGCCTTAATTGTATGACATTAAATCAAGGTCCGCTGTGAACACGGAGAGTCAGAGCCTTGGAGCTCTCTCTCTCTCTCTCTCTCTCTCATTCTGGAAGCAGAATAGCAACTGATCCCCGAAAAAAAAACGGTAATTTGCCTCCGCCCTAGTCCCAGCCTGGCCTGGGCTGCATGTAATTCCTGCTTGAGTTTTCTTACTAGCCCGTCTGTTGTTTGCAATGCCCAGGAAGCTGTTAAATATGAATTTAATTGATTTTTTAGAAAGAAATTAAAAAGAGAGAAAGAAGAAGTTAAGCTTGTGCCTATTGCACAGTTCCAGGAGACTACTTTAATTTCGCCAGCGTCTTCGCGTGATTTTAAAGGCAGGAGTTGGCTCTCCCCGACTCGACGTCTGTGATTTGGCATCCCTGGCTGGGAGGGACTGTGTCCTTCCGGCTGCCCCAGTCCTGCGGCTCCGCCGGATGGCGGGCGGGGGGAGCCCGCACCCCCAGAGCATCGCAGCTCCTCTCGGCCGGGGGGGGGAGCAAGGGGCAGAAGGGGTCTTTCGGCGGTGAAAAATGAAAGGGCAGACGTGTCATCTTTCTTTGTAAAGCGGAAAAAATTCAGCTCACTCGCACCTGCCCCTTTCCCGGGAGGGTCTGGGCAGCCCATCTGGCCTGCACTGAATGGGGCAAGTGAGGAAATGAGGGGTGAAGTCATTACAATAATCATAATAATAATAATAAAAAAAATCATCCTGACTTTTTTTTTTTTTTTTAAAATTGTTACTACGGCTATTGCCATCTTTCACGGCTCAGGACAGGGACCATTCCTTTTCGGTGCCTATGGCACAGAGTAGAGGAGCGGAGCGGCCATGCACCATGCATCGCCCTAGGGCTGAACCCCGGCCGGACCCTGGGAAACGGGCGGGCTGACCTCGACTGCTGTCTCTGCCCCAGGGGCCGGGAGAGAGAGAGGAGGCAAAGCAGGCTGCGCAGCGGCGGCTGCCGGGTTCCGGCGAAGAGCTGGCCTTCCTGGGGACTTCTCCCATGGCTTGCCGGGGCATCCTGAGGCAAGCTGGTCAGGGGGCTCCGGTCTCTCCCGGCACCGCAGCTCTTGGCGACGGCCGCCTGGAAAACAGACAAAGCGAGAGCGTTAGAGAGGCAGGCGGGGAGGGAAGGAAGGCAGGCGGGAAGGGAAAGGAAGACAGGCGGGGAGGGAAGGGAAGGGAAGGCAAGGAGGGAAGGGCGCCGGGAGACCGCACGCCGCTCGGTTGTCAATGACAAAAGGGAGAGAGGGGGGAATCAGAGCAGGGGAAGGGCGGGGAGGAAAGGGGAAGGGGAGGAAGGGAAGGAAGAGAAGGGAAGGGAAAGGGGGGCCACACGAACTGACGCGAAGCTGGGGCCGGCCAGACCCGAGCCTCTGGACTGCTCACTCCGCAACCGAGGAGGCACAAGACAGAACGCCCCTCATCGCAGCGCCAGGGCGAGCCGGTACCTGGGTCTCTGCAGCGCGGTGGGAACCGGCCAGCCGCGGGTAACCGCAGAGAGCAACCTCCTTGCCCGCCTCTGCAAAATCCCCCAAGGGCAAAAGTAGGGGGAAGCTTAAAATTATAATATATTTAAAAACAATTTAAAAGAAAAAAATGAAGGGGGGGGGGCGCAGTTCTTCCTTCTTTCTCGGCTTGAAGAACGCAAGACAGCAAAGTGAGAAATCCATGGGGAGAAATCCAAGCATCCAAATAAAAATAAGTACTATCAACCCACTCCAAACACTTTAAAAATCGTAATAAAAACCAAAACGGTCAAACCTGCCGAGGGCTGGCGGCTCCTCCACCCAGCCGGAGCTACGGAGCGCAGCGAGGAGAGCCCTGTTAGCTGCTTTTGGGGGGTAGGAAGCGGTCCGGTCTCTCACCCTCGCTTGCTGCTCCAGAATTAGGGATTAATGCCTCTCCAGCCAAACAAATAAGGCATCTGCCTTCCGTACAAGAGGATTACACGGGGTTGCTGACGTCACCAGCCAGGCAGATGTTGGCTCCCAAAGTCCTGATCATCTCCCGTGTCCTTGAAACCCGGCACAATCCCAGCCCCGCGCCGCCCGGCCGGGTCCCTGCAAGGTCGAGGCGGACCTGCTCGGAGGGGACCCCGCCGAGCTGCTTTCTCCCAAAACGTCCTCTCGCATCGTCTGAAGAGAAAGGTGTGAAAAACCGATCCCAGCCGAAAGTTCAACCCTCCCCCTTCCCTCCGGCTCCTCTCCCCCCACTTTCCCCCGCCTTCCTCCCACCTCCCCAACCTCAATGTCACATGAATCTGTACAGTCATAGAGAGGAAGAGGAGGCCGCTCCCGGCTCACCCAGAGGCCACCCTCCCCTCACAGCAGCTGACCCCTCCTCACTGCGGCACCGTCGCTCCCCCTGTCTCCGCCCCTCCTTAACCTCCGACCCGGCCCACTCTGGACCCCAGCACAAGGCTGAGAGAGCTGTAGGGCCGGCCCCCTGAGGGCTTTGTTCCCGTTATGCCCGTCCCGGGGGTGAGCGGCGGGCAGAAGCTGGCCGTGAGGGGAAAACCATCTCCCGCGGCCGCAGAGCTATGCGGAGGCCCTGCGGCAGGCAGCATCTAGGGTGGGCAGCAAGCCGAACCGGGCCAGCGCAGGCAGAGAGCGCGGAGGTCGCTCAAGGCCTCCTCTTGCCTTGGGGAGCCGGCGGGAGGCACAAAATAGGGCTTTTTTCGTGGCTAAAGGACTTGAAAGTTGCGTTTATGCAATTCTTAGGTGGAAGCACAGCGGTTTGTCACTCCTGGAGCTCAGCTCTGAGTTTCATGATGGGTATTCTAGAACTGTGGGGTGGGTTGGAAGTGCTGCAAAGTGCATCTGAAAGGGGAATCCAATTAGAAGCGTGATCAAAATAATAAATAAAAAAGAAATTTGCCTGGGACCCATGGTTGTTGCCTTTGCTGTGGCATAAAGTCCATGACTCATCATTGCTAGTCGCTTTGCATCAAACAATGGTTTCTGTCATCTCGATACTGCAGAAAGGCAAACTAAATGATGTGACATAATACAGCGGGATGAAGAAGGATTCACCAGCACCTAGGCTTCTGTTGTTGTTGTTGTTCAAAGAAGCTGTTTTATAGATCTGTTCCATATTATCCTTGTCTGTCAAAGTGGCATTTAATTTTTCCAGTTGTGGAACTTGGTCACTGATAAAATCAATTTAATTTACACCACTGTCATTCATCTGATCCGAGCAGGAGACTTATTTTTGGCTCAGAGTTGAGGGGAAAAAAGCAACCGTATGCAGAAGGGAGAGATCCATTTGCTGCTTTTGTGAGCAGTGAGAAATCACTGGCAAGGCATTTTAATAGAGTTTGTTCTCATGCTGGAGAATTATAAACGCAATTTCTCAAGTCTTTCGTGTGTAAACTTGAGCAGCCACACGGAAGGAAAAACAAGAAAGGCAGGCCAGATCAGTTCCCCTCCGTTTTGGGGGCAGGCACCTTGATTCACGCCCTTTTCTCCCCAGGGTGATCTCTAGTCGGGCCCTGGCCACGCACACGGCCCCTGTCCATGGTGCTGACCAGCCGGCGGCTGAACAGCACTGCTCTCCGCGGTGTGCGCGCCCCTCCGCGCCCCTCCGCGCCCGCGCTGCCAGCTGCCGGAGAGGCCAGGGAGCGCGCCGGCCCTTCCAGGACACTTCCAAATCCGCCTGTGCTTTATTAGTATCTATTTTTTTTTTTAAAATTCAGCATTTAGAAGGAGGAGAGGCAGGGTGCACAGGAATTTGCCTTTCTCAGGTTTTATTTCATAACTCTCCTGTTTCAAAGTGCTTTTAATCCCTGACGCCTGGGAAAGCCCATATGATAATGAAAAGTGGTTAATATCGGGCAACGGTCTTTAAACCTTGGACTTTCATTTGTTTTCTTTAACAGATTGATGTGGAAATTCAGGGGCGGTTTTCAGTATCTGAGTACCTGCCTACCAGCTCACCTGAAAAGAACTGACAACATTCCAAACTATTTTTTTTCATTGCATGCTATAGCAGGAACAATTTCCACACAGTGACTAAATACACTCGAAAATCACACATTATGTGTACACGACCTCTTTGCGAGCCTAATGTTCTTTCTTGCTATGTGGCTACATCTGTAGGCACATACATACACCCTCTCTCACATACACATACATGTATGTATACATAAAGTTTAAATAATTTAGCGGAAAATTCAGACCATCACTCAGCGGTTCACAAGTTTTTTCTCAGATGATCTTTCCCCTCCCCTCTTTGGCTAGCGTCGCCCCTTTTTAGCATGTTAAAGCAAGAACAGGTCTTGGATTATTATTTCTTTCGTCCCCGTCTTCTCATAACCTACTCCCCTGAGTTGAATAACGCGGGTTAAGAGCAGCTGAAATAGCCGCTCCAATGCAAGAAGCTCTGAATGCAGCAGCTTTAGGGATTGTGCACTAGCCCTGCAAGGAGAAATGTGTGGGCTCTCTTAAACGTGAGGTACTGCCGGCAGGGGAAAAGGCAGAGCTGCAACCATTCACACTTCGTGGGCTGGGAGACTTCTTTCAAAGGAGTCCTGAAGTATTTAGGATTTGGGGGAAAACCCTTGTACCGGAAGAAAATGGCCTAAACACAATAGGACTCGCCATTTTCTCCTTCCAAAGCACAAAGCAGCTCCGCGGCTTCAGCACCACACAAAGAAAGCCCGGACTCTCTGAATTCTCTTACATTTTCCCCCACGATTTCAAAAGCCTTCCCCTCTAGCCGATCAGCTTTCCCAGGAGTGCTCACACAGAAAGAAAGAAAGAAAGGAGGAAGGGGAGGGGGAGAAAAGCGACCAGGCTAGGCGAAAGGGAGACAGTTTTGATCTTAGTTTATTTAAATCAAATCCTGCCAGGAAAAAGTACCGCTACCACATGTACACTTGAGGAGGGGGGAGGAAGGAATTCCCCCAAACCAGCTAGAAAGCTGGTTTGACCACCACATTCCTTCAAGCTGGATGGACTCGCGTTGCACCACAGAAACTCGAGCAGGGCCGCACTGCCCAAGGATAAGAGTGTACACACAGGGGCGTGCACACCTCCGTGACAGGAAAAAAAAAAAAAAAAGATAAAATGCATTTTCAGCCCATCTGAAGCCACATAATTGATGTCGATTATAGCCGTCTGCCCCCCGCTTCTCCAGCACTCGGCATTCCCCCGCGCCCGCGGGAGCTCCGAGCCTCCGGCTGCTGCCCTGCAGCCGCGCTCGGCTCTGCACGGCACGGCTCAGCAACGGCATGGCTTTGCTCGGCTCCGCTCAGCTCAGCAGCCCGTAGCATTCCCTCCCTTGGCTTTTATTTTCTTATTCAAGTAACTCAGCAGAAGACTGATAAAGAACGGGTGATATTTGAAAGTAACAATAATAATAATGAAAAAAAAGAGATAGTGGGAACAACAAAGAACCAAACCAAACCCAAACATCCCCAACCTAAACTGCAACAGCCTCTCACTATCCCTATGAAATGCAGCAAGAAATTTTGTACTTACAGCCAGCGCTAAAGTGAGCAATCCTCACCCCAGCGTGTTTTTTATTTTCCTTTTCTTTTTTCTTTTTCTTTCTTTTCATATATGTATTTTTTTTGTCTGCTTTTTTTTTTTTTTAAGTACTTTTTTGTTCCCATCGTCCGTGGCTCGAAGTGGATGCAGGCAAAACCGGCCTGTTAGCAGGAATGAAAATAAGA
This sequence comes from Pezoporus flaviventris, assembly GCF_033815535.1. Taxonomy (NCBI): domain Eukaryota; kingdom Metazoa; phylum Chordata; class Aves; order Psittaciformes; family Psittacidae; genus Pezoporus; species Pezoporus flaviventris. The sequence goes on from NW_026892555.1 coordinate 35,898,485, forward strand.
GTAATTTCATTGTGCAAATGCAGCGAAGAGACAAGATGCTGGGTTTCTCTTCATACTTTCTGCTTGGGAACCAGTAGCTCTCAGCACAGGAAAGCAGGACTGTGTGAGTCTCCCCCTCCTCTCTCTCTCTCACACACACAGACACATGAACACGCACACACACACATACACACTTACTTTCCTTCTTCTTCCTTTTTTTTTTTTTTTTTTTTCAAAAGAGGGCAGGTCGTTCCCTGAATCCCAATGAGTTAAGTCAGTCACTTTCCTTCGCATGCATCACAGCCTCCTTAGAGCTGCAGGCACAAAAGAGCATTTAGCTGCCTCCAATTTGTGTAGAAGGCCTGGCCTTAATTTGCTTTTTTATTTTTTTTGGGAGGGCGTTTGGTTATGTGTTTTTTTATAAAGTATATTTAGATCATGTATTTTACGTATTATAAAAATACCATGTCCCCAACTTTGACGATTGAGCCACTAACTGTAACCTTTTAATTAAATTCCTGAACTTACACGCATACTTAGCTAGTCTGCAGGAGCTTCACAAGAAATGGATGCACAGTATTTCTAAACTGGGCAGACCTGCACCCTGTTTCCTGCAAAGGTCAGGGCTGTACAATCCACAATTACTTTCCAATGAAGTCTTCAATCAACAAAATCTCCTTGAAAGGATTACAGGCCTTTAAAAATAAAGCTTCAATCTTAAATATACGTGGTGGCATATTCAATTTCAATCAAATATGAGGGATTGTTTAAAACATACATGTGTTTTCATGCTGGGTTACTTTTTCCAGGCTGACAGAGAAAAGTATGAGCATGGTTGTACTTGCTCCACATTTCAGCAGGTATTCTATGTTGATTCTTCTTTCCCAGTAGAGGAAAATCCATGGGTATATGTGTCTATATATGCTCATACATATATATAAAAATGTTATTTTTTTTATATATGTGCATATATATATGTATACACCCCCCCCCCCCCCCATCTGTGCATGACGGATCGTGGCTAGCCTGGCCATGTCGGAGTCTGACACCCACAGGGCTGGCAGAAGCCTGTCATGAGACAAATGAAGCGCTAAACCAACCCAGCGGTGGCCCTTCCTGATGTGGAGCTGCAGGGAGAAGAAAGGAAGGTCTGTGCTGGGGACCAGGGGCCCTGAGGGACCCCAGGGACACCCTAACATCTTGGTCACCTTAGGTTCTTGGCACTTTCTTTGCATCCTTGTCATCTCCTAATTCCAGCTACACTTGCTCAAATGGATGGTAATCCGACTCTAGAGGAGATTAAGGAACCAGAGATAGCTGCATTTAGGATTATCGAAAGGAAATGAAGGACTCTAATCCACTACCACACCTTACATTACAGGGTTTCAATAAGACATTATACCACCTTTTAGGATTTTAATCAAATGAAATCACTTGGAGAAGGGGACAGAAAGAGACCAAGTGGTGGACAGTGTGTTTACCCATTAAATGAATTGAATAGCAGAGAATAAGGTAAATTGTGAAAGCAGCCATGGCTGAGCTGCTTTCTTCTGCATCCCAGCACCCACTGTATCTGAATGGGCCCAAGGATCCTTGGGCCTCTCCTCAGGACCAGGGCAGGCTCAGAAAGGCCATGCTGGAGATCCACATGTGAACTGCAACATCAATCTAGTACTGATTTGAGCTGCAGTACGATCCTTCCTCCCTCTCCCAAATCCTACACCTCAAAAGCTAAAACTCCACAATATATGTTGTTTCCAGTCCATAAGAATTGTCAGTAAACCTTAGAATGTCCTTAGCTTCAGAGGGTTGTTTCTGCCCTATTCTGATTACATAAAGCCAAGAATAAAATAACCAGTGCTGACTACAGTGATAAAATGAAGTCCTCTATTTTTCCCCCCAGTTTCATGTTAAACCAAGGAAACAGCATATCATTTTGCTTCCAAATATACAAGTAGTCTACAGAAAGAGGTGTCCTAAAACCAGTTCCTCCTCCTTTTGAAAGTGTAACACGAGTAACATGGAATTAAAACACACAAACAAAACCAATCAACAAACAAATAACCTGTGAAATCTAAAGGTGTTTTCTTTTTGTCATTTCAAATATAACCGTCCATTTTCCCAGACAAGTTTTATATCTGAAGTGCTAGACTGCCTGCAACAAGCCTCTTTAAATAATATTTAATAGGAGTATGCTTAATTGTATTGAGCTTCTTCATATACTGATTATCCTTGGTGCATTATCAGGGTCATTTGAAATACTCCTCGATTGCAAGAAAAGAGCCTTAACATGAGGAAAAAAAGTGTCTAGTCATTCCAGAGTAAGATTTTGTTTTGTAGAGTGCTTGCCATGGTCCTTTGCAATCCTGGAAGCAAAATCCTGAATCAAAAGCCTCAGAAAGGAGACCTACGTGGACAGAGGCTCCAAATATAGCAGGCGCTAATTATGGAATCTCGTTCCCTGATTTAGGACTCTATTTTCCTTAGCAAGCCCATCATCCTGACACGACGCAGCTCAGGATGTTTGTTCAAAGCTTATGAAAATGTAACCCAACTCATTGCTAGAAGTTGTTGCTAATTAGTTGATAATAAACTTCTCCGGCCAGGACACAAAAGTCTTTCAGAAGTGCAAGGTGTTCTTTGTGGTGCCCTCACAAGGGGAATTAGCATATCAATTCGGCGGGGGAACAATGCAGCAAGGCGCTTGATTCCCGCCCCCCCTCCCCCCGCCCCCCCCCCCCCTTTTTCCCCTTTCTCCCTTTCCTAACGTTTTAAGTGGATGTGGTGGGCATGAAAGTGAAAGGCTGGGGTCCCCAGCGCCGCCCCTCCTTGGCTCCGGGCTGAGCCCGCCGCGCTCATCGCACTTGTAGCCGCGTCCGGCTCTGGACCACCGGGCAGCTACCCCTCTGCGCCGCTGGCTTTACGACCCCTCCTCTGTGGCTCTGACAAATGGAGATAGCTGGGGGCTTGCGAGCCCCCGCCCTGCCTCCCCCTCCCCTCGCCACCGATGAAAGGGTTTCAGCCTGAAAGCCTTTTGCAAATGGTTGTTTTACAACGCCTCCCGCCCCTGCCAAGGTAATTCTGCTACCCAATATCCTTAATAAAGACTGTTGTTCCCCCTTCAGTTGTTAAAGGTTTCTCTGACAGACTGGTCTTTTCTTCCTCACCTCCAAAGCGTGGATTTCTAGACCTCCCTACACAGGTGTAAACACTGAGAGAAAGCAATGGTCCTGATAAAAATGTCCAGCCAGTTATAAATGCAAATAACTGAGGGGGGAAGTCCCATTTTTAGCAATCTAACAGGAATTTGTCCTATTGATTGCAATTGCTGCCTCCTCCTGCTCTTTTTTGTTTTCTTTCTTTATTTTCTTTTTAATTTTATGCCTAGTAAATTCACAAGATACAAAACCCGCAAACACAAGGCACAACCAAACACCCAAACCTCTTAGCTGCTTGGTGACATGTGTAAGTGGATGCCATAGAAGAATGGAAATCTGTGTATAACAGGCCAAAGAAAGCAATTAAACAAAACTCTGCGATCCTGAGGCCTCTGATCCATCTAACTGTGTTCCTACCCAAAGGCTTGACAGCTGCAAGAGTTATTTATCCACATGGTTAGAGCGCAAATAAATGCCTCGGTTAGAATGAGAAATGTGGTTTGGGCCCTACAGGTAAATCAGAGCAAGTCTACTGAGTGGCATTTGCCCTCCTTGGTGGCTGCGGATGAACCCTTTGTTTGGAGCATGGGGAAGGGGCCAGCCTGTGAGGAGATAAAAGCTAGGCTTGCCTAATCAGGGCAGAAATGAACTGAGAGATTTCAATCTTCTGCCTTTTCTTATTTTTTTTTTTTTTTGGAAAGGAGCAGCACTCTCCAGTTGGCTCCCACTCAGAAAAGAGGATGCTTGAATACAGTTATTTTTAGGAGCTGCAGCAATATGTAGTGTGCAATAAAGCATAGTGATATGCTAAGGAGTAAAAGAAAAGAAACCTAATTTTCCCCCTTAAATCGCTAGGGAAAATGGTACCCCAGGAAAAATGTGTTGTGTAATTTATTTATTTTTTTTAAAGAAAGTATTTATTAAGAGACAATATTTATTTTCTTGGGTTTGTATAGGAAGTCTTGAGTGATGAGAATAAAAGCCCAAATCCTAAGAGTTTTCATGAAATTCAGTTAATGGAAAGAAAAACCCAGCCCCATGTTAAGGATGGTTTTTTCCCCAAATGCAAACCATCAGGGAGGAATCTGAAGAGAGCTTTACTTTCTGTGCAAAATCTCCATTGTTGCTTGGCAAACAATGGGAGCTCTGGGCGACTGGAAGGCTGTGAGAATGAATAGGGAATCCGCAGGATGTGTGCGGGTCAGTGCTTGGGGTCTCTGTCCTAAAGCCCTTTCTCAGCTTGCCACAATAAAGTAGCACAAGGTTTAGTCTTTCCTGGGTCACTGGCCATCTTCTATTATTCAACACTTCACAACAAAAAACACTTATTAATCAGCGCTGACCAGAGGCCCCTTTTGAAACAAGAGAAGGGGAGAAAGAGAGGGGGAGAGAGAGAAAAGAAGATTGAGAAACCCCGAACAGACCCTCCCAATACAAGAGCAACCATAGGAACTTTCTCAACTGGCCAAAGAGATTTTTTTTTTCTTCTTTTTGCCACAACAAAGTTTCCAATCAGGTCAGAGAGGACTGGACTTTACCCCCTACCCCCACCCCTGTTTCCCCTCTCACTCTCTTTCCTTCTTGCTCTGAAGATGATGGAGACTTTGTTTTGCAAGTAAGGATGGCTTTAGGTCAAATTGCCAAGGTCTGATCTTAGAGGTGTATCCTTGCTATATTGGAAGATAAGGCTGTTTCTCATCTGGGCCTCAACTCTGGAGATGGCATAGGAGAGAAGAGGTTTGCTTGTGGGGCGCTGCTCTTGTGCTTTAAGAGCTGATGGATGAGGTGTCAGGGCAGTAGGTGTATGTGGACTTGGCTCAAAATGGTATGAGAGAGCATCAAATGTGCCATTTATTGACTCTGTTGAGGGCAAACGTGGGCTTCTTGTTGTTGTTCCTGATTTTCTAGCACTATATATTGCAAAGGCCTAAATGGTGAGCTTTGGAGTGAAAAGGAACTGATGGATTGAAGAGAAAAACTTTGTATTCCTCTGTGCAAAGGAGGATTCAAAAGCAGCGGTGAAAAGGGATCATAAAGGACCTAATAAGTGATAATTTGATTTGCAGGGGGAAATGTGTTTTGGTTTGTTGTTTTTTTTTTTCCCTTATTTTGCTTCTTTGTTGCCTTCTGATTTTTTTTTTTTGTTTTGTTTTTTTGTTTTAGGTTGTTTATTCTTAAGTCAGTTGGTGTTTCTATGTAATGAAATATGCATAGATTGTTACACAGCCCACATTATGATGTTCATGCTTCTTACCCCCATGAAAATTGTCTAAATAGCTTTGTACAAAGAAGTTTATTTTGTTAGCTAAAACTATTTTTTGAGTGGAGAATATGACTGAAAAACTGAGGTGGTTCAGACTTTGTTAACAGTACAGGTACAGACATACCTAAGAGAACAAAGCAATTTGTACTAACTTTTATATTTAACAAATGCATAGAGACAGCAAATATCGAATCCCCTGTGGATTACCTGTGAAAATGAAATTGTTGTCTCAAGAAAAAAATTAGTCCACAAGAAAGGTAAAAGCTCCTTTTATTTTTTGTTGTTGACTAAATCATGTGTGTATCGAGGGGTGGGCTTTTTTGTTTGTCTGAAGTCGATGTGCCTATTTTAGCTAGGGTATATTACTAAATGGGAACCTAAGGAAAAGCTGTTCTCTAAGCCCTCTGAATATCGGACTTTGTAGCATGTAAGCTGTGACTAGTGCACCATAGAACTCCTCACTACAGGGTATTGTTAGTGGAAACCAGAATAAAGTGTTTTTTTGGGGGGTAGCCCCAGTGGTGCTTTACCACAGTTTGCATTGCAAAGACCAGGCTGCAGTTCAGGGTTTGTTTGCAGGAAATATACTTTACGTAAGAGCTTATAGTAGAGTATTCTCTCTTTTCTCCTCAAATATTGTGTTACTCAGATTTTGCAGAGCTTGACGTTCCAGCAATGGAGTAATCAAGTGTTACCTAAATTATTTAAAGCCTGGGATTAAAGGCCTTAGCTCTGAGTGCTGACAAGCTTTCAAATGTAGCCTGAGAAAAGTTTTGTATCCTTTCCTCGGTGTGTACACTTTGAAAATAATTTGGAAAAATACAGTGAATTATTCTCAAAATGTATGCACAGAGAGAATGAATAATTCTTTTACAAGTTGATCTCCAAAGGAATGAGTGACTATTAAAAATACAGCAGCAATGTGTACACAATAATATTGTGGCACCTGCAACATTATTTTTAGCAGATCTATCCCTTTCACTGGAGCTTGTTGAAAGGAGCTCTTTTATTTTAGGACTTTGGTTTGGTCTGCAACACAAAGAATGCATCAATTCAACAAATATGACCATTTCAAATGTTAAGTTCCTTTATGTTTCGAGGCCTTACCCTTCATTTCTTGCTCTTCTGGATGCTCAGTGGCTTCACGCTTCTGTGTACTGAAAAGTAATGATGATAACATATGATTACCTTAAAATGTTGGATAAAATACATAGAAATGCATTTTCACCCAGCTAGATTTTATTTCCACCTGTATGTGGATTTGGTGAGCTACATGTATATTTATTTGTGTTCTTTGTCTTAGCTTTGTTTTGTGAATCGGTGGATTGTTGGTGTTAAACAGTTATAGATACTTTATTTTTTTTCTTTTAGACACTGTACCATTTCTGCTATACTGTAGTGCAAAAACAGATGCACAGGGTTGTTGTATTCTGGATTTTCACTGCATCACTATAATGTACTTTGGACAGTATTCTGTAAAACTAATGTCATTCACAGAAATAAGGATTTTTCTAGTTTGACAAAAAAGAAATAGCAATGGCAGTTACATTTTTGCAAAGGTTTCATCATTAGTAGGTTGTTCTATGCCATCAAGAGACTTAAATTAGAAATGTTGCTATATGTCAGCTTCTCTTTCCATTCTTATTAATGGCTGATTGTGTGAGTAAGTCCGATCTAAATCAGTGGGACTATTCAAAGGCTGAGATGCTACTCTACATGACAAAGGGGACAACAAAATTTGGCCTGCTGAATTGAATGGAACTATTGGAAGAACAATATAGAGCTCGGAGTGTGGAAGGATACTCAAATCTGTCTTTAGTATAAGGCACCAACCTTATGCAGTGCTTTTAAAACATGGACATTTCTGCACATACGAATTTGTAGCTTCAGCCAAGAGAGGCAAAAACAAGCCACTGGGGATAAGTAAGGTATGTGAGGCTGGCAAAGATGGAAAGCAGAGAGTATCGATCACAGGCAGAAGTGCGGGTTAAGGTGGTGCAGAACAGAAGGGAAAGGACACCAGCACTTTGTTCATGGAATATATATGCCAGGCTGAAGGACCACTACAGAGCTGGAGATGGGTTTAAGAGATAAAAGAAGCCTGAGATAGCTACTGTAAAGTACTCAGAAAACAGAAGAGGTTCTTCCTGTGTGTTTGCACAACATTTGTGGTTTAAAGTAGTTTTGTATTTACTTATATTGATATTTTAAGGTAGAAAGATTTTTAAAGTATTGCCTTGTCTGTACAGTGCATCCTGGGTTAAAAATGACTTGTAGTAACTGTTCCAGATATCTACGGGAATTAGGATGCTCTTCCCATAAATTATCTCTGCTCCTGTGAAGACTGCTTTACTCATATGTGAGTTGTATCCACTCTACTTGCTAAGGGTTTTCCAGCCAACTTATTTCAGTGAAGGCTTGGTTATGATTTGAAATAGATAGATCAAGGTTTTATAAATGAGTTCCTGAAAATCTGGCAGCAAAAAGACAAATTTTAGCATGGTACACATGTGCATATCTGTCTGACATACCCCTGAAGAACCACATCTTTTACATTTCTCTGCAGATATATATCACTATAGACTGATGAAAAAAAAGATCTTGAATACACATATATTGGGTTTTGGGTCTGCATCTTGGACGTATATAAACATCTGCATGTTTATTTTAGTAAGTCTGCTCCTTGATAATGAATACAGACGTTATATTCATTCAGTAGAAAGAGTGCTATATTTAAATATAGGGAAAAGGGACATGTGAGTTTACCTTCTAAGGGACTTATTTATTTGTCCACTCCAGAAACTGTAGTGCTGCTACGAAGGTGTTTTTGGCAAAGAGAGATATAGAATAATCAATTAAAAATATGGCAGAGATATAGCACGCTTTATTGAATGTAAATACATTTCCAACTATGTGAGGGCATAGAAAATGCAGAGCCGTGTGGGATAAAACAAAACCCAAAGCACACAGACTCAATGCACCTTCACTCAATCACACCACAGATTTTCCTTCCTGTTTTTCACAGCAACACCGGAACTTTGTGGAGGTTTTGTCCCATGTTTTAATAAAGGCATTATCTCGAGGGCTTGCGACATGGAGTTATGTTTAAGAGCAGGCTGAAACCAGCTTGTCTGCTTGTCTCAGGTTCTTGTAGACCAGGAATCTGGGACCTGCAGTCTCAGCAGCTGATGAGCTGAAGGCCTGCTGGGAGTAGAAGCAGGGAATAAAGGGATGAATCTGTTGGTCAGTTTGAAAGTTGTTTTTATATATGCATTATTTTTTTTAAGGTGGAATCTAAGTGATGGAGTGTTCACCAAAAGTTAGTGCTATATATCTAAAGAATTCAAAACTAATGAGTCATTCTTTCCAAGGCTTTGATTATTTTTCTAATAATACATTTAGGGCTTGTTTCCTGTTTTTGAGCTGGGGCCCTCGTGCTTTCAGACTTTTCATCTGCAAAAGCTGGAAATTTACTTTAAAAACAAGATTTGAGCTTCTCTTGCAGATACATGATTGCAGCAGCTGGGGCTTTATGAAACACTGGCTCATGAAAGTGGGAGAGCTGGCGGTATTAAGAAGCTAAGGAAAGGGCCTGGAATTATTATGAAGTCTTATAGCTCAGAGAGATCAAATAACTATTCAAAAGACTTTTAAAAGCCTCTGTAATTCTGTGTGTGTGTGTGGGTTGTTTGTGTAGGGGGTGAGTTTGTTCACAGATCTTCGCTAAAGGAAATGTGGGGAGAGGATGCAGGTGAGAATAAAGTTTGTGGTGACATGTTGAGGGAGAGAATCTGTATCGAAGGCTGGGTATCACTGAGAAATGCAAGGATGGAGGCACTAACTCCTTGCAGAGGCAGGATCAGGGGGTTGGGAGGGAAGCTGCTGCTCGGGTACCTGATGACTAGTTGTTTAAATACATCAAAATTGATAATCTATGCAGCAAAATTCAGCTTGCTGCAGGGAAGAACTGCTCCAGCTTGGCTGCAAAAGCTTGAACTCCAAGCAAGGCTGAAATTGCTCAACTACATCTTTTACGACAAAAACATATTTTTTTTTTTTAATGGCAGATGACATGGCTTGGGGATAAAAAAGTACCAGTAGATGGCGTGCAAAAATATTCAGAGCTGTTCATAGGTTTTATTGGACAAATGTAAGTTCTTGTTATTGCAACTGGCTTTGAGTATGAAGGCATGTAAGTAGTGAGTTTAATGAGGAGGTTCCTGGTAAGCAGGGAGGATGTGCATGTAAGAGAAACAAAAGACTGAGATTAATTTAATCTATTCATCTGTTTTCACAAATAGCTTTTCAACCACTGCTGCTTCTTTTTTTAACCTAGTCAAAGCATGACCATTTTAGCAAGGGTCATTTCCTCTGCAGGCTTCACACTACAGTCTCCTCTTTTGAAATGCTGCCTAAAATACATGCTTACACTTTGTCCTGGGGAGGAAAGCATAGAAAGAGGAGCTTGTTTCTTTGTAGTTTATTAGAATTTACAAATAAAAATAATTTACAGGAAAGATCAAGAATTGAATACCTTGTGAAAATGTCAATGCTTTGTAAAGTTATGGGTTCATGACATAGAGTCTGTATGACATTCTTCATTTTAGTTGGTATTATTATTCCATGTTGATCGATTTAGCCTTGTGTTCTTGCAGAACTGGAAATAGTCACTCTAAAATAATTGTTTGGGTTTTGTGGTTTTTGTGTGTGTTTTTGTGGTTTTTTTTGTGTATACAAAATATCATAGAGAATCAGTTGATAGCTGCCAGTTGATATTGCCCACCTGCAGAGGTAACAGTAGCATTGTGTGAATTTATTGTCACACAGTAGCTCTTAGTCCAATATAAAAAGGTACTGAAACTGTTTCTAATTGTAGATGGTCATGGCCATGGCTATGTGTACGTGAAAATATTGGGTTTGATAGGTACCTTTGATCATATTAATGATGCTCTGCCTCCTGCTTACTAGTTCTCCAAGATTGATTTTGAGGTCAGAGGTCTTCCCCACCAGCTCCACAGAAATTATATCATGTTATCAAACAGAGTGTGATGTGGGTGTCAGATGGCCTACAAGAAAAGCTGGTTTGTTAGCAGCCTGATATACATTTAAAAACAAAAAATTGGAATTCACTGCTTAAGCCCCCTACCAACCAGCTTTGTTTTACAGTGACCTGGACCTTTGAAGATGCCAACACAAAAACTCTGAGAAACATTGTCTTCCCTTTCTGCTCTTACCTATTTACTGTGGTTCATGGAAATACTGTAGTGAAGGCATATCAGAATTTGTAGAGATAGGATTTTTGTTACAAGGACATGATATAACTGTGTCCATGCAAAAGACAGAGAGAAAGGACCCACAGAAAAAGCTCAGGAATATGCTGGGGTTCTTGTAGGCTTTCTAGCTCTAACACAAACTGCTGTTCTTGGAGGTTCAGTTTAGGAAAATATGAAAATCTAGATTGTTGCTAGGTTCTAACCGAGTGTTTTGCAGAAGTGGAAGGAGGAGTCTGCATGCACTGGAGTTCTTCACTTCCAGGAGAGTGAGACAGGCAGAATTTCTCCTTCTGTAGGAGCTTTTGCAATTAGATCAGATTTGTTGATTTACAAAGATATTTTGGAAAGTTTTCTAATATTTTATAACTCGTGATTTCTCTGTGTTAGTTCTGCCTTGTTATTTGCACAGCTATCTTTATAAGTGAAAGGGCATAAACCCAGGCCTTCTAAATATAAAAAGAAATATCTTTTTGTGACTTTTCTTCTTATTAGGGCTATATATTTTATGTCTTGCTTGTTTTTCTACAGCATTCTGTCTTAATTAGAGCTCATTTGCAGCAGTCTGTGTAAGTTGCTTGTTTCTCATGACAGTTTCTCATTTAACCCAAAACCAATAAAACCTTTTCATCATGCCATTCCTTCTCGTTTTCTTGCTTTTATGTGTGTGGTGGAGATTTTTAGACGAGATTACAGTTTGAAGATGAAGCATACACATAATTCACTTAATTTATATTATATTTCAGTACATTTAAATGATCACATCTTTTTTATTTTTTTGTCAACTGAGTGTTCTACATCTACTGGCAAAGTAAGGTATCAGTACACTGTGATGAAATGGAAATAGAAAGTGCTGAGTTCTACTCTTTTGTATACTTTTCTCCCCATTTAAAACAAAGCATATAAGTATCTGTACTAGATGAAAGGTTAAATGACAAGATTTTAATTTTTTATTGCTCACTTGCCCTTTTGACAGTGGGATTTAGTAGAAGCATATGATCTGAGGTTTCTAGTGCAGAGCTTCAGTCTGCTGCTTCTCTCAATTTATCATTTTCTTTTAATTTTATTTTTTAGTTTAAATATTTCTGAAAAGTAGATGCTTTTTCTGTCAAAACAGGAGCTGTTTATGAGACACAAAATCTGTTTTTAATGACTTCAGTTTATGTGAATTAAGATCTAGTGTTTACTGGGACACAATTCTATGAATTGGTGAATCCCATCGCTCATTGGAATGAATAAACCGCCTTTTAGGAATTAGTGCTTTGTATGATTAACATTGTATTAATTTTATGGTTATCAAGGATCAATATTTATAAAATGCATTAAGAACTATTTTGTGTGTTTCCATTGAGAGAGACAATGTTACCTATTGCATGTCTGTTAATGTCTTTACTGAGTGTCTTGAGACACTTATTTGGAAACACCAGGCAACCCTGATGGTAGTGGGAAGGTAGATAAACAGAGCTGTTGAAAAACATCTAGTTTAATGAAGTCTAGTTAACTGAAATTTTGAATTTTAATAATACCCAGCCTAGTCAACACCCTCCATATTTTATGGACGTTTTTTTGCCTTTTAATGGCAACAGGTCAGCTCTTTGTGCCGAATAAGTTACCCCAAAGTGTTTTGATCTCTGAGTATACAACTCTGTTTATATACTTTACAGCAGAGCATGTTTCTGGAAGGAGTCCTGGAAGCACTTCTCAGGACAGTAGTCTTAATTCCAATTCAGAGAAGCAGCCAAGCCAACAACAGCAGCAGAAGATGCAAGGTTAGAAAATCAATACTCTGCTGTGATTTAAAATAGTTTGTAAGTATCATACTTGTCTTTGTGAGGATGCTCATCTTTATTTTACCAATGCCAGAGACCTAGTAAACTCTAAAAATACTGATTTCAGATTTCATGTCTCCGCTGTGCTTCTTCCATCCCTTGGGTAAATAAGCTGACTTTGGACAAGAGGACTGAAGCGAGAGGGTGAATGGGCACTTTTTAACAATTTCGTGAGTGATTGGGGTGAGTTTTGAATTCTGCTCTCAGATTAGTCAGGTTCAAAACCAGTTCTTTGTCAAAGGTTCAAACTACCATGGTTACATTTAAAAGTTACCACTATGAAAATCCCTTAAAAGTTCAAGAAAGATGTGGGTTTTGCTATAAATTTCTGATATTACTCCTGCTGAAAAGTAGGGTCTCCATTCTTCAATACTCCTCTCTGGGCTAAGATCCTTAACTTTATCTTGTATCTAATTCATTTTTTTTTCTCTGTTCTTGCCTTACTGCGTGGAATATCACTCTCTGTCACATTTATCTGTATAAATTATTTCTTTCAAATTATCCTCTGTCCTCCCACGCATTCTTTTCTATAATTTTCTAGAATCTTGCAAATACAAAGGTTAATTAACTAATAGTCAAATGCTGGTTTGACACAGGTAAGTGAGTGTTCTCTTTGCTTTTACCTAATGCAGAAGTAGGGAGAGAGGGTAGAAGATCTGGCTGGCAGGAGAAGAATTTGCTTCAGAGATTTGGTTCTCAGGCTCTTTTTTTTTCCCCTCCTTGCCCCATTTGTGTAGTCAGACAAGGGGAAGGCTTAGCAGAAAGAGGGGTTGCATGGTCTACCTTCTATAGTTTGAACAAATAAAGGATGCTACAAGTGATAATTTCCCCACATTTTAACATCCAGGGCACCAGAGAAGGTCAGGGCAGGGCAGGAGCAGGACCCTCTGTGTGAAGTATCACAGAGGAGAGTGGCTATCTGAACGTGTCATCTATGACTTCAACTGTGGTATGAGCTGTAGTTTTTCCCCCAATTAAGAGACCTGATAAACACCATCAGGAAGTCTGAAAGGGGCTTGATAAAGGGAAGTCTGAGCCCACCTACAGCATGAGATGTTGCTGATGTTGCATGTGTGAGGTTTGTACAAGTATCCTACCAGCAGTGGTGGGCAGGACACCAATCTCTCCCATTCTTTTGAAGGTTTAGGGGTTCTTGCTAAAACGGCTTGCACAGCAGTTGTGTGCTGACTGTTGAAAGGTGGAGAGCCAGCTCTCATCTCAGTGTTAAAGTCTGCACTCCAATTGCCTTACTAGGGGACATTTAGCTGGCATTAACATTGGTCAGTGTTGTGGTTTAATTCGAGCTGGCAACTGAGACATGGGTGCATTACCAATATTATTGTCAGGCTACAGCCAGCACACAGCACTGCACCAGCTACTAAGAGGAAAATTAACTCTAACCCAGCCAAAACCTCATGTTTGCTTCTACAACGTGTAAAAGGAAGGTGCTACAACTATTGTGCATGAAAGCTATATCTATTAGAGGTATTATATCTGGTTTAAACTGTAGATTTTCCAGTATAAGTCTTTGCTTCTTTTTTTGGGGTGATGTTTTCTTTAACAAATTCAATAAATAACATAGAAACAAGCTTGAAAACCTTACTTCAAGTGATATTTACCTAGTCACTTTGTCAGATACATTATGTGCTGTGTAAATGGTCTGTGAACAAAAATACAGTCCTTTTTTTCCCAAAACCTGCAATTTTCTTGTAGGTTTTTTCTATTTTTTTTATTCAGACATGTTATTTAGCTGAAACTTTATTTAAATTTAAGCTAAATCAGTTGTATAAATTCTATCTCTTCTGCATGAAAGAAGCAGACAAGTTATAGGCCAGTGAAGAAGGAACCTTCCTGATAGTTCTGCTTATGCAGTCATGCTGTTAGGAGTAATCATAAGTAATGATCTATAGATAGACCATTATGTGGATGTTTAAATATGGACAAAACCAGGACAATGTTTACTTATGTAAGGCCTTACATTTCCTGATGATGATAATATCAGTCAAAGGGGTAGGTCTGGCCTATCTAGAGTGGAAGATTTCTAAACCTGTTTCTCCCTTAGTTAAAAACCCTTTGCTATTGCATTAACAGGTCCATTCAGCACCTCTCAGAAGCAGGCTACAAATGTGTATGGGACAATAACATTTTTATGAAAGGAAACCACTGTAGACCACAAACTCTGTGAGATAGGTTTCTTCTCTAATTGTCTTTTCCCTGAGGTAGCTATTATACTTCATGATGGAATAAATTGTATTAATAATTTTATTCATTTAAATGGGAAATGGTTTCTCAAAAGGAGAAGCTAAAAGAGGCAGGATCAGTAAAAGAAATGAAGTCTCCACCTTGACACTAACAAGGTTGATTTCTTAATGTCCTACAGTTATTTTTCTCCATATGATACCCTAGGTAAATGCACCTGCTTTATTTCATACAAAAAGTCATACTGACTTTAACTGGGAGCTAATCATGTGACTAGTCCATATGGTATCTTTAAACACTTAATTTAGTTTTAGGCAAGCTTTGGTTATAATTTGTGTTCCACTATTAAGATCTATACACCAAGTACTATATGGTCTACGTGAGTGTTATTTACTTCATTATGCACTAATAACATTTTAAACTTCACTGTAGTCATGATGAATCAAAAAAAGGACATTGATAACCCAGACAGATATGGTAACTTGGTATGATTTAAGATAATATGACAGTGTAAAAAGGATCAAGGCTCCATCACGTCCAGTGGTAGGCAACAGACTGAGAGCAGGTAGGGGCAACTCTCCCACCTCAAGGTTTGCCTGGTGTTAACTGTAGGTAAAATTGAGGTAAAGTGACAAACACTGAATTGATAAATACAGTGTTGTTGACTAATTGAGATTAATCCTATCTCCTGAACAAAAGGACTACACTCACTGTGATCAGCTGTTACAGCCCCAGTGACCATTGGGAGTGCGACAGTGGTGCTAGATGGTTATTGTAATGGCCTTTCATGTATCTGGCTGTTTGTATGAGCTTATTACTGACTGACCAGATTAAATCTCCCTGCACTTGTATCGCCATGGAAATGGTGGTGGTTGGCAGGTGTGGCCACCTGGGTTCTTGTAGGGGTGATTAAACGCAGGGTCTAAGGTTGAAGCAGGGAATTTACTATCTTCTGTCAGCTCCCGGGAAATACCATGAAAAGGTGAGCAGTGTTTGGAGGTGTAGAGAAATGGGATACTGAATGAAAAAGTGCTTGTGGAAATGGCTTACAGTATGAGGTTGCAGATTTTGAGCACAGGGCCAGGGCAGCTGTGCTAGTCTAAAATCTGCCAAGCAATGCAGAAATGAACATCTCTCAGGAAGCAGCATCCCCTGCTTCTCCCCATCAAAGCTAGAATGCGTGAACTGAGCTCAGCGTGCCTGTAAATGGCTTCTGCAGGAGAGGAGGTGCCAGGGGTCAAGCAGCATTCACTGCAGGTCGCCTGTGCTATGCAGTCTGACACAGGATAAAACCCACCTGTATTCCTGAATTTGTGCTTGGATGATTCATGTAAACTTGCATTAACAATCATATATTTTCATGTAGAATGCATCATTGTGAACAAGCTTTGGAGCCTCAGATGGCAGTGCAGAATCTCAGTCAAAATCCCTGTATCCATTTTACGGGACGGAGCTCATCCTTCAGACAATGAGAGATTCAGGAGGAGCTGACTGTCCATTTGTGGTTATATATGGAGTTGATTAAATGTATAAATGCATATACAGAGTTTGTAGATTAAATTATCTCTGTCATGTCACTAGAAAAGCTCAGTAGAACCTCCTTCTATGCAGTAGGATTGTTCACTTTCAAACTTGGATGCCACAGCCCAAGATGGGTTCTACTAACAATCTTGTAAGAGTGTACACCATCAGCACTAATACTGTGTCTATTTCTACTGCTGTTTCCACTCCTTATAGACCCAGTGATCCTTTCAGTCACTGTGTCACACTGGGAACTCAAAGAGAGCTGCACCAGGACGTCCTCTTATGGCAGCAGGGAGATTTTTAAAGCATAGATTGAGAGTAAGTGGTGCAATATTGCCATCTATTCTGAGAATCCTCTGAAGCAATAGTTCTGAGAGATGTATTTTTTTTCCCCTTTCAAGTGGGATTTAACACAGTCCTAATGATGAAAATTCGGTTGCTAATGTAGCTTTTCTATTTTTTTTTTCTTTTTAACCTGTTACCCAGGTATTGTACTTATCCTAGACTCAAACTATGGTCCATGACTTCCTGAGCACACAAGTTCTCCATGTGTATTATTCATTCTAATGTATTGAAGAGCTTCTGACAAATGCAGTAAATTCAGGGGACAACATGCAAAATTTAGGTTTAGCTTCAGTTCAAAAGCATAATAACTTGATTGTGCGGTTCCTGAAAACACAAGTGATGGGCTCAGACCCACTCTGATGAGTAGGGGCAGAGATTTAAAGCAAAAGCTTGAGTCTGGCTCTGTTTTTCATCTAATACTGAAATCCCAGTTGAGAATTTGTGATCAGCAGGTGAGGATAGATCTAGTCTGGAGTTGAGGATGGTCATTTCAGAAGTGAGCCTTTGTCATGCTGCAAGTTTAGTTATTTATTCCAAGTTCAAAAATGTCACTGAGGAATAGGTCTTTTTTTGACTCCTTGACAAATTCTGACAGCATCATGGCTAGGGCACTTTGTTGGCAGTTAGGAGAGGAAAGTGTGTACTTCAGTTTGCTATTTCACAGAGGGGTGCTTTTACCACTGGAATTGGTACTGGAATTCTCATTCTTGTAGCTCTCTCACTGAAATATCCCAGTTCCTCAAATTTGTCCCCTAACTAAAATAATTTGGGGAGTTTTTACCTAATCCAACATAGATGAAACAATGCTTTTGGCATATGGATTGTGCACTGAAGAAATTCCCATAGCTCTGTGCATGAATAATTGGCATATCCGGCTCCATGGAGGACTAATCAACGGCAGCAGAGTAACACTACAGCATAAGCTGCTATTGCTGGAAGGAATGGGAAATGATAAAGAGATTGTTCAGAGGCTGAAGCTCTTGGACTTTCAGCTATTGATCTCTTTCCACAGTGGAATATGGCAAAAGTTTTGATTTCTGAGAGATCTATGGTTTACCTCAAAGATGGTGCCAAATAGATCTTGGAGATCTAGATGTTCTGCATATGTTATTTACATAGTTCTTTGATATAAAAATGTCTGTAAGCAAACATTTCTTTCTCTTCCATTACCTGTAAAGCAAATTGATAGAAAACCTATAGAAAGAATTTGCATTACTACCTGGGTATGTCCTGCCATGAAAAAAAACTGTCTTGAAGGGAGAAAGACTCCTCAGAGTGGTCCACCCTTGAGCTCTTTTCATCTCCTCTGGGTTTGCATCATTACAGTTGCACAAAACTAAACCATACACAGTTTTGTTTTAATCTGTTTTTCAAACAATATGTCCTCTAATACGTTGATGTACTTAGAAGATGAGAATTTGATTTCTTTCATACCTGATATATAGACTAGGTCTGTGAAAACTTTACCATTTTTTCTTTAGACTGAAGTCAGTAGTAACTATCCTGAACAGAAGATTATGTTTACATTATTAAAAATGTATATAATACAACAGTAATATCAGGTACATCTCTCTTTGTGATTGCCCAGTTTGAACTGAAGATGGTAATAAAAACTGGTTATCTTTTTCTGCTACTCAAAATAATAATAAAAAAAATAATTACTAACATTCTAATAAAATGGTTACTAAATTCCTGACCATTGTTCTCTGTTCCTTCCAGAACATGATCTTCCCTTAGAAATGTACTTAAATGATTTAAGGGCATAGACTATTTCAGTTGGGAAGGACCTACCACAACCATCTAGTCCAACTGCCTGACCAATGCATGGCTGACCAAATGAAACCAAATGCCTCTTAAACACTGACAGGCTTGGGGCATTTACTCTCAGTAAAGAAATACTTGCTAATGTCAAGTGTGAACCTCCCCCAGTACAGCTTTGAACCATTCCCGTGTGTGCTATCACTGGTTCCCAAGGAGAAGAAACCTGCACCCCACCTCCACTTCCCCTCCATAGAAAGATGTAGAGAACAATGAGGTTGCCCCTCAGCCTCCTCTCCAAACTAAGCAAGCCCAAATTCCTTAGCCGCTCCTCACAGGACATGCCTTCCAGCCCTTTCACTAGCTTTGTTACCCTCTTTTGTATGCATTCAAAGACCTTCACATCATTCTGAAACTGTGCGACCTAGAACTGCACACAGTAGCAGTGACTTTTTTTTCATAACGGTGGTTTTTAAAAGTTAAGTAATATCTAAATACTTGGAACTGCATAAAGAAATTAGGCAAAACTTTTTAAAAATAATTTATTTAAAAATATTGTTTTCCTGTTTTCTGAGACGATTATTTTTCAGCTGGCAGAGGTAGGGTAAGAAAGGAGAGAAATTTAGCCATACAAAGTGTAGGGCTGAGAGGCAGGAGAGCTGAAGAAGGGACCACAGGGGCTAGCCACCAAGAGAAAAAGAAGGATGTGCCCTGCTCTGGGGTAACTGTTAAAAAAGAGAGATTTGGGGTGTAAATAAAGGAAGATAGAAAAGACTATGAAGCAAATTAAATAGGCTAAATATTTAGAGATATAAAAATATAAAATGTATTAAAAGATATAAAAGAGATCAGGAAACCTACGCTTAAACAAGAGTAAACTAAGTGAGGTGATGTGTACACTTTGATACTAAGGTGGTCACAGGTGGTAGGCAGGGGTTCATTAGTTTTGCAGAGGCCCAGGCAGGTTCGTCTTGCCTCATTCTTATTGACTTGGTTTCTGCAGAGGCTCAGTGCTTAATTAGTCTTTTTTAAATACATCCTCCATGAAGTAAAAAAAAAAATCCCCAAAACCGAACCTAAATTTTTGTCCCTGCTCTTCAGTCTCCTGTTCTTAATAAAAAAGAAATAATATTCTGTTAATCCTAGGAAACTCATGGAAATGCCTTCATTAGAGTACGTATCTGATTCCCCTTGAAATCAGTGAAGTTTGGGTGTCTGACTTCTTTTGAGATTCTCATCCCAAGTAGCTTGCTCAAGGTCACATGCAAAGTGTGGTGGGCAGGTAAGATTTAAATTCACTGCCTCTGGCTATTTCTTTTGTCTCCAAGACCTTTTCGTCTCTGGGACACAGTAAAGTCTAGAGGCTATTAACCTAAGGGCTCTCTAGCTCAGGAAGCAAGGAGAGTCTAGGAAGCAGGGTACCCAGTTGACCTAGAAGGGTTATATAAATAGTTATAAATAGTTATAAGCTAAGGAATGTTGGTGTCTCCTGCTCTTTTTCTCTTTCTTACTTCTTGCTTTCAGGCTTTGACTGAAATAAGACATTCCAAGATTAATATTTTACTGTCTGGTCAGGGCAGGTTGAGTAAAGCCTTGGTGTGCCTGTGTTTGTGCCAAGGCAGAGCAGCACTTCACCTGGAGGAATGTGTTCAGTGAAGGGCATAGTGCAACTTTCTGCTTCTTTTCTCCTCCTTTTCCTTTGTACTTGAGGCTATGACCCTGGAGTACGCTAGTATAATAGAAAACATAAAATGAGGGGAAAGATGGGCATTGAAAAAAGATGCATTAAGATACTGCAAAAGCATAAAAAAATGATAAGAAACCATCATCCTGGAAAAAACCCAAAAGGTTTATCTTACAAAAGTTGTGTTTCAGTGTATTATCTGGCAATTGAACTCCCAGTACAACGTAAATCAGAAATCATCCTTGGCTCATGGTGGCGCATACTGAGCCTGAGTGTCCTTGCACCAAGACAGGGGCTACCTGTCTTGGAACAGGGAAGATTATCTGAAAACCCAGGTGACAGGTACGTAATGGCAGTTGGACAGCCCATCCATCACTAGGGACTCTTGGTACCAAAATTTGTCATGTCCCTTTGAAAATCTTTATTTCTGTGAAAAGCTGACAGCCATGTTAGAGAGTCCCTGTTTTGAAAGGATATACCTGGAGGCTTTTTTTACAACTTCAGAGAACGTCTTGTCTCTAGCTATCTTTTGGTTAGTGGGTTTTGAAAGCATTGAATGATGTCTCTTTTCAAAACAAGCAAGCAAAAGTGGCAATTCCATGCTGGTTTTTTTTCTTTTTTTTTTTCCTTTTCTTTTCTTTCCCCTCCCCGTCACCCCCCAATAAATACATGAAATGCTTTGTTTGTTTCTTAATAGCTGCCTAGAGCAATTCACTAGATTAAGTTGAATTCCTTTTCAAAGAAAATAATACGCAACCATTGTAAATTTGTGTGTTGGTTACGGTACCCAGTGATGACTGAACTCTTGTGTGGAATTCATTTTATTCTGGCTGCATGAGGGATTGTGTTTCAGTGTGAAAGATATCCAGAGTGAGGAAGGATTTTCTTTGGAAGGGTGAGAGAAAGTGAAGTGAGAGAAGGATTAAAACCGAGTTTTGCTTTCTGAGGCTGAGGCAAATTTTCAGTTTCACTGTTGCAGGTTTACACAAGTCAGATGCCTTATCCAGAGTCAGTATGACTTTCTTGTGATTTATATATTATCTTGGGTTAAAATTGAAAAAAGGTTGAGCTGGGAATATGACCTAAGCCATACTACCCAAGCTTAACTAAACCAAAGGAGCAGAGTTCAAGTCACTTTTAAGAACACATCTCCATCGGGTATAGAGAGATTGAAATCTTACCTCAGTAATGTGGCTTAACCTAAATCTCAATTGACTAGTGGCTGCATGTTTTGAGGTGACCTGTGTCTAGTCTCCTGGCCACACAAATGAGAAACCTGCCCAGGTGTGCTTTGGTTCCTCTCTGATGCTTTTTGGGCTTCTTTTTGTTAAGGTTTGGTGTGTGAAGGGCTGGCATGGGTGAAGTTGGCTCAGGAAGAAGACCCTTCTGTGGGTTCAGGCTGGTGTGACCAGAAGCTGGCTAAGCTTGGAGCCCTCCTCCTGCATGGCCATGCACAACATTAGTGTGATCACGCACAATGTCCAATGTGCTCACAGGAGACTTTTCCAGGATGGGTTCTGTCTCTGCTTTCCCCAGTGCAAAGGAGCTTCACTGAGACTAAAGAGAGCACTCACATCTCACACACACAGTCCCAGACACATCCACCCCTGCAGAAAATGGAGGATGGCAGGTGGAGGTTGGAAGATGTTGCACTGGTTGAGAGAGCTGGCAGGGGAGAAGAGCCAGGGGTCTGCTCATGAGGGCCTATGTGTCAGAGCAGCAGTTAGTTGCGTCCTCCTAACTGTGATTTTTTTTTTTTAATATATATTAAAGGAAGAGTTTAGTTTTCTAAAATGCTGGTCTCTGTTCAATGTGACCAGCAGAAAATTTATCTTGTTAGCACTTATTTACAACTGACAATTCTCAATTAGCATTTGAGCCTAGATTCCCATTTCTATAAATCCCTAATGAGAATATAAATTACTAATGAAAGAGCTAAATCTCAGGACCAAAGTCTTACTTCATTAACACGCTAATGTAAATCTGAAGTGTTTTTGTTTGAGCAGAGTTACTTCACAATAACATTGGTGTAAGCAACATGGGAATGAATCCTAAAGGCTTTTGCAGTGGGCAGTATGAAGTGATATTGTTCTGTCTAGTTTTCAAATTATGTTGCTCTTAGGGAAAATGTCTCAAATATTTCTGTAGTGTTACGCTCAAACACATTTGTCTGATCATCCGTCTTCAGACTATTTGATTCCATTAAATGTCTTTATCCTTCTTGCATCTGCTGCTCGGTCAATAAAAGCTGTGTGGAACCCTGAAACATTTGTCATCTTTTGATGGAATAAGTAAGAATTTTATATTTATATAAAATATAAATGTATATATGCTAATATTAACTAACATTTAATTTCTAAATTGCATAGTTCATAGAAAATTTATAATGATTTAAATTTCAGAAGTGGTAGAATTAAAGTAATATATGACTTTTAAATTTCTCAATGCTTTTGAATTTCTTGCTAATCTGTGGTGGGATTAACTGGCTGCTGTAGCAGAGACAAAATGGTAAAATCACTGTACTTAATATATCCTTGGTTTGAAGCCTTTACAAGAGTGATGGTACTGGTCAGGCAAGGGTAACTGTAACCACTATTAATAGACCCATGTTTGAAGGGTCTTTTAGGAAAGACTTTTAGAAAAGGTCTTTTAGGTAATCACCTAGGTAGCATGTGTATCCTTTCAGTGTCAGTGATGCTTTCTTTCATGTAAATGGCAAAATATTCAATAGGCTTACCTGTTATCACAACCTCAAAAACATATTAAAGGCACTGGGCCCAGTCTTGCTGGGTACCACCCAGTGTCTCTTCATCACTTGCTACACTATAGTGTTTGGCAAGGGTCTTTCTCATCCTGCACTCCCAGTAAAGTTGATGGAAGTCTAATGTATGACAGTCTAGTGTGAGTTAAAGATTACATGATACACCTTCATGTTTGGTTCATTATGTTTGATGTTCAGATTTTGAAAGACTGAATGCTATGGGTGAGAGTTGTACTTGAAGGACAAATATTAACAAAATGTGTATTACAGTTTCCTGTTAGGTTTGCAAAGTCTTCCTTTTAATTAGCTCCTTTAGTTAAGCCTGATCAAAGAATTTCTTGAAAAGTACATGAGGTAATTAATTAAAAATTCTAACCAATACTATATGGATGACAAATTATAAAGCTAAAATTATTATGTTTATGAAGCAATAAAGCTAGCATTGTCATGTTGAATGAATAATGATTTTACTACTTCTATAGAGGTATGGCTAAGTTTCTAGTTTTCTAGTTTCTAGTTTTCTTTGAGTACTGGCATTTAACCTTGTAGAATATTGTATATTGAATATTACATGATTGTACTGGCTTACAGGCAGTGGAAACAAGTAGGAAAACTATGACAGTGTTGAAGTGAGCTTGGAGGAACACACACTTCTAGATCTTAGGCTCCTTTCTAGAAAAAAAGTAAAGAATCAAAACCTTGCTGTATGTTAGTAGAAGATCCACATATTTAACCTATAACATTAAGCTTTAGTACTTCAATTACAAGCTGGTTTTCTTATTCTCATGAAGTACTGAGCAAGTAAAAGCTAGTAAAAAGCTAGTTTTCCTTAGGAGAAGTCTGTCTCTCTCATCGAAAGTCAGATCTGAGGTACCTGAGACTGGTCTTGCAGTTGAGAGCTGCTGAAGCCATTGCTGTAGCCAGTTAGATAAGTTCAGACTGTTTGTGTAAGGGGTCTCCGTGAAGTTATGAAGTGATGCATCAGCTTTTCCTCTGAGGAGCCTGAAATATTTATTGCAAACCTCTCCATGCCTGAAGATAAAACGTAAATTTGGTGTCACATAGTTGGCAAAGGCAGATTCAGAATTCTGAATCTTTTGTGACATGATTTATAAATGGCTGGTTTTAGTCTAAAAACATAGTTGTCATCTTGCTAATATACCAATATGTAAACAGCAAAATGATGATATGCAAAAAAGGAAGAACAAATATAAAACAATTTTTAACAGCTTACTTTATTTCTTGTAAATACTTCTTTTTTGGTGACATACTAAAATAAATGATCGTAAGTAGAACTGTAACAATTTTTGTGAGCACAGTGATATCTGAATAGAAATGAGAACTGGAAGAGATTCTTGTCTAATGTTTGCCAAGAATTTGTCTTTTAGGGGGGTGTGTGTGTTTTGTTTCTTTTTGTGTGTTTTTTTTTTTTTTGGGTTTTTTGTGTGTGCTGCATAGTCTGATTCTTTTGTGGTTATGAAAGTTCAGACACATGCGAAAATGATATAAAATTATTGTTGCACAGTGCCCGAACTCTATTTTAATTGATTAAATATAATCAAGGTTTCAAAAGAAAAAAAGAATAAATGTAATTTTGGTCTTTTCTGGTTAAGAAACAAAAATATTTTGAAAACCACAGAACAACATAAAAACAATTTTTTTTTAAAATATTCAGAAGAAAAATCCAGTCAGTAAAGCTATATTTCATTGCGTATATTATATTTAGGTTTTACAGGAGGCGTTTTTAGAGTTAACAGTTTTGTATATACCATAAGTAAATAGATGAGGAAGGATTTCTGTCAGATACTATGGTGACAGGCTTTAGTTTAAATCCTTAAGACAGATAGATAGAAGTAGATTAACTGGCCTTAGTTATTTCATGTTCCCTGTCTGAGTGGAAACATGTTTCCCTGTTGAGCTAGAGTGTCCTAGCAGCCTGAAGTTGTAATGTATTTACTGCCTTCTGATGCATCTTGTTTAATATTTGCTTAGCATATTTATTCAAATGAGGCCAGGCATTTGTTTATCCCTTATCAAACAAAGTGGGACAGCTCTAGGACAGGAGCAAACAGACGGTATCAACAGAAGCACCTTAAGACTTCTTTTTTTTTTTTTTTTTTTGTGATAAGATAATACTTAGCAAAGAAACTATCAACATCTGAAGATATGATTAGGAAATAATTTGTTAACCAAACTTTAGGTAACTTTGGTTGGATCTTCTAAAGAGTAATAATCTCTAAAGGCTGCAAGAAGGCAAATATGCAACAAACAACCTTAACACCAAAGCAAACTCTTTCCTCCTACCTTCAACCCAAAGCAAACCAACTAACCCAACTCTGGGAGCACCATAAATAAACATAAGGGTAAGCCTTTTAGATAGAGTAGGCTTAGACTTCAAGCACTTAAAAGGTAAAACCCAGAATAATCTAATCTGACTGGCAATTGTTTGGGTTACCTTGAATAAAGAGTTGTGTGTAGTGCAGCTTCTAACTTTAACATGATGGTGACACGTGCATGCTCCATCCACTACTTGTTCTCATTTTCTCTCTCGTGTTCTTTTCCATATTGATTTTTATCTTACCCTGCCCTCATCACTGTGATTTGTATAGACAAAACGTGTACCAAATCAGTAAAAGTCTTAATCACAGCTGATATTCGGTTTTGGCCTCACTCTTCAGGCATCTTCTGTCCCTTTTTATTATCTGCTTTAAGGATTAACCACCCAGACTACCCTCTAGAAGTATCTAGCACAGTCCCATAACATCATTAGGTCACACAGGTGTGTCTTGGGGATGGCTGTGGAAAGTAAATGCAGAATGCCTGTCTATTGACCCTTGGGGAAATGTCTGCCCATGTAGCCACAACAACTTCCCATGCAGTCTTCACTTAGGAATGTTTACTGCAAGATCTATGCTTAAGTGTTCCAAATGTGTGAAATGTGATTTTAAATACAGGAAAGTATCCCCTTAGAAATTACCTGTTTAACCCTATAGCAGTGAGTAGTCTCACATAAACACACTAATCTCCAGAGAGCTTGAGAGGAAAAGATGTCTTAAAAATTATGGTGATTTAATTTTATTTTGCCCTAGAATGACATTCTCCTGAGTATTTGTGAAAATGAAGATGAATATGCAGGGCTACATTTGGTTGATTTCGCGCCAGATGGCCAGTTGCAGAGGCTGAACTAAGCTGAACTGATTGATTCGTTTTCGCCATATTGCATGCTGGCGTTTACCAGAGTTCACATCATTCAAATACTAACATTTTTTAGTGCTTTCTCTTTTTATTTATATTTTTATTTTTTTATTTTTCTCAGTTTCTTGGGATGACCTCTGCTTTCACAGTGGATTCTTCCTCCTCCCTTTTCTGCCTCAGTCTTTAAAAACGTCATTTTTTTCCTTGCCCAAATGTTGATTTTTTTTTTTGTCTTCAAAAATATTTAATAAACTGCTCACAGAGATAGGGAAAGAAGAAAATGCAGAGGGCAAACATGCATTATGGTATTTTTTTTCCTCTAGAATATTAACTTTCTCTTGCACTAATTTAGCATATGTAAACAGAAAATACAACATCTTGTATTAAAATGAAATTGTTAAAATTCTGTGGTTTCAATTTACCCGTTATTTTTGGGACCATACAGCAAGTTATTTAAATTCCCAATGTTCTAACTTTCAGGGAGAGGTTCCATTACAAGCTAATGGAGATGATATCAATAGTTACACAGAAATTGCTCCAGAAACTTGTGGAAATCAGAAGAAAAAAAAAGTAACCTTTCAATTTGTTTTGAGCCATTTAAATATAATTATGATAAAAAATACATAGGGAGTAGGATACTGTGTGTGTATGTGCACATATGCATCTTGTAATTCAGAATAGGTATATTTTAGGGGAAGATTTTAAAGGCCTATTGAACACAGGTTTTCTTGTTAAGTTCTGTGGGCTGTGGTGAGATTTCAGTAAAACCTTACTATAGTGCCTTTCTATGAAAGTGTCAGTATACATGCTTTTCTTTCTATACCTACATAAAACCTATTGGAATATAAAAGTAAGGTCTTATCTAATTAATTTTACAATTTTACTTAAAATACAGCAGTTTAATCATTTTGTAGAAGGAAAAAGTAATATCTGAGTATACAGTAGGAGATAAATATAAGCAGAGTAGTCCTTTGTCAAAAGAAGTCCATGTTTCTAAGAGGATTCTTTCTTTTCACTCGGTATCCAGCCAAAACTTTGTCAGGAGCGACCTATTTGTTAGGCCACATGATTTGTAAAGCACAATTCCTCACCGATTTCATACATTAGATAATTAGGGCATTGTAGGGTCAGAGGAGAAATGAAAAAAATGATGAGATTTGTGCATTATGGACAACAATACTCATTGATTAACGGGAGAAATCTGGATCAAAATAATGGTCAGAAAAACAGCAAGAGATGGCAAAGCTTTACCTTGACAGAAGCCAGTAGGGATTTTACTGTAGGGACCTGAAGGGTACTGGGGTTCTGCAGAGAGGAATTTGGGACATGTTTGTTATGTAGGGTTGAACCTACAGATAGAACTATCAGCTTAATCTCTACTTTGCTGCAAAGTCCACTTGGTGCTTTATGGGGCAACTGATTGTGTGATTGGCACATGCTTGTGTGAGGCTGGAAATCCTCCAGACAACTTCAAAACAGACATTTTATGAAGGCTGGCTGCATAGGCCAGATGATTTCTTTAAGGGCTATGCCTAGGGAAGGCAGGGCTCTCCTGAGGTCTCCAGTTCAACTTCATTGCAGCTCAGTCAGATCCTACACAGCAAAATTTGATTCCCTCACCTGGTGAAGCCACTCGGGTTCTTCCACTGTGCTGGGCTATGCAGAGGCAGGAGCACTGCTTGCCCTGGGTTGCACACCTTTGCTCTTGGTGGCCCCTAAGCTCGGGCACAAATATATGCTGCCATAGGCACCCAATGATGGGGGTGACAAATGGGGATGGGATTTTGAAGTGCAGAAATGCACATATAAGACAATGTCAAAGTCAATAGAAATATATTTTTTAAATATCTAGAGCACTGTGGATTTACTCTTTAGCCCCAAAATATTCTCTGAAATTTTTCACATAGTTATTTTACCAGCTGGCACAGTGAAAAAGGTATAGCACTAAAGTTTTCCATCTACCTCACACCAAGCACCTCCTGACACTTCTGTTTGAAAATGCGTGGTGGGATTGATATAAATCTCTACTATTCTCAACAATTCTCTGCTCATCTTTGTCACCTATAACAGTTCTGTGAGTCAAACAGAGCAGTCAGAAACCCAGCCTATGGGATTGAGAAGGATTAAAAAGGGTGAACCTACAGTACTTTATTGACCTAGGTCGTCACATTAACCTGATCTGATCCTTTAATTACTATGAATAGAATAGGGCTTACAGTCCTACTTAATAACACCCCATGCTTTTTATTCTATAAAGAGCTTTCCTATTTATGTGGCCTGTTCTTTTCAGATTTACAGATTTGTAGCAAGAAGGAATGCACTTTTTTTTCTGGCACTCCAGGGGAGAAAGCTACCTAATGTGTATGTGTGGGATACTGGAAAGCATAACCACAAACTTTCTGCTGTGAAAAAAGTTATTTGAAAACCAGTCCTCATTCAAGTTATTTGTTATTTGTCAGGAAAAGGCAAAAGTGGAAAAGGCAGCCAAAACACAAGATCTTAATTTTATAAAGGTAGTAGAAGGAGCTTAATATAGTTTCTATGCTAACTGGAACTGCAGTCAAGTAAGATGCATAATTTTGCCCTTCCCATGCACATTTCCCCCCTCTTCATAGGCTCAGAGAACTAGCATGTTACTGTAATCTAGGCAGACTGAGATATACACATATGATCGTATATATGGGTGATATATGATACTATAATTAATAACTGGTATTTCCTTGGAATTCAGGAAAGCAGCTGCAGCCCACTGATAAGGTACTTCAGGAGAATAAAATCAAAGCTGAACATTAATGATTATAATTTGTTGTGATAGAGAATGGTGAAACAATCATTTTACTTCTTGAACTGAAATATGAGTAGGCTGCTGGGTTAAAAATTAAAAGGGGATACAGGTTATGATTAAGAGCCTAAGACACTGTGCTAAGAGTCATATGGAAAGTAGGAACAGTCTCCCTAATTTTTATGTGAACATATTGTGCCTAGCTTTTTGTGCAGATCCACCCAGAGGCCAGTTTGAGGGAGCAATATGAATCTGCTTTGGAGTTAAAGATGGAATGAGTGATGGTAGAGAATTACAGGGCTTGGGGAGTTTTAGATGGGAAGGAGGGGGAAAGAGAGACAGAGAAGGAAGAATCTCACCCAAAAAGTCAGTGGAGGTGGTGGGAAGAACCCAACCAAAATTAGCTTTTTCAGTTTTCACTTCCAGTCTGATTTGCCTGAGCACACAATCCTTTCCCCATTGTAATTATAAAAAGATTATAGTTGTATAGTGAATTTGGAAGAGAAAGAGTATGCTGTAGATATTTTACCATTTGGAAGTTTTCTGCTTATTAAGGAACAACACATTTCAGCATTATTTTAAAGCTGAAACTTTTTTAACATGCAGCAATAAAACTGGTCTAATTTTATCTTACTAAAGTTGCTGTAAATAACACTGTGAGTAAAATAAATACTGAAAGAATATGGTATTTGACAGTGAAGATGTACTTAAAACGTTTCCTCATAATTCCTTAGCTTTCACAAGACAGTTATTGTTAGGAGCCAGTCTGATTAGTCTATCAAAGACACATCGCTGCCTCCTTTTCCCCCACCCTCCGCCCCCTTAAAGATAGAATAATCTTTACTATGCTTTTAAGGAATAAGGATTTAAATTGAAGCAAACCCTGCAGCTGCCAAAGCATGCTTAATGTTGACAGGTTATATGAAAATGATTGCTTAAAATTCTACCCCACAGACAGAGACAGACAAATAGACAGAGGTATATAACCCCTGTTTTACCGTTATAGTCATCCTCTCTATCGCTACTCTATATGGCTGTAATCTCAAAAGACCATTTATTAAATGTGAAATATTGTATGTTCCTGTAGCCTTCTTGCTTGATTGTGTTCCTATGGCCTTGTTGGGCAATTGATTACTCTGTGCACAATCCCGCTGCTTTAGGTATAAATGGAAAAACCCCCATTGTCTTCAGGATTTAGGCCCTTTATGATTTTTTTAAAGTTCATTATATTTTGCAAGCAACTGAGTTTAAAATCCATGATTGGAAAGACTTACCCCTCACATCTTCCTGTGAAATGTTTTACCTTTAGAATGAAAAAGCATTTGGAAACTGTAGAATGGTTTTGATCTGTGGGATTAAAAGGAATCAGTACTGAAAATGGATTCACATCATTTTCTTTTTGGGTATCCAATCCTTTGGGGGAGGGGGAGGAGAGAAAAAATAACAGCTGATTTAATATAAGTGGGCTGAATTCCCTCTCCTGGTGGGTCTTTCAAAGCTCCAGTTTCTGTTCTTGCCATCACTCTGTGAATATCCCCCTCCCCTTTTGGTTAAAAGGCATTTCCTATGAAAGCCTACAAAAGCAGCTTTCAATCTGATTAAGCTTCTCCTGTAAAAAAGTACAAAAATAGGGATACATTTGGGTCAGTATCACCCCTCTATTCATCTGCCTTAATTTGCCTAGACTACTCGCTAAGGATACTGTACATGAACACAGAAGGCTCCTGCAGTCATTAGGAGCTACCCAAAACTTCTTTTATGAAATTCCAAAACATAGTAACGACCATAACCCAAAACCAGGTTGTTGGAAAGGCCTGAGCAGCTTGGCATAGCTGAGGGATCATTGCTGGCAGGTACCAGTTTGCCACCTTACCTGGGGTGAGCTACTGTTTGATGGAGGTGGAGAGAATGGTTGTCTCCTGAGAACCTCATCACTGATGTTCTCTCTCTCTGGGTGTTTCTCCCTGCACAGAGGCAGTGTCTCACACTCCCAGTGGTGGGTCCACTTCCAAACCAGAGCTCACTGACTGACTGACCCTCAGTTAAGGTAAACCCTGCTTTACCTTAGTCTGCCTACCTGTAAAACAAGTACAGCATAATTTTTTCCAATAGGCTTTGTGAGGGAAGTTCAGCACCTGACAAACTTCGCTGGTGTTGACTTTTCTCTGCATCAGCACCCATATCTCTCACTTGCCCATTTGTAGAAGTACATATAATATTTGTTTTCAGCAGATTAGTATCTGTGTGAGGTATTTGTGCAGCAATTTACAAAGGTGCTATGATAACACGTGTAAGCATTTTAACAGGGTAACGTTGAAAAATAAGCTTGAACTGGAACTGAGTTTTGTTTCTGCCCTCGCAAGAGGTTTGTAACCTTTCTTAATAATTTTTTTCTTTAGTACACAGCAATGTTGAAATGTATTCTTTATTACTAAATTAATGAATGACTGGTGTTGCTTAGGGCACAGACTAGAAACTATTTTCATGTGAAGCCCAAGTATTGTTGCTGTTGCAGTTGTCCTGTTGTTTTATTAGCTCTGAAAAATGTTGGACTACTCCTGAAATCTAATAATTTCTGTAAAGTGTCTTCCTTCAGTAGCATCTTTGATAATGGAGAGTAGATTCTAAAAATATAATAAAAACATGAAAAAGAATATTATTATAACTGCTTTCAAAAAGTAGAAAAAATTAACAAGTAAAAAAGAGGCAGACTGCATAAAGAGAAAAAAGAAGAACAGATACTAAATGCTAGTTTTTAATCAGTTTGTGTATGTATTTGTGATTTAATCTGGTAACAGCCCTGTTAAGTACAGCATAGGATTTGGTGGATATTTGAGAGCCAGCTGCACACTCTTTTTTTCTGAAGAGAAAGAGAGAGAATTAACTAAAAATATGTTATTTTTTTTTTGAAGTTACCAGTTGAATTATAAAAAATATATTTTCTTTTTTCCTATTGGCCATCAGTTGCCATCAAGCATATTTAAATAGAAAACAGTTGTTTTAACTATTGTTACTGTTCTGTACATTCTTTTTATTAACTAAGTATCTAATGATCTCTGAAGAGCAGGAATGGCCCTCTAGACAAAAGCATCTTTCTGGGGTGTATGTGCGTGTGTGCATGTATGTATGTGTGCATGTCTGCCTATAGGCATATAGATATACATGTGCACAAGGCAAAGAGCTTCACAGGTTTATAACTGCAGAATGAACTCCTGTGGTTTTCATCTGATTTTTAAAAGCAGAAAATATGAATTCTGGCCCCAGAGTGTCAAAATATTACAGCTATTTTGCTATGTAAGTTGAAGATATATATTTTTAATTACAAACATTTATTCCAGTGACTTTTACATGAAACAGCATTCAGATGTTTTATGTTTCACATTTATTTAAACAATCACTGTCTCTCTCTAAATATTTTCCCTGAAACCTTATGTACAGGTAATAAAAGCCTTGTATTGGACCAGGCTCATCTGATAATAGCAATACAAGGTTGTCTGATTATGCCAAAATGATACTGGAGAAAGGAGATTTTATTAACTGATTTAAAATGAAATCTGTGACATCTATGAGCTTTTTCCCTTCCAAATGGACCAAAAACTTCATTAGAGAAAAGAAACCTTTTTTCAAAGGCTACATACTAAAATATAAAATATATTTCAATTGAAGCCTAAGAAACAGATGATACCTATTAAATTTCTTTGCCAAAAAGATATTCTTTAATTTCACGTTTTTTTTTTCTCCTATGTTAACATTTTGATGCAGCATCTACATGCTAACACTTCAGGCATTTCACTCCCCTTTTTTAAGTAGTTTGAGAGGTAACCTTAGTTCACAGAGCATTCTAAGAGCCAGGTTCAGTGCTGCTAGATGTCATACCTATAAAATATCTTTTCTTCTTGTGCCTTTGTACAGGTCAGTAGAACCTAGGTTCTGCCATCCACATTAAGCTTTTGAAACATTACTCTTCCCCATGCTTTTGATGTGCATTTCACCTCAGGAAAATACTTGTTCCAGAAGGGATTTTGCCTGGCATGTTTCTGTGCAGGAACAAAAAAAATGAGTGTTGTTAGCTACGTTCCTGTAGAAACAAGGTTTTTCACCTCTGTTTGCAAAGGTAGCTGCCCACTAGCTCTGGCGGTACCTTTTCTTCCTCTTTGACAATCTGCAGGATAACACATCAGCCAGAGCTGTTGGTAGAGAGCTGTATGTAGTCCTCTGCTTGCCCAATGGTTGTTTTTTTCTAGGAGCATTTTGCCTCAGATTGAGCTTTCTCTAGTTTTGTAAGGCAGATGTAGCAGAAAGCAGGTCCATGTTGGAGAATGTTCTTCAGCCTTTCTTATTTGGCTTTGGCACATTCCCCCTTCCACCTCCCAGAGGGGAAGCCGGCTTCTCAATTCGCACTTTTCCAGGACTTCCCTGTACCCCGTCTGAGGACGAGCCCCTGGTATTCAGGAAGGCTTTTCTTAGGGTCACTTCATGATGAGCTATTTGCCACTGTGCACAACATATTTTCCAAACAATATTACTTTGTGGTTCTCATGTTAGAAAATGATCCCCGCCCCCCCCCCCCCCCCAATATTCTTAGCATAGGTACTTGCTAAATATTTTTTTTTATTTTTATTTGAAAATATGAGAATAAGTGATTGTTTTCTATATATGAAAGGTGTTTTGCTTAAAAACAACCAACCCCCAGAAGGCTTATTACCAGTGCAGAAGTGCAGATATTTTAATACAAGCATTTTGGTCAAAGCATTCAAACACCTAACATTCTGCATTTCAGTAAACAACAGATTTCTCCCATAAAATGAGATATAAAAGCCCAGCATCTAAAAAAAATTAACTCAATAAATTAGGGGAATCTAGATTTTAAAACAAACAAGCAAACAAAAACAAACACCAAGGCTTTGGTTTCAGTCTGTAGTGATTAAAAATAAGGGTACTGTGGGGAAAATGTCTTGATCAATGTAGTAGAAGTGGTTGTGTGTTGCTAGAACCGAAAATTTTGAAAAATGCTTTATTTAGAACATAACAGTTATTTAAATCAGAAATAGCTATCTTTTAATTGGAAAAAAAAAAGATTAGAAGAAGAATTTTGCAAAACTGGCATTTTGAATTTGGGACTTCTTTTCTTAGGATATATGTTGTTTATTTCACATGATTTCTGACCTTTCTTAAATACTGAATTCTCAACAAATTCAACAATATACTGGATTTTACAGATGACACACAATAGAATATGAACTCTGAATGCCTGCTGCAAAGGTAATTTATTTTAGAGAAGTGGATTATTTTGATAAAAATAAACCATTTTCAGCAGGAAAATAGTTGTTGCTTGTTCCTCAAAAACCCTATTTACTTTAAAAAACCTCATTTTCTGTTGTATAATGTAACTGCTTCAATTTTGAGCCTTTCTACATTGCTTTCCAAATATTTTGCTCTCTTCTAAGTGTTAGATTTAGTAAAGCCATATAGTATTACAGTCATATATTTCTCTTGCAGTCATTCCTAGGGCCTTATTCTATAGGTTCTGAATATACTTTCAGAAATAAATTAAATTTCCCACCTGAGTAAGGCCTTCTGAAATGGGCATTGTTAAAAGAAAAAACCCTGACAATATGGTAAGAGAATTCATGAACTATTCAATCTGCCTAAATTTGTTTAGATACTATTGAGTCCTCACTATAAACAGAAATAGCAGCGGCCACATTTGCTTCACCAGGCATACCTTTTCTGACGCTCAGGAGCTAAGTTTGTCTTTACTGCTGCAGAGCTGCGCTATTTGAAGACAGGACTGTGGTCATCAAAGGGTTAAAGCCAGTTTTGAATTTGAGTTAATCCATATGCTAATCTATTTTAAATATCCCTGCATAACTACCGGCGTATTTTTAGCAGCACAGTTTGTTGTTCCAGTTGCCAGCTATTTTTGATGACACAACAAAATAGGGCAGAATATAGTTTTAAGGTTTATTTTGGCCTCTACCTTTAAAAAGGACAAAATCTCTCCTCGTCCAAGGATATTTTTCATTTGAATGGTCTATACCTGCCCTCTGCAATCAGCCAATTATTGTAAGCAGTGTGATAGGCCCAAGGTATTAGTGCTGAGAACGTTCTTGTTGTCCCTTGGGTTAGGGATTGTTTTGCAATGATCACCCGTCCTTATTTGAAGATTGCATGACAAGACACTATTAAAGTAAGGGCAAGGAATTCAATTTCTTGATGTCATTTTGCCTGGCCTGGTTTTGAAAATAGGTCACTGTATGCTATCTGGATTTGTATATTATGACAGCACCTGCTAGCATTTTTGTAGTGAAGGGTCTAACCATATTTTCATTATAAACTCCTGTTTTCAGAGGGTTATAGACTGTAACTTGACCATAAAAAGAAGCTTCTATCTAAATGGTGGCATGCAAGGTCTCTTCTAAGGCGCATGGTTTTTACCCTGTGAATCTCAACAGAAATGTGTTCAGTCATTTCTGCAGGAGTGAAAAATGAAAACTTATTTTCAGCTGCAATTTGGTGTTGATAGTAGATTCCTTAAGAAAAAAATACCATGATATGTTTATCTTTTAATTAAAATGATATCTAAAAAAGCTGTATTTCTCATGCAAGTCTTAATAAGAATCTGAGTAAGTATAGATTATAAACATTGGTAACTGGGCATGTATATTTTAATTATGCAAATCTACAGTAATAAATGCCCTTATATAATGGGGGGATTTAACAGGGTCAAAACAAGGTTGTTTGAAAATGTTGGTAAATAAATCACACAGATCTAAACGGCAAGTTTATGTTGATATACTCATTTACATTGCTTTTTCCCATAACGTGGAATTGTTTCTGAGGGAGTTAGCATTGCTCTGTGGCCTAATATTTTAAATCATGAATAAATTCTTGCTTACAAAACCAAACCAGCACAGCTGTGCAAATGTGTGTGTTTAACACTGATTAAATGCTTCCACCTATACATTAAAAAATCCAGACCACAGTCCCTTACTACCAGTAACTGTAGGTTTTCACAGAATAGCTATGGAGGTGCATTTCATCACTTGCCATGCACTTTTTAATGTGTTTTACTTTTTGTTTTTAATATGTTCAGGAGCAGCCAGGCAGCAACAGAGCAAAATGGAAACTTCTAAAAAAAAGATAATAAAATATGTTCAAGTAACTTTAAAGGGTTGTCTGAAGACTGCTGATGTAAGGAAATTCAGGGTTAATGCTGCGTTACTTCATTTTGAAGTCAACCCCATTGTGCCTGTTTATTGCAGGGGTCTTCAAAGGGAGCCATCGCACGAGGATGTGTCAGAGGTTGCTGCAGCACCCAGTGGTCTCATCCCCATGACAAGCTTTTAGATGGCTAAATATAGGATTCCCAAATATTCTTTTGGAGGGGAGGGGCACCAGGGATATAAAGAGGAGGAGGACAATCGTGGCCAGCATCACTGGCTGTGGCTGTGCTGTGGGGTTCAATGCAGCATGAGAGAAAGATGAATAAAGCTCCATCACTCAGGCCTGTGCTGCATTCTGGTTAACATTAAGATTCCTAGATATTTTTTTTTTTTACTTAGCCCTTGAAACACCCACCGGTAAACCAAAATCCCCCATCCCCTGCAAAGCCAACAGTTTGCTACTTAAATGGGTTTAGACTTAATTCTAATGGAAGTGAAACACAGTCAATGGAGGCAAATTAAAACCATATAATTTTGTAATCTTAGTTTAGCTATAATTGCGGCAATAAAACAGTGGAAAGAATAATTGGGGAACATATGTTTGTGAGTGACATTATCTAGGTGACTTCCCTTTTACGGCAATGTGCTGCTGTCCTATTTGTCTCCCCCTCCCTATGCATTGGAATGACAAACCTGCGAGCCCGGAGTTAATGCTGATTGCGGCAGCTGCTTACACACCGAGTCTCCATGGCAACCAGGGACGTTGCCACGCAACCGTATTCTTTTAGGGACAGGGAAAATGCCCAAAGGCTTACTAAAAATACATGGGGGGGGGGGGGGTGGTGGAGAAAAAATAATAAAAAAACCTTAAATTTTCTTACTACTGTTAATGGGTATAAGGGACTGCGCTGCTGCTTGAAAGCGGAGGTCGCACAAATAAAAACTCATCCCTGACCTTTCCAAAATTGCTTGCCGTTGCTTGAAACCTCTAGCTTTATTGACAAAGATGACTTTTGATCGATTGTAAAATTGGTAGCTAACACGTGGCAGCCCTCGCAGACTGCAAGATGCAGCACTGGCCCATTGCTATTCCAGAGGGGTTGAAGGTCAGCCGAGAGCCATCAATGCCATATTGATCAGCGGAGCTGAAAAATGCCCGTGTTTACAGCTCCTTGCGCTGTGGGGCTGCGGCCCCAGCCTTCTGCTCCCAGCGCATGCCGCAGAGCAAGCCGTCCTCCCAGCAAAAGTGACATCACTTCACTCAGCTCAGCTGTTTCTGCAGTTTTCTATAAATAGCTAGATAAAAAAATTGAAGGCTGCTTTGGAGAATTTAGCCAGCCAATCTTCTCATCGTCAGCAGACGAGACAGGCTGGGCTTTCTTTTTCTTCTTTTTTTTTCTACCCTGCTAATATTGCACTGCAAATTCTTCCTCCTGGTACTTGGAGCTTGACCTCCAGTAACCAAAAAATTGTGAATGGTATACATGGCTGCATTCAGGTTCACACTGAAATGGATATTTAATTCATCATTCATCACTTCTCTAGCTGTTAAAATGTGATCAGATAGGAGCGAGGGATGGAGGGAGGAGAAAGTGTCAGCTTGACGTTGTCATACGACACGTGCAGGCCTGGCATTATGATGATGCGGCATGTTTGCTGTACTCAGTATCACCCCTACCTGCAGAAACCCCCATGTGCCAGGCTACTGGGTGCCCTCCTGAATTAAACATATCATGCACTGGAGTCAGAGTTACACCAGGGCTCTTGTTGGTTGTAATAGTGGAGACAAAATCGTCGAAGGAAGCAATTAGAAAAGTAAACAAAAGCACTGTTAATAAGCACACTTCCTATTTTTTCCTTGATTCTGATTTTGCTGCTCTATTTCTTAATTAACCCTCTAAGGTAGTTGATGAAAGAAAACCATCGCCTGCCTGGTCTGTAAATAACCTCTTGCTCAATAGTACTTTTGTATAGAAGACAAGCATTAAAAAGCTGCAAAGCCCAAAATGAAATATTGAAACTGTCTGGGTAAAAATGTGTATTCTGCAGGTTTTATGAAGTTTTGGAGACCATTTCAGTTCTTTTCAAAAAAGGTGAGGTAAATAAACTTGTGAAAATAAGAAATAACAACAGACCCAGGCTCCATCCTCAGGTAGCCATCATGGCGAGTTCCTGTTGCTTACCATGGCTTTACCATCCCTGGGCTGCATTCCCGTTAGGAATTGAGAGTGTGTCAGGTAAAAGGAGAATCTCATACAGCCCATGAGCCTCACTCAGCTAGTCAGTACTCCTGAGCACAAGCCTGTGCTCAGCCTCACACAGGATCAAGCTGCAACTGTCCCCATCCTTTCTGATTCGAACAGGGAGATGAAACTGCTTGGCAACAGAAAAGATAAAAGTACTTGTTTTTTTTTAGAAAAGTTAATGGCACTAGAAATAGAAACCAGACAGTTCCTTGAAGGTGGGAAAGAAGGGATGGGCAGATTTTCTTTCCTGGCTGCAGTGCTGATTGTGGTGCAGTGGGTATTGCAAAGTGGAATGCTATGGCCTGTGTAGAATGAGGGATTAGAACAGAGGACTACAACAATTCATGCTGGCCTCAAAAGCTGCATCTGCCCCTTAGCAATGGAATTGTGAATAAACTGCAAAATGTATGTAAAATTACTGATGTATAGGACTTTAAAATACATGTGATCTGTACAGAAATTGATTTATAAATGATTCTGAATGTAAAATTCAGAGTCTGTTCAAGGGATGGGGATCAATGGGAGTTGTATTCTTAAATATTTTTTGAGTATCTGGGTGCATGTAATCCAAAACCAAAGTTCAGCTGTTTATTGAAGTGGTTCTGCCTTTTTTAATGGTCAGTACTGATACTCTTGCTTGGGAGGGGAGAGGAAGAAGGAAAATGGCAGAAAAAGATCCAATTTATTGTTTCTGCAGAGTGGACAAAGTAGTACTTGACTCATTCGTTGAGTGGAATGCAAATAAAACAGGCTAAAAGATTCAAAAGAACTTAAACTTTTTAACTTGCTGGATTTAATTTATTGCAGAAAAAAATTACTAGTTAAAAGATGGAGTTTAATTTTGCCTAAACACTTGTTAAAAATGTATCTAAATTCCAGAACAGCCTTTGGGATGGTATTGCCATAGGAAAAAAAACACCACCCCAAACCCAACAACTTGGATTGTGAAAAAAAAAAAACACAAAACATTGTGGCTTTAAATAATTTTGTTTATTTTTGCACATAAATTGATGTTGAACCCTTACAACAAAATTTTTGGCAATATATTTATTTTTCAGTAATGCTCACCTTTCCCATTATCATTAAATTCCATAACACATTTCAAAAAGTACTGTTTTTTTTAATGTATGTCTTCCACTTTGAAATAAAGCAAACGTAATTGGGACTTTAGTGCTGAATCAAGTTAAAGGTCTTCCTACTAAAAAGTCATATGTTTGGTGAAGACAGAATAGAGAGGGCTAAAAAAAAAAATAAGACCTTCCTACATTCCTAAGTCCAGGGTTATCTTGTCTTGCTAGCCAATACAGCTGGTATGTATTCGATGCTGAAAAGCTGGACAGCTGTTTTTATTATCTTTGCTTGATCTCAAGCCAAACCCCTTCTGGGGACAACAGTCTTGACTCTGCATTCCATGACCTTTTCAAAATCTCATATTGAAAATACGAGTGGATTAGCCAAATTTGTGAATCACAGGCCTTCTCTCTAAGTCAACAAGAGCTCACTTGCTAATTTCAGTGAAAGCAGGAGCAAAACTGAAGTTGGATTGTGCTCCATCAAACTCCATTTGACTTCATGCCAGGATAAAATTAATTCCCATCACCGTTATTGTCCTTTTATGTCTTTTTGATGAAAGATAGACAAAGAAATTTACTTTTTTCAGTCTCCTTTCCCAAGAAAGGAAAGGTGAGTGTATCACTTAAATTTCTGAACACACAAACATCACCTGCGTAGGACCTCCTCCCAGTCCATTGCTGGAAAGAGGGAAAAGTAACTTCAAGTGTGGATGAACACTGGACAAGTGTTTGCTGGTATGATCAAACCTAGTATTTGTCTGAGGAAAAGAAGGAGAGAGCCCCAGGGAGCAATTCACCAGACTACCCTGAACTCACGTGCGAGACCCTTGAAAACACTGTTGAGCTCCGTGTTTTCCCTCTCCCTCCCTGCCAGGGCAGGCAAAGCAGTAGCCATACAAAGAAAAAGATCTGGAAAGTGTGTCCTAAAACACTGTATGGCAACATCTGGAAGGACAAGGGGATTCCCTTTGTTGTCTGTAATCTTCTTGATGTTATTCTATAAAGTATTTATTTATTTTTTTTCAGTGTGGTTTTCTCTTGTCACTCTAGTAACTAGATTTGGAAGATTTCCTCAACAATAGAGGCTGCCTTAGTAGGAACAGGGTGTACCTGTGTGTGCACAGACACACGTGGGGATGTCAGGAAATGTTACTCTACACGGTTGTTTACTAGTGGAACTATAAACAAAGCAGTCACGTTATTATTAATAAATGTTTAGTTCTCACAACTAAAAATAATAGCCTGTCTAAGGCTGATTTTTATATTTTTAGGTTTTTTTTGGTTTATTTTTTGAATGAGATGAAGCCTTTCACAAAAATTCCTTCTTTATAATTTTGTATATTTGTGTCAAAATATCTCAGGGCACAAAGCCCAGTGGAAAGCCAACTTAAAAAAAAAGTCATCTTTGTAAGCTCTTTCATGACAGTGAACCATTAAATCTCCTGAGTAATGTAGGGAAGAGCTGGATCATGCATAGATTGCTCTTTACCCAGGATGCACCATTGCCTGCAAGATTCTGAATAAAGAGACACACCTGCTAGCTAGCTGATAACACTCTGGGGTCATTTCATTGAAGAAACTGTCAGCCAGGAGGTATTTAAATAAAGCCACAGATGAATTCGTGACCTGCACTACTGAGACTGAAAAA
This sequence comes from Pezoporus flaviventris, assembly GCF_033815535.1. Classification (NCBI taxonomy): domain Eukaryota; kingdom Metazoa; phylum Chordata; class Aves; order Psittaciformes; family Psittacidae; genus Pezoporus; species Pezoporus flaviventris. The sequence goes on from NW_026892555.1 coordinate 35,939,365, forward strand.
AGGTGTTAAAGCAGAAAGAGAATGCAGATAAATGCACATTCCTTTGTATTGCAACAAAACTTCTCCATGTAAATCAACTGAATGGGAAAGAATGGGGAAAGAATGTGTTTCTCCGTACAGTAGCGGGGAAGTGAGATGGTTCAGCTGCACATCTGGCTACCTGCCAGAGCAGTCGTGTGCCATGCTTGTTTGCCTACTAGTGCTGCTTAGATTGGCAAATGCCCATGCAGTTTGAAGAGGGCAGGCGCATGACTGGATGGCTGCCAGTAAGTGTGCGGGACTGATGCCACTGCTGGACGCCATAGCCTGGTAGGAATAAGGAATACAAAGGCATTCAATAATCTGAATGTCCCTTTGCTTCAAGAGAGTGGTGCCAGGCAGCATTTAATGAGAGATTGCTTTGTTACAAAGTCCTCGACATCAAGTGGGCTGGTGAGCTCATTAACCTGACTGCAGCAAATAAAAAAGGCGCACTCAGAAGACTCCCATGATAGCCTACTCAATAGTGTAAGAGTCCTTTTGCTTCCTTTATGGTGATCCATTAGCAAGCAGCAGTGTAAACACCATAAAGCAAGCCAGTTTTCTGATTGTTCAACTAAAGTCTGTTTTCCCTTGGGGATTATGCCACCAGTTGATGCAGAGACACCCCCCCCCCCCCCCCCCTTATCTGTTACATAATGACCTTCTATGCAACAAAGGATTTTCTCATATTTCTTAGGAGCACAACTGCAGCTAAGGAAACTACTGACAATTCACATCTATGAAAGACGAAAGGCAATGATGTAGGGCACATCAGAAAACAAATCAACCAGAAAGTGATGCCGAAGGGAATGGAAAATACGATTACACTTATGTTTATACAACTTCAGTTAGAACTTATGAAAATGGTACATATCTTTTCTGTGTCTCCTTTGTTCTTGTTTACACAGGGCTCTGTATCTGTGAAAGAGGCAGCCCACCTTGCCCTAACTTGGTTCTTTGCATTTTACACAAATGCTGTTTGCCCTCAGGAAAATGCGTTATAAAGTAGCACTTCCAGAACAAGTGCTTACTGCATCTCTATTCAAAACACAGCCCTTTGCTGATTTACTAATCAAAGGAAAAAGGGGGAAGAAACAAATCCCCAAAGAATTTCCACTTTCAAAACAAAGGGGAAAATTCCTTGTTGTAGTTATTCCATTTAATCCACAGGAGAGTCTACACAAGTGAAAGCTTTTTTTTTTCCCCCAACACCTAAAAAGGTCAAATTAAAATACCTGTGTTTAATCCCCAGGAACTGCAAAGGACTATTGCTTGCCCTTAAGCACCCAGCAAACAGAACTAGAAAAATTGCTACACAAGTTTCAATGACTTTTTATTTTTTGGCATGTAGGTGATCAGTATGGATCCAGTGCACACTGGTAGTAATGATTTCTGGTTACTCAATTGCTCAGTCAAGGTCCTGTTGTCAGTCAAGTTCCTACTCAAGTATATATCTGGCACAAAATGAAATTAAAAATCCTATTAAGCACTAATTAATACCCTTTTAAGAAGAATTACATACTAGTTAGAGAGTGAAAATGTATTCTGCTCTCAGTAATAAGACTGTTTTTAATTCTTTAACAAATTGCAGAATTCTGTAATGATTTTCAAGGTGCTGCTACCAATCAGATCCCATTATAGGATCAATTTAAAGTCTCCAAGCAGTAATTACAGCACCACTGTTAGTATATGAAATTGTGGAAAAAATACAAAAATAAACAGGCTACCTCTTCCTGCCTTTGTGTACTGTATGACAAAATAGTCTGAATAATGTTTTGTTTGCAATGCATAGACAATACTTCACATTTGTAATTAAAAGATGTTTTGGCCTCTGTTTTCATATGTTGGTTCCCACCTTGTCAGTCAGCAAAATGCGGCTTAACTGCTGTAAAAGATCTACAGTGGGTTGCTGCAGGTGCATCTTCAGGTGCATCTTCAGGTGCATCTTCTTCCAGCCCCTTCAGAAACTGTGAAAGGCTAGCAAAGGAAGTGGTCTTACACAATTTTGGGGGATTTTGTGCTCTTTACGTGCAGAAGTAGATGAAGACGACATGCTGGACTGAGTCTAGGGAAGGCCACCAAAGGTGGTCAATGGGCTGGAGCACATCATGGATGAGAAGACGCTGAGAGAACTGATGTTCAGTCTTAAGATGAAAAGGCTTTGGAAGGATCTTACTGCTGTCAACAACTACCTCATGGGAGAGTGTAGAGAAGATGTAGCCAACCTGTCTCTGAATGTGCACAGCAATAGCACAGGAGGGCAGCAGATGCAGGCTGGAACATGGGCAGTCCTGTGGTTTACATCTTTTTCACCATGAAGGTGGTTATAAATTTCAGCAAGTTGTCCAGGAAGGTGGAGGTGATATCCTTGGAGACTTTAAAAACTCAACTTGAAAGATCATGAGCAACCTGATCTGATTGAACCTGCTTCAAGCATAAGGTCCAATTGGGTGTTCTTCAGAGCTCCTTTTCATTCTAAATAATTCCTTGGCTCTGTGACTGGTCTCGAAGGGTGATTGGTAAGGAGCAAACTGAGATCCCAGTGAAGGACTGGATGTTTTGCAGGATTGACCAAGGACAAAGAAAGATGACGCCACAGGGTTGCTCTGCTACACAAGTCCACGGAGGCATGGCTTTAGGAGGATGCTGTGTTTGTGGTATTTCACAGTGAGGCTTTCTCTCTGGCAGTAAGTCCTTCATGCTCACAGGAAAAGTCACTAAATGAAGGCAGCAATAGCACCTTGTCACTACAGCACCAAACACTTGCATGTGATTTTTTTATTTGAATCATGCAATGCCTGATGTAAAGGCAGTCCTTGAACTGCAAACTCCTGGGGAGGGGACATTGCCAGTGATTTAACCTGACAGTGTGCTAAGATGAAAATCACTAGATCTGCAAGCACTCATAATCAGGCCTTAAGCCCAGTACTGGAAAAGAACAAAATGAGTGGAAGTATAGGAGACTCAGGGCCATCACAGTAACTTTGAACTGAACACTGCAGTAGAAAGTAGTTCTTTTTCTTTTCTATGCAGCAACTTGGGCTGATGCTGAGAACAGTAAGGAAAAGAGCATGACGAAGTTGGACTGCTGACAGAGTAGAAGGCAACAGGGAAGAATCCAAGCTACCTCAGGAGCAGAGGGCTGCTCAGGGAACTGCTGCATGGCAATTTACCTGCAACAAAGTTTGAAAGCCAGGGGATACAAATAAGATAAGCTTTAAGAAAATCAAAACTGAATTGTTATATTAAATACTACCAGTGCAACCTTTAGCCCAGCAATAGAAAACAGAGTAACAGGCATTATCACTTTTGGCAAGCAGGATAAGGGGAGGTATTAAGCAGAGCTAGATTAGACCCAAGATTACATATTTTTCTCTCTGTCCTCTTGCTGCTGTTATATGAATCTCGCTCCTTCAAGCTTGAACAAGATTATGTTGCAAAGCACCCTATGCAGTTCCTCTGAAAAGTAACATGGATGTTTGACTACGCCAAGATAACAACTGCAATCATAATTGTAAAAGCCTGATTCACACATGCATTTGGGAAACTGCTTCAGTCAGTCCTGAGAGTAGACAGAAAAATCCTGATTGCTGTTATTAGCTCCTATAGCCAACTTCTGTCTTCAAGGCACATTCAGTTATGTTGACCTTGCTGAGATGATAGGAGTGAATTCATCTGCCTTTTGGTTTAAAGCTGAACAAAGCATTTTGAGGCAAGGGAAGAAAGAATAAACAGTAGGGCTCGAGTCATTCTAGCAATGCAGGGCTTGTTTCTCAAATGTTTTATGAGCCAGTGCTAGTAAATAAGCAAAGAACTCTTTAACCCTTCTCACAAAACTGATTCCTTTTTCTCTGCTTTGTTTGCCTTGCCAACTAACATGATTGCACAGAAAGCAGTAAAAGCATTACCCTCTAGGAGAACCCCACAGCATCACTTGTGCTGGGCCAATGGGCACTGCCTTTCAAGCCTTTCATTCTTCAAAAAATACTTTTAAAGCTGGCTATATTATTTAGTAAAGCTTTATGATGAAATGTTCCTAGGATATCAGCTCAACTCACAGTTCTGCTGTTATCCAAAGAATGGCCAGACTTTGGAACCAGTGTCTACAAAGCAATAAATAATTCTCTTCATGAGAAGTGGAACTTTCGTCCATGCAAATCCTGCTGGGATGCCAGGCTGACTGCTGGGCAGAGGCAGTACAAGTTTGTGGGAGATTTTCAGTTATCTTATATTACCAGGACATATAATGTCAGCATTGAGCAGTGCAGAGGACCTATCTAAAGCTAGTGGGCAAAGTTCAAAAAAGGTCAGGCTATAATATGTTCCTCTGCTGCCTAGACACTGTAATAAGTGTGTCTCCTGCAGCTTCATCCTCAAGACTTAAGGCATCCTTGTGAATTCTGTTTGTGTGCTAGTTCTGTTTGGGGAATTTAACAGCACTTGCTGGCTGTTCAGTCATAATACAATGTAAGAACAGCAGCTCTCCTCCACTCTACAGTGTGGCCTATTTTGAGGGTCCTATTTGTAGCAGCAGTATGTGCTGAACGGTGTAAGGAGTTGAGAAAGATCATACCCAAAGGCAGCCTGAGCTCAGACTATTTCTGTGAGCACAGGTAACCTCTGCCCATGTTAACAGGGTGGTTTCAGGTAGGATTTTCACAAGCCTAGGACAGCGATTCTACAAACACAGTGTGAGCAGACCAACATTCTGATAGATACTTCCTCTGGCCCAGATGCACTAAATCATTGAAAAGACAAAAAGTCAGCCAGCTGTTTCAGAAAAAAACTTGTCCTTGCCACGGTTGTTTTGGTGTTTTCTTTTGTTGTTTGTTTTGTTCTTCCTGCAAGTAGAAAGAAGTGGCAGCCTTGATTTTCCTAGCCTTAAAGTACTAGAGAAGCTAGTGACAGTTCATCATGTTAAGACAGATCATGGTTTTTCATTTCTCTGGGCCTCCTGGTCCTCCTGATGTTATAGCTGTTTGATCCTAAATATACAGACTCACTTCATGCTCCTCAAATTTCCAGGCAGAAACTTGCACTCCTGATATTGGCCAGCTGTCCTTGTTTAACCATTTGATTTCCCATGTGAGATATCTTAGAGCCTCCTTCAACACTTGGGCCAATGCATATGCATCCTGGAGGGAGGAAGGAAGGAATACACCATGCCTGCAAGAGCTTTTTACAGTTACTCAAGATCTTCAGTGGTGGGACTCTAGAGGTACAGTTAATGGATAGGACAGAGTGAGAGGCAGAATAGTGGCTATAGTAATTCTGTTTTTCTTTTGCATAGTCAGTGATATTTTTGTAAGTTTATGATTATTTAAAAGATCACATGAGCTGAGAAGTTATTTAGTATATACATGACCTGTCTTGATAGTTAATTTCCAGACACACATTTCACAAATTTTAACTGAATTTTTTATTCATCTTATATAAGTTTGCTTAAGACAATTAAGTTTTGGGTAGTGTAGGACAATATTCTGATAGAAGAGGATTCTTTTTTCCTCTTACGTTTTGTATCAAGTAAGGTGAGCATTAGATACTTTTCTTTTCATAGGATAGAATTCTTTCTGCGTCAGTGGCTGGTGGAGAAGACTGAACACAGTTGAACAGCATTTGCTCAATTCTAAGTAGACACTATAGGATAGCCTTTTAAATCATAGACCAAATTGGTGATTATCTTTTTCTCTATTATGCCGTATCTTTAAAAAAGGGGCAAATAAGATAAGTGTAATAGTTTCGAGTCAAAGGAAAATAATAAATCTGACCTTCCTAGTGCCATTTATGAAAGAAAAACATTAAATCTACTTGTGACTAAAGGTAGTTTCCTCCCAGGTCTACATGTTAGTAATCATGAAAGTCACTAATTTCTGGCAGCACAAAGCACCTAGCACATGTGAGCATAACCCCAAAATCTGTACTTTTCTGTCTTCTGTGCCTGTGGAAAACCAGGGTGGTTTTTCAAATCCAAAGAAACTAAGGTTAACCTGTTTGCCTAATACTAATTTGGGTATTTTTTTTTGTGTGACTGTGTCAAGAGTCACACAATGTTTTATAGTACTTTGAATCTTGCCTGATGGCACTGATTAACAGCTGGAGATTCTGCTTCATCTCATGTGTTCAGTTGTATGTCTTGTCTGGAATTGCTCCTCCACGCCACAAAAACACATTACTGAGAACTGTTGGAAACACCAACTTTCAAGCTCAGATAGGCCATTGTTGGCCAGCTGCCAATATATTCTTTGAAATAGTAAACTTCTTCGTAGCCTTGTAAGTCTGTTCAAGGAAGCCTAGAAAGTGTAAATATTCAGATAATGATTTTCACAAATCTGGAAATAGCAGTCAAAGCAGGTAGAGGAGTAAATTTTTGCCTGTGGAATGTTGGTTGCTCTCCTCTCTACTTCCCTGATGTCCTCAGATGACAGCAAGCCAGGTATTCATAGAACAATCAGGGTCAACAACAGTAACAACAGGACAATGTATTAAAAAGTTTATGTCAAATTCTGGCCCCACATCTGTCTAAATACCAGGGATGATCTTACTGTGCCCCTCCTCCTAGATCAAAGATTTTCATGAAAAAGTTAGTTTGAATCTGAATTTTGGCTTTTGTCACTTGGACAAACCTTCCCTTGCTTGCAGTGGCGGTTGGTTGAATTAAGAACTGAATGCAGACAGGAAGGTTTGGTCCTTTGCAGTGAATGCAGCAGTTAAAAATTATTAGCTTTTCCAAAAGCTGGCACAAAATATGTACGAGGTGGTATTAAAAATCAACAGAAAAGTAGGAGCGTTAACTATTAAATTAGCAATAGAAAAAAACTAACTGTAAATAAAAATAATGTAAAACTGTAAAAATAAAAAAAAATGGCAATATTTTTTGAGCCCTCTGCTAAGCAAAGTGGAGAAGTTAAGGAAGCTGCATACAGGTGTAAGTCGGGAGAAGCAGGCACGTCATGCAGCTGGGCTTGCAGCCCCCTCTTCCCTCAGATCCACCGTACCATTCCATCACTTGTGTCTGCCACAAGCATGGCTCCAACTTTGGCTAAGTGAGAAAATGGATTTTACTGTCCCCAAATTACTCTGCTCACCAATTGCCACCAGGTTTTGAGGATCCTGGTTGCCTGGGAAACATAACCGGGTGTTGCTGTGGAAACTCGGCTTCGCTGACCACCGGGTTTCCCTGCTGCCAGGCGAGAAGATGGGGACTCTCCACATCCATCTTTGACAGCAAGTGACAGGAGATGACTTTGCCACCGGTGCTATCAATACAGTTGCAAAACAGTGCTAATAGCTTTTACTTTCACTTATTAAGCCTCCTCTGCTGTTGACTTTTGGAGGGGAAAAATTCAGGATAATCCATTTAGGTAATAGATTAGAGGAACAAGTCAGAGTAGGAGGAGGCATTTGTTTATTTATGTGCTTCAGAAAAGTTTCTAAGACTTTTTGAACACAAATTACTTGGGAAAAAATGAATTTGAAAGCCTCACAAAATATGCAGTGTCACATTGCATTAATGTAAGCTTTTTGAAGCTAATATAACCATTCCTTTGCTATTAAAATTCCTGTGTACTCAGTTGGCTTAAACTGTTCATCTCATAACGAACATATGTTGTCAGTAAAAGCAATAGCTGCTGCTGCACATATTAACTCCTTGTTTCCAGGAATCACACCAAGTAGAAATAGACCATGCTTAACCCTGGTTTCATATTTTGGGGCAAAAAGGGTTAAGAAATAGCTGAAATAGAATGCTGTAAATTCCTCAATGGCCTCTGCTGGCTTTGGAAACAGAGCAGCAGCTAATTTTTTCTTTCTAAGTAACAAATTGAAAAAACCCCACCTTATTACAGCTCACATTGACATCAAGGAAATAATAATAATAATAATAATAATAATAATAATAATAATAATAATACTTTGCAGTTATATGGTAGCTTTTATCCGAGGTTTTCAAAAGATTTTTCAGATATTAATGGTGTACTACTTTATTCTCTGTTTGCTAGGTGGTCACACGGTGGTGTGGGAGCTGAGGAGACATAAGGCATTTTATAGGGTGGTGGGACACTAATGCAGATTTTAGGAAGTGATGCAACCTACTGACAACAGCTTTATGGTTAAATCATGTTTAAGATAAAATAGTCTGTGCAATTGATCACTGTCACTGTTTGGTGCAGGGATAGAAAGGGATGAAATCTCCTTTGTAGTCCATTGATTCTACTGCAGATGCTACAGTGAAGGAAACTGAGTTTAGTCTGGTTTAGTGATATCTCTTGATCTATTTACTTCAGCAGGTGCTGGTGTAGGTTTTTTGTTTGTTGGTTTGTTTTTCCTTCTGTAATACTTAAAAATACATGCAAAAATCTGGAGGAGTTCTGGTATATGTACCTATGTTCATTGAAGGCAATAATAGAGTAAAAATGCAGAATGACTTGAATAATTGCCCTGTTTTTTTATACTTTTAGAGCTTCCAAAGTATTTTGTACTTGAGCTTACTCGAAGAGAGAAATTTTGGCAAGTCAGGGAAAAATCACTTTCTTCCTCCCCCTTTTTTTTTTAATTGGAAAAATTACTTTTTTTCGCACTGTACTAAACTGTCACAGATTTGATATTCACATGAGGAAAGGAAAAAAGTTGAACTTTGTTACTAGAAAGGATGCACCATGTCCAATTTATAAACAGCCAGTGCTCTGGAGGCATCTCCTAAGTGGCTTTATGGAGGCAGAGAATACTACCTTATCCGAGGCTCACAGGAAACCCTGCCTTATCTGCAGCTAATATAAATCAGAGAAGCTCTGATGAAATCTATGGAGCTACATCAATTTACACAAGCTAAAAATCGTGCTCAACTGTTCCCAGACAAACAAAGGCATTCAATTCCCCATTTGCCTCCACAAAGGCAGATGCTCTCCCTCCTTACCTGCTCCATTTGCTTTAATGAGGTGTTCACAGCAAAGCGTAAATGGTACCATTTAGACGTCAACGTTAAGCATGGCGATGTTTTAAGAGTAGCACTTAAGGAAATTAAATGCGTAATCTGAGCTAATGTGAATGGTGTATGACTGTTGTTAAATAAAGTTAAAATGGACAAAGTAAAATTCTCTCAAGTGCCTTTAACGAAGGCATGTTGTAAGTTGTGTGACTTATGGCATAATTGTGGTATGCTGGAAATTTATCCATTCAGAATTTTAACAAGGAAATACATGATTATGTCCGTGCCTTGGCCTTAGCTGTTGCAACATTAGTGTTAGATATGCAAAATGCTAAAGGTGTAGAAATACTGTTATATTATGGAAATGCAACTTTTGGATAGGGATTGTGGCTGTATTGTGTGTGCAAGGAGATAGCGTAATGCTCTGTTTTGTGCCTGTATCTTTCCTTCTACCCCAAGACATTAGAAATGTAAGTAGCAGAGCCATGATTTTTTGCTTTTACCCCAGTTATGTATGCGTCATTGTTCATCGTGCTGGAATTATTCTAGATTTACTTCTGTGTGAAACCAGAACTGGGACTAGCTAATTTAGTTTAGCATGCTGATATGAAATACGAAATGAAAATGTCATCATTTGTATTTCTTCTTGTACCAAAAAACTGCTGGAGGCCTCGTAGGGATGGAAATGTTAGTAGTAACAGCATAACATTGCATATATACGTACATACATATATATATATGTATATATCTTTTATATATATTGGTTTTAAAATTGGTTTTAGGAATTGATAAGACATAACTCTGGTTACTGGCTAATCAAGTTTATGAGGTCTAACTTCTGATTTTTTGTGTGTCTGTATATTAACCTGTGGACAAAGTTAGAGCCTTTGCCAGACTCAACAAAGCCTTTTATTCATGGGAAAAACTCTATCACAAATAAAAAAAAAGCATCAGATTTAAAATCATTTTCAGACCTTTCTACTACCCTTAGGTTAAAAAAAAAAAAAAAAAAAAAAGCAATGAATAAATTAGTAGCCACAGCTTCGTTCCAACAACCTAATTTCAATAGCGTTGTAATAAAAGGACAAAGGTCATAGATTAAAGTATTGTAATGGAAATGCAAAATCTATATCTGCTTGTAGGTATAGGACTGTTTTTATAAAGATACTACTACTTGCAATGATTACCATTTGAGCCTTGTGTCACTAATAAGAAAATAGTTCTTTTTTCATTCAGATTCAGGAACCAATATTTACAAGTGTGAGTGTATGTAAGTATAAATAGTTAACAGTTGCACTGAGAATATCTGTGTGGAGCTCTGGGTCAGCCGCAGTACTGTTTGTCTAATGCTGTTATCAAGACACCTGTTACAATTTAAATTTTTTTCTCTCTCTTAGTAGGGGGCAAGTAATAGACTCAGGATGTGGCTAGAACAGGAAAATATGAACGCTATTTTCCTGGTTTCTGACAATATGTTAAAATGCATCAAATTTGTTATTCATAAAATGTCAAAAGTATCCACAATTCTTTTCTTAAAATCACCGAGAATAATGCAGCTCATCACAACCAAAGTCTGGCATTCAGAGTCCTCTATCCTAAATAACCAATCCTGTTATACATGGTGAGAGACCCCAAAGTGGCTTCTGCATCAATAAGTACAGAAACTTAACCTCTCCCTCCACAGAGAGCAGACAGAATAATTACATATAACTTGAATATGAGCAGTTCTGTTCATTATGCCTACTGTCCCTGAAAGTCACATACAAAAATGCATGGAGGAGGCTGTCACGAATACCAGATATATTAAACTTTTGTTTGCAGCATTTTGCGTGTGGTCATTTAACAGGAGGTAAATAACAGTGTCTTCCCACAGTGTCTTGCACCCCTCACTCTCTCCCACCCCATTAAAATTATTTCACATATGGTTGAGGACCCATGCAAAAATAACTGCTTCCCTCTACTTAATGTGATAACATGGAAAAAAAAATATTTAACTTCTGACATTTCCTAACAAAATACATAACAAACAGTTTGTGGTGTTGAAGCAATGCTGTAGGTCTCTCACCAGAGCAGAACAGTAGTAAAGTAACACCTGAAGGACTCCAGAGCTTTGCATCAGAGGATCTATTCTGTATTACACATCAGGTGACAGGTCTGGGGAACATAGGAACATGCTTTGGTGGGAGGACTCTTGGCTTCATCTGGGAACACAGAAGCTTGCAATCCTGCTCTGTCGACTGTCATCTGTCTTGCTGCAAGTTGGAGGACAGTGGAGAGAAGAGCAGCCTTGGGCCTTCTAGGTTGTTATCATGCGCAGGACTAAAGCCCTGACTCCTGTGGTACTATGATGTCTTGTGGTCACTCCTGGTTCTCTCCTCTCACCAAGGTGATGAGCTTGAGAGCAACGATGTCTAAACTATGGTGCTTGAGTACCGTTAGTGGTATACATGCTGCTTCAAAGCCATACATCTGTACTGCCTGTAGAGACAATTGGTCCTCTCGAGCATGCACAAGATGTAGGAGCTGCTGGCAGTAGTAGCTCCCGAAGCAGCTGAGCTTGGGGATGCTTGGTCTTTGTCTGTGTTTGTTCTTGCACTTTCATAGGGTCATAGAAACATAGAATCACGGAATGGGTAGGATTGGAAGGAACTTTAGAGGTCATCCAGTTCCAACCCCTTTGCCATGGGCAGGGACACCTTCCACTAGACCAGGTTGTTCAAAGCCCCATCCAACCTGTGCTTGAATACTTCCAGGGATGGGGCATCCACAGCTTCTCTTGACAACCTCTTCCAGTGCCTCACCACCCTCACAGTAAAGATATTATTTGTTATATTCATTCAAGTCTCCTCTGTCACTAACAGGACTGAATCCTTACACCAAAATGCTGCTTTTGCAGAGCAGGTCCTCATTTATCCTGATTTGTCTGGAGAGGGAAAGTGGGCAGGGATCTTCCAGCTTCCTGCTCCTGGAGGCCAAGGTGGAGGAATGGCAATGAGCAAGGAGCAGGAAGGTGACAGGAAGGGGCTGTTTCTCTTTATGGTACAAGACTGTTTTGCCTGAGCGGAAATGCCTTGCTGGTGACGAGAAAGGAGCTCTGACTTAGATTAAAGGTGGAGACCATAAATCAGGCTTATAGAACCTTTCCCTGGGAATGAGCCATTTCGGAGTAAGAGGCTGCTGTAAATGGATGTGTGTCCATGCTAGGGTGCAATGCCCAGATGAGGTATACGCTGCGCTGATGTTCAGGCGATGTTCATTTTAGCTTGTGCCTTTACTGGCCTCTTGTGAGCCGGTCAAGCTATTTTATGAGCCACAGCTATAATTCGGCCTCTTCTGCCCTCTTAAATGTACCTTGGGATAAATACACCCTGGAGCTCACAGAAAGTCACAAATTTTGTGGTAGAAGCTGGATCTGTCTTCATGCATTTCATGATTTTAAAATCTAGGCAGATTTGGAGCTCATTAATACTTGAAATGCATAACAAAAATGTATATTGCTCATAGTACAAGCTGCAGCCACCTATTTTCTAAAATATATCTGTATGTATATCCTTACAGTCTTTAGAGAACAGTGTTCGATATAACGATATAGATATTTGAAAGTATATGTAGTTCTTCAGGCTAGCTCACACAGAGAGCCTGGTCCTCCGAACAAAACTATTAAGAAAATATTTCTAAAGAGCCAGCATTTCTTATGGTTTTAGGTAAGGGAAAGGGAGATTGTTTGGGGTTTTTGTTCACAGATATGTTTCATACTTCATGAGTTCAAACTCCTTCAGAGCACGAGTAATGTGCACATGTGTGTGTGTTTTAAAGGAAAGCTGGATTTTTCCATAGAAACTCCTGTAGTAAACCAGTATGGTGCACTGTGACCTGCTTGGCCTCATCCTTCCATGTAGTCACAGAATTCAGAGATGGAAAGCAACTTGCACAGCTTTTCTGGTGTTTCTCTTCCACTGTCATTCTGTTCTCCGTGCTGTTTGCACTGCTCAGGTTTTCCAATTTGTTTTTAAATAGCTTGTGGATATGACTTCTCCTTCTTCCCTTGGGATACTATTCCACAATCTAATGGTTCTCAAAATTAGAATTTTTCCTGTGTCCCAGGTGTAAGACTTTGTTTATAAAGCAGTGAATTCGCACAGTAATATGCATGGTGCAGATGTTTCACATGGGGACATTTATGTGAAATGCTTCCATTGAAAAATGGGGATAAAACAAAAAAAATCTTATTAATTGAATTTACAATATATGATGTGTAAACATGCTTCTCTTTTGCAATTTCACTACAAAATTAGCGACACATACAACTGTAATACTGTATTGCCACATAAAACTTAATTAGCAAGAATTGTATTTTTCCAAAGCTTAGGATCACAGCAAATTAATTAAAATTCTTCATACAAAAGAAGGAATTTCATAATAAGTTTTTACAAAATATATGTATGGTACATTTCAGCCTTTTAAAATTTGTGACTGTAACATGGATATTTTTTCTTTTTCTGCATTTTTCATAAGGCAGCAATTGAGATCTATCAAATCTATAGCATACATCACTGCTTTTATTCAAGAATTCTTGTGAAAATAAAGTACTTGCTTTATTCACAAAACTCATAATTGCAACATACATAAAACCTGTCAAAGCTCCAATTTCCAATATTCTAATGAATATCAAAAGAGTCCAGCATTTCTGACTTTGACAAATTGCAAATGAGGTTTTATTCATTAAGAGGGCTGCTAATGTTTATTTAAATGCAATTTACTGTTGCATTATTGATTAGCTACTGCAAAATTATCTTACAAGGAGCACGTGTAGCAAGAAGATTTCAGGTTGAGAAAGGATTTATCTAGGGAAGGCCTGTAGGCTTGATTTAGGCCCCAGGACATGAGAGTTTTAATTTATCTGGAAAGAAAGGCCTGGTGGAAGGTTTGCTTTGTTTGCATTTAGACAGCAGATGAAAGGGGTTTTGATGTTGAGCTGGGAGAAAATGGCTGCCACTCTTGTTATTCACAGAGAGAATTGAGCAAAAGAAAAATATCTATTATAGGGGGCAAGATAAAAATGTCTCCCCCCCAACCCCCAGTCATATTCAACATCAGGCTATATGTGGCTTGTTATTCTTCGAAGGAGAAATAATAAAGCAAATGTCGCTTATTATCTAAAATATATTTTTTTGAAAGTCCATATTGCATTTATTACTGAGCTCTCACTTCGTCTTTCAGGGCCATAAAATTCAAGCAAGGTTGCTGTATCTGACCTCAGAGTATGAATTAAAGCTGGACCTATATTTTTTAATGAAACCCAAATGTATAATGTTTTCAGTGTTTTCCAACATAAACACTTTCTGGCAATGTCTCATGGAACTAATTGATAACAGCTTGAGGTGCTGGAGAGTGATACAGAGCCTCTTTGGCTTCCACCTTAAGGAGAGAAGCATCTGCAGTACTTACTTGTTTTAACACTGGTTTTGTCTGCAAGAATCAATTAGTCATGTAAACCATGAGCATGAATCCTATCCTTCCTGAGGGGTACTGCTGCAAGATTAAATAAGACTCAAGCAAACACATAACAATGATACAGATTTAAGAAATTAAGGGTAGTTACTCCATAGATCTACCAAACAGAAGCCTGTGAACGCAAACAATGCCACCAGATCAGGTGGAATCCAGTGTGGGCGTGGCTTCTAGTCCTTGAATAAGTGATTTCAAGTTTACAACCTGGAGAAAATGTGCTCAACAGAGCAACATGCTGCTTCAAAAGGCACAGTTCAAGTACACAGTATCAGGACCTAAATGTCCTTTTCTGGACTCATTACAGCCTGACAGGGCTTTTTATTTCAAATGACAATCAGAAAAACTTGGAGAGCTCTCAGCCAATTGCAAGGAGCAAGAATGATCCTACTAAAATTAAATCTGAAACTCAAATATTACACCAAGACCTTTCAACTTGCTCATTATTCCATTAAACCAACTGTAAAGGCACCATTCTTCATCTGAAATGAGTTTAGAAAAACTTTCATTGTGTGACTTGGTCCACAAATGAGAGTGACAGGAGCAGAATGATATTTTCCTCCGGGGTTTATAACTTTAGTGACTCTGATGATGATGACTAAGTATCAGTTCTGACAAGCTGAAGGTTAATTACTTACTCTGTGTCTCAGGTCTGTCAGAGCAGAATATCAGCATCGATTTATTTACCAAAAGTGAGGAGTATTTGGTATTTACTTTGGGCATTGAGAAACGTTGTTCAAAAGGCCTGTTGTCTGCCTGCTGTTGGTCCGCAAAGGCTTCTCTGCCTCCCATTTCTGCCTCATTTAAATTTCCCTCTGTTTCCTCAACTTTCAAGGATCTCTTGGTATTTTTCCTCTTTGGTTCTTGGCAAACAGTAGAATACTTCGCATCACAACAGTGGAGATTATGAGCAATTAGAAGGCTGAGAAGGAAAGCAAAGTAGATAGTGTAACTTTGAGGTGGATGAATGCACAAATAATGGTCCATTAGAAAATACAGAAAACCGTAAACCACATTGTTTGGTAATGAAAATGTCTTCTTAAGAAATCAGGTAAGTGACAAGAGGTTTTTCCTATGAATGTGACATATTTGGGTTATTAACCTCAAATGATAAGGAAAACATAAGGTGGCGCTACTGCTGAAAAGGGGTATCTGAAATGCTAAAGCATTGCTTGATACACTAGTCCTCACCTTCTCAAGTTTTTCCATTTTCTAATTACTTTGCAGACCACAACTAAAACAGAAACAAAAAAATTATGGGAAAAAGGTTATACTTATACCTTTACATATCTCTGGAACCTTCCTTAGCAGCAGTGCCCACACTTTCTTTCTGACCTTGTCCTTCCTTCATTTTTCCCCATTTCCCTGTGTCTCCTCCCAACACCTAGGTTCTCTCTCACTCTTTTTGTGGTTCTTCTTTCTACACTTCTCAGAAATCCTCTCCCTCCCTGATATGTGTGTTTAGTTTGGCTTTATTTGGGTGCAGTTAATTAAGTCTGGATTTCACCTGGGTCCCATTGCAAACAGACATAGGAATTCCACTAACATGGTATGACTAAAACCACTTAAATGCAGATACAGTGTCCCATTTCCTTTTTATAGTCTCTAGTATCCTGTTTGTTTACTCAGACTATATATAGAGCTGCTCTTTTGTTTCCAGAAAAAAAGTCTTTTACATGTATTATCTATCCATAAATCCTCATTTTTTGCTGTGTAGAAGACTACAGCTACAGTTGGAGTCAAATTCTGCTGCAATCCCTGATCAAAACATGAGTACTTCAATAGAAACATCAGTCATTGGCAATTTGCTCTGATGTTGTCTGTGACAAACATTTAGGGACTGTTTTGTTTTCTGTATGTCTGACTTTCTTTTTAAATCAAAATTTCCAGTTAGTTACTTGTATATTTAATCCATTAATAATAATACTGGAAAACGTCTTTTATCAATTTACCAGATCATAAAAAATTTAGGGTTTGTTTTTTTTTTCTTTGACATTCTTAGTACCCCCAACCTTTAACAGGAATGTTCTATTTCTTTAAAGGTTGATGATTATCCCAGTTTCTACTCAAGTCCAGGGCTTGAAAACAAGTCTTGTTTCTTAACTTTATTCCCTAGGATCTTTGTTCCAAAGACAAAGGAGAACTTCTCTAATGTCATCTTCTGAGCCAAAAAGGAGTGTCAAACAAAACAACATTCTGTTTAAAATCAAGCAGCAGCTTGACATCCATATAAGACCCTGGGGAAAAATGCTACACGTATGTGTTGCGTCTCAGTGCTTTTTTCTACTTTGAGTAATCTACCTTAAGGATTTGACATAATAGGCATATAAAAAACCTGGTAGAAGGAATATAAACAGAAGGACTGTACAGCGTAAGGGTAGAGAAATATAGGAAAAACAATTGTACTGGTGGAACATTTGTCCTGAGCATAAAGGACAGCTTAGGGTCAGATCTACTACTGTCGCCATCTAACGCATGATACCTGTGCTAGGCCTACAGAGGAAAAGTATAACATTAAGACTATACTATCTGTGGTGGATTGACCTTGGATGGATGCCAGGTGCCCACCAAAGTCACTCTATCACTCCCCTCCTCAGCTGGACAGAGGAGAGAAGAGAAGATGGAAGGCTCGTGGGTTGAGATGAGGACAGGGAGAGATCACTCACCAATTACCGTCATGGGCAAAACAGCCTCAACTTGGGGAAATTAATTTATTACTAGTCAAATCAGAGTAGGATGATGAGAAAACAAACCCTAAATTTTAAAATGCTTTCTCCCAAGCCTCCCTTTCCTGGGCTTAACTTTACCCACAAATTTTCTACATCCTCCAGATGTAGAAGGGGACTGTGGTCAGTTCATCACACTTTGCCACTCCTTTCTCCTCAGGAGGAGAACTCCTCACACTCTCCACCTGCTCCAGTGTGGGGTTCCTCCCATGGGAGACAGTTCTTCATGAACTCTCCCACTGTGAGTCCTTCCCATGGGCTGCAGTTCTTCAAGAATTACTCCAATGTGGGTGCCCTCCATGGGTGCAGTCCTTCAGGAACAGACTGCTCCAGTGTAGGTTTCCTGTGAGGTCACAAGTCTTGCAGCAAACCTGCTCCAGTGAGGGCTCCTCTCTCCATGGAGCCACAGGTCCTGCCAGGAGCCCACTGCAGCATGGGCTTCCCATGGTGTCACAGCCTCCTTTCAGCATCCTCTTGCCCTGGCGTGGGGTTCACCACTGCCTGCAGGTGGAGACCTGCTCCACCATGGACCTCCATGGGCTGCAGGGGCACAGTCTGCATCACTGTGGTCTGCACTATAGGCTGCAGAGGAACTTTGCCTCTGGAATCTGGAGCGCCTCTTCTGCTCCTTCTGCATTGACCACAGTATCTGCAGGGCTGTTTTCCTCACATATTTTCACTCCTTTCTTCTGCTGCATTTGCACAGTTCTGTGTTTGCTTTTTTTTTTCCTTCCCCTTCTTAAATACATTATTCCAGAGGCGCTTCCACCATCACTAATGGGCTCAGCCTTGGTCAGTGATGGATCTGTCTTAGAGGTGGCTGGCACTGGATCTCTACAACACAGGGGAAGCTCCTAGCAGCTTCTCATATAAGCCACCCCTGTAAACCCCCCACACTACCAAAACCTTGCCATGCACACCCAATACACTATCAAGTGCCTGTTCTGGATTTACTCTCAGGTGTGAAAGGGAGCAGAAGGGCTCTGAGAGTAGAGACATGAACTCTAGTATTGTTTATATTCAAAAGGAAGGGTAGAAATGGTGAAGCTTGTTAAAAATAAATTTAAAAAGGTTTCAAATGGTAAAACACTCTTAAAATGCTGGTGAACAACACAGAAATGGTTTAAAGATACAGTCATGTATTCATCAAATATATGCTAACTATCACAACAGATTTTGGAAAGACAAGCTCCTTTCCCTCCCAGACTGGTGTGTTTTAAGCAGTAAGAAATTAACAATGAGATGAAGGACATTATTAAATGTGAGAATTATGACTTCCAAATTGAAATTCTGTTCCAGTGAGGAAAATTAAAAAAAAAAGGAAAAAAAGGAGAAAAGCTTTGGCAAGTAGGTGTTAAACACAATAAGGCAAGCCAAAAAGGGTTCTGAAGAGCGGGTTGTTAAAGGCGTAAGAACTAAAAATGAATTCTCTTTAAACACATCAGAGGCAGGACTTGTGAGATAGTCTGTAGGGCCAATAGATGATGGATATAGTAAAGGAAAGCTCAAAGGAAATAAAGCCATGTAGAGAAACAAAATGAATTCCGTGCTCCTTTGTTCACCAGGAAAGGGGGAGGGAGGAAAGGTATACCAAAACCTTTGTTTACAGTAAAAATACTTGATAAGAGGCAACATGACTTTTAAGAACAGTAATCTCACTCAAATCTGTTCCAGTTTCTAAAGGGGGCACTGGATTTGCAGGGAAAGATGATCTGATGGAAACAGTCTGCACATAAGCATCCAAGTGCTTCATCAACACCTAGCCCGCTATGCTCTTAACAGCCAGATAATCTTACATGAAAGTCCAAAGGTAGGCACCTACCTTTGTAATGAAGCACCTAAATAATAACTTTTTTCATTAATTTATTTTTTTCTTTTATTGGTGCATCTCTTGCAGCTCATTTCACTGGGAGGAGAACGCGGGTCTGGATCTGTAGAAAGTAGGGATTGTTTTATTTGAGTGGCATAAAAGACTGGCATGTTTGCTACTTGATGTCCATACAGCAACACATTTTGACACATTTAACTACAGCTGGCAGCACTAATTGCCAAGAAAAAAGTATCTGTTTTCCCATATATGTATGGAGATGGAGAATAAACAATTGAGTTCTATCTTTATACTTCACCTGTTTTGATGGGCAGAAGGGTAATTACCACTGAATTTAAATATTGTTTATCAGCATTTATTAATTGTAGGGAAGCTCTAGACAAGAAATCTCAGTGTCATTGTACTAGCCACTCTATAAAATCTCATAGTAAGGACGGAAACATTGTATATGTAGGAACAGAGATAATGAAATTCATAATATACAAGTACAAAAACTGAATGAAATAACCATGAGATCTAAGAAAGGAATACGATTCCCTGCTATTAACAGTAGGAGCACTTAGAACAATGACAACACCAAAAAACCCAGGTTGGCCTGGCAAAATCCACTGTGCCAGACTCCCCCATGATCAGGTATTCTTCTGTAACACTGATATTATTGACAAGGTTTTACTATTCTCAGGCAAGAAAAAGCAAATTTCATTGTATGATCAGATTTCTCAGTTTCATTTTCCACCTTTTGCCTGGAAAATGCAAATCTCTGCTACAGTAACAAATTAGCCCCTGGAGATGCTAGGTTGACCTAAAAGCATTCTCATTTGATACAGTTGTTGTCATTTTGGAAATAGTTTTGAAATAAAACAACGTTTGAAGTTTTGCTTGTTTATTAACAGAATCTAGAAACTGCAGATTCTGTATTTTTTTCAGGTTTTATAAAAAGCCTTTCTATAAAGTCATGCACACAACCAGTTATTTGAGTTGAAAAACACACCACATGGAAACACGGGCTTTAATGTCAGGGCCAGGAATAAAAGAGCTTTGCTAGGTTCTCTCTTTCAAATTCTTGTATAAATTTGATGACTTTATAGAAATTATACTGGGGATCAATCCAGGCTCTCCCAGGCAGCAGGTAGTCTATTAATTTAATGTTATAGTAAACCAAATCCTATTTCAGAGAGATCATCATCTTAGCAAGTCCATCTCTGCTTTTTATGGAGTTGTTTTTTTGCACACCTGTAGCTCCTGTAAGGTTTAGGCCTGCCTACTAAAATAGTGGGGGTTTTTTGTTTGTTAGGTTTCTGTTTGTTTGTTTTTACAGATTTGTTTTAGAAATTAAGGAACAAACATGATTCAGATAGGTTGTTGCAACAATGGCTGCAAAGTCAGAGATGTGCTTTGTTGGGCTGTCAGGTAGACAGATAACCATGTGCATATTAACAAATGCAATAAGGCTCATTGGCTTTTCAGGAGTTTCCAAATACCTGTCTGAAAGATGCTGATGGGAAAATAAAGGAACTGTAAATTGTAGCTGTAAAACTATTTCAATTATTGTTTTGTATTCTTCCATTTTTTTCTTTTCGATTTCAAGGTGTTTTACATGTCCTGGGTATCTTTTAAAGAAACATGGGGATTCCTGCCAAAGAGCTGAAAGGCTGGTATTTTGCCAGAAAGACCTCTGCTTGCCCCCAGGATTGACACTCTGTCCCTCCTGTCTTTGCAGAACTAATTACTTGGAGGAATTAAATTACAGTAACAAATTGACACCTCCTCGTGATTGGAATCTGTTTGAAGTAGGCCTTTTTGTGACTCATTGTATTTTATAATTCCTTTTAAAATGGCCTATTGAGGAGAACTCAGTAAGATTCATGCTGGTGGGACAAAGTCTGTGGCACACTGCCATTTTATTTTAAATTGCTCTGAAGAATGGTTGCTCTACTTTGAAAACAGATTCTAAAAACAGCCCAGAAGGGGGATGATGGCTCAGTTTTTATTGATTTAGTCTTGTCATCATGCTCAAGTATAAAGATGACTTTTCTACTTGCAAGCCTTGCAGACTCCCCCAAGCATCTGAAAGTAAACCTGGCTCCTCATTTTCTCAGAGCCTGTTAAAAAGCCTGGCCCGATTCTGCCTCTGCAGCTCCATTGACTGAGTACATCTCTGATAAAAGGGTAGGATTAAAAGGTAACTGCTCCCATGACCCTACCTTTTTGTCTATCTCTGCCTCTAGGAGATTCAAAGACTTTTTTTCCATAGATGGAACAAAGTTTTCAGGTATTATTAAAAAAACCCACAAACAGTGATTCCATTGGAAAATGCCTATTGGTCAAACCCAAAACTTCTCAGAGCAGTATGACAGTTTTGATTCTGGCTTCCATCATAGAAAGTTTCCCAGGCTCAAGATGAAACCAGGTCACAACAAGGAAAAGAACTTAACTCTACAGTTAAGTGTTAATGGCATTTGTGTTAGATAAGCAAAGGCAAATGGCTGTTGTCTCAGAACACTGCACCGCCTATAGTTCTATATGAAAAAGGAGGAATTACAAGGTCTAACCCCCCGCCCCCCCCCCCCCCCCCCCCCCCCACTTTTTAGCCTAACAGAGTGTTAGCATCTCCGGTTTTAAATGATTCTATCTGCATCAAGAATCTGTTATTCTGATAGTAATTCATCTATGATAAAAAAGATAAGCATCAAATCAAAGACTATCTCATCCTTGGCAAAACAAGCATTTCACCTTCCCCACGCAAGGATCAGAGAAAATACAAAGCTTTATTGCATGATGTAATCCAAAGCTCATCTGCCTCTGAAAAATTGGTCTTACAGCCATAAGGTTATGAATTGTTACAAAAGTCTGTGCTAAATTTATCCAGTTTACCCACTTTAGCAAGCAACTGTCAGACAGGTTCACTTAATAAAAGGACTCTATACTTCTACTCTTACTCCCCACATATTGTGATTTGCTGCCTAGATCATTCCACTGCAGCATTACTCCTGAAACAAGGGGATAATTCCAGGTTAACAAAGGTAACCATAATGAAGACATTACATACAAAATGAGAGGGCAGAAAAATAGTTCCTGAAAAATGTTACTACGTATTTATGGTTTACTGAGTTGAGGGTGTGTGATAGGTATGCTACGACCTTGCTTTAGTAGGTGACAGAAAAGTGGAGGAGCTCCAATTCGGAAGATAATATTTGGAAACTGAGAAATTCAAATCATTAGTCAGAGTCTTGCAGTATGGCTTGCAGATTCCTGGCTGAAATCATTCTAATATTAGCTCTACATGTCCTTTCATAAGTTGTTGACCTCCCATGTGATTTACTTCAGGTTCCATCCAGTAGTTGAGTGGTCTGGGTTCCTCCTGAATATCTCATCAGATGCTATAGTCTTAATATATATATATAACTTTTCAGAAGTAAGTCTGAATTTTTTCCTCTTCCATGGAGTTAGCAAAATGTCATTGATGACTGGTTTGGAAATTCCATAAAATATGCTCTCATCCAATTCTACTATCAAAAAGAATCGAATCATTCTACGGTTTAAATCATGTATGTCTTTCAGATTACTCCGATTTTCCTCCTAATTACAGAAGGATTGTTCTTACCTTAGCATGGCTGAAAACAACATCGACTAGTAAGGTGGTTTTATCACACCATTTAGTATGAAAATAAAAGAAATTGGTTTATTGCCAACCAATACTTCTGTAGTTAAGTACAAAAAAAAAAAAGGTAGAAAAAAGGTCATCTAGAGTTCCTCATGACAAAGTGGAAACCTCATTCTTCAAAATAATCATTAAATAATAATTAATACATAACTAGAAGATGCATTTTGGAGTCACAGACATTTAAAAAGGAGACATTGCTTTCTAATTATTAGTTTCATTCAAATATATGTACAAAGAGCGGTACATTAAATAAAAAAGTAAAAAAAAATATTTAACAGGAAGAAAAAAACCCAAACATCAAATTTGTAACTCTGCTTTTCCACTTTGAAGAGAAGACCAGTGAAAAGAATGAAAGGAATGATATACATTACACTATAAAATAGCATCCGTTGTGGCATTTTTTTTCAGAGTTTCTTGTTTTGTAAAACACAACTGACTAAATGTAACTGAAAGGTAAGAGATCTGTAGAAAAGCTTAGAGAAGATTTTGAAGTGGTTGCAAAGCAAAGAGAACTGATAATGCTTTCATACTAGATTAACAAATCTATTGTCTATTACCTCAGTGATATGGCATGCTGTGAGGTGCCTATGCTCATGCAGTAATGATTAGCTAGTTGGCTAACTTCCAGCCAGTAGGGTTATTAACACTATATTGTGAAGCCTCAATGTAAGGTTGATTTCCTTGTATGCTATATGGCATGTGGAAAACTTGTATTAATCAATATAAATTATTCCCCAAACAATAAGACGCAGTGGGGGTGAGCAGGGAAGGCTGGAAATGAAGTGTTAGTGCAAAAAAAGCAAAAGAATAAAGAAGGTCGCGTGTTCTGTCTCTAATTAATGTTGAAGGAAAGTCTTTGAAAGGCAGAAGTCCAGTGGCTAAAACAGAAGACTGACAAACCAATGGCCTCTACTCTGTCAAGAAGCAGGATTGGGATGTAACCTGAAGCAAATCAAGATTTTCTTATTGTGCTCCAAGTTTTACCTGTAAATTAAGGATGACAGCTCTCTCATTAAAGAGTCATTAATGTATTAGATGGTTGACTGGGAAAGCTTTATAGTGGACAATAGGCTAATTGAAGAATTTAAGATATGATATTAAAATAACATGAACATGTATACCTGAAGCCCAGAATATAGATATATCACTGACATTCTGGTTACCTTAGCTGTTTTTTATTTCCCTTATTTTTTAAATAATAGCCTCAGGCATGTACTTCTTGAACTGCTCACCATGCCGTAAATCCCAGTGCTAAGTAGTGTCAATGCAGTATCTGACACTGTTAACTAGGTTAGAAACTGAATAAGAGCATGTGGAGTTCAAATGGACTATTAATGCTTATAGTCCACCAACTTTTGGACCAACAGAAAATCATTCTGCTTATTTGAACCCATGCTGCTGCTTCTGCTTCTGATATGGTTGCCTATTGGAAATCAGAAAATGAAAACCAGTCAGCTTGATGGGTCAACTCAGAAGAACTGTGCATGGCTACTGGCTTCATGTTCACCTATATGGACTATCAGGTATCCATTTCTGGCCCCAGCCAGCATGTCTGCAAGATGGATGTGACATATGCCTCACAGGTGTGTTGCGTGTTGAATGTCTTTAGAGTGCTGGGTTAATGAAAAGTGCTATGCAAAACATTGCCTTGAATGGGCATAAAATCACTGACCAAAGGGGTCCTGGAATCAGCCAGATTTCAATGTGATTGGAAGATTCCTCAATATTTTTTCTTTTGTTCTTTTGTTTGTTTGTTTGTTTTGTTTTGTTTAGTTTTCATTTTGTTTATATACAGCTATGAACTCTAAACTGCTTTTAGCTCCTAGCACTGACTGGGTAAATTGAGACCTCAGTGCTTACTAGTGATGCCACTTGTGCTGTACTATGTACTAGGGCCAGTTAAGGAAACCATTTCCACACATGCTTAGCACTAAGCATATGAATGGAATGACTGAAATCTATGCAACTACATAAATATTTTAAAATACTTGAGTAAAGCATGAGCTAAACCACAAGCTTAAGCTTTGATTTGACTAAGCAGTTTGCACACACTGCAGCCTTAAATAGAACTATAATTCTACCCTTGTTGGACAAAATATTTCAGTACCCGCTTAATTTTAAGCTGGACACATAGACCCACTTCGATCCATGGGACCACCTGTGGGCTTGTGCCTGAAGCTAAGCGTATGCGTAATGAACTGCTAAAGTGGGGCCTGACAATAAACAAGGCTGCTGGTATCCTGAAGATCCATCTGCTTCCCTGGTATCTAAACCTTGATGGAAGTTGTTTAAACTGACATGTTTTACTTCTCAGTTGGAGTGGGCTGAGGGCACAAAACAAGACCAATTTTAGCCAGTGTTAAGATCTGTCTGGGTTTTCCTAGAGGTACTTGATTTTTCTATCATTTTGGTCTGGTTACAAGATACATAATTTTTGTAGGACCTAGGCAGAAATATGGCAGCCCTAGGGTAGGCAGCTCAGTCAGGAAGCCATGACTTGGTGTCAACTATTTGTAAGTCTGTATTTTGAATTACTCTTAAAGAACTGTTTAAAAACTGTTTTAAACGACATGGAAAACACATGAAGGTGTCTTTTCAGAACCACATCTCTTTCACTCTGTATAGCCATAATTGAATCAAAGCAAACTTCTTCTGGACCATGTTGTTTAATAGGTGTTGCAATACTTGTGTTTTGTTTCCAGTTTCCAATATTAAGGATATGAATGCCATGAATATATGGCTTAAATATATATATTTAAGCAAGAAAACATTTAGATTTTTTTTTTTTTTTCCTGAAAGCGTGGAGGAATACCAGCAGTCAGAAAGCAGTCCTTGAAAATATAATTAGCTCTGCTGGGCAAATAAAAAGGCTTTGTTACTCTGCCACACAGATTATCTAGTAAATGTTTACACGTCCCTAAAGCTGAATTGCTAGTGAAGCGAATAAGTTTGAAAATACAGAGATTATTATAGTTTGCTTCTTCACACTTTTCATAGAATGTAGATAACATGAGGCTGGTGTATGAAGATGGATATAAGTGAAATAGTTTCCATGAATATACATTTACTTTGTCATATGCTTATAATATATAAAATGAAATAACAGATACAAAATGAAAAAAATGAGAAGAAAATAATCAAAAGAAATAGAATTGAGGGAATGAAAAGAGAAGAAAAGTGGATTTACAACTAGAAAAATGGAGAGAACAGAGTTGAGAAAAGAAAAGGGAATGATTAAAAACTAACCATAAAATACTTATTAGAAATACATTAGAAATAAAAGGAAGTCAAAGCTTAACATAAGGAATAAGTAGGCACAATTTCTAAAATATGACAGATAATAAGGAAAAAAATTAAAAGAAAACCCAAAGGAAATTAAAAATAGATATGGCAAAAATATAAATGAAAAGTTTAAAAAATTTCTACATTAGCAAATACTTAGCTATTAGCAATTATTTAAAATTTTTATCAATTTAAAGCATTATCAACAGAAGTTGTAAATTCTGAGGGAATATCCTGCTTTGTTTGATACTATAATAGTGAAGGGCATATATTTAAGGTGATTATGTCTCTAATTAAATGGGATTATTCCTGAGTTAGTTAAACTTCAGTTCTCTTGGTTAGCCCTGTGATACTCGCCTTTTTCTGCTGGTAAGAAAGCAAAGGCCAGTAAAACTAAAATGGAAACATTTGGAACTGGTGAAGACCGCAAAAAAGTGTCAATTCCTAGATACTGGAAAACAGACAACTAGTGGAAGAATTTACCATGGGAGCTAATGGATTCTCCATAAGTTCAAAAGTTGCAATTCAATGGATGCCTTTCCGAAAGGCATAATTTATTCACAATTATGCATCTGATGAAGAAATTGAGACTTTTTTTTTCTCCCCCCCCCCCCCCCCCCCCCCCCCCCCCGGAAGATTGGCAACCACAGCTATTGTGATGTGAAATATTCTGCTGCTGCTCTTTCAGAACAGGTCCTCATGTTGACACACTGTTGCAGTGATGTGGTTTGAATGTCAGGACGGAGTAACTATGTAGGCGAGAGCTCCGGTCAAATAACTAAATCCCCAATGGCTACGCCTGCCTGCTTCTATTGCGGGCAAAGCCTAGCTAGGACGTCCCATATTTCATGTGGTAGCAAATGATAGCAGTGGTGCCTATCTCCAATAGCATGAGAAGAAACAGCTCAATTATCTCCAACTATATTTCTTTGTAAAAATTTTTATCTACTTGGAAATTGCTCAGAGAACAGGAGAGGAACATAAAGCTTTTCTTGCCTCTGAATCAGGGACTATAGTGATAGGGCAAAGGGGAATGAATTTAACAGGGAAGTTCAGGTTGGATATAAGGAAGAAGTTATTTACTGTGAGGGTGGTCAGGCACTGGAATGGGTTGTCTCAAAGAAGTGGTAAATGTTCCATCCCTGGCAATGTTCAAGGCCAGGTTGGACAGAGACTTGAGCGACATGGTCTACTGCGAGGCATCCCTACCCATGGCAGGGGGGCTGGAACTAGGTGTTCTTAAGATCCTTTTCAATCCAAATGATTCTATGATTCCATGATTCTGTGACAGACACATCACACAGCTCATCAGGGAAAGTGCAAAGTCCTGCACCTGGGGAGGAACAACCCCAGCCACCAGAACAAGCTGGGGGCCACCCAACTGGGAAAGAGTTTTGCAGAAAAGACCTTGGAGATCCTGGTGGACACCAAGTTGAATGAGAGCCAGCAATATATCCACACGTCAATGTGTGGCAAAAGTGGCTGATGGTGCCCTGGGCTGCATTAGATGATGTTATCAGCTGGTCATGGGATGTGATTCTTCTGTCGAATCATCTTCATGTGAATTTGGATTAAAACAACAATGGAGAAACATTTTGTTGCTGACTCAGTTTTGAGGAATTTGGTTTCATTTTGCATGTGACACCACTGAAGGTTTTTAAGTAAACTGGAGGAGGCAAGGGGAAAACTAAGGTAGTTAAATGCAGCAGTACTATACAAAAGCTTGATCATGGGCCCTACCTATCAGCAGTCTCTGTTATTTTTAGTTTTGTTCTGTGTTGTTCTGTCTCATATTTCTGGGTTGTCTGCCTAGGAGGTCTGGATCCTTTTCAGACTACTCCTCACACGCTGCTGTTGAACCCCTTTTACCTGCAGAAGTAACCTGCCCTCAGAGATGGGAGCTGATACCTGTAGGACACCCCAATAGAAGGGAGACGCATCCCTTGTACACTAGATGCTAACCCTCTTCCCACTCCCTACACTGCTATGAGCTATCTCACGTGATAACACCGGATTATCACCCTGCAATTCCTCACACTTTGCCGTTTACTCCTTCCAAACACTGTGCTCGCAGATGGTGAGCATCTCTTCTTCCCCTTTCCAGTTACCATTTGGCCATGTCACAGCACACATAGCAAGTTCTTTTTAATCTTTCCCCATAATTAAGTGAGAAGCCAATTTAAAAGGAGCTGTAATAAAGTCTCTTCTCCTGAAATTAAATATAAAAATAGTTGCTTCTTTGTATGTATTGTGAGGATTTAGTAGGGAACAGAGCCATTTCAGTAAGGACTTCAAACAAATGTGCCTTCATGCAGTGATGCAGTTGCTGCTGGGGAGGAAGAGATCTGTTCTGCTTGGTGCACTGGGTTTTCTCTTTCATGGCTGTTTTTCATACCTGCAAAACAATTTGTGGACTCTTTAAGCAGAGAAGTAGGGGGAGGAGGGAGAGAAGGTTGATAGGTCTATATTAGCTCATTAAAAACTAAAAAAACATTTCTATTTTACATAATTTAACATGGCAAACTATTAAAAAAAAATAAGGTGAAAACTGCCACCCCTAGGCATGCGTTTAAAACATCCTCATTTAGATGCTAATTTTGATTCCTAGTGTATGGCTGGTTAAAAAAAGCCATTAACAAAGGGGCAGATTACTTAAAAGGCATTATTAGGCAAATATGTATGAGTTTTCTGATACCAAGTGGCCCTTTTATGACTGAATACAGCTGCTAAGTAGAGTGACATGGAGATATTTGTTTTAAAAGGAGAGGAAAAAAACCCCCACGCGATTAAAAACCATACAAACCAAAAAACAATAATTATATAGAGTGTAAATCACACAGGTAAAAAAAAAAAAAAAAAAAAAGCTTTAAAAGGCAAGTAATTCTTTCTCCTTTAAATATTTAGAAAATGTGTCGCTCTGCAGGTGATGTATACTACTAGCTGAATTCTAGGATGTACCTAACATTTAGGTAATAGTGAAACAAATGTTAAAATGTTGCTATTTAATTCTAATCATATATCCTGGTTTGTGTGTTAGTAAAATAGCACTGACAGGAAAGTGAAATGAGGAAAATAGCAGCAACATGAGAGGGAAGTGCATTCTTTCCAGCTGAGACTGAACTCGTGACTGGCAAAAATAAGGTTATAATGACATTAAAATGAAAACTGTTCAGACAGAAAAGATATAAGTAAATGTACTCTGCTGTATAAATTAAATGAGTAATAGAGGATGGGCAGATGGTTGCTTAACTGCATCACAGTAAAAGAACAGTGAATAGGTCTTCACTGAGAGTTCTCTTTCTGAACCTAAATAAAATATTCCTTAACAGGTGAAAGGCTAAGGGAATTTCTAACCCTGAAAAGAAGAAATGAATTTGAAAAGCAGAGCTAATTTTAACTCTGTCTTGGTTGTCAGGGTATTTGAATAATTTTTGTGTTCTCTGTAAATTACCCAGATAAAACTAAGGTGCCTAAACCATAAACAGCTGATTGTTCAGATCATTGCAGCTTCCAGCAGCTGCAGAAAAGGCATTTCTGCTCTGGAAAGTCCAACGGTGTTCTTCGCAAGTCCTCTTGGTAACCACAGAGCAGTTTGGATTTGTTAGTGTTAACATGTTTAGACTATATACGGAAACGTGTATTAGAAATGAGAGCAGCTCTTTCCCTCCCTCCCTCCCTCTCTCCCTCAGATCCTTTCTTTTACCTGCAACATTAAAACTTGTCAAAGCAGATTCTGTTTACACCACAGTTCAAGGAGTTACACCAGTGTAAAACTGGTGGTGGGAACCCAGCTCACCAGCACTGCTTGTTAGCTGGAGCAGGTGAGAGAGAAAATTAATCTCCTGCTATGAAAATGTGATATTACATGAATATAAAAGAAGAATTGGATATCTGTCTTCATATTTCTTTTCATTAACAGAGTAGGACAAAATACAAGTATTTAGTGACTCATGTTGTGGTTCTTTAAAATGCATCAAGGCAATCATTATCAATAGAGCTACATATATTATCATATTTAAATTACTTTAGTCTGTCTTGGAGCCTAAATAAACAGGTAAATGAAGAGTGACCATTTAAGTCTTACCCAAAGTTAGTACTAAAATACCTATTTGACTCAAACCAATAATTTTATTAAGTGTTTTGTATTTGATATTTTTACAGCTTAGCATAATTATCTCAAAATTATTACATGTGTTTACTTCTCCTTTAATTATTTTAGAATGAAACAAAAATACATTGAGATTTCAAGAAAAGCAAAAGTAGACTGACCTAAACTGAGGATAATTCATCCAATCCAATAGTGCTAAGGATAATTCATCCAATCCATCATCCAACTAAGGATAATTCATCCAATCCATCCCAATAGTGCTGCTTTGTGTACTTGCTAAATGCAATTGAAAAGTGAGTTAACAACAGATGTAAAACTTTTTCCTAGCACAGCTGTAATGTGGAAGTGGAAATCATTTGGCAATATCCCATGCAGCTGAATCCTGGCATGAGGTGGAGTTGAGGTAAGAGCTGGAAGAGCTTATGCTACTATTTTTAGTGTTCAGTGTATATTAGTTTTCTGTTGCAAGTCAATTAATTGCCAGGTAGCTGAAAATTGCTCAGTTTAATCTAAAGTTTATTGTGACTATATTGTAAGTGATTGAGATTTATTCCTAGGAAAGTTTATAGAAGAAATGTCTATTCTAACTTTCAAACATACTACTTATTTCAGGTTAATCAATTATAGTGCAAAGGAACGCTTACAAAACAGGGGACGCTCTGCTTCAGGTATTTATTAGAACTGAAAGAGCTATATGAAGTGTACTGCTATGGACAGCACGTTTGTCTACCAAAATGGGTGAATGAGTAGCCTATATGCACTATTCCTAGGGAGTTGTGGAATATGAGACTTGAATATTGAAAGATGGTAAATGAATGTAACCTGTGGACTAAAAAACAAAAGTGAAAAACACTTTGTAGTGAAGAAGAAGTGTGCAACAGGGAAACAAGCAGGATGAATAGAAATAAGTAAGGTGTATGAAAAGAAGAAAGATTTAATTTTAAAAGGAGGAATATCTGACTTTGCTTTGCATCACAATGTCTGGAGAGAAATGGATAAATACTCCTGTATTCCTGTGAAGTTGTTTCTCACATTCCACTGAATGGGAATGGGTAATCAGTGTTTCAGACAGTCAGACGATCACAATGTTGAGTGCAGAGGAAGGAGGAGGGTTTGATACTACAACTAAAAGAAGGAAGGTCATTTAGTAATAACATATTCCATGCAAATTTCTCTCAATCTTTGGGGTTTGGGCACTCTTCAGGCAGGGACAGACAAAAAATTTCCAAAACCAGGTAAGTTTATGTTTAGTGGTAACCTATTAAGAAGAACCTGCTGAATCTATGGCTGCTGCAGATGGGCAGCTTTATTTGGCCTCTACATTTGTGTGAAAGCTAGAGAAAAATATCAAGCATCAAATCAAAGAGGCTATGTATATGCTATTTTAGAACATATAAAGGAGTTATAGGAGCATGTGCTTGCCATCCCAGCAATCCAAGATTTACTCATATTAGTTAAAATGGCAGTGTCCTCTTTCCTTTTTCTCTTTTTCCCCTAGATCTCTATTTGCATATGCAGATACCCGCTCTGCCATAGGAAAATGGGAGGGTTCAGGAATAAGCCAAGAGTCAAGCTTCTTTTTTGTAGGTCCTTCTCCTTTTTTAAGAAGTGAATTGGCTGAAGTTGTGATTTTATGGCCCGCACCATATGGTTTAGAAGGTGAGATGGGTATTTGGAGGGTTGCTTTTTTGTTTCTTTTAGCTTTGTTTCTTTTTGTTTGGAGTGCATTTCCAATAAACATTATGAATAATATATTGCTGGAGCAATAGATATTATTCAGCTAGGATCTCTTTTATTTCCTGGTTGATATAACTTTACCAAAATAACCCAGTCCTCTAGAGCATGGACAATAGAAAGTATATTTTCTATGTTTGAGTTTTGAGCGATGAGGGTAAAAGAAGCAACAACTTGGCTGAGACACTATGAAATAAAGATGAATTAAACAAGAGGAATGAAAATTGAATTTTATCAAAGCTGCCATTTCTGCCAAGTGTTTGCTGCACCAGTTTGCGATGAAATATTTAATAATTCTGCTTCCTTTCAGACAGCAGTTTTTATTTTACCTCTTAAATAAGGGGCAAGTCCTGGACAGGAGGTCATTAATTTTCCCCTTCAGTCACCACCTCCTTAAAGCCACTAGAGTTAATAAGGCTGCATATTAATCAGGGCCTTGAGTCCTCTATTGTAGGAGAAAGGCAGGAAGGAGGGGGTCTCTGAATTTACGCCATTAACTTTAGGTGACAAATAAAGGCTGTTCTTCCCGCTGGGCTGTCACTTAGGATGCCTGGTTACAGCTGCACAGCTGAGATATTGTATTTTTATGTGGTGGTAAAGATGAAGAAGGGTTAAGGCAGGAGGCACTGAGCACAGTGTAGAGTTGAACACAAGGAATATGTTCCTTGCCTGGAACCAGCCTGAAAATGTCATTTATCCACATTGTGCAATAAACTGCTCTCACACAGGCATCTCAGAAGCCTAACCAGAAGCACCTCTGTGCTTGAAACAAAGGAAGTTTTTCAAGTGTGGATAATTTAGATTTCCAAATCCCTGTAACAGTCACAGAGATTCACCTGCTGTCTTCCAAATGTCAAGGCATCCTTTAAAACTAAAGAATAAAACTAAACTGTGCCACAGAGGGCTGGAACAATACTGTGACCATCCTTGGAGATGCTCCTGAGAGGCTGTTGTCATCACTTCCCATGCCATGATGCACCAGTCCTACAGAGCTGTGTCAAGTGAGCAGGAGTGCAACCATACTTTGTACTTGGGTTTGTCCTTTTGAATATGACAGACTCACCCCCTGTCCTGATAAGGATGCATGTGTTCGTAGAAGAAACAGGTGAAAGAAAAGGTTGGGAAATTGTGCCTGCAGACACCTGTTACTTCTTCACACTTTCCTTCCTTCAGACATCCAAACTTTAAACTAGCTACTGAAGTGGTGGCTTTGATTTCTCATGTCAAATGGTCTCATATTTTTTTTTAGAACTGGAGAGAATGAAAGGAATTGCACATAGCTGAGCTGGGGAATGCGCAGTTTCCTTCACCATTACTTAAAGAAGGCAGACAATTAGTAACCAAAAATAAGGTTGCTGGTGTAGTCACAACACAGCCAACCTGACTGATAGAAAGCTAATATTTTTCTTTTTAAACACATGAATAATGCCACCCACTTCAGTCCTGACTGTAGTCAGTGGTGTTACTTGTGCTAAGGTTAGGTAAAACTTAATTGGGGCTACTCTTGCAGGAGATATGAACCCTTAATTAGAAAAAGAAAAAAAAAGAGAGAAAAATGCAGTGTCCTTACTGAAGTGCAAGACAAAATCCTTTTACATTACTAATTTATTTACATTTAATTATTTTTCTTCAGTAATTGCCTGAAGGGGAAGTTAGAAACCTCTCACTTTGGAAATAGAAACTAATCCATTAGTAAAAGTACAATTAACAGTGCTACTAACAATAAGATAATGATGAGTATTTTCCTAATTTCTATTTTGTAAATTCCCAATATTTTCTAAGGTTTTAATTTCTAAATGAAGGTGTAATTTTCAGATTCATTTTATGCAAAGTTAGGTACCTTATTTAGTTTCTGCTCCCAAAAATGGAAGAGAAAGGAATGTCAGCTTTCAGAGGTGCAGTGGGATAAAAAGACCAGATCTTCATCTTTAATAGCTTTTCATGATTGGCTGGCATGTTTTGACTGAACTGGAATAGGGCAACTTTTCTTCATGCTGTGAAATCTCATTATATGGGTTTCATTGTGATTGTTACATAGAATAAGTCTTTATTTTCCTAATGATTTATTTCCCTGTAATACATTTCACATAGGAAAATAATATTTCATATCAACAGAGGTTGAGGTTGTATGCTTGAAAAATCCTGTATTGTTCTTGGATCCTCATGAGGATTTAACAATGAGCATTTTCATCCACATGCATTTGATTTGTTCTAGTATAACTAGGTAAGCCTATAGCTCTAAAACATTGGTGGTTCCTAATTCCAGGCTCCCTAAGGTAACTTGAAATCCAGTTGACTTAAAGAATGAAGCAAGAGCTATTTAAATACAATAAAACTGCTTTCATTTGTATGTTAGTTTACATTTGTATTAGAGACCATTTAAAATATATTTAACTGGAATGTTCTTTCAATAAAGTTCACACTTCCTGTAATTGCAAGAATCAATCTTTTATTCCACAGAAAAATTGATCCCCATTTATTTTTATCTCTGTTCTTTGTTTCTCTCCTGGGAATCTTTGAAAAAAATTTTTTTGAAGACAATGACATGAGGTTCATACTGGCATTGTGTCTTTCTTATCCCTGGATGATAAAGTCAGGCAAGCAGAGAATGCTAACGTTTAATAGTACCTCCTGTTATTGCTACAAAGATAGGCTGGTAGATGAAAAGAAGAAAATATTGATAATTCTCCAGGGTTTGCAAATGGTGAGAGTGGAGCCAAAACTGAGACTGCCACTTGTCATGCTGACTGTTTCCATATGCTCTCCCATTTCTCTGCCTTTATCTAGTTGTTGTCTCCTGGCTTACTCTGAAAGATTTTTGGGAAAGGGATATTTTTAGTTAAAATGGGAAGTGTCTTGTTCTGTAAGTGGGAGCCTAGGCACCGCTTCAGTTCAAGTGTATAATGATAGTGAAGGAAGTATAAAGCTTTGACCATTTTTTTTTGCCTCAAAAGAATGTGAATATTAATCAATTCAATCTTTTTGATATTTAGGCAGTTTCAAAATCTGGTTTTATTGAATAGTTTTAGTTTTGCTCATGTATATGCTCCCAATTAAAGAGAAGGTCTCCTGCTGTTGGTAAAGCTTTGAAGCTTTTTTATAGTTAGTTAAATCTGTTAATTGTTTTTGAAGTGATTTCACGTGATTAGGGCTGTGAGTGGCTGTAATGTATCAGGGCAACAGCTAATTCTGTTGTGCTTTAGAAAAGAGGGTAAGTGTCTTTGATTTATCAATATTTTCAGAATTCTGGTTGTTGTTTTTTAATTTCCTATCTCTTTTTGTTGGGAGTCCTTGATGAACTCAGAGTCAGTACTCCTTGCTGTTGGAGAGTGATTAACCAGCGGTATTGTTTAAATAGCTCCATATTTAGTTGCAGATGGGGTTAGCATGGATTTCAGATTCTGGAAGGTTCTGGGTATGGGTATGACATGGCTACAGCCCCCTTAGTCTCTTCTTCCCTGTGAATCTACACCCAAAAGGGTTAATAACTTCTTGTCTTCTGTTTATAGTGGTCAGAGAAATAGAGTAAGAGGATGAGGGAAAGGTGATTTAATAGATGACCAGTGTCTGGTTTTCAGTCCCACCATTCAACAGTGAATGCCTCACTGAGGGAAAAAGCCAGAGGGAGAGAGCAAAGAAGAAGAGGAAAAGAAATTACAAAGGAAGAGAAATCAGGGAGGAGGAAGAGAATAGCAAGTGGGAGCAAGTCTGAGGAGTGGTCAGAGTGCCTATCATGGTGTCTGCCCTATCAGCAATGGGTTTGGGACAAAAAAATTACAGCTGCAACAACAGCACATTATTCTGTTAGGGCTTGATTCTGTTACAGACAAGATTTCTAGAACAGCTTTTCACCTATGGCTGTATGAAAGCCTAAAAAGAATAATTTCGCTACAGAAATCCACTGAACAGAATATATAAATTCAGATCCAACAAAATATTTGCTGTATGTTTAGTTTTAATGATATAAGCATTCTCAGCTTCTGTGACTAATGATATTTTAGGTGTCTTGAGTTGTTCCAAAAAATGTGGAAAAAGGTTTTGGGTTTATCAATAATATTTGTGTCATAAATTAATTATTTTTTCTGTTGACATTTTTATGATGTAAAAAGGACTTTCCTAATACAAAGTTTTATAATTGGGAAAAGTAAAACATTTATTTTGGAACAAAATTTTCAGCCTTTTTTCTGGTTCTTGGCACGTTCTTTCTCCTTGCTTTACCACCCAATTTATCCTATAGCAGTTTGGTGATGCTGGTATGGAGTCACAAAATGCTTTCAACTTCAGTAAGTTTTCCTGAAAAGACTTTAACTTTTTTTTTAATTTATTTTATTAATTTATGTGCTGAATAGATGTTTAAGAATTGGATTTAAGGCAAAAGAGGACATCTAATGGTGTGTAATAAAGTTAACAATGGCGGATCAACAGGAATGGGGCAGCTTATCTCCAGCAGCTGCTAATAAAATGTGTCTGCTGCCCCGTACCATTACAGAGAGAGCACACGGAACAAATAATTAATAGATAACTTTTTTTTTTTAAATGTTCTAGAGAGTTCTAAAATGTTTTTCAGCTCTTTCTTTTGCATTCCTATGGCTTGCAGTATCAGTATTTCTTAATTCAGTAATAGATGTCCATCTTTAGAGGGCTATGAGGCAATGAAAACTACAGCTGAGGTGTTTTAAAGACCTTCAGAAACACCTATTTTATAAACATCAAATGTTTCAATTTTAATGTCCAGGATCATGGATAATAACCTTGGGTTAGAAATGGAGTGCCTTGTAACAACAGAAAATGTAAGTCTTTCATTTTTAGCCTCAAGGAGCCTCATGGTTCATGAGATAAAATACCCTTAAATCCTTCATAGACTTGAGGTTATTTGTGCTGAGCTTTGGGACAGTGTGACTCCTGTGATGAAACTCTGTGTTTGGAAAAGGGTACCATTTTTACCAGTACATGTTCATATCTTCCTAAAGGTTTGGATGCGACTGAGTAGTCCTGGAAAGAGATGGATTAGTGGGCAGAGTGAAGGAGAGGAAAGATTAATGCAGCTGCATTAAAAGATGTATGATAAATGCAATTTATCACATGGCTATCACCATCACATATGTGCTATAGAATTTAATATTAAATAATAGTAGGAGGTTTGTTACCAAATGGTAGGAGCACCGGTGAGGGAGAGGGTGATTGAGGGGCTAGAGTTAGGAGTGATGTATTCATTGATAAGAGTGTAAAGGATTACAGTTGTAAAGAGGCTACTGGGTGATACAGAGTAATCAAATATTGCTTCTTGTATTAACGTGATTTATTGCTTTTTCCTGAAATTAAAGCTGCTCAAGGCATTTTGTGCTTAGGAACCAATTCTTGGAAAGGACTTATCCAGTTTTAAGGCGGAAAGACATGTAGGGATGAATAACCCTACTCTACATAATTGTTCATACTCTGTTATGTCCCACAATTTCACATGGGAAAGTAATAAAATAACAGGAGAATTATATTATAGTGCCTGAGCCTATCCTTTACTTAAGCAATAAAATACTGGGACATAGATTTGCAGGATGTTACTGAAAATAAGTATTACCTTTACAGCTATAATTTTTGACCAGCCACTTGCCTGTCTGGGCTTGTATTTAATTGTCTCTTATGCAACTAGATGCAACTATTTTGCCTTGTTAAAAGAATTATTCAGACACAGCTTCAGTGTTCCTTTGTTCATATTGTTAGGCTTTCTAGTGAAAGTCAAGACATATATTTCGGTTTTGATTAAGAGGTGAATGCTTTATTTAATCCAGAATGCAGTCTGGTATCATTGTGTTGGGATCTTGGAAGTGTAACAGATAATAATCCTTAGTAGCTTTATAAAAGAATGATAAAGATGCTGTATTTCACCTTCCTTTTTATTGGGGAAACTTTCTTCTACAGGGCAACACCTAGGAAGGAGAATACCACAGGTTTCCTGGGCAAGGTCTAGTGGTTATTGTCCTTCCTTTAGAGCAGGGCATGGGGTCACCAGTTTACAACCCACTAGTCCTGGAGAGCATCTTGCAGCAAGGTGTCTAACAGGCCCCCTCCATGTCACAACCTGGGGGAGCAACTTCTGTGACAGCCAGGATGCAGAAGATGAGTGTGGTAGCACAGGACAGAGCAGGTCTGAGGGGGGCATGGATTTGCTGAAAGGGAAATGCTGTCCTCAGGCAGCTGCTGGAGTGCCTGATGTAAGTAATCCAGTGCAGGAGGAAGACAGGTTGAACAGTTTTATGGCAGGGTGTTTCCTCCCTCATGTGGTTTCTGTGTGGAAAAACTCAATAGAAATGTGACACAGGCACAAGGAAAGACTTAGCTGATGCAAAGAGTGAAAGTTGCTTTGCCTTTTACTATTCATAGTGAATGATCTGATATTTCAAGAAAGGAAAATTTCCACTGGCTTTTGACATCTGTAAGGGAATCGTTAGGATATTTTGGAATCCAGGCACTCAAAACTCAAAACAATGAGGTAGCTGCAGGCAATCTGGCAGTGGTCCCTACTAAAAGGGAGAGCAAAACAACCAAACACTGCAGAAAAAGGTGGACTATACCTGAACCTGTACCTACGTCCCGCTATATTAACTCACATGGCCATACCTGAGAGGCTTGGATATGCTCCTTGCACCAGATCTTTATTAAGAACCGTAAGTGTTGAGAAAATCTTAACCACATATAGATTCTTAGGGGTGCAGGTTTGTGAGGAATGCAAGGAGCCTCAAAAATCCCCTTGAAGCAAGCAAGGTTTAAAGTGATAAAGAAAAGCCCTGGTAGCCTTATTCAATCAAACTGATGTTGAACTTCTCAAAATTCTGCACCTTCTTTCATCTATGCGGTTCTTATTCAGGATTTGGGTGCATGCCAAAGGTTAGTTCTGGAAGGAGAAGAAATCTGGTCAGTCCACTAAGTACCGTGATCATCTTCTCCTAGGGAGCCATCCTTATGTCCCCCTTTCTCTAAGCTGCTTTTTTAGCCTTTGGGTAAGATCTAGTCCCATCTGTCCTTCCTGAAACACATATCTACTTCTCCAATCATGCCTTGGAATGCTCTTTTCCTCTTCCGTAAGAAAATCCATGTTTACAAAATGTTTACGGTCCTATGGAGACAGCTTGCAATCTTTTGTTTGGCATTTTTATTTCTATTTTTATTGTTCAGAAATGTTTATAGAATACTCCTATGTGGTATGACCAAGTTTGATCTTAAACAAACTTGAAGCTTGTTACTGTCTGTTTTTAAAATTATATATATAGCAATTGCCATTCTACCAACCACAATAGTGAAGTGGTGGATAAGCATAAGAAAGAGTAGACACAAGCAGTGCTTAAATGTGGCAAAACATAACTGAAGGTCTTAAAAACCAGCATAATCAGTATCCATCATTGTGCTATTACCTTAGAATGAATGTTTTTGCACGTTGCTTGATGAGAAAATGAACATGAGCAGACAGTGTGTGCTTGCAGCCCAGAAAGCCAACCGTATCCTGGGCTGCATCAAAAGGAGCGTGACCAGCGGGTTGAAGGAGGTGATCCTGCCTCTCTACTCTGCTCTTGTGAGACCTAACCTGGAGTATTGTGTGCAGTTCTGGTGTCCTCAACATAAAAAGGACATGGAACTGTTGGAACAAGTCCAGAGGAGGGACACGAGGATGATCAGGGGACTGGAGCACCTCCTGTATGAAGACAGGCTGAGAAAGTTGGGGCTGTTCAGCCTGGAGAAGAGAAATCTGCATGGAGACCTCATAGCAGCCTTCCAGGGTCTGAAGGGGGCCTGTAGGGATGCTGGGGAGGGACTCTTCATTAGGGACTGTAGTGATAGGACAAGGGGTAACGGGTTAAAACTTAAACAGGGGAAGTTTAGATTGGATATAAGGAGGAAATTCCTTCCTGTTAGGGTGGTGAGGTACTGGAATGGGTTGCCCAGGGAAGCTGTGAATGCTCCATCCCTGGCAGTGTTCAGGACCAGGTTGGACAGAGCCTTGGGTGAGATGGTTTAGTGTGAGGTGTCCCTGCCCATGGCAGGGGGGTTGGAACTAGATGATCTTAAGGTCCTTTCCAACCCTAACTGATTCTATGATTCTATGATATTAACCTCCAATACACAAGTCGTGTTTTCTCTAAGTTACAGGCAAGTGAGATTCCACAGAAGGGACAAGGCAACTTTGCTCTGTAGTACAGGTAATATTTGTGCTTAAACCGTACTTAGAAATAGATAATCAATGCTTAGAAATAAGTTTAGTCTAACATAAGTACCTGAAATTACGGTTACATACAATGTCTTCTATCTATTTAAATGCCTTTCAGGAGGTTTGCTACCATTTCATGTGCCTGTGCAGAAAAACCAAAATTGCTACTCAACTTCAGGAACTATTTTAAAAGGCAACCAGAAATACTAAAGAAAATCACCGTCTCTTTTGGTAATATGTAGTATGATATAAAAATTAGAAATAGCAGCAAATTTCATGGAGAATTTCAGAAAGTTATAGCTCAGTTGATAGTCTTGGGTGGAAATAGGTATCAAACATTAATTTAGCAAAAATATTCCTTTAGAAAGAAAGAAAATTAAATAATTGTTACTTAATGGCAAACTGAAACATTAGAATCATCTTATTCACTGTTTACCTGGATGAATTCTCCATTTCAGCTCTTGCCCCAAATAAATGTGAACAAGTTGCCATTCAACGTGTTTAGAGAATGAGAAATATATTTAACAAATAAAGTATCTCTCTTTATTTGGACTACACATGAGTCTACAGAATTTGGAAGGCTTTGGAATGCAATTACAGAAAGATGAATAGACAAAATTAACAAGACAATGAAAACTGCCAGTTGTTTTGTGACAGGACTGTTTGTGTTTATATGGTAAGGCAGAGGGAAAGGGAGCCCTCCACTTAAGTGCTTTTAAAGCACAGAAATCACTGCTTCAGGTATCAGAAGTGCTATCATGATATGCCATTCCAGCACTTGTAGCTCTAGAAAGAAATACTTTTTACACTTAATAATCTGAATCTTGATTTATTTGTTTTTAAACTAGATTGCTCCACTAAAGTTAAATTTAACATGTCAGTTATTGAAAACTTAGCTTGTAAAATCTGGCATTTTCATGTTTTTAAGGGAGCATGGAAACATGCGTTTCTTAACTTCTGCACTGTTTTATCAGATCACATTTTCATTTAAACATTCAAATTCAAAAGAATTTAAATTTTATGCCTAGGTATCATCAATAAAAGTACCTCTTCAAGACCTGGTCATACAAATACCAAATGTATGAACAAAAGAGATGACAGTAAAAGGAAGTATATTTAATATATTACGAATTACTATCTTTTTTTTTTTTTCCTTCCAGTCCCAAGTAATGCTTTACTGTTGAGATATACTCTCTACTTTGGACCTGAAGGGTTCTTGTCAGATTCTAGTTGTGCTTTCAGAAAATGCATATTAATGTTCATTAATAAAATGTAAAGGAAAAACTTCTTGGGAGAAATGCTGTCCTTGGAAGAAAGAAATTATTAAGTCAAACAGCATATTTGTGCACACTGCAAGGACATTGATGCATACTAAATTATGCCTTCCATTTTTTTCCCAAATGTCTGTTGTTTGGAGGTCAACCTTTGTGTGACGTGTGCATGGCTTTCACATACTTTTTCTTTACACGGTCCCTTTCCCACAAGATGAGGTTGAAATGTTTTCTGAATGTCAGGTACCCTAGCCTAGGATGGAAAGACAATGGGTCCCTAGTCTTCTCTTCCCTGGAGACTGACAGAACTGTTATCTAAAACATTTTGATGTTTAGGTCTTCCTCACAGAGGTCCAGAGGCAGATGAGAGATATGCTGCAAGGAGTCATCCTGAGCAGTGTGTACCAAGAATAAACACCTCAAGGGAAGACTAAAAGAACAGCAGGCAAGGTCCCAGTGTATATCTGTGACTAGTCCTTATGAAGAAGACCAAGGGGTCTACACAGGATCAGAAGTAAGAGTAATTTTTGCCAGCTTTGTTTTGGGGCAGAATATCAGTGCTTCTCTCAGGATCCCTGAGCTTTTGTCACTGAGGTGGGCTGCTGGCAAACTCTGTATCAGAAACAACCCTGCTCCCACCAACCCTGGAGGTCCCAGCATTTGTCAGAAAGTTTACTGAGTATCC
This sequence comes from Pezoporus flaviventris, assembly GCF_033815535.1. NCBI lineage: Eukaryota > Metazoa > Chordata > Aves > Psittaciformes > Psittacidae > Pezoporus > Pezoporus flaviventris. The sequence goes on from NW_026892555.1 coordinate 35,981,312, forward strand.
ATGTAGCAAAGAGATGTGGATGTTTCACCCCCATTTTAATCACGGCTTCAAGCATCAGTTAAAATCCCTGACTTTCATTGTGGTTGTCTTGTAGCTCAAATGGTGGAGACTCCCTTCCTTTCTGGGGTTTCATGCTCAGGGGTTTCCAGTTACAGGCAAACACTGGTTATCACCATATGATGTTTTCAAATTTTCTTTTACATGCAAGGAGTGATGGAAGCAGTACTTGTGTTGATAGACTAAGACTGTGTCTACAGGGGACTGTGTCTACAGGGAACATAAGGATTCTTTTTGATTTTATGAATTTTGTATTACCCTGTCATAGATTTTAGCAAAGCCTGCTAACATACCTCTTAATCTTGCCTAGAAGCAGCTGCATGTCAATATAGGACATGTTTGTAACTTTGCATGAAATGAAGGGCTGGTGTTTGAGAGAACCTGTTTACCTCTTCTGAGTATCACATTTGGTCTATTAATGGTCTTATATATTACATAAACCTTGTTTACGTGTGTACTTGGACAACCGTTGCTACAGAAATGCTTTGACTAAAAAACTGTTAACACTAGAGTGATTCAGTCCAGTAGGACAATGAGTGCATTGCTATAGAGTGGCCAGGAAACAAGAAACTACTTCTTCCTGGTTATTAACAAAGGTTAAGTTAAAGGAATGGAAAAATCCTTGGCAGAAAAAAAAGTGACAAAGACAAATGAATTGGTCCCTGTAGGTGAAAACAGACCAGCTGCCAGGACAAGGGAAGCTTTTGGGTCCTTTCCTGCCTGAGGCTCAGAGAGTGAAGCAGACCTGGCCAGAGCCCAGCCTTGGGTGGAAGGAGAGAGCTGCAGGAAGAAGGTGGGATTGCTGAAAAAGCTGGACAAATTCAGCATGTTTCCACTAGGGGAACAGGAGAGATTTCTGCAGAGAATTTGCTATTGCTTGGGACACCCATCCCTGAAAAGTTGCACAGGGACACTGCCTGTTTGTGAGCAGGGGGAGTTTAGCCAGACATATATATGGGTTATGTTGTAGTATTTGCTCTCAGATCTGGAACATAGACCTTGGAGTCTTTCATTTGTTAGTAGCTTTTAAGAATCCTTTACTAGTTAGGTTTATCAATTGGAACTGCCCCCTTCTCTTCCATCCCCTCCTCCCTCCCACCCCCATATTTACCAGAAAGCTGTAGTATCTAAAGAAGAATTAATTTTAACTTGTCTGGAATACATAAAGCTGTATTTATCATTCAAAAATATGTAACGACAACTTGTGCTTGATGAATATTATGAGGGAAAAGACGTTTGGGAACTTCCAAGCCAGAGGTGTGAGGCACATCTGTACTTGAAAGGGGTCATCTACAACACAGCTGTTTTTGAAATGAAATTTCACTTGTAAGTGTGCAGATTCTTTTATTTGTTCCCTTGTGTATGGCATGCTGTTTTGAAAAGTTGACTATATATTTAAAAAACATTATTTTATCTTCAACAAAGAAAGTGCTAATTTCATATTGCAAGTGGAACCCACTGAGAGCTTTCAACATCTGTAGTGTCATTCTTGGCATCTCTACATAGCTGTAATGCTGTGTACATGGACATTTCTCTCATTACATATACATGTGATGTACATGCACATCTCTCTCAAAACCTGGCTTTCAGGAGTTTGGTTTTTGTATTGCCTAACAATTTCTAATCTTGTCAGAGAGAAGATGAGATCGATATCAAAAATATGTTTTTTTTCTCTGTTTCTGGGTTTATTCTAGTTTCAGCTCAGGAGAAAGCAGCAACTTAGGGATTTACAGACCACCATGTACTCTGTCGTGCTTGTGGTTTTATGGATCCTATTTTCTGTATGGGTATTTGATTAAAAAAGTAATCCCTTCAGAACATAAAGCAGAACAATAAATGGCTGCTTGTTTATGGGCAGCCATGCTCAGCGGCATATAGAACAAGGAGGAGAGCTAAGAAGGAATCCCTCTCATGCTTAAGTGATTCTATATTCCTGATATACTGTGTGTAATGCAGGTGGAAGAGAAGGAGTGGACCTCAAGGGATTTATTTATCCTGCAGAATTTAGTGTAATTCCCTTTAGCATCAGTGGAGCCTGTCTTAGCAGAGGAAAGAGTTGACTTAATTTGTAATTAAAATGTCTGGTTTATTACTGAAATGTAAGGGTGGAAAATAATAAATGAATAATTGAAAAATAATAAATGTTCCCCAGTTTTAAAAGGAACAAGTCTAGATATGTACAATGCGTTGTTTCAAGACTTGCCTGTGCCTTGAATAAAGTTGCTCCTATACATGTGAAAAGTGTATGTGTTGGAGATGAAATAAAATCTAGAGGATTCTGTCAGAATCCTGTTACACTGACAGAAGGATTGTCCCCATCATATATTCATTCATTCTTCCCTTCATCCATTCACTTGTTTCTAACAATGGTTGTTTCTGACAATTATGCTAGCTGCTGGACTTCCAGGCAGACAGAGCTGTGGGATGCATGTTCTATTAGTCTTTAATTTTCCAGTCATGAGGGTAGATAACTGACAGGATAAAAACTTTTCCCAGGAGTTTATTTTTTCAACTTTTTTTTCTTAATTCCTTTAACCAATGCTGTAAGTGTATCAGCTACAAACCTGATAGGCTGGAGAGGCACCTATTGTATGAGGAAACTGTATTTGCAAGTCTTAAGTGGTGCTTGACATGGTAAGAACAGTTTATCTTTGATTTCTGCTATGAGAAATGGTCCTTGTTATATGAGTGACTATACAAACAGGCTAACATGGTTTTGTCAAGCTGCAGAAAGGTGCTATTTTTTTCTTTTCTAGATTGCTGTCTGCTTTTAAATTGTCCGTTTAATGAAAGACTGTTAGCAACAAAACTTGACAGTGTATTAAGCATTCACAACAATCTAGATTTACAGTTTAAATGAAGTGACTATGTCACTCACAAAAAGCGCCTTTGTTTAGAAAAGCAGGTTTTCACCAGCTTTCATAAAATGCGGTGCTGTTAATAAGATGGCTTCATTTTGCAATGTACTTGTTTAGGCAGAATAGTAGCACAGAGACAGTTTAAATTTATTTTCTAGATGGATGGATGATTTCTCTTTGAAAGACAGCATTGAAATGGTCACCATGTAAGCAAAAAAAAAAAGTAGCAAACCACAGCCCCCCTTTCTGAAGGATTATCTGCCCAGGTCAAAATATAAACAATGCAAAAGTGCAAGGGCTTTGTTATGCATGAGGCCTGTTGGCCATTTCAGACCAGTCCTCTGTGTCACCGAAGCGAGTTGATGACAGATGGTGAGACTGTCCTTGCGCATTTTTCACCTTAACGTGACAGGCTATATGGAAATGTCCTGTGATCACTGGGGATTCTCCAAATGTCCCTTGGTAATCCACACAAATGGGAATAATTTTTAATTTGGAGCCTGAAGCAGTTTTAAAGATTCGTCTTTATGCATAGAGTCTTTATACTATTTTCCAAGAACTATAAACAATGGATGAATACAATTGATTTCACATTGCATTTATAATTAACCTTTAGTTGTTTAGTGAAGGCAGGCAGTTTATAAAATAATCCCACAATGGAAGCAGAACTCTTAAAGACCTCAAGAAGAGAAAGTCATTAATAAATAAGAAACCAGGAACACTCTGTAATCCTTATTCAGGAAATACATCCTGGTTGCCCTTGGCACCTCAACCAATTTTGATCAAGTATTTTTATATTCTGTTAGCTGTATGCAAAAGATAGAATTCTTCAATTTTTCATTACTTTTCTTTTCAAAAGGAAAACGTCATCTGTGAACCCAGGACCAAACACTGTTCCACTTAACTTATGACTATGTCAGTAGGAATACTTGATGTATAAAATTCGGTCCTTTACAAAACTTACTGCTGTTCTCGGGGCTGGCGTCACCTTACATCAGAGTCTGAGGCAGCTCAGCCTCCAACACAGGAAGAAAAAATTCAGGCAACCTCTCCAACCACAAGCAAAATCCCCAGATCTTCATCCAGAGCCTGTTTTATATGACGTCAGCCTTGTTCTTCCCCAGTCCTTAGAAAACCAACATTTTGAAAAAGTGCAAGTGTTTGGTGGGAGCTGAGATGGGACCCTGGGGAGGGCTGAGTACCTCTGTTGCACTGGGAACTCTGGTGTGGAAAAACAGTATCTAGTCTACGTGGTAAACTGGACTAAAGAGGACAAAAGTTTGGGTTGTGGTAAGCGCTGGGCTGAGGGAAGAGTTGCTGGATACCATTATCTCCAATCCTCAGAGTGTGCTTTGCCTATAGCAGGAGTGGGTATCACAGGCTCTGATGGCACAAGGCCATCAGATGGCTGGTGGAATAAACATTGAGACACAATGCTGACAAAAATCAGAATGCAGGGATAGAACACTTCTTGCCTTGCTTTAACCTCAGGCTTGAATCCCAACTTAACAATTTTCAGGGACCGATGTTGTATGTTCTTTATTTTTCCTTGCGGCTGCTTCAAGTAGCCACTAGTTATATTTGGACAAAGGCCTTGAAGACTTTTTTTGCACAAATCTTCTATTTTTAAGCGCAAAGTATCATAACGATTGCAGTTTAAATTTTAGGCTTTGTACAGTATTCTAAGCTCAGGTTTTCATTTTGCTTCACTTTGTACTTAAGCTATACTAATTATTAATTGAAAGGTAGTCTAAGAAAAAGCTGGAGAGCAAGAACTGAGACTCTTTGGTGCTCTGTTGATGACTGAACTGTACCAATTTCATATATTCACGTTACTCTACCTGAGTTTTTTTGGGTGCAGTATATTCAGACTTTGAATTGAATGATAATTTTCAGTTCTTTGTGACTTTGTCAACTGGGCTATGTCAGTTTTAGATACCCAGCTCATTTATGTACTATGTAATTTTGCCAGTTTTAACCTCTAAATTGGATATAGACCTTATTTTAACTCTCTTATAGATAAATATAGATTTCTAGTCTACAGATGCAAATTCAGTAGAAAATAAGTTCTAGGATTTTCAGGACACATTTGATCAGATTTTATATACAGAATTGGTATCTGTTCAGAAATACAGTATGTGAAGGAACTGTGCTTATTTGTTTATTTTGGGAGGGAAAAAAAGTTTGTTTTGACATTTTCTCCAGCCTAGATTTTAATGAGAAAAAGTTTGCTGTCATTTCTTCATTGTCAGCATCAGGTACTGTAATTTGCTCATGTAATAGATTGTGGCCCAAAGGTATATTACCAACCTGCAGAGTGATTTCATAACAAAAGAATCAATAGCTCATTATTTTTGGACTCAGAATAGTTTGCATGTTGCTTTAGAGATTTCATGACATTTACGAGATTATTTGCAAATTAAAACAATCTTTGGATCAATCCATTAAATTGTCAGTTAATCTACTTAAATTACACTTTGTTTTAAGCTCCATATAAAAATAATGTTTTCCTTCCCCCAAAAAACCACAGAGTAGAAGTTTGAACTGGTTATCTAACTGGATGATGATGTTAGCTTCTGAGTAGTTGTTTTGTTACATCTCTCTATCAAGTACCACCAGCAAAACAGTAGTAGGTATTAAAACTCATCTTCTAAATTTATTTGTCTGACAATCCAAACATGTGGGGCTTCAAGTGGACCCACCTTGAATCTTATTTTTCTAACTTCTCTTAACACAAGAGTGTGGCTTGAATTAGCTCCCTCCAATTTTTTTTTCAGGAGTTATACAGTGCAGAATTAGTTCATAAGTCACTGAGAGAAGGAATGTGACTTTTGAGTTAAATTTTTGAGAGAAAGTTACAAAAGTAACTTTTTCAACATCACTTTTTGTATTTTGTTATTTCTGAACTATTAAATATGTGCCTGTGCAAAGGTCACCTTGTCCAGCCTGTCCTTCCTTCCATTTCCCTCTGTGGGCTGCCTGACTTGAAGAACAGCGATCCAAATTTATGATGGGTCTCCAGTTAAGCAGTGACTAAAGCTTCTTTGTGCACAAGGAGATTGCTGTGCTTATGCCAGCCTCACATAAAGCCACTTTTTTATGGCAAGGAATTCTTTTACCCGGCATACAGCAACAGCTACACTCCCGGGATGCTCACTTCCTGAGCAGGCTTGTCTCCTTAGGAAGTGGAATAGCAGCAGCAGCAGAGCTGCCTCTGCTTTTCTGGTTGCTGTATTACCCCTTAACTTGTCAGCAAAGGAGTTGTTCTGCATCCTTGGTCCTCTCCCCTCTTGTCCATCTCTCTACATCCTTCTGAGTCCCCACTCTGACAGCCGTTTGCTATGATGCCCTGGGACCTTCCTCAGCCCTCCTGGCAGCACACATCCTGACTTCAGTCCTCTGCCCTTGCACAGAAGGGAGCAGACAGATTTTCTCCAGATGGGGTTACTTACTTTATTAGACTGCAGATTTTGTGACAACACATAAACCAGGGGGACACAGACAGCTACATTTGCTCATATTTCTGTTGTTCCAGCATCTTTGGGCAACAGCCAGGAAAATACACCAAAGAACAAGTGCTGGAAAGACTTTTAGCACAGATTTTCCTCTTGTTTTAGACATCCATCACTAGGTTTCAGTGGCCTTAATTTCCATGGAAAGCAAACCTTGAATTAGTAAGTGAACTTCTTCTTTTGCCTGGGGAAGCTGTGGTTGCTCCACCCCTGGCAGTGTTCAAGGCCGGGTTGGATGGGGCGTTGAGCAACCTGGTGTAGTGGAAGGTGTCCCTGTCCATAGCAGGGACAAACCCAAACCATTCTATGAAAACCTTTTTTTTTTTTTTTTTCCAGAAACCAGTTTTAGAAGATGCATATGGCAATGATGCTGCTGTGGGGGTTTCTGCCTGATTGAGCTGCAAGAGACAGAACACCCTGTCCTAAGCAGCATCACCTAACTGAAAACTACAGAATACTTTTAGCCTGTACAGGACTGATCCTTTGAGTAAAAAATAACTGCCTGAGTGTGCCAATGAGTAAGAACAAATAAATACATCACAAAATATCCCAATGACACATGGATTCTTTGAACAGAATAAAAAGCTACATTTGCTTGGTGTCTTTACTAGACTCCTTTGCGTTACGTCCCTATGCATTGCCATTTATTTATGGCTCTGTTTTACTAGTTACAGTAATCTAACTGTGTGATGCCAGAGACAATATCATGGCTATGTGGATGTTCATGGAAAAACATTAGCAATTTGATTTCATCTTTTTTGACCAACAAGCTCGATCAGTTTTATCCCTCAGAAAGCTTTTCTTGCGCTTCCATTTTCACAGTTGCTGTATTTTCTATCAGTAGGGTAAAGCTCATTTTCTTCAAGGACTGAAACTGCTCAAATGCACTGCTATGACCTAGATAACTTTTGATCACCTACGCTAGAAATGTAAATTAGATTTAGTTCACAAGAATGCTCAGTCCCACAAAGGCACTACAAGTACAGTCTTCTCCCTCCTGATACTGCCCTAATGCAAATAATTATGACGTAGAGTAACATAAGCAAGACTCCTGGACAAAAGCTAACATTTTGTCCTCCAAAGTCTGAGTGACGTGAAAGATATCATTGTGCTACTCTTTGAATGTACCTTGTTAAGTAGGTGTACTGGGGTCTGTGTTTATTCTGTGATTATCCCACTAAATTTCCAGAATTTAAAACTGCCACGTTATTTTAATAATATTGTTTGAAACAATTTGTGATTTATTCAGAGTTGAAAACATCTTTAAATGCGTTTGTGATAAGCACAAGAAGGAATACAAATATATGAGTTTTGCTATTAATGTTATTTACTATTTGTAGTATGGTAGCATTGGTGATTCACTAATGTGTTAGGAGGTATATAAACAAAGAAATTAAGCAGACCAAAGAATCTGTAACATTCTCATTTCTCCCTTGCTGATACCCTTATGACCTGCTGGAATGAGTTTGTTAGATGGAATCACTACCAAAAATGTCACTTTTCCAAAACTGAAGGCCTGCAGCTTTTCTGGAGGTTTTAAATATCTTAATTTCTCTATTTTAACTATGAACATGTTCATTTTTAAAGGGGAGGATGTGTCTCAAAATTAAATGGTTAAGACATGAGACTTGACTGTCTTGAATATTAAGACAGAGGGACTGATCTTCTGAACCATCCTGCTCTCACGACCTCCATACAGCTGCTCCCTTACATGACAGCCATGAATTTGTCTAACACCAACTGGATATCTCAAGAGGTAAAAGCAGCAGCCCTTGAGCTTGACTGAAGTCTTGGAAGGCAGATGCAGGGACTGTGAGAATGAAGACCCTAGGCCCACTGTAGGAGAGGATCTGGTTTGAGACCATCTTAAGAACCTGAATGTACACAAGTCCACGGGACCTGATGAAATCCATCCGCGGGTCCTGAAGGAGCTGGCGAATGAAGTTGCTAAGCCACTGTCCATCATATTTGAGAAATCATGGCAGTCAGGTGAAGTTCCAGATGACTGGAAAAAGGGAAATATAACCCCCATTTTCAAGAAGGGGAAAATGGATGACCCAGGGAATTACAGAACACTCAGTCTCACCTCTGTGCCTGGCAAAATTTTGGAGCAGATTCTCCTGGAAGGCATGCTAAGGCACATGAAAATCAACAAGGTGCTTGGTGACAGCCAGCCTGGCTTCAGTAAGGGGAAATCCTGCCTGACCAATTTGGTGGCCTTCTGTGAGGGAAATACAGAACTGATGGACAGGGGTAGAGCAGTTGATGTCATCTACCTGGACTTGTGCAAAGCGTTCGACACTGTCCCACACAACACCCTTGTCTCTAAATTGGAAAGACATCAATTTGATGGATGTTCCACTCGGTGGATAAAGAACTGGCTGGATGGCCGCAAGCAAAGAGTTGTGGTCAATGTCTCAATGTCCGGCTGGAGACCAGTAACGAGTGGTGTCCCTCAGGGATTGGTGTTGGGACCGGTCTTGTTCAACATGTTCGTCGCTGACACGGACAGTGGGATTGAATGCGCCCTCAGCAAGTTTGCCGATGACACCAAGCTGTGTGGTTCCGTTGATACCCTGGAGGGAAGGAATGCCATCCAGAGGGACCTTGACACACTTGTGAGGTGGGCTGATGCCAGCCTTCTGAAGTTTAACCATGCCAAGTTCAAGGTCCTACACCTGGGTCAGAGCAATCCCAGGCACAGCTACAGGTTTGGCAGAGAAGAGATTCAGAGCAGCCCTGTGGAGAAGGACTTGGGGGTGCTGGTTGATGAACATGAGCCTGCTTCAGTGTGCGCTTGCAGCCCAGAAGGCCAACCATACCCTGGGCTGCATCAAAAGGAGCGTGACCAGGAGGTTGAAGGAGATGATCCTGCCCCTCTACTCTGCTCTCGTGAGACCTCATGTGGAGTATTGTGTGCAGTTCTGGTGTCCTCAACGTAAAAAGGAAATGCAACTGTTGGAACAAGTCCAGAGGAGGGCCACGAGGATGATCAGGAGACTGGAGCACCTCCGGTACGAAGACAGGCTGAGAATGTTGGGGCTGTTCAGCCTGGAGAAGAGAAGGCTGCGTGGAGACCTCATAGCAGCCTTCCAGTATCTGAATAGGACATATAGGGATGCTGGGGAGGGCCTCTTCGTTAAGGACTGTAGTGATTGGACAAGGGGTAGAGGGTTAAAACTTAAACAGGGGAAGTTTAGATTTCAGATAAGGAGGAAATTCTTTCCTGTTAGGGTGGTGAGGCACTGTAATGGGTTGTCCAGGGAAGATGTGAATGCTCCATCCCTGGCGGTGCTCAAGGCCAGGTTGGACAGAGCCTCGGGTGACATGGTTTATTGTGAGGTGTTCCTGCCCATGGCAAGGGGGGTTGGAACTGGATGACCTTAAGGTCCTTTCCAACCCTAACTATTCTATGATTCTATGATTCTGTGGTAAATGCTACCTCTGTGTTTCACAGTTTGGACAGGCCCAGAATTATTATCTTAACACTTGTCAGAGAAAAGATTCTTGGTTGCTGTTTTAGGGAAAGAAGAGTGAAGTACTAAGGCAGTAGTGCAATCTGCTGCTGTCTCCTCGTCTTGCTTGTTCCTGCCTGTGGTAGGGCAAAATTGGTGAGTTGTGAGCAAAATTCCTAATCAGTGCATACAACTCTCATGAGGTGGTCTGCAAGTACTGTTTTTCACAACCCAGGTTTTCCCGAGTACCTAAAATTTCTGCTGAAATATTAAAACTATGGGAAGAAATATTTCTCTGATTTTTTTTTTTTTAAAGAAGAAAATAAAAGAAGCAGCACAGAGTTCAACCCATTCTGATGAAAATTCCTCCCCTCTCTCTTCACCCACTGGATGTTTATGATAAATTGAGTGCATCTTATCTGTCACTTGCTTACATAATGAGGTTGCTCTTTACTATCACATTGCTGCGTTTTCTAGGAGAAAGAGTGAGCTTAGGTTTTAGATCTTTTGTAATTAAAGGAAAACATGCAACTAAGTCATGTTCTTCTCACAGGATTCTCAAAGCATTTCCACTTGATCCTTCTTACTATTTTAAGAAGAAAGTGTCTGGAAATGTCTGCACCTTTGTGTTGGTTTTTTTTTTTTCCTCTGATACTTTAACAGTGCACATCCATGACTGATGCTATCCCTACCTGCCTAAAAAGATAATGATAAAATATCTTAGGGAGTATTTTCTCCAAGTGATGCATACATGAAATTTCCATTAATGTTCGTGTGAGTTGTACAGATCCACGCAGTACATGAAGGCAAGGCTGAAGATGTGATAGGTATATTAGGGCTTATGTCTTTCATGGCAAGCAGATTTCTAACCAGCAGGCATGTTTCTTTAACTCTAACGGAAAGCCATGCTAAAAAACACCAGTTCTGTATGATATGAAGTTATATTGCCATTAAATTTTATGCCCAACTCTTACAGCTGTAGCTGATCTTACTATAGAAATAGGCTTCCATTAAAAATCTTCCACTAATTAGTTTCCATAATTCCAGCATGATGTCTTGAACTCAACAAAGGATTTATTAAATTAGTATAAGCTTAAAATAAGGAAAGATGAAATCGAAAAGACACCCCCAAAATGAGTTTTTTTTTTTTTCTGAAGGAAGCAGTAAGGGTGAATTGAGCATCCAAAGCAGTATTGAAAAAGCCCTGAATCTCCATTCCTTCCCTGTTTTCTTTTGCCAGCAAGAATCTAGTGTGAACATGCATGCAGCTTGGCATGTCGGCTGAGGTCCAATGTTTGCACTTACAACATCTGGCACAAATTCTCTACAAGTGAAGAGACAGGCTTCGTCATTCTGTCACCTACTGTCCATGAGCTTCATTACCAATAGTGTGATTGTCTGCATTGATCAGATCAAGGAAAACAGATTTTGAGCAGTTCTGGTGAATTTCACAGTTTATGACATTAAAATGGGCATACCATTTTATGGTTGTTGGTTTTCCTGAGGTGGCGCTGAACTCTTGGTCAGCATTCAGTTATGAATATGGATCTTGTGATGTTCTAGGAGCTATTTTTAAAAGCCAACCATACCAAAATATTTAATATTAAGAAATTAGTCAAATTAGTCAAAACTGTCTATTGAAACAGTCTTTTAAAATTGTTCTGGGAAAGAGAACAGAAATGCTTGGGCCTTGGACACATACTTACAAAATAACAAGTTATGGAAATTCCTTCCACAACCATGGCAGGTGAGATCAGGACTAAGAAAAAAAAGTCTGCTAACTGAGAATATTTGTCATATATGTTTTCATAAGCAATGAATTTTGAATTCTGCTCTTCAAAGTTGTTGGAGAATCAAGCTGTATTAACTAGGGCTGAGAGGATTCTAGGGCTATGCCTGGCCCAGTAGAGCAGAGCCAGGGCAGGGCGTTGAATGCCATGCTACGAGGGTCCTTAGTGTTCACGTATTAGCACTTACCTTTGGCATAATTCAGGTTTGTACCTAATAGCATTTTTTGAGACAAAGCCTTGGCATGTTTTGGAGAATAACACAAGTTAGGGGCTGCTCTCAGTGGGCAGGTTGGATTAGACCACATTGTTTCAGGGAGGAAGAAAGAGAGTTTAGACAAATGGCCATGAGCCACTTTGACATGTGCCTCTAGGGCTCCCTAATCTTTTTTATTTATCAGGGTAGACATTACCTGTAAAGTCTCATATGTTTGTATCAGTGGGATGCCTGTTAGTAATTAAGACAAAAATATTCTGGTTCCTTTGAAGCTTTTGCATGCATTGACCCAGATCACTCAATTTTTCAAGGACTTTGTAAAAATATCGCAACATATGAATTAAATCAATTTGATATCTCATCTCTCAAGTGTTCAACTGATAGTCTGTTGGCTAATCCTGCTTGTTCTTTCCCAGGGCACCTTGGAGATGCACAAGAGCTTGCTCCAGGCTAAATTAATTATTCTAGTGTCTGTGGCAGCTTCATGATCCCAGCTGTCTTCTTTTCTGGCCACATGATAGCAGTAGGGTTCCAAGAAAAAGGGCCACAGGCTCCATGTATTAATCTAGTAGTGGGGACCTATTCCCGACTGTACTTCTGCTTGAGTCAATCCTTGTGTGGATTGTATGGAATGTGGTGCCTGGGAGGTCCATGCATAAGTTCCAGAAAACACTGGGCCTACTGCATATATGATTAGGTCTAACTACATTATGTCTGCTGATATTTGTGCAGAAAGAGTGGCCCATTGAGCCAGAAAAGCCATAAGCCATTGCTATGCAACATGTCCTTGACTACTGTCCAAGTGTCTTTTTGGTCCTTTTGAGCTCATTAACTCAGGAGCAAATATTTGACTCTAGTGTGGGTGGGTCTTTCAATCTTTCCTATATGTTCTGTCATGTGGACCAGAGAGATGAAAATTTGATCCTGGAAGAGTTCATTCACAGAAGTTCCCCATTTAATACACGTGTAAGCACCTAATTCCAAATTGATGCTCAACTATTGCTTAACCCTGTTGGTGCCCCAGGTGCCTCGGCATGAGACTTCAGGCAAAGAATTCCTAGTGGCCTTTGATTCTGTTGCTTAGCATGATCAAGACACCTGAAAGCACTAAACTGCTCAGTGCCTGATCTACAGCAAGATTCACAAATGAGGGGTGTGTTTTCCTGATCTTCTTGTCAAGTCCTGATATAATAAAATATTTCAGGATGTCTTTACCACCTTGGGTCACAAACAAAACCCAATGACCCGTCTCAAATGCTCAACAGCCCAGTGCATGGAACACTCATGCATAACACACAGGCTCATTTTCTTTTCCCTCTTGCTTTGGAACACAGATTTGAAGCCACATCTTATCCTCCCAGCAGAAGATCTTCTACCAGATCAAGAATTCACCAGCTATCACACAATAGCATGCTCTAAGTTGAATCCCTTATCCCCTCTCAGTGAAGCTAATCTACTTAATATAAAATGCTTAAAATATTCATAGTAGATATTCAGACTCTATAGCCTAATGACTATGGCTGTTGCCTGGAAGACTGGGTTTCTAATCATTGCCCTAATGAATAAACATCTGAGATTTACAGATAGTGGACAATGCCAAAGAGAAAGTCCTTCTTTCAGAGTAAGGTGCATTATCTGTGATTATTTAGGCAAGAAATTATTACAGCTTCCTTCAGCTCCACAGGGGCAAATTTTTGACTGGAAAGACCCCTGTGTCTGGGAGGAAATTATACTTGCAGTGCAGAGATACCATAGAGATAGCATTCTATACAAAAATAAAAAAGAGCCTAAGACAAATTCTTTAACCCAGTCTCAGTATTGTTGTAGCCTACAGGAAAGATCTTCAACCGAAATTGCAAAGTTAGACTGACAGTGGTGCTTTTGGATGATTGCTCCTATTCATCAGTCTTCCAGTCCTTAGTGAAATCAGGATGAAGAGGGTTGCATTGTTTTTTCTGTAGTGTAGACTTAGAAAAAAGAAAAAAAATGTTGTCTTATTCATTTATTATCAAATCTGAACAGTTTGCTTTTGAAATGCTGAGTTACCCCAGCTGAACTCTCTTTTTTAGGCAGTAACTAGTTCAGATTGCCTTCCATGGGACTCCAAAATCAATACTGAGAATAAGAGATAGACGGGGAAATGTGCATTAATCCATTAATTTAATCTTCAAGTCATTCTATTAAAAAAAGAAAAAGTTTCTGATACATTGGACTTTTCCCAACCCACTTAGAAATCCAGAAGTCATAAAGTTTTGCCTTGTCACAAGCTATAAGTTATGGTGGCACAGCAATATTTTTTACTGTCCAGATAAAAAAGGAAATTACTAACTCTATCCTTGCCTGGTGATGCAGTTAGCTGCCTGAGGTCTCAGTGGTTTCACTCCATTTAACATGAGGAAGTATAAAACTGACATATAAAATTTCCCTTGGGCGATCGTTCATAATTGTAAAAAAAAAACTTTTGGTAAGGTTTTCTGATCTATCCATACATTGATTTTTATGTAGAGAGCATCTTTTTTTATTTGGTTGGTTGTTCGTTTGTTTTTTTTTTTTTAATGTAAGGTTTTTCCACATTTGTTACATAGCTTTCTATTTCTGTTTTCCTTTGGTTTTATTTTGATACTGTCTTTAAATTTATCCTCTACACCCATTCTTTTTAGTCTCTGAGATGACCAGATGTTGAGATTTTGAGGATCTTCTGTCTTCTTTAGATACTGCTGGAGCTGCTAACTTTGGTATTGAGGCTTTCTCAATTGTTTTTTCAATAAAATCATCCAGAAATGTTAGCAAAGTTACCATTGCTATTATTTTATGAATCCAGTCTCCCAGATTCAGTGGGGCAAAAGACTTCAGGGGTCTTCAGAAGAAATTCTTGCAAATAGACCACACAGATTTCCTATCTGTAGTTATGGAGCTTACAAGAGTCATGCTTTGAATATTCAATATTTCCAGATTAGCTATATTTACAGAAAATGTTGATCATACCATAGTGTTTGGAGTTCATGTGTGTAAGGCATTTGGAGTGATTGCAAATATATGAACACACATGTGCAAATACTAATGATTTATATGAAACACTGAATTCAGTATCAGTATTTTTCATCTAATCCTGATTGTGTCAGATCCGAGTGACATCAGTGTTGTGAAGAAGATTGGGGATGTTCTCATAAAAAAAAAAAAAAAAAGATGGTTTTGAAAGATACCACTAAAGGTTTGCAAAGCCCAAACTCTTTTGTCTTCTAACTACTTACCAAGTAATTGATACTGCAGCTACTGCTCATCTTTGTCAGGATAGAACAGAAATGAGTATGACCAAATACCAAAGAACTGTTGAAACAAAATGTGTGTTAGATGGGGAATTCAGTAGGGGAAGATTTGGTTTTTAAGATTTTGCGAGGAGCCTATAAATAAAGGCAAGTTCTAAACAGAGCTCATTATAAAAAAAAGAGAGAATTATAACTGTTATTTGTTTATATGAGGAATTGAATTAGACTGACCCATTCATAGCTTTCTCAGAGAAACTGTATATGCATTTTTAAAATTCATGCTATGGCAGCAATGTGAAATTATCAAAATATCGTCTTTTAAACAGGGAAGAAAAAAAATTCCCTTCATGGTTTTTGTATAGAAGAAGCTGAAAAATGGGATCCCAGAAGGCTTAAATAGAAAAATGAGTCATGAGACATAAAAAAGTTAAAAATATAATTCTGTTGATTTTTATACTGACCTCTTAGCTCTTTGGTGTCTGCCTGAAAATCTGTGAACAGTTGTCACAAAAAGACCTTGCTGATGGCAACCAGTGCCTCTGAGGTCCTAAGTTTGGTGGAAAGAGCCTCTGAATTCAATGTCATGGTAGCAGGTTAGCTCAACTTATTTGTTTCTTTCTGTATCAGTGGCTTCCATGGAAGAGAATTTCATCTACACAAGACCTGAGTGAATGTAGCATATGCCACTGTTACCACTTGGATTATGATAGACTGCATGTCTTTCAAATTTTCTAGAAGTTAAATGTTGGTTACTCAGGCAGTCAGTGTGAGACAAAGGAACCTGGCAAAGATAATTCAGCCCACCTGCACTAGACACTTGACTTAGACTGGAATGAATTACCCTTGAGAATTGGCCACCTTCCTCACTGGCTGTTACTGGATCTGAGACAACTAGGTCAGGCAAGCTGTGTCTCTTTTAGGTTCTTCATATTAGGTGAGAGGCCTAATTACAGGCCATTAAGGTTTATCCATCAGTAATCACAGTACAAGGAAATTCCTCATGTGACTTCTGTGAAGCTAAATGTACAATTTCATCACTGATTCCAAGTCCCTGTGCCAGCATATGGTCCACTACAGCTATCAAAGGGAAGCTATGTTCCACAACGACAAAAAGGTATTTTTTCCCTATTCAAAACCAAATTATTATTTTCAGTTGAAATCTTCCAGTAAATCTTAGATTGTCAGGCTCAACTAAATACTAACTACAAAGCTGCCAGCGCATAGGGTGAAAATGGACCAAACTGTAAGCAAATGAAAGCAAATTCTTGCAAATAGAGGTGCCAGGAAATCTTGGGGTGGGATGCCTGTGAGCTGCACCTGCAGATAAAAAATACTAAAAGCACACAAAAGATCTGCTAACATTGATTATCTGTTTCAGGTGGGTGGTTTGCAAATGAATGTGACAATAACTTATATAAAAATCTCTGCATACATTGTTGCAAGCATGATATGAATATCCAGAGATCATATTTAATGAAGTACCATATATTTTCTCAGGAGTCTCTTTTGTCTCAGGAGATGATAAAATGCTCAGGGTCTTACTGATTGTTCCCATTCAGAGGAGCTATTGATAATTGAGTGCATTTATTTTTAAAGGACAATCAAAGTTATGTTTTCCTGAATCAGCAGGCACCAAAGAGAAGGAGAACAGCTCTTTGCTCATAGCTTCAAGCCCTGTTCACACTGGGTTTGCTGTTTCCTTGGGCTTTATTTCAAGTGTTGGTTCTAGCTGTAACCTTGGCGTTTCTAACACAGTCCTGAGAGTGCTGGAGGTGTGTGACA
This sequence comes from Pezoporus flaviventris, assembly GCF_033815535.1. Taxonomy (NCBI): domain Eukaryota; kingdom Metazoa; phylum Chordata; class Aves; order Psittaciformes; family Psittacidae; genus Pezoporus; species Pezoporus flaviventris. The sequence continues at coordinate 35,998,246 of NW_026892555.1, forward strand.
GCTTGTGCCTCCTGCTGCTATTTCTGTAGCAGTAATCAGACGTCTCTACATTATGGATTTGGGAAATATCTTTTGTGCCTGTAAAACCTTAGCACTTGCATTGGCCACAGAGGCAGAACAGGATGGGTTCCACACCTACTGGCAGTTGCACTCACATAAATGTTTTCAGGTCTGCGATTTTGCTGTCTTTATACACATACATATGCATACTTCGTGTGTGCCTGAATTGTTATACTTGAGACAGCACCCCTCCAAACTTTTTCAATGTGCTTACATGCTTTCACCATAGTAAACACTAAGATTTTACTCCTGTTGTATAAAATGGAAAAGTTTTCACAAAAATAACTGTATCTTTAAAATTGGATTAAAGATAAAATGATCAGTGGTGGACCATAGCTGCCAGATTCTTCCTGTCAGCTACAGATTATGTGGCATAGCTTAGCGGGTGCCAGGCCCTAGGAGTCTGGGTCCTGCCTGTTCCATTAAGCAGTATGTAGCTGACTGTCTGCTATTAGCATGCAGAATATTAGCAGCACCATACCTGTCAAAGAGGAAAAAAGGGCCTGCATACAGCTATATCACTGTAATCCATTCATCAGTTTATTGAACTGGAGCTTGATAGGGGGTTTCTCAAATGCATGTGATGCCCCATACTGTTAAGAATTTTGTATTTTGATCTCAGATTATGCTGAAAGATGCTAGCTCCCTTTTGGATATGTACCTGAAGTTGTTCAAAGGCAAATGTTATTTCTTCCAGAGCTGAGTGTAATTTGCACTCACCATGTTGCCCCAAAGACACCTGTTTCATGGTTTGGAGCATTGGAAGTGGATAGAAATTCATCCTTCTGTTTTGCTGAGTGTGCCACCAGAGGCATCCTCTGCACTCCTGTGTCTCTCCTGCTGCTGGATTTCAATTCTGGGTCTTGGCCACTTTGTGTCTGGCCACAGTGCAGTGAAACCTGGCTACAGTGAAGCTGAGGAATGAGGCCAACGGCGGATTAGGGAGGTTCCGCTTGATGGCAGTCTGTTGTATGTGCTTTAAAGAGGTCAGATGGTTTTATGATAAGAAACATTTGCATCTGAGAATTAAATGAAATGTGCAAGAGTGAAGACATACTTGGGTATCTTTCTGAAAGCTTTGGTGCCATTCAGTTATCAATCCCCCTTCTCTAGCCCCCCCTCCATCTCTGTCCTTTGTAAACTGTTGGCTGAAGATCCTAGGGCTCTCGAGAGGTCTTGGCAGAGGTTAAAGCTGCTTGAATGCCTGGTCAGATTTTTAAGTGGAAATCTGGAAGGTTGGCAAGGGACAGTTTTGTGGATATTCTCTTTGTTCGCTCTATTTAATGACCCAGAAGAAGGTAGCACCATAAATGCAGAGGTCATGCAGAAATGTCTTTATGTAGCCTCAGAGTTCAAATTTGTTGTCTTCTGCATCTGTGGTTCACATCTGTGGCTCTCACCCTCTGCATTTGAGTGCTTGGACAGTGCTCTGTCCCATTTGAGAGACACAAAATGTAATTATTAGCTTTCCTGAACTATAGTACTTAGCTGAAATCTCTCTTTCAGCCCTTATGTAGTTTATCAAAACCCACAAAACTTACTCAGGAATTTTAAAATGCATGAGGTTAGGTCTTGCATATTCTATTAAATAATATATGCCTGGGTTTAGTGAATGGATTTTCATGTGTTGTTCAAAAATGCTTTAGTGTCCTTTTTAATACTGATTTAAAAGTATAAAAGATTGCCTTACCAGCAAGCCAGAAAAAAAATATTTGCAAAACCAGACTTATCATGGAGGAGAGCCATAAGGAGCATGCTAGCAGAATATAGACTCAACATTTTCTTCATGTTCTTGAAATTGAAATGTTCACTCATAATTGGTGGTGCTATTAACCCTTGGTAAGTATTTGGTAGGTCTAAAAGGCTAAGCTTATACTAGTACATACTATATTCTCATGTAGTTTTATTCTCAGTAATTTGGATAAGTATATATTTAAGGATATACTGAATCTATACATATGTGGTTCTATAGCCAGGGGGTTGGATTTGGTAAATATTTGTTAAAATCTTTCATTTTCCTTAGTGAAGTCTGAGGATTCTGTAACTTTGCTGCACAGCAAACAGACCTTGAGCTCTGTCTGAAAACCTGGTATACAACAGGGTGGATCTTGAGTCCTTCCAAACAGTGTCCTCCCCGTGGTATCTGCCAAGAACACTGTAATGAAAATAATCAGATTTGGCATTTGTGATATCTTACCTTTGCGGGATACCAAGGAGAGCCACTGAAATACAATTTTTCCAAAGTAAAGAATGCATCCACAGAAAAGCTTTTTAGAAGAAAATTTCCTTTCATCTTTATTTTAAAACTTATTATTTTCCAGGATAAGATGTTCTGTGACAAGTAGCTGTGATAATATGACAACAGAATTCCAATGATCTGGCAAACTAGCAAAAACAAAGATGCAAAGATGTCAAAAATTAAACCTAATTGTAAATTTCCACATTTTTGTTTTGCAATATAGATGTGAAGTTTCATAAAAAGGAAGAAGGTGGCCCATGTTGTAAGATATGAACTAAAAAGACCAGAGTTGTCCCCCAAAAGAGCTTATGTGTTTAAAAAACTAATCTACTAACCTTTAAAAAAATGTATCTTAAGCTATTTAGAGGAAGAGTACTAGCTTCACTTGTACTTGGGTGTACATACCAGGTAATCCATCGGAACAAACCTAAACATTGGAGTTTGGACTGTCTGTGAGGTGACTACATGGAGGACAATGAGTCTACCATGAAAGCCATTTACCATCAGTCTATCTCATATTAGATTTTGGAGTTGAATCCCCTAGAGCTGCAGTTCTTGGTGTGAGTTCTGGCCTGAATGGAGTCAAAACCAGCCTTTGTTAAAATATAAATGGACATGTTTGGAGAAGCTGTTTTGTTGTGTGAATGTAAACACTCTTGAAAGGGACTGTGTGGTGGGTCTGACCTTTCATACAATGAGGAATTGGAAGATCTCAGCATATTCTTCATCTGAATTTAGGGGGTTACCCATCTTATTTATAGATTCAGAAATCACATTCAGGTTCAGATAGATGGGAAAATATTTAAATTTGCCCATATTTGGTATAAATATTTCTGTGTAATTTTACGTACCTTGGCCCTCATCAGTATTTCTGTGTACAGATCTCACCTAAAGATTTGTACATACATTTGTTACAAAGGAAGCCAGAGCAAATCATTGCAAGTGTCACTCTGCAACAACTGCACACAAAGTCCACAAATTAAAAATCTTTTTAAGAAGAAAAGTAAGCTGAACACGACTTTTTCTGCAGAGGGATTTTTTATTGCTCTTAATGTCCAAAGGCAGTAGTTCATATTATGAACTAATGGCCTGTGAAATGTCATTTAAAAATAAAAGATGTGTTTGGGTCAGAGGAATAACAACATCTTTGACTGCCTTGTGTTTTTTCCCAATGTTTTGAAAGTAATTTAATTTTTTCTTCTTTTTTTTTTTTTTTTTTTGAAAATACTTGATCTCAGGCTAAAAAAGAACAGACTTAATTACAAACCATAGCTTTTTTGCCTCAATTTGCACAATTTTGACAACAGTCCTTTAAGTGCAGGGACACTAGCACAGCTTAATTGAAATTCTGATGATGTTTTTTGCACTAATTGATACCCATGTTGGCAGACTGAGCTCAGCGACCCAGGAATGAATGGACAGGAAGAATGAGACTATCAGCTTATCCTTGCAGGTGGTCTTTCCTGATCAAGATTAAAGAACATTGGCAGGGCACTGCAGGAGAGCTAGCACTGCTGATACCCTATGCTATTCTCATTTTGTATTTAAGCACAGGATTTCAGTGTTCAGGCTGAGATTTTCAGTCTGACTCCATTTGCAGTAGTAATAATAATAATAATGCCTAAAAAAAAGACTGAGAAATTGCTTGATTACACTGTGTAAGGAGGTTGGCAAGGAGAAAATGCCAGCTACAAAAGAGGCCTTTAATCTGTCAGAAAAAAGGATAGGTGAGAACTAATGATTTCACTTAGATTTAGCATGAATTCAGATTAGTATGAGATAAAAATTAATAACAGGGTAGAAGTAAGGTGTTAATAAGCTCTGGAACAAATTTCCAAGGATATGTTAGGTTCTGTGTCCTTCAAAGTCCTCAGGTAGCTGTCTAACAGGTTCTTGGGCTCAGCACAAATAAACCTGGCAGAGCACACCATAGCCTACAATATACAGGGGATCTGACTAGCCAGTTCTGTCCCTTAAAGGCTATTAATCCTGTTAATATTTCCTTCTTACATAATGTTTTCATCAAAGAATTTAAGAAAGCAGATCAGTTGTATTCCCATTGTACATATATGGGGACTATATCTCAGGGAGCTTAAATCACTTGTCATATGACATTTAAGAAGCCAATGGCAGAAAGAGTAATACACAGCCTGTTTGTCAAATTCTGTCTTATCAACTGCACACAGTGTTCTGTGGAAAAAACCTTACAGATACAGTTAATTTCATTTCATGTATAAAAACAAAGGAAGGGAATAAAATTTGGCAATTGAAAACAAAACAAGAAAACAACGACAGAACATTATGTTAGACTAGCTTAATGATCTCTTCTCCAAGTTCTTCTTGGATGAAGAATGCACACAGGACTTCCTTAAGGGTAAGTTAGTAGGTGAAGAATGTAGCCCAAACCTTATTTCAGTAACTTCAGAAGCCTCCCCATAGAAAGCCATTTTTGCAGGTGATCTTATCCCATTTGGCAAATGCTTGCATGAAAAGCTTCTATTTATTTTTTAAATTAAAGAGCATCACAATAAGTGGCCTAGGGTTGCGGCAGCAACTGCAGCAGTTTACCTTCATAAGAAGAGGCTTTGTTGGAATTGCAGGGCTGAAAAAGCTGACAGGGCACTTAGTCTGGCTTTGTGATTATTGAAAATGAGATGGCCTATTGGCCTGGGATGTGCATTTGGTTTTTATGGAGCTGCACCAAATCAGATATTAAGGTGGAACCTATAAATGGCTTTTGTACATCTGTGCCAGACTATTTCTTGCTGCTTTTCATTTCACAAGGTAGAGCAAGTACAAGTAAAAGCCCCATGTTGAAACCTGGCAAATTTGTATGGATGACAGACTATACAAGAATGTGTGCAAACAAAGGGGGACAAGATAATAAAAAAAAAATAAGCATTTTGAAATGTTGCAATTTTTTTTTTTTATATTAAGTTAAATATCTCTATTACACAGCATAGGCAACTGCCAAGATTTTGTGTATGACAGGCTGTGCCAACATTTATATTCAGATGCTCCAAAATCCTGTGAGAAGTAAAAAAAAGACTTTTGAATGAATAGATAGTACAGCCTGTCCTCCATATCATAGGGAAATGTTCTTTGGTAACTAAACGTGATCAGCTAGCAGTTCTGAATGCATGATCACATTCGTCACTGATGTTTATTAATATTATATTTCTAGGGCAATAAATCCAGGTTATTGTTAAAATGATATTGTTCTCATGAACTAAAGTTCAGTGAGCTAGAATTAGGTTTAAGAATAAGCTCTTTTCTTAAGACTGATGTCTTGCACACATGTAGGCTGATGTACATCTTCACAAAGGTGCATTGGTATAAATTTGAATTTAAATCTCTCTCCTGTACTGCTGATCATAGATAGCTGCACTCTTTAAAAACACAATTAAGTCCTATTGTTATCAATTGTCTGCAGCTTGAAGAGCTCACAGCAAGGCACAGCACTGTCAGAGCTAAGCAGATACTACTTGTGCTTAGCATGCATTTTCTGGTAGGTTGGGAATGGTCACAGTGGAGGGTTTGATTTGCTCCTGGGTCTGCACATGCCAGGAAATGGGTGAGTTTGAGACACCATTAGAAGTCACTGAAAGCAGGAGAGGAAACTGGGAGCAGGTTATGACCAGCTGGAGTCCTCCCCATAGAATCTGATGGAGGCAGAGTGAAATGAGATCTTGCAGCTCTCCTACAGCCTTGTTTGAAGAGCCAAGTAATTAATCTGCAGTGCTGGTCAGATGGACATTTGGCCATGATATAAAGTAGGGGATTAGAGAAAGATGTTCTAGAGGAGTATAGTCAAGATTTCAGTAGTTTCCTGAGTTTTCATATTGTGTAGTTTGTATGCTGCAGATAAGCTTATGATGTAGGACAATAGCAATGTGATTAAGTCACGTGAATATTTGATTACAATTAGAATGGATTCATTCTGCTTTTCATGTCTGAAAAATGCTGCTGCCTTTCTTTCTGGTGGGTGAGTGCTGTTTTCATTTAAACTTAGAAGGTGCAAGAACATGCAAAGGCAGCAGCACAATCACATCATTTTGATTCAAAATTCAGTGGACCTCTGAGAACTATGAGACAGCAGCTCGTATATAGACAGGATGGTGGACAGGAATAAAAGCATGCTGGTAGGATGGTACACATGCTGAACCTGACTCTCCTCTCATGTACACTCTTAAAACATGGGAGTAGCAGCACTGAAATCAACACTGTTATACTGTGCATGGTGCATATAAAGGAAGAGTCAGGCTTTCTATGTGTCAAATTCTTTGGCCATCTCATTCTGGGAAGGAGAGCTATCTAAAATGCTTTGGAAGCTATGTTCATCTAAAACATTCAGGTGAACCAGCACTTCAAAAATTATATTTTCTTGTGTTCTTTGAAGCACTTAGCTAAATCATTTGAAATACGTTATTACAGAGGTAGTCAGTGTCACCACCAAAGCCAGCATTCCCTTAGAACATTCATTATGAACCTTGTTTTGAGTATTTTCTGTAGTAACTCAACCATTTTAAGTTGCTTTGGACCAAGACACAGCAAGTTTTCAGCATTTGTAAATTCCCACTAAAAATGAATGAAAGACTGTTTAGATTAGGTTAAAATAACTACCAGTATAATCTTACAATTAAAAAAAAAAGCTCATCTATGTAGTAAATACATATTTTAATCTACTATTTTCCCCTGCCTGGAAAGCTCACAACAACATTTTATCTACAGGTCAGCCCCAACATCCTATTCTCAGTTTTAAATTTCAAGACAAACAGCTAAAAGTTGGTTTATACCTTAATTTTGCATACTCAGCTTTTCTTGTAGTCTTCTGAAGGCACAGTGGAATTCAACTATTTCCTTTTTACAGATGGTAATACTGAGAGGGGATAGTTTTGTAAATGTTATGAAATCTGGAAATGAAAACTTCTTGTTCCACAGAAGATAAAGCAAAACCCCTTATGATTATGACAAGAACTAAAGAAGGCCCGTAGTTTGTATGAAGGATGGAAGACTTTTCATATATCGGGTTTTCAGTGGACTTTTTTTGAGAAAGTTACAGTTTTATTAAGAGGCACAACTTCTCATTGCACTAAGTGCACAGAAGCATCAAGTAGAGGTATTGATGATACCAGTGAAGAACATTGTAGTTTCTTCTCACATTTTAAATAAAAAGACTTGTGTACATCTTATAGTAAGTTAGGTATTTTCTCTGTCTTCTCTGATTTATTTTATGATCTGTTTTTTAACCCAGGAAAAAAGTCTATAGAAAGCCCCGATTATGGGAAAGACTGTTAATCTTCACTCCGCAGGGAAGGCTTGTGCTTTGGCTCACTGTTTTTATTACGAGCGAGAAGAGCCAAACAGGGACCCTCAAGTCTTCGACAGGACCTGCCCAGGAGCCGGCAGCTCAGCTGACGAGAGCGAGCAGCTGACTCACAGGGGGCGGAGCCTGAAGCAGCGGCACCAGCCCTCAGTGGGTAAAAACCTGCCCCGGGGAGCGCAAGCGGTCTGGAGCGCGGCGAGGCAGTTTGCGCGGGCAGGCGGGCGGGATGGTGAGCACTCGCCTTACGACCAGGGCCCGGTCCGGGAACTCTGCTCTGGCTGCCCCGGCGGTGGCAGCGTAGGCACCCAGACAGAGCCGGTGAGAGGGGAGGCTGCTGTGCAGAGCTCGGGGTGCAGAGAGTGCCTGCACTGGTCTGGTGAGGGGAGGGTGCACAATGGGCAGGGCTGCACTCGGTGCTCCCTGGTGGAGGTCCTCCTGCAGCAGGGGCTGAGCTGCGGGATGCTGTTAATGGGCTGCGAGATATCAGGGAAGCTGAGAGGAAGCAGGAATGCTTGCTCCAGGCCCAAACTGTGCAGGGGACTCGAGCTTCACCTCTAGCTCATGAAGGAAAGAAGGAGGCCGTTAACCCGGGAAGCTGGGAATTAGTGACAAAAAAAAAACAACAAAAAAAAAGAAGGAAAAGGACAATCAAAAGCAAGGGGCTTCCTCCTACATCTGTTGTCCCCACGCAGAACTGCTTTGCTGTCCTGTCGGAGGCTAATGAGGAAAGGCACTCGTGCCAGAAACAGCCGGCTGATGCAATGGTAAAGAAGATCTCTACTGGTGCCGCCAGGAAAAAGCGGCAGGTCATTGTAGTGGGGGACTCTACACTGAAAGGGACAGAAGCACTTGTCTGTCGGCCTGACCCGGTCTCAAGGGAGGTGTGTTGCCTACCAGGGGCACGGATCAGGGGTGTTGCAGACAGGCTGCCTGCTCTAGTAAGTCCCACGGACTATCACCTGCTTCTAGTGACACATGTGGGTGCTAGGGATATAGACAGTAGTAGCCTGGGGAACATAAAGAAGGACTACAGAGCCCTGGGAGAGGTGGTTAGGGGCTCTGGAGCTCAGATGTCTTTTCATCAATTCTCCAGGATACAGGGGAGGACCTAAAAAAAGCTAGGAGGATTGGCCAGGTTAATAAATGGTTAAAAGGGTGGTGTCATAGTCAGGGGTTTGGGTGTCTTGAACACGGGACCCAAGTTTGTAGGCCAGGTCTAGTGGGGGCTGGTGGAGCTGCTCTAAAGAGCAGTTTTGGTAGGAGGCTTGCCAGACTGGTCCAGGAGGCTTTAAACTAGATGTGTTGGGGGAGGGGGGCATCATTCCATCCCAACACACCCAGTCAGTTGCCAGCACCTATAATAAATGCTCGGAGCAATGTAGAGATATTCCAGCCGCTCCAGCCAGTGAGCTGGCTTCATTTGGAGCTTGGCTCAGATGCCTCTATACAAATGCCGGTAGCATGGGGAACAAACAAGAGGAATTAGAGATATGTGCACAACTACAGGGGTATGATATAATAGGCATCACAGAAACATGGTGGGATGGCTCCTGTAACTGGAGTGTTGGAATGGAAGGTTACAGGCTCTTTAGAAAAGACAGGCCTGGCAGGCGGGGAGGGGGAGTTGCCCATTATGTTAGGGATAGGCTGGAGAGTATGGAACTCTGTCTGAAGGCAGGTGACCAGTTAAGGGAGAGTTTGTGGTTCAGGGCTAAAGGGAGAACAGCTATGGGAGACATTACTGTGGGGATCTGCTACAGACCACCTGATAAAGGAGAACCTGCAGATGAAGCACTCCATAGACAGATAGCGAAAGCCTCACGCTCACAGGCCCTTGTTCTCATGGGGGACTTCAACCACCCTGACATCTGTTGGAAGGACGGTACGGCCCGGCACAAGCAATCCAGAAGGTTCCTCGATTGTGTGGAAGACAACTTCCTTCTGCAAGTAATAGAGGCGCCGACAAGGAGAGGTGCCATACTTGACCTTGTGCTCACCAACAGGGAAGGGCTGGTTGGAAACATGACACTCCAGGGCAGCCTTGGATGCAACGATCATGAGATGGTTGAATTTGAGATCCTCAGGACAGTGAGAAAAGCGTGCAGCAAGCTCAGTGCCCTGGACTTCAAAAGAGCAGACTTTGGCCTCTTCAGGAACCTGCTTAGTAAGGTTCCATGGGATATAGCCCTAGAGGGCAGGGGGGCCCAAGACTGTTGGCTGATATTCAAGGATCACGTGCTACAAGCTCAGGAGTGTTGCAACCGAACCAGAAGGAAGTGCAGCAGGAGGGCCAGGAGACCTCCTTGGATGGATAAGGAGCTGCTGAGGAAAATTCAAATGAAAAAAGAGGCTTATAAAAAGTGGAAGCAAGGACAGGTGGCATGGGAAGAGTACAGGGCTGTTGTCCGGGAAGCTAGGGACCAGGTTAGGAAAGCTAAGGCCCAGTTAGAATTAAACTTAGCTAGAGGTATTAAAGATAACAGGAAGGGATTCTACAGGTATGTAGCAAATAAAAAACAGACTAGGGAGAATGTAGGCCCCCTCAGGAAGCTCTCAGGAGAACTAGCTACACAGGATTTGGAGAAGGCTGAGGTTCTGAATGACTTCTTTGCCTCCGTCTTCACTGGCAAAGGCTCTGACCAAACCACCCAAGTCTTGGAAGGCAGATGCAGGGACTGTGAGAATGAAGACCTTGGGCCCACTGTAGGAGAGGAACTGGTTCAAGACCATCTTAAAAATCTGAACATGCACAAATCCATGGGACCTGATGAGATCCATCTGCGGGTCCTGAAGGAGCTGGCAAATGAAGTTGCAAAGCCGCTGGCCATCATATTTGAAAAATCATGGCAGTCAGGTGAAGTTCCTGACGACTGGAAAAAGGGAAATATAACCCCCATTTTCAAGAAGGGGAAAATGGATGACCCGGGGAACTACAGAGCAGTCAGTCTCACCTCTGTGCCTGGTAAAATCTTGGAGCAGATTCTCCTGGAAGGCATGCTAAGGCACAAGATAATCAACAAGGTGCTTGGTGACAGCCAGCCTGGCTTCAGTAAGGGGAAATCCTGCCTGACCAATTTGGTGGCCTTCTATGAGGGAAATACAGAACCGATGGACAGGGATAGATCAGTTGATGTCATCTGCCTGGACTTGTGCAAAGCGTTCGACACTGTCCCACACGACATCCTTGTCTCTAAATTGGAGACACATCAATTTGATGGATGGACCACTCGGTGGATAAAGAACTGGCTGGATGGCCGCACGCAAAGAGTTGTGGTCAATGTTTCAATGTCCAGCTGGAGACCAGTAACGAGTGGTGTCCCTCAGGGATTGGTGTTGGGACCGGTCTTGTTCAACATGTTCGTTGCTGACATGGACAGTGGGATTGAGTGCGCCCTCAGCAAGTTTGCTGATGACACCAAGCTGTGTGGTTTGGTTGATACCCTGGAGGGAAGGAATGCCATCCAGAGGGACCTTGACATGCTTGTGAGGTGGGCTGATGCCAACCTCATGAAGTTTAACCATGCCAAGTGCAAGGTCCTACACCTGGGCTAGAGCAATCTCAGGCACAGCTACAGGTTTGGCAGAGAAGAGATTCAGAGCAGCCCTGCAGAGAAGGACTTGGGGGTGTTGGTTGATGAGGAAATGAACATGGGCCAGTAGTGTGCGCTCGCAGCCCCGAAAGCCACCCATATCCTGTGCTGCATCAAGAGGAGTGTGACCAGCAGGTTGAAGGAGGTGATCTCTGCTCTTGTGAGACCTCACTTGGAGTGTTGTGTGCAGTTCTGGTGTCCTCAACGTAAAAAGGACATGGAACTGTTGGAACAAGTCCAGAGTTGGCCCACGAGGATGATCGGGGGACTGGAGCATTCTGGGCCCCATATGAAGGCAGGCTGAGGAAGTAGAGGCTGTTCAGCCTGGAGAAGAGAAGGCTGCGTGGAGACCTCATAGCAGCCTTCCAGTATCTGAAGGGGGCCTATAGGGATGCTGGGGAGGGACTCTTCATTGGAGACTGTAGTGATAGGACAAGGGGTAACGGGTTAAAACTTAAACAGGGGAAGTTTAGATTGGCTATAAGGAGGAAATTCTTTCCTGTTAGGGTGGTGAGGCACTAGAATAGGTTGCCCAGGGAGGTTGTGAATGCTCCATCCCTGGCAGTGCTCAAGACCAGGTTGGACAAGGCCTTGGGTGATATGATTTAGCTTAAGGTGTCCCTGCCCACGGCAGGGGGGTTGGAACTAGATGATCTTAAGATCCTTTTCAACCCTAATTATTCTGTGATTCTATTCTATGATTCTATGTGCATTTTCTTTTTGAATCATTCTTTCAACATGTATGTAATGTCTGGCATTTACATACTAAAAGTGGCCCTGGTGTTACAACCTGCTTTTCTGGTTCTCCAGAAATCTTCCTCTCAGAGTTGTGAGGAACACCTAGAATTACTTACTCATGAGAAATGCTGGTGGGCAGAAGAATATTGATCTGAGGACATCCACAAATTTCTTGCTGGTGTTATTGCATAATAATATGTTGTTTAAGGCTTTTCTCCAACAGCTGTAGCCTTGTCTAGGGTCATGGCAATACCCCTGTCCTGGCCCTGGAGTACTAAAGAGAGAGCCAAAGCCAGACTCGTGCTGTCCTTGAGTGCTGTTCAACAGAGATGCTGGAACATGTGCATAGATGTTGGGTTGTGTGACATTTTGTATTAGGTATAATTTATATTGTGAAAAAAATGTTTCAGCTTGCTATATTTTAAGTACATGGGTTCAAATTTTCCCTAATGGGGATTTGCTGCAGCAGATTTCATTCTTTTTATTGTCTCTTTCTCTTGAAGTTCCTTTCAAAAAAGTTCTGGTTATTTTCAGTAAGCAGGTTTGAAAAGCAGCAGAAATAACCTTTTAACCCTATATAGGAGAACAAAGGAAATTTCTGGTACTTTATTCTTTGAAAAGCTCAAACATCCCTCTGCTTTGGAGCAAGGCATTTAGTAAAGAGGAGCTTTCTGTGCTTTCTGCCACCCTTGTGTTTCGCCAATTTGTGTGCCATTGGAAAACTGCAGTTTGAATGCTCACCCATAGTTATAGTAGAGAATGCTTGGATTTCACCAGCAGTGTTGCCTATGAGGAGCCTGAGTTTCCTCTCATGGGGTTTTCTCCCAGTTCTAACAGTGGCCACAGTGGGCTGGGCTGAGCGCAGGGATGGTGTCTCAAAGCGTTTGTCCCCACGTGATCTCAAGGGAGTGAGTCCTTGGCGAGCTCCTGCAGCCTGAAGAAGGAGACTGGGACTAGGATGAGGACACTTTGAATAAGGGCTCTGGAGTGGAGAATAGGACTGGTGTCTTCAGCACAAGATGAGCAAAGCACTGCACTGAGTGCCTCCATATGCACCAGTGGAAGAGCTGGAGCTGCTGGGACTGGCCAGGCAAATGCCTAAGGGTGAGATGAAGAAGGTATCCTGGCTTTGCATGGAAAGTCTTGTAATCTTAATATAATGTTATTTTAATGAAGTTTTTTTTTATAGGGAACACTGAGAGCATTGATAAAAATTCTTGGACTTTATGCTCTTCAGCGACGAAGAGTGTGCATGAAATCACACTGAGTGCCAGGACTCTGCCCTTGGTCAGAGGCTTCAGTACACTGAAAAAGACCCAAAGCATTATTCTGCATATATCTGTGGAAGCAAAAAAAGCACTAGTGAAAGATCTGTAATGTGGCCCTTAAAGTCTGAAGCAAAATTTATCTACCTTCAAAAATGTTTGTTTGACTAATACTCCTGAAAGTAACAGCTTTGGTTTGTTTTTTTAAATTTACATTTTATTATGTAACTTTGTGTATCAGCAGCAGTATTTATTTTTTTTATCTCCTCTTGACTAATTTTAGGACCAACCTTATAAGTTAAAAAAAAAAAAAAGTGTTATTTTTTACCATGTCAGTATTTGGATGTCTTTATTAAAATTGCTGATACACTGCTGTACTGTCAGACTGTTCATAAAATTTTGCTTAATGTTTAGAGCAAGAACTTTGCAGAAATTTGTTGCTTAATTTTTATTTTCATCTATCAGGGAATACAGCCATGGGAGCAAATCCTTATTTTAGAACATCCCAACAAAATCCACACAACTGGATTTATTTTCTTTTTCCCCCAACAGTTTCAAATTATGTTGCAGTGATTGCATAGAACACTGCTTGTCTGGTTTGGAAACTAAAACATATAAGAAAGATCATTCCCGTTCAGTTATTGATATTTCATGTACATTAAATACTGAGATTCATTCATAGAATCATAGAATAGTTAGGGTTGGAAAGGACCTTAAGATCATCTAGTTCCAACCCCCCTGCCTTGGGCAGGGACACTTCCCACTAAATCATGTCACCCAAGGCTCTGTCCAACCTGGCCTTGAGCATCGCCAGAGATGGAGCATTCACAACTTCTCTGGGCAACCCATTCCAGTGCCTCACCACCCTTGCAGTAAAAATTTTCTTCCTTATACCCAATGTAGACTTCCCCTGTTTACGTTTGAACCCATTACCCCTTGTCCTACCACTACAGTCCTTAACGAAGAGGCCCTCCCCAGCATCCCTATAGCCCCCCTTCAGATACTGGAAAGCTGCTATGAGGTCTCCATGCAGCTTTCTCTTCTCCAGGCTGAACAGCCTCAACTTTCTCAGCCTGTCTTCATACAGGAGGTGCTCCAGTTCCCTGATCATCCTTGTGGGCCTTCTCTGGACTTGTTCCAACGGTTTTATGTTCTTTTTATGTTGAGGACACCAGAACTGCACACAATACTCCAGGTGAGGTCTCACGAGAGCAGAGTAGAGGGGCAGGATCACCTCCTTCAACCTGCTGGTCACGATCCTCTTGATGCAGCCCAGGATACAGTTGGCTTTCTGGGCTGCGAACGCACACTGCCGGCTCGTTCATTTTCTCATCGATCAACACCCCCAAGTCCTTCTCTGCAGGGCTGCTCTGAATCTCTTCTCTGCCCAGCCTGTAGCTGTGCCTGGGATTGCTCCAGCCCAGGTGTAGGACCTTGCACTTGTCATGGTTAAACTTCATGAGGTTGGCATCAGCCCACGTCACAAGTGTGTCAAGGTCCCTCTGGATGGCATTCCTTCCCTCCAGGGTATCAACCGAACCACACAGCTTGGTGTCATCGGCAAACTTGCTGGGGGTGCACTCAATCCCGTGTCCATGTCAGCGATGAAGATGTTGAACGAGACTGGCCCCAACACCAATCTCTGAGGAACACCACTCGTTACTGTTCTCCAGCCGGATATTGAGCCATTGACCACAACTATTTGCGTGCGGCCATCCAGCCAGTTCTTTATCCACCGAGTGGTCCATCCATCAAATTGATGTCTCTCCAATTTAGAGACAAGGATGACGTGTGGGACAGTGTCGACTGCTTTGCACAAGTCCAGGCAGATGACATCAACTGATCTATCCCTGTCCATCGGTTCTGTATTTCCCTCATAGAAGGCCACCAAATTGGTCAGGCAGGATTTCCCCTTAGTGAAGCCATGCTGGCTGTCACCAAGCACCTTGATGTTTTTCATGTGCCTTAGCATGCCTTCCAGGAGAATCTTCTCCAATATTTTGCCAGGCACAAAGGTGGGACTGAGTGTTCTGTAATTCCCTTCTTGAATTTTCCCCTTCTTGAAAATGGGGGTTATATTTCCCTTTTTCCAGTCATGGGTAACTTCACCTGACTGCCATGATTTTTCAAATATGATGGATAATGGCTTAAATTAAAAAAAAAAAAAAAAGGAAGCTCCAGATCCAACTCCCAGTGCCAAAATTCCATTTAATATAAAGTTCTCTAATTGAGGACATATCAGATATTAAACTGATACAAACAGATACTACACTTGATCTTAGCCAAAAGGCTGAGAAGCAATTCAATAGCTAAATAGCACTGGAATCAGTTCTTCTTGTGTTCTGCTTCTTTCTACTTTAATTTTTCTGAAAATTTTGTCTGATTAGCTGTTAAATAAGTAAATATATATTCAGCATGTAATGTTGGTAGCCAAACTTTTGCCACTTAGAGTGGTGTGAAACCAGTGTACTTTTTCCCAGGGTGATTACTTTAGGTACAGACCAAATGCAGTAAGGAAAAATAAAATGGTAGTTAAGTATAAATATTTTGTTTGTGAGTCTGTGTTCAATATTTGTGTGTGTGTATATATGTGTGTGAATATATATACACATAAAGAGCACTTTTTGGTAAAGTGGTGATTTATCTTTCACTAACTAGTACTATGAGTCCAAAGTATTTCTTTGATTGTGACCTTTAATATAATTTTTTTTCAATTTGCTGTTTAGCAGCTGACTTTAACATATTTCAAATAGAGCTATTTAATATAGCCCATGATGATTTTCAAACCTCATCATAATCTATTTTTCTAACAGGGTCACCTTTAACATATGATGAGATGAATGTATTTTATTAACATCTCTTCTTTTTATAAGGATGTCTGATTGAAAGCTGCAATTTTTTTTAATCCATGTGACTTAAAAAAATAACCATACACAAGTTTAAAAAATTAAAATATGGGTTATTCTTGGATAAAATTATGCTCTCTCTACCAGTCACTTTCTGTCTTTAATATTTTGTAATCTTCTGCTGGCAACTTATTCTAAAAGATGTCTGATCTGTCCTTAGACTTGGTGTATAGCTGCAGTTTGGTATAATATCTGTTGGTGCCACAAAGTGTATTCAGAATACTTTTTACATAGTTTAAATATACTGTGTGGGTTCTTCATTTTGGAGAGAAAAAAGAAAAAAGGAAAAAAGCAATTCAGAGTTCAGCTTCTGGGGGCTCTCTGTTCTTCTTCTCCCATTGTTTTATTTACAGAGATTTATGAAATCCCAACAGAATTATATTTCTTTGCATGTAGTGTTGCTACTTTGATATGAGGAGGAAGCAGTGGTTCTGCCCCTCATACACAAATTCATCAAAATATTTATTCAGTTTCAGGCTCAGTTATTTAATCTGTTAGACAACAGTAGGAATGCAGAAAACTGATCAACAGGACTTTTGTTTTGAACAAATTCTAAAAATGCAGATTTTTTTTTTTTAATTTAATCTGGAAGAAGGTTTATTTCTTGTCTGCTCTGACAGAAGGGTGATAGGTTTCTATCTCTTAGTCTAATTAATACCTTTAATCTTTTTTAATGGTTAAACAGTCTCCCTTTGGTTGCAAGGCAGAGAAGAGATAAAAGCACATAAGGCTGGAGGTTAATCCCTGTATTTTATTTCTTAATTTCTGCTATAGGGATTCCCTTTGCATCATTTCTGTTTACTTTTAAGTACTCTTCAGATGCTGGGAGAAAGAGGCAACAAAAAGTGTGGTTAGGGCTATCACTCAAGATTAGGCAGACATTAAACTTTTGTGAATTTAATAAAAAATAATTTTATTAAAGATGACCAAATGTGTTAATCTGGTTTTACTTCCATCTTTTTATTATAATGTCTTAGAAACAAGGGAAAAAACCCCAGACTTTTATGTGGACTGTTTTGTTCAGCTAGTGTTCTCTGCCTTGCGCTGTTCCAGCGCAAGTTGTATGTGAAATGCAGTAACACAAAAAATTACAGATAAAAATTATCAGGTGGCTGTCTTAGGAAAATACTGTATGTATTTTAGTTGATTTCTACCAGTGTCTTAAGTCATTTCTTCATAAAAAAAATCTAATGCCAATGTTATGTTAAGTATGAAATTAAAAAGGCACAGAACATTAATGTCATTTCATTTCGTCGTGCTCTCAGATGTATGAGGTGAGACTTTCATTTAAATAAATTCTGAGACAAAAATCTCATGTAGAATCATGGGAATTTTTACCGCTGATAGTGGAGTGGGTCAGGTGGTTGCCTTGTAGCTTCTGAAAAACAAAGTCAGCCAAGCTATTTTGTCTTGATAGCCTAAAATGTTATGTTGGAGATGGATACATTATATTTTAAAGGTTTTAAGTGCTATCACAAAAAGAGTTTGGTGATAAAAATCACTTTTTCTTGACTTTTCTATTTAGAATTTTCATGTGTTTAAGTGAAGTAGATCTTGGCATACTCTGCAAATAAGATAAGAAGCTCTGATGTAACCCTTCCAAAGAGATTATAAGATTTAGGATTTGGGCTCAGACATATACGTGTCCTCAAAAGAGACTTTAAAAAAAGAATTGGATTTGTTGTTTTTATTTTCCTTTGTATGCAAAGAAGTACTGTTTTCTTCATTAAGTGGTGCTTGTATGCTAGAGAATCTTGAATAAATGCCTTTCCATTTGTCATGAACTGATACAGACTGTATTCTGAAGAGGCATTCTTTAAGTAAAAGCACAAATGCAAAGACCACCAACTAGAGATGTAGAAGTTAGACAAAGGAAGATAGTACCTGGAGTTTTTATATGAGTTATATTTTTTTTTTACTTTGGCAAGTAGCCACGGCTTTATAATACAGAGTCATTCTGCTTTGTAGACAGCATACTTTTTTGGTGCCAGCTTGCAGCAAAAGTAGTAAGTACCAAATATTGCCATGGCCTCTGCAATATCAGTTTTCTGCACTGTAGTGTACAGTGTAGGGTACACTGTAGTGTACCCTGTAGGGTACAGCTAGCTCAGCCACACTCTTGTCTGCTGGGGCCCATGTACTCCTCATACACCCAGCAGCCATGGGGCTTGCAACAGGTGACTTTCCTCCCATTCACCTCTTCTCCCCCCAGCTTGGTGGTATGATGATTTCTGGCTGTGATACTTTGGGAGGCTGACATGATGATGTTGCTCCCATCTAGTTAGCAGCCATTCAGAATGGTCCACAGATTAATGGAGGTGGCTGGGAAAGAGGGAATTTTGGGTTCACATTGTGAATGCTGCTTAGATGAAATAGGCAAATATATATACAGTAGTGTTGTTGCTGGTACACAGGCAAAACAAGGTTTGAAAAGAAAAGTGGTGTCTTTTGGCTGACAATTTTGAAAAAAATATGCAAGTTTTTCTTCATGTTACATTTATAAAATATCTCTGAATGGTCTATATTATGGAGATTAATAAACTAAACACTGGATGTAAAGGCGAGGATTTTAGACGAATGTCCCTTAACCTATGAGGTACTTTTACAAGGGTCTTATAGAGTTGCTCTACTTTGGGCCCCTCAACTGCTTAAATTTTAAGTAGATGCATAATTGCTTTCTTGAAATGGATGTAAATTGTTGAGATCTGGCATGAATAAGCCCTCAGTTGTCAATTATTCTTGTGCATATGATTGACTGTGACTTAAAAACTGAAAAAAATTGTAATTAGTGGTGCCAAAAATTTTGCTTTTTTTTTTTTATGTTTGTTGATAGGATTACTGCTAGATGGGGGAAAATAGTAGAGTGATTGAAAATGTTCAGGTTCTTTTTCTCTGTTTCATAAAATTGATTTTCAGCTCTGCTCTAAATTATTCAAGCCAAACAGTAGTTAAGCCAATGGATATTAGTTTAAAATAGAACTAAGATTAGGGGTTTTCACTCCCCTTTCCTAGAATTTTTGGAAGAAGAAGTGGCACTTAAGCAGGAATAAGAAACACGTCCAAATAGCCAAAGGGACTCCAGTATTAGAGACTGTGTAGTTCTGGGTTAGCCCAGATTTGTGGAGCTCCCAATTTAAAACAAATCACATAGCAGCTGTGTTAATGCCATAGACACTGGAAGCCCTGGAGCTGCTGCATCTGAAAGCATCCTAGTCTAAAAGGGACCTTGAGGGCCAGGTTTTCCCAACAGCTACCTGTGGAAATCAGGAGGACCATGTTTGGAACCATGCTTGAGTCTCAGGTAGATTTATTGATGTTGCTTGCTGAAGTGCAAATCTTTACAAGGTTTGAAATGCCACTAATATGAAATGGGCTTTGGGGTTTTCTAATATGCTCTTCTTTGTAAAATTCCATGATGCAGTTTGTGATGAAAATGGTGAAAAAAAGCCTGAGAAACTCCTTAATTTGTAAGGCATTACTGTATTTTTCCCTGTGCTTAATCCACTTCCATTTGTTGTTAGCTTTTCTGTTGGAGCAATACAGTCTCTATGGCAAGGAATGCTGGAATGAGGCACCTAGTACACGAAATATCTAATTTATTATTGGGCCAGCTAGGTACTATAGTAATACAAATAATTAGCTTTAAGTGGCCTTTAATGAGGGATCTACAAGAGAAGAGGGTATTGCCTTTATAGACTAGTTCATTAGACATGAATGTATGTTAAAAAGTCCATTTTAATTTAGTGCTTCATAAATAATAGTGTCTTGTCATAGAAGAAAGAGGCAATGACTCTTTTCTCATACTGGCCTCACTTCATTATCAGGAAGATATTGGCAAATACAGGGAGCAGAAGAAGACCCATACAATGATTTCTAAATCAACCATGTCCTTAGAATTGCCTTCCCACATATTTTGTAAAGAATGGTTTGTTGATATTTCAAATACGTGCCTGGTCTCTGCCGCTGGGCAGAATCATGCCTGGGAGCTCTTACATGATTTCTGCAACTGATCATTTGAAGGAAAGATTTTTAACTCCACAATCTTAATAGAAATAAATTAAAAATTGAAAAGGGAACTGGAAAAATACTCTCAGTTATGGTGATAGGCTGGAAGACCTAAAGATGTATAATTTAACTGCAAGATGATACTAGTCTGCAATATTCAGAGGGTCAGCCCTTCACAAGAAATTATTTAGTGCACTAGAATTAGGTGTAATGGCCTAAAATATGGTTTGAATATGTGTAAAACTTCCTCACTTGTAAGTCTATTATTCTTTGGAATAATCACAAGAGAAATGGTACAAGCCAATGACTCAATAATTAAATATTACAGTGGAAAACTTGTTATAGGAAATGATTCTGCCTCAGTCTGAGAATAAAGCAGTTACCTAATAAGACTTCTGAATCTGTAGAATACCCATTCACAAGATAATTTTCCTTTACAATAAAGGAAATGTCTTTTCTCCAGGCATCTTTGGTACAATTGCTGGTGATACTTTTGGGATCAAAGGCATCTCACGTGTTAGCACAACATTAACATGAGTATTTGTTAATCTTTTTAGTTAACTGTCAATTGTACAAAAAGACCTAATAAAAACCACCTACCATCACATTTTTAGGGCAGTAAATTCACAGCCAATTTTGATCTGAATTTGTAGAGCTAATCAAACAGCCTAATTAGATATGAGGAAAAGAATAGACCACTACAGAATTCTTTCTTTTTTTGTTGTTGATTCAAACACACATGAAGCATCTCAATGAAAGGAAGGTAGCTAGAGTAAGATTCCCATTCATAAACATGTATCCACTATTTTGCTGTCTTCTTCATCTTCAGGGTATTTTAAAAATGAATTAGATACTGAAGCAATTAAGCCATAATGCAAAATTTTCTGAACTACTCATTGAGTAATCCCAGTCTTAAACAGATAATTGTCAATAACACACTAAACATTTATAGCCTGTGTATGGCCCTTATGAGAAGTGCTTCCTGTTGCTATGTTGGCTTTCCAGGGAAAGTGAACTTTGCCCAAATCCTTTTGTATAAATTGTCCTTTACTACAGATGCATAAAGCATAAAAATAAACACCCAAATTCTATTCAGAAGGCTCTTCTGAGTTTTGGAGTGGCACCATTTTTATATTTTCCTCATATAAGCTAATTTCTGTTTTTCCCATAGCTCAGATTCTGCTTGAAAGCGAGAAACATTGTGATCCTGCCTAATTTTCAGAAGGTATGTATTCTGAAAAATAGCATCATGTAAGATAGCTCTGAGTGACACTGTTGTGCTCCCCCTGAGTCAAATTCTCTCAGACAAATCTGGTTGTCAATTTTATTATTGTGAAAGACTCAAGTTTTTGACTGTATCTACTTGTTTGTTATGGAATGCGAACAATGTATAGGGATGAAGTTTTATTAAAGGAAGATTTTAAAGTAGACACGGTTTGATAAATATAAAGATGTAAGTGCTTTTTTAGGAATATGACCTAAGGGATTTTTTTTGTTTTTCTTTCAGCTTATAGCACCAGTAATATTTTAGAAATAAAAAACCCTTTCTCAAAGTCACCAGGCCACACCATCATTTTTCACCACTGTTTTCATCTCAGCTTCCTTTCTAAAGAAAACTTCTTTCATTACAGTGTGCAGAGGTGTGTGTAAGGAAGGTCACGAGTCCAGCTGTAGTTACGAACAACCATATAGACAGAAACAGTTATATTTAGTCAATACCAGAAGTTTTGTTGTCCATCCATTCTTTTACTTCCCATCCATGTAATTTCTTCAATCTACATACTGTTTCAAATGTCACACAGAGATGCTTTTTCTTGAAAAGCCTCTTGAATGCCAGCATAATCTCTTAAATACCAAATGTGTATTTATCCAATGTTGTGAAGTTCCCGGTATCTGATTTGTGAATGAATCTATAGATCTTACAGCTATAAACAACTTATTAGTAATATTAAACAGACTTTCTGCCCCTAAATTCTTTTTCACTCACCTTATCCCACATAGGCTACACAGAGCACTGCCGTTGCTATGAGGGCCAAGGTGCTGGGGGGTTTGACTGCTCATGAAAGTCAGGAAAATACCTTGTCTTAACTGGCAGGCATCTAGAAACTGTCAATATGAGCACTAGAGATCTGAACAGACATGCCAGCAAAATGGGCAGAGTGGTGTCCTCTTACATAAGCATAGCCTGAATAGCTCTGGGCATTGCAGACCACTTGTTACATGGTGCAGACCATAAGGATAGGGGGGTTCAAGCCTGGATGGAGGTGTGACCTTCCTGGGTGGGTGTCAGAGCACTGCTGAGAGGGGATTGCAACAATCCATGTGTGAGATGCTAAAGCACAGCCATATACAGTAAAATCTACACTGAAAGGAAAAGAAATGGCCATCATAATTGTCTAAGTATAATTCACAGTGTGAAGCTTATCAGAAAGTGTTTGTGTGTCAGTGAGGAGACTACCTTTGCAAAATGTGTATATTTTCTTTGCAAATTAACTGGAGAATGTTTAATTTATTTCTTTCTTTCGCTACTTCTTCATTAAGCCATAGTGTTGAACTGAATGATATTTGATATAAAGCTTGTTCAGTAATTTATTTCCAAATGTAAAGAATACATCTCTGTTTCATACTTTGAAAGGATTAAGCCTGTTACTATAACTATAGTTGATGAAGAATGCTGTCTAAAAGTTCTAATTTAAGATGGAACTGAATGTGCTGTAACTTTAAAAGGTTTGCTACCTTTTGAAAAATAAAAAAGGCTTTTCTTTAAAATTGATATGCTCCTTTACCCAGAGCTTTTGTCAATATACAAAACTGGAGACACATCAAGGCTCTGGCTTTATTTACATGTTCCTACAGTAGAAAGGCAAGCTCTAAATCACGATCAGTCCTCCACAGAGTGTTCTCATTAGCTTTACCAGGGAGCCAGACCTCTTCTCATGTTGGAGGGAAATCACATCAGAAGGGACCAGCTTCTCTCCCTTACTAGAGAGGATCAGAGGCAGAGTTTTTCCCTAACAGCTGACAGCTCTACAGCTGTGGCTGTGCCTGTCAAACATCTGTCTGGAACAGCCTCTTATGGCTGGGTGAGGGTGTCAGCTTCATAAAGGGGTGGGCCTTCTGAGGCACCCCAAAGGAAAAGAAGATGCTGTGATATGTTCTGTCTCTCAAGCTAGCGCACATGCTGCCTCAGCAGGGGAAAACCTGCTGCTTGCTGTTCTGGCTATGGGAGCTCATCCTCGTGTAAATACACTCAATATAGGTAGAGCCTGTTTCCCAGACTTATTGTTGGTGAAGTAGCCATGGCAAATATGAAGGATTATGGTTTTCTTGTTAAAAATTGGATGAGGGAGGTGGAGAATGTTTGAGTTTTGTGTACAGGGTAGAAACTGGAAACTGAGACTGGTGTGGGGACTGGGACAGGACAAACTCCAGCCATCATTGCTGAGGCCACAAGTGCATCCAGAGGAAAAACAGTCCTGTACCCTCTTGAGTCAAGCCACAAGGTGACCTCTGTGGTTTTGGGCCATTTTCTCAGGAAAATAAAAAAAACACCAAACACAACCCACCAATAACAGCAAAGTATTTCCATGAAAACTTCAAGATGTTCATATTGTGCCGTCCAGTATTTGACTGATGTGTTGCTTAAATTAATCAACAATACTGATGAACTGGTTATCAATATGTTTCCACTTTTAGGTAATAATTTTGAGTTCTGGAACAAGCCATTTTTTAAGTTGATCATTGCTCTGGAACTACTTTGCAAAAATGAAGAAGTTCAAGAGCTCATAATTTTTCGCTTTCCCCAGGAGTGTCGATAAGGCCCTTCTTTTCCTCTGAGGAAGCATTTCTGTTTGAAAAACTTCAACCTGGTTTTTAATCCCCAGCATTGTTATTGAATTGCCATATGGCCTTGAGCAAGTTACTGAACATTTTCTATATCTTGGTTTATCTATTTAGTAGAGTGCTTACACAGCACAGTGCACACATACTAACACATCTGAAAAAAGTCAGCCCAGACAGTGCCATACCTCTGTTCAAGTAAGTACTTTTAAGGAGGAGCAGCAGAACTGCTGATTGTCATTCTTCTGCTTGAAGAGACAGAGGGTGAGATGTCCTTTCTGCTTCTTCTCAGGGAGAGAAATAGAGGAAAATTGAGAGATGCCCCCCTCTAATTGGATACTAAATTCCCTGGCACCTTAAGTAGAAGTTGCCTCTTCCTTGGAACAGGTGTCCTGCCTCTGGGCAAATGATCACTCTCTGCAGTCAGCACCTAATGCCTATAACTATACTTTGACACCATTATGGAGTGCAGGTCAAGGGGAAACTTGGTGAACCAAGAGAGGAGGTTGGAATAACAGAATCCAAAGCTAGGCAAGAAGGTGAGAGGCAGTTTTAAGAAAATGAAGCTTTGGGGGGAATTCTGATCAAAGGGAGAGGAAGCAATGTCACCTACTCCTTGAGCAGCAACTGCAGGGGATGGAAGTACAGGGAAACACAACTACAAATATTGCCCAGGTCATGTGTTTGGAGGCTGGGTAGAACTAAAGGAGGAAAGCAACGACTTCGGGAAAGATCCCGTTGTCTGACCTAGTTCTACCCTGGAAATACAGGGCACTCATAGCAGTTGTCTGTTTAAAACTGTGTTGTCTACCTGACCTGGCCAGCCTTGCTGTGGTCCAAGTCTTCATCAAATCACAGTGCAGTGAATAATCCGTTTTGACTTGCAAGAAGTAAAAGAAGAAATTTCAGTAAGATCTGCAGATCAAACAAGACACATAATTAACTTCATCCCTGCTTATTCACATTGAACATCTCTACTGCCTCTTCTGTCCCTGTTAGGCCAAAGTGTAACATTTGACACCATCCAAAATAAGGCTTGAGGCAATATAGCACAGTGTTTAGATTGTATAGTGGAAAAATGTCCAACCATAGGTTATTACTATAGTTTCTTTCCAGTGTCCTTTGGATGGACAGTACAGGGAAAATAACAGTGGTCTGGTTTATGAAGTTCCAGATAAATGAACTTTTAATAGTATTTATGTCAGCCTTCCTAATACCTGCTAGGGAATACACAGCATTGTACAGTTTTTACTAATACTTCTCTGTTTGATAGTTAAGTTGTTGTGTCATTCTCTCTTTTAAATGGCCTGTAGTACCAGTTCATAATACTGGAATGAGCCACTCTAGGTGGTGGCTACTCATATGCATGTAGCCAGTGCTCCCTGAGGCAGTGAAATCCATTGCCTCACTGGGAGGGCTGGGAAGGGGAGGCTCAGAGGAAGAGCTTAGGGGTGATTTATGACATGAAAAAATGTGTAACCAAAATTCATTTTTTATTTCAAAATTTAAATGCAATATGAATACGCAGTAGCATCTGTTGTACTGCCTGTTTCTATGTGTGAGGAGTCTTTGACAAAAACAACATCCACTCATTGTGGAAACTATAAACAAAAACCTGCTGACTTCTTTTAGAGAGGAATGCTATACTAAGTTCATTTAAAAAGATATTTTTATTTTGATGTGCCATGAGGAAATGAATTCCTCTTCTGGCTACAGAAGAGTTTGCATATTGTAAGTGAGAAATGCTTTTGAAACAAAGCCAACTTTAACGTAAGAATGCAGCTGTGGATAAAACCTCTGGATAGCTATCATGCACTTTTACCTTCCTCTTCTTGGCAACCCTATGACAAGAATAAAGCCAGTTTTGAAAATACAAGTGTGATATACTGCATTTGAGATACAAAGTAACCATGTCTAACGATAGGAAGTAATGACTTTATGTTTAAGCTGTAACTTCATATATTTTTCTTTATATACTATTCATTTTAGCACTAGCTGTTTACAGAATGTATTAAATATTTAATATCACAATGCCCACATAATATTTATGTGCAAAAGATTTAAATCTACTAATCCAAATCCACATAAAGCTGTTATCCAAAGCTGCAGCTTTCTAATTTTTGTACATACATGCACACCAATATGTACAAACAGGCAACTGTTTTTTCATATGGAGAGATAGCTGTCAGATGTGCAAACCAGTAAAATATTCTACACTGTTGTTGCAAAAAAAGGAATTTAATAGTCAACTATTCTAAAGAATAAAAGTTCTTTTATTAGAACTGAACAGACTGTTGAAATGAAATAGTTGGGCTGTGAGAAATTAATCCAACCAGTGGGATAAAAATTGGAGGTATTTACTCTTTTCTTTATTTTTCTACCCTTTAGTCAAGTACACTATCACCAAAGATAATGATTAATAAAACCAGGAAAACCTTAAAAAGCCTACCTGTAAAGAAGACTTGCAAGCGGATAGCTGTCTGAATATTGTTTATTTTAAGAAATCTTTGCGGACAGTTTTAGAGGCATTTTGACAATGGGACTTAAAACTGTTGTGGACTTTTCAACAGTACCCACATCTTTGGAGATACAGATTTATATTTAGAATGCCAAGGCCTTCAAAATGTGCCCAGTTAAGCATAGCCTGCCAGGCCCATCCTCCATGGTATGCTTTTTGCAATACATTGTGCCCCAGACCTTCTGCCCAACCAACTCAGGAGAACACAACTTCAGATGAAGACAACCTTTTATGAGAAGAGCCAAGGGACATGTGTCTTGCCAGTTCAAGCTTGGGAAGGGTTTTGGAGGCTGTGAGTAGACACCATTTTGCGCTATTGAAGCTCCTCATGTTTACTAGTGGTGTATTTAAACTGCAAGACCAGTTTGTAAGTCCAAATCCTGCATCCAAGCACATGTGAGATCAAGATCCAAGAATGAAAAGGTCATCTTTCTGTCTTCCCTCAAATACTGGTTTCTATGGGAAGAAGCACACACAGATGGACCAGAAAGAAGCCATGTCATGTTTGAGTACGGTCCTGCATATGGACCAGGGCCAGCCAATGGATCATATCTGGGAGCTGTGCAGAGGAGCACATCTACCTTAGGAAGACATATCCAAACATACTGTTGGAACAGCTAAGAGGAATGGTGTACTATTAGTAGCCAGGATTTTTGCAACAATTTCTAGAAAGGCTGGCTTTAGGAATAGGCAAGTGGGCAGCAAAATGTCTCTGATGCCAGACTCCTGGACAGACAGGTTCACTTTTGCTCTTGTTCCTGCTGTGGAGGAAAGTAAATAATATATCAGTGACTGGGGCATGTGAGGGAAATCCACTTTTGCCACTTGATCCTCTTCCCTTCTTTTCTGATCATCATTAAATATAGCAGTGGGAGAATTCAGTTTGGTTCTGCTTACATTAGTGGAGCATGCTGCAAACATGTCCTGTTAGTGCTCACAGGGCTCATCCAGCAAAGCCTTTTTTTTTTTTTTTCAGATAATTTATCTCCCTTACTGATGTTTGCATAAAACTGGTTTAGTTCTGTTTCATTTGCATTAGTTGAAAATGCAAAAGGAGACTATAGAAAGAAAAAAAAAGCCATTTTGAAAAGTACAATTTAAGGGAGGGTTGAGTGAGAGATGTGAAAAGTGAGGGTCATTGTTGTGATTTAATGCCAGCTGGCAACCAAGTCCCACACAGCCACTTGCTCTCTCCCACACTGGTGTGATGATGGAGAGAATTAGAAGAGTAAAAGTGAGAAAACTTGTGAGTTGAATCACAGAATAATAGAATACCAGGTTTGAAGAGACTTCAGAGGTCATCTGGTCCAACCTTTCTCGGCAAGTATGACCTAGACTAGACATTAAGATGAACCTTAAAACTGTCCACTGTTGGGAAATCCACCACTTCCCTGGGAGATTGTTGCATTGGCTGATTATTTTCATTGTGAAAAATTTTCCTCTTGTGTCCCATCAGAATCTCCTCAGGACTAACTTGTGCCATCACCCCTTGTCTTTTCTACGTGACTCCTTGTAAAAAAGAAATCTCAGTCTTCTTTGTAGCCACCCTTTATATACTGGAACATGGTGATAACATCTCCCCAGAGCCTTCTCTTCTCTAGGCTGAACAAGCTCAGCTCTCCCAGCCTTTCCTCACACAGCAGGCTTCCTGGATCTCTGACTATGCTTGTGGCCCTTTTCAGGACCCTCTCCACATCCTGTTTTTTATACAGGATATTTTTATACAGGGGGCCAAAACTGGACACAGTATTCCAGGTGTTGCCCGACAAGTGCTGAGTAGAGTGGGATAATTACATCTTTATCTCTGCTGGTGGTGCCTCTGTTGATGTAACCCAGCATCCGGTTGGCTTTCTTTGCTGCACACTTTCTTTCACACTGCTCATTCATACTGAGCTTGTGGTCCACCAGGACCCTCAGGTCCATTTGACAGAGCTGCTCCCCAGGCAGGTAGATCCCAGCCTGTGCTGCAGTCTGGGGTTATATTTACCCAGGTGCAAGACCTTAGGCTTGTCCTTGTTGAACTTTATAAGGTTCTTGTTATCCTGCTCTTTCAGCCTATCCAGGTCATCCTGCAGGGTGGCTCTCCCTTCCAAAGTGTCCACTTCCCCAAGCAGTTTAGTATTATTGTCAGACTTCATAAAGGTACATTTGACTTCATTATCCAGATCACTTATGAAGATATTGAACAGCACTGGGCCCATATTGCTGGGGGACCTCACTCATGACAGGCTATCCACAATCATCCTCTTGGTGTGACCAGTGAGCCAGTTCCCGCCTACCACACAGATGACTCATCAAGACCGTGTCACTTTCACTAGGAAGATGCTATGGAAAACCATACAAAAAACCTTGGAGAAATCCATATAGACAACATCCACCACTTGCTTGGAATCAACTGAGCAGGTTACTTGGTCTTAGAAGGTGAACAGGTTTGTTAAGCATGATTTGGGTTCAGAAAAAGACAGTTTAATGAGTAAAGCAAAGGCCGTGCATGCAAGCAAAACAAGGAATTCATTCACGACTTCCCATCAGCGGGCAGGTGTTCAGCCATCCCCAGGAAAGCAGGGCTTCATCATGTGTAACGGTTACTTGGGAAGACAAAATGCTGTAACTCCTAACATCCTCCCCTTCCTTCTTCTCCCCCCAGCTTTGCATGCTGAGCATGATGCTATATGGAGTAGAATAGCCCTCTGGTTAGTTGGGGTCAGCTCTTCTGGCTGTGTCCCCACCTAACCCCTTGTGCATCCCCAGCCTGCTCGCTGGTGGAGTTTGTGAGGAGCAGAAAAGGCCTTGATTCTGTGTAAGCACTGCTCAGCAGTAACTAAAAAATCCCTGTGACTGACACTGTTTTCAAAACACAGACCCATACTAGATATGATAAAGAAAATTAACTCTATCCTAGCTAAAACCAATACAGCTGTGTTAAGAATATTACTCCATCTAAGGTAGAATTGGTTGGTATTTTAGCTCTCATAGTGACTTCTCAATCTTAGACAATAGGGAGAGCACTGAACTGGCTCATTTTGGGGAAAGCTTCTTCTCTCTGCACTTCAGTTTCTTAACAAGTAAAATGAAGGGATTTATGTTCTCAAGACACTCTTTAAAATGCTCTGGTGCAAGGATAAGCAAGCTATTAGTACTGGAAAGTTGGCTAAAGGTTTCCTGTTGTTCATCATCACTCATCTCCTCATCCCTCTTCCATCAAGTAGCACTCATCATTCTCACATGACAGCAGTCAGCCTCTTTTGCTGCTTATCTTTCCATCTACATGTGTTTAAAAAGTAGTAAATACTGAAATTAAATACAGTGTATTAAAATAGCTGATGCACGTTGCATACCTAATGAAGACTCAGTTGCAGCACCTAGTGGAAGAGGAAAGGTGATGAGACAGACAGTACTGGCATCAGAGGACAATGCTTTGATACTGCAGCAATGGCTACTGTGTAAGAAGGCTGGTTATAGCCAGGCAAAAGGTATGGAGAAGTAAATGTACATGCTGAGTACAATAAACCTTTGTGCTATTGTGGACAGAAATGTATACTGTTAGAAGTCCAGCACCATACAAACATTTAACAGTCTAACTGTATATAAATGTATTGTACCAGAATTAGTCCTTAGGGAAATGACAGGAAATTCCACTAAACTCATGAAGTAGTGGGATTTGTTCTGGAGTTTAAATGTATGTATAAATGTTTAAACGTGTTATTACTGTTCTCTTTTGTATGGGTCTGCTTCAGCAAAGAAAGGTAGAAAAGAGGTAGAAGGAAAGAAGTTCAGAAATTTCATAAACACTACAAGCTATTCCAAATCAACTAACCATGCAGTGGTCCTCAGGGATTATCTAGAATTTATTCCCTAGCAAGCTAGTTAAAAATTTGTGTGCATGTGTACATATGTATAGAAATATTTCTTCTAAGAACATGATCTCATTGTGCATTGTTTTTTTACTGAATTTTCCTACCAAGTTACTAGGTCAATCCTTTCCAAAACAGGTGACAAATTATATTTTACACTACTTCTTCCATGAAGAACAGACTCCCATCCTTACATGGGTGATGCTCATTAGTACTCAGATTTCTGCTTAAGTTACAAGGAATTCAATGTTAACCTGTCTTGTTTAACATGCATAGAACAACTCACTACCTCAATACTTCATCTCACTTACTCCTTAATGTGCTGAAAGGCCAGTTCCAGGAAGTTTCTTCAGACTTGGGTTATTTTATTACTTTTGTATCTGTCTCATGCAAAAGGTATTTAGATATAATGTGTCAGATGATAGTTATTTTTTTGCTGAAGTCAAAGGGAGAACCACAGCAAATGAAATCCAGATTCTTCTTCATATAGTTAGCATGAGAGATTTAGTACTCATCTCCACAAAAGGTATTTTTTTCAGATGCCTAAGCCATCATTTAGGGCACATCCACAAAACTGCTGCCAAGCAACATCCATGTTGCAGCAGAGAATGAACTACTTACAACACTTAGTCCTAAGGTCTGAGTCAGCTTTCTCGGATTTAGCGTTATTGTGTTTGAGATGTGTTTTGGAGGTGTGAAGATCAAATGGAGTCTGCATGAAAGCTACATAAAGACAAAATTTTGTAACTGTGTCTATGTTCCCCACCCCAAAAGACCATAATCAGGAACGTGATAGATCTGTGTGCAAGACCTTGCTCTTGAAATAGAAGAGGGATCCCAAGCCTGTATTTTCTTCTGTTGAAATCTGGTCTAAATTGCTGAGTCTTAATGTTTCTCTGTAAGCCTTTTTTTTCTCTAGCTTTTTGGCAATGGAAAAACTGGAAAAGCGCTTCAGAAGAGGCTGCACTGCTACAATCCTTGTGCAGAGAAGAGGAATTACCTATCTGATTAGAGGTAGGTGCACAAACTTCCCTCAGTATGTCTTTTAGTTATTGCCATCCCAAGTGAGTTCTTACTGCACTGTTTTCCTCAAGGTGTTTAACTTTCTGTCTGCTCTAAATGGGAGCAGAAGTTCCTACTTTCAGGCTGAAGACTTCAGGGGATCGATGAATGTTTTGAGAATCTGATTATTTATTTATTTATTTATTTTGTTCTTGAGGATTTTGGTGTCTCAGGCTGTTTCTAAATGTTGTGAGGTCCTAAATCACCCAGTCAAGTTGAAGAATTTACCTAGAATCACTACAAACAGCTTTGGTTTGCAAACAGATCTGAAGTAAGTGACTGTGTGTATTTGAATAGTTCCATTGAATTCAACAGGATTGTTGACATGCATCAGGTTAATGTCTATGTGCTTGCTGAACCAGACCTAAACAAAGATACTCTACCAAGATTTTCTCTTCTTAAAACAATGCCTGCAGTACAGAATAGTGTACAGACATTTCCATTTCTCTTTTGTAAAAGTCCATTGTTTTGTTGTTTCTCAGTCAACAAAGCTTCCTCTGTTATTGTCCACAGCTGGCATTTTTTTTACTACCTTATTTTCCCCTTGATGTTTATAGTTCATTGATGTTGTATACATTTGTGAGGTAATAAGATTTAAAAAAAGAACTAGTGGTAAATCACAACGTTTTTCTGGGATATTACCATGGTTGTTGAGTCAGCAAAAGGCTGGATTCCTCAGTGCAATTCTAGGATTTGTGTTAGGAGAGCATTTATGGCTATATATAGATTTTTTTTTCTGGAACCATATTGAAATATGAAAACACATAATGAAGTACATAAATAGAAAAATATGTGAAATAAGGACTAATCTGTAAATCCTCATCTTGCCATACTGCACCATCTTGCTGAGATTATTATGATTTTATAGCAGAAATGAGAAGAAATAGCTATTTCTCGTATCAGAGTAAATTTTTTTGATACATAGAATACAAATTGTAAAATAATTTACCCTAATGGGATCCAGCAGTATTCTTTGTTTATCCTACTAATTAGAAAGACACGTAATGTAGCCCAGTTTAAACATATTTTTCCTAAAGATTGACTGAATTGGTTGGTCTGTCTTACACTGCAGCATTATTTTGTTTTACGCTGTAGGGGTAGGCACACAGTGTGACGCAGCCCAAAGGCAGATCTGGCTTCTGGTGATGCTACAGATATGAAACTGAATATCCTCAGATTGCACAGTAGAGTATTTCTAATGTTTATGTTTCTGAATGGGTTTATTGAAAACATAAATAAAATAAAGGTGAGTCTCACCTTCAATTTCTTCAAGATGGATAAGGCAGAGTGCAGGCGTTTGATTTTATGAAGTGAAATAAGAAGCCAGGCGTTTGCGTCTCGTTATTTCAGGTGAATAGTTAATTTCTAAAAGCAGTTTGCATAAGTAATGCAAAGAAAAAATACTATAATTACCACTGAAGGATTTTTTGGTTGGTTGATTAGTTGTTTTTTGTTGTTTTTTGTTTTTCTCATTGTAGAAGATCAGTTAGAAGTGTTATGGTTGAAAACATGGAGACTGTTTCAGGATAGGTTTGAATTCATATCTTAGGACATTTTGCTTTAGAAAGCTCACATTCACAGAGTATCCTGAGTTGAAAGGGATCTGCAAAGATCATGGTGTGCATTTAATTCTTGTCTGTTTAGGGGGAATGTGGCTGGGTGTCTTGTGGGAGACAAATGTTTTGGGAAGAGTTACACTCAAAGATTATTTCTGAATAAGGTAAGATTTTTTGCCATTCTTGGCATGCAAAGGAGGTCCCTGTTGTCACACAGCTCAGCTTCTGTAAAAGTTTTGTTCCCAGTGTGAGCTTCCTGCACTGATTAGCTGTTGTTGCAGAAGGTGCCCATTATGAGAGATGATGGTCACAGGAAGAGGGCTCTGAGTAGCAGGGCAGGAACCTCAGTTCTAACTTTGTGTGGTGAAGAGCATGGTTAGTTTGTTGGGTTGGCAAGTACATAAAGTTCTAGATGGAGCTTTTTTGTACAAAATAGTTTGATTCCTAGATGTAATGAGGTGAGATAATTAAAACTAGAATTTAAAACACAAAAGCAAAACTCGATTAGATGCTCACAAGTTGATGATATTTGATTTCTGTCTTGGCCCTGCAAACATCCTGATGCAAAATCTTTAAGATTCCAGGCTACCAACTAGCTTAATGGGGAGACAGGTATCTTTCACCACTGGAAGATAGTTTTAATAACTGTTATTAAAATTATTAAAATAAGTGTCTCACTTTTTTTCCATTGCCTCTTATTTATGTCAAAGTTCAGGTTTAGCCTATAGTTCAGGTGGAATAGAGCTGATTCTCTGAGGTGGCCAGAGAGATATCTGCAAGAGGTCCCTCTGAGCAGCCCTGATAGCTTAGTTCTGGCTTCTCTTTCAGTGGCTGTCAAAAAACATGACAGAGGGAACTGAGTCTTATGGGACTGCATAGGTGAAGGCTTTGGCAAACAAGCCAGTGTGCTAATATAAAATATTATCTACATTTGCCTTAATGAAATTAATCTCAGAGCTCAGAAAATTGATGTTTGTGGAGAAGCAGGCACTTGTGGACTTTCATGGCAGCGGGTCCTGCAGGGAGATGTAACTTGGGTTTGGACACAGAGCACCTGCCTTCGGACAACCTGAAAAAACACCATGGTGAAACCTGCCAAAGGTGCTGAGGGCTGAGGCAGCTGACAGAGAGATCTGATGAATAAGACATTGTGCAGCTAAATACATTAGCAGACCATGAGGTATTTGAACATCCTGACAATGAAGGCTACCTAAGCACGCCAGCTAAGTTCACTAAAGCCTGTGTATGAAATTCAAGAATGTAGGATTTTGTTGAAAAATCTGGTCTCATTTAATTTAATGAACTAGTATTAACAAGCTTCACATTCCACATCTTTCACTGTCTCTCAGCTGTGTAGTATTCATTAAAAAGAATATATGCAAATTTTAACAACATAAACAGAATTCAAAATAAGGGAGAACACAACAAACACTCAAGAAAGCTTTCTGGTTTTCCTTCAGGATGAGTTGTCTGTTTGCTATATCCTGTCCTCTAGTGTGTCCTTTAAAATGCTGCCACTTCATTGATTAGATAGAAAAGGCCACAACTTCACCACTTCACAAGAGCACTGGGAAGAACTTTCCTAGCATTATGCCATAAACCAGACCTTGGTGGGTGGATCAAAAAGTATCTCCACTGGGGTCAGAAGGAGATTTGCCTGAAGGGCAAGGCTGCCTCTCTGTGAAGCCAAATATTATTTCATACTTCAAGAACTCTTCATGGTAAAATAGAAGAATAGATAACATCCCCTTTCACTGCTTCTCCAGGCAGAGTGTAAACCTCAGTGCACTCAGCCGTAAATTCCTTAAGCATTTATGTGATCTGAAATTGCTTCGTTCATTGACCTTTGCTCAATGTGCAGCACTTCAGCCAGCCACAGTTGTAGATATCAGATGGGCAGCACAGGTGGAGTGCCTGGGTTGTATGCTTGAGTTTGGTCTTCTTTTTCTGGATGGTTCTCTTCCTCTTTCTTCCATTTTTACCTTGTCAGTTGAGTCTCATCTGTTGTCTTTTTCATGGCCTCTGAGACCTGTTATGGCAATAGATGCCCTTTCTGATGAAAGAATGGTAGTTTGTCACATTTGCCTTCTTTTTTGTTGGATTTACAGCAGTTACTTATCTATCTTACTCACAAACTGTTGTCAACTT
This sequence comes from Pezoporus flaviventris, assembly GCF_033815535.1. Taxonomy (NCBI): domain Eukaryota; kingdom Metazoa; phylum Chordata; class Aves; order Psittaciformes; family Psittacidae; genus Pezoporus; species Pezoporus flaviventris. The sequence continues at coordinate 36,033,353 of NW_026892555.1, forward strand.
TGGGTAGCGATAATAAAAAATAAGGAACAATACCTTTTATATTCCAAGTCCTAAGGGCGCAAGATTTGTTGGGGACTTAGTGGTAAAAACAATGCTTGTGGAAGATACCACACTTGCAGTTGTGGAGGCAGTAGTCCTCTGATGGCATGGCAGAAAAACAGAACCAACACCCTCAAAGCACAATTACTCTGTTGGCGAGATGCCATTAATGAACTTGTAGTTGTGACCTTGAGTATCAAAAGGTCTACAGTCATCTATGTTTTAGGCACTAGTCCAAATGGGCTCTGCCCTCTTCCTGGACAGAGGGGAATCAACAACAATTTGCTGAGACCAAAAGCAGAATGCATGTCTAGAAGTGCAAAATGAAATTTAACTTAAGGATGGGAAAAATTGCTGGATGTACCAAGCTTATAGACAGCTAAAATGATGCATTGGCCTTGCTTTTTCTCAGTTAAAAATACTGGCTGTTTTAAATCTTTTGTTTTGTGATTTGCTTGGAAAAAAAATTCATTATTGCATTGCATTAAGTGTTAGAGTGTACCTCATTTTATTGTAACAAATGAGAACTGGGTCAAAGTAGAAATTTAAGCTTAAAAAATCATTCTTGTTGTTTAGGTGTATAATTCTTTCTTCCACTTTACATGCCTGGAACTAATGTGGCATTAAGTATATTCTAATTTTAAAGAATTTAATACATGCATAATCTGCTTTACAAGCAGAGATTAGATTTTTTTCATATTAAAATAAATTGGGACAACTGAGAAGCATAACTTAGGGCATATTCATTTGAACAAAATAGGCAAAATCTTTCATTTTTTTAACGTTCTTTTTAAAGCAATGATATACTTTAAAGAGTATTGTGCAAAGCTTTCATTGAAAAGGGCTCATGTTCTATGATTTGAAAAGAAAAATTATGGCAATACAATTGAACCTATGGGTAAGCTTGTATTTATTGTATGCAGAATGGTCTCAATATCTTAAACCACAGAAACAGGTGATATACACAGTTCAGAATGCCTGACTTATTGCAGAATTATTTGCTAAAAACTAGAACAAACTCTCAGCTTTGGGCGATTTTTGGAAATACGCAACAACTTAAGATGCCTTTGTTTTGGGTTTGGAGTTGCAGCTGGCTCCCAGCAAGGGGTAAGGCACTTAGCTCTGAAAATAAGTTTCCTTTGGAAATTATACCAAGTTCAGCATCCAAAAAATGGGGGGTGGAGAAGGTGGCGGTGCATGGCAAGGCATTTAAAAAAATTCTCTACCAGTGTCCACCATCCCTAAAACATCCTTATATTCTCTCTCTCAGTAACAGAAGTAAGTATTAAAAGCTTAAAGGCAGAAAATCATTTTTCAGACATCAGAATTGACCTGTTCTTTTGTTGCAGAACATGGATAAATCCTACCAGACTCCAGAGGGGTATGGCATTCCAAGGTTTAGATGGGAGAATGGTATTAGGGAGCTGGCATACATTTGGACTTCTTTCTAAACCTCACAGATTTCCTGCCAAAATATAAAGCATGCTTCTTTCTACAAATAATTTTAAACTATTTGGTCTTCAGAAGAAGACTTTCTTCTTCTTTGGGAAAGTCTCAGGTTACTACTAAAAGGACTTTCAATCAGCCTGTAAGCCTTTTACAGTGTGTACCGTTTTATCTGTGCCATATCTCTTTTATCAAATTAACACATAAAAAGCTGTCATAACAGTTTCACGTACTTTTCACCAAAGTGACCTTCTGTAGAGCAGATTTGGCCAAGGAATGATATTACAGGCCTAATCCTGTTTCCACTGATGTCCTTTACAGACCTGCAGGTAAATACACTTGTTTCTGTCTCTCACAAGTCATAAACAAGAACCTGACCCTACTCTCCTTCACACACACGCACCCACACAGCCACACACCTAAAGACACTTCTACATAAAGATTGCAGGCATTTAAGCCTCAGAAAAGTCACAAACAGGACATTACCTCTCCTCCTAATTTTCTTCCCTATAAAAAGGCAAAAAAAGTTTGTGCAAGGCTTGTGGAAGCAGCCTTGACTGTATTTCCTTCTCGGCTGTTGTACTGCTTTGGTGGCATACACTTGTAACACCACCTTGTCTGGGTCTAATATGGGAGAATTTTGGGTGCAAAACATGTTCCATGCCATATCTTCTTCTTTTATATCCTGATAGCACTCCTTTTTTCCACCCTAATGTTTCACAAAGAAAAAGCTTTTCCTTTTTCTTGCTCTATTAAGAGATTCACATTGCCAGACAGTGTGCTAGATCTGCCTTTCCGCAGTTTGGGCACAGCAGGACCTGTGATGTGATGGCAAGATGTTGTAGCAGGCTGAAAGAGGTAGAAGCAGCTCCTGAGCAACACACCCAGCACTCCCTCTGGCTGGGGAATCCCCAACCTGACCCCCACAAGGCAACAGAGAGCATCCACCAGATGTTCCTGCTGAATTCACAAGGCAGCATGGATGCAATTGCCAAGCAGTGTCTCTGAGCAGGTCTACACAAGACATCTTCAGGTAGTTTTCTGTCCCGCTTGCTGCAGTGTGGCATACAATGCTGGATCATCACAGGCAAATAAATTATAAAAGATTTTCAAAATGACGTGACAGTACTTCTATGATAATGACAAACGGGGAAAGTTAGCAGTGTTGAGCAGGTTCCAGGCCATTACCTGCAGGAAATTACATTTGCCCCACTTCAGGAGGCAATAGAAGCAAAGCAAGAGCCAGAAGTAGGCAGAGATAGTTCTTGAGCAGCAGATTCATGCTAATACCTGGTACACAACTCTTTTATATTTGAGGAGTACTTCGAATCCTACAGTAGATTTATTTTTGCCAAATAATCACAGAATCACAATGATTTTCCCCTTCAAACTGGACCAGTAGTTCAGTAGGAAAGTACCAGTTTCCAAATATGAGTAGCTCTCTCCTGTATAGCAACAGGCACCAAAACTTCCGTGTTTCTGCATGCTTTTTGTGTAAACAGTGCCGTATACCATCTATCAAAAATCATAATTTGAATGCATTCAAAAAATTAGCATGGATAAAGTGAGACATGCTTTCATTTTTGACCTCTCATGTATAGAACACGCATTTTAAAAAGAAGTCACTGTCACAGCTCGCCCTTCAGATCCCGTCTGCCAATGCATACAGTAGGTGCTTGTCTTTTCTGCAAAAAAAGGGTGCCTATGTTGCACATCGATGTTTTCCTTTGGTCCAGAGAGCATCAATAATGGTTCAGATCCCTGGCAGTGTGGGTATTTTGGAACTGGGTAACCTCCTGGCTACATCCGACGGACTCTGAGGTTAATATGTTTCTAAATATGTGTATAAAGAGATGTTTTAATGAACAGAGGTAGGTATAAACCATGCATAAAGGAAAAAGGGTACTTCAATAAGCTTTGATGATCATAACCTTTCTAAAATAGGTATTTAGTCCTAATTATACTTAAACAGGGATCTATTTTCTCTCTGTTAAGTAAAAATGGAAATCTGATACATACGTCCAGAGGATGTATTGTCATTTTGATAAAGACTTGTGTGTAAATCAGGTGAGAAATTTAGGAGAGACATTGGATTAGCTGCATTATGGAAAGCTAACACTGCTGGTAGCTTAGACATGTTCTCCATTCCTTCAAGAAGCAGTTATCTTTAAGACAAGTTAGTGAAAGTTTATGTATTAGTATCTATATTCCAATTCAATTATATGAGTCATCTCCACAGGTTAAACAGAAGATGCAAGTATTCCAGCCTGTTTCGCAATTCAGATCATTTGTATGCATTGGGTAATGTGATTTATAACCATATTTGCACTTTGAAATAAAAAAGGGACTCAGGAAAGAGATACTAACACCTCTTTAAATATAATGCTTTATTTTTCATGCCAAACCCACTTGACCTATGCAATACCAGGTTCTTTACCTGTACAAATAAATTTAAGGCTTAATCCTTAATAACACATACTGTAAACATTCAAGAGCTGCTAAAGTTATCAAATTAATATTGGTGGAAGAAAAAGAATAGCCTTCTTCAGCAGCAACAACAAAAATAAACCGCCTGCTTTAACTTAAGTATTCTCAGGGGCGGAGGCACTTTATTAAGTGAAAAAAATCAGGGAAAAAAGATTTTCAAAACAGACCAATACATTATCTTGAATTATATTTATAAAATATTTAGCTGTCTGCTAGAATGGAAAAAATACAATATTTTGATTAGACGTACTTATAAATCAGTGTTAAAACATTTACTGAAGCTTGTGGTAAATGTTATTTATAGCAAAACTGAGGAAACAATTGTTGCTATATTAATTTTTTTCATTAATGGTGAAATGCTCCAAAATCATATTTAAATCAGAAATGCATATATTTCCTAGGCATATATATGTAAATAGCGTTCCAAATCTAGGCGATATCCTTGTGTTTGGGTTTGGACTTTTAAAAATTTACTTATTTTCTTTCTAGAATTTATTTATTTTGGGATGCAGCTTTGAAAATGCAGCAACATTTTAAGGCTGCTACCTGGTTGTATGTTGGCAGTCTGGCATTTCAATCAGTGTTCTTTTAATTAGATTAGCAGATTATTATTGTACCTAATTAGAGTTTAAAATAAATTTATAAAGTAAAATTTAAGGAGCTAGGCAAGAAGTTCAGTTAGAATCCATATATTTACTTTTGAAAAAGACTTTAAAACACTGCAAGCATTTTCATTCATCCATGCATACGTGCTTCCTAAACATATATAGACGTTTCCATAATGCAACATGGTCATTTCCTTTTAAATTTGAAACTGTTATTCCATCACTGGAACTACTCCTTTGAAATTTAACTTTTAAATTAACTATAAAAGCTCATAAAAGAAAGCATCGTGTCTGCACCTAGTCAACATCATGGATTTTCCCCAAATGAGTCCCTTAAATAATACCTTTTTATAATGTTGATACAGCAGAATACTATGCAAATATATGTGATATAAATTATACACGTAATGAATATTTGGTGCAACATGTTTTTTAATATACTTTGTGCATATGAGGTACTGCAATATAGGCCATTATAATGCCTGAGTGTCTGAGAAGTTTATGAAAGTTTTTCATATTACTATTACTATATACTACATAGTTTGATTGCAAAACTGCGAGATGCTTAACCTCTGCATTCAATTTTGCTGAAAAGAAATAAAAACCAGAACACATAAAATAAAAGCTGTTTATCTACAAAAGTGTTTTCACTGGCAAAAATCCCCCAAACCTTTTCATTCAGTAATCATTGTCTTACATCTCTCTTAGTGAAATAATCTGTATAATAAAAAATTTATTTGTGACCAACAGAAAACCTATTCTGTAATTAAATATCAAACAACTTTATATGTGATATTTTGGTTTCCAAAAAAATTTATGAAATATCACAGAGATCAAGTGTTTGCTTTCAAATAACTATGACCTGTTTTGAATACTCATAACCTGTTTACTTTTAAACTAACTATACAATGCCTGTTTTGTATTAACATCCGAATCATTACTAACCTACATATTTGCTGCACACTCTTAAACTATTTGGTAAAGCAAGTATTAAGTTCTAACTGACTCTGTAATGAGAAAACAGTATTTTGAGTACTAGGGAACACTTAGGGAAAAAAAAATCCTGACTGAGATATAGCATTTATAAAGCTATGGATAATTATTTTCAAAACAGTGATTAATAAGCATCCATTTTCATGTCATCATTGGTAATAGATGCAATCTTACTCAGGCACCCCGCCATTCTGTTTAATACAAGTGTATCTTAGTGTAAAAAGGAGCTTGTCATACTTATCTCTAATGGTGAATGATTTCTTTCCCTTTTCCTGAAGACACTTTGCACCCAATATTCTCAAATCCTATAATGCTACAGGCTGACACATAAGCTAACAACAATGTAGGTAGAAGGCTACATTTATGTGTAGGTGTATGCTCTCCAGAAGATATGTAGAAGGTAACTGGATGGTTTTTGCTTGTAAATCAGACAAAATACACATATGAAGAGATCTTGTTATGGGAACAGAGGCAAAATTTTTACATTTCAGTAAAAAATCATGATCTGAGAGAACGACATAGTGCAAAGAAACACTGCATTGTCAGAAAGTGCGTGTGGGGGGAATTAAGCATTGTTTTATTATTACTTGTTGCTGCTGGAATTCTTCAAAATGCATAGAAGAAAGGATCTGTCATTATACCACTGTTGTAGTGCATACCTGCAACTTCTGCTGGTTTTCACATGTTTCTGTACTTTCTACGTTTAATTCTGTTTTCAAGCAACTGTACTGCATAAACTGGACAATTTATCCCGATTCATGGTTTAGGAGGAGCAGCTGATTAATCCCATGTCAACAGTCTTGACACTATGCAGAAAACAGAAACATAGAAGACCTGCTTAACAATATATCAAGTGTGCAGTTGCTTATACTCTCTGGTTTGTAAAATCTATAAATCACCCAGAAATTCAGAGTAAGTTAGGACAGTATAGTTCAGCCATTACTGCTTTTATCCTCTTTTTCTTCTTACACAGGAAATGTGATTTTTTTCTTTTAAATGATTTTGTGTAAAACAACCAGCATGCCATCACATTTTTTCTGTATGCTATCAGCATATAAAAAAATCTCATTTGTATTTGTTGGTTTAGGCTCATATTTTAATGAACAGGGAGATCTCCACAGCAGAGTCGTCCTATAAAGGGGAGACACCACAATTCCTTTCATAAAATGCTTAAACGTCACAGCTCAGCACTGCAAGTACTGACTCATGTGAGTAGGCTTTACTCTTATGAGATGATCTATTAGCTTAATTCAGACAATTTACCCTAATGAGAGCTTGCAGAATTGGGTCCTTCCAGCAAGATTACTTTTGGTTTTGGTTTTTTGTTTGTTTTTTATTTAGGGTGCAATGTTTATAGGATATTCTTTTCATTGTTTAATATTCTAAAGGATTCCAATTCTGCCATAATGTGTAAAAAAATTGTTCTCACTTAAGTATAAACATAGAGTATCTGGTTTGCATTATTCTGCTTGAAATTGCTAGTTAAACTGAATGAAATAAAACATACATAACAGTCTTTTAAAATGTGATCATGGGAAAGAGAGAACGCATGCATTTTTATTTCCAGTAGTGAATCACAGTGACTCACCCAAGCTAGTCTGGAAATACTAATGAAATTTTAAATTTTAAGGTGTGGATTTCCATATGGCAGCTCCAGAAAAGAATGTGTCCTTTATTATTGTAAGGCATACACTCCTAAGTAAAACAAAGCAAAACAGCCAAAAATGTACATAACATAACCAAATAAAGCCAAAATCTGTGAAAATCTCCTCATGTAAACTGCATAATAGCACTTCAAATGGCCCCTTTCTGTCATCCACTGTAACCATCACATTCCCATTTCTGCTGCAGTCAGGTGAACTGTCAAAGAGCTATTACGGTTGGCTGCATAGAATTCTGAGGAAAGACAAATCTGTGCAATTTTCTCCTTGGAGAAAAAATGGTTTTTGGTGCTTTTAGGTTTTCCTAAACTATTTTGGTAAAGAAAAATATTAATTAGTTTTTAAATATTTTCTTTATTTTTTATATGTATATGATAATACTAGGGGCTTTATCTGGGCTGAAACCTTTACTATGAATGTGTAGCTCTCTGATGGATGCACATTAGCATTCCAGTATGTGGGTAAGATTTATATATTTTTTTTCTTTTTCTGATACATAATATAGCTTCAAGTAGATGCTTAAGATGGTATGATGGCATGTTATATTTTAGTGTGAGTTTTGCACTATTAAAAGAACGAGTACACACTGAGTGGAACAACGAAATATATACACAAATGCAAAAATCATCCAATCTGTTATTCAAAACTAGTAACAACCCTACAATATTAGATGCATTTAGTTTTTCATGCCTGTTTAAAATACTGCATGCTCAGAAGTGAATACATTATTGTGCTGTGTAATACCGCATCTTCTGATAAGCCTTATCTCATAAATAAAAAAGACGTATAAATGACGTGCTTCTGAAAGGTTTTTCTTCAGAGGCAAGTATTTTGTCCAATCTGCTGAGGTATGTTGCATAAACAAAATGGGAGTTTGATTATGTCTTTCGTATAGTTAATAAACACGTGGTTGTCAGAAACCACAATGAGGTTTCTTGCTGGTTGTTTTCATCTCCTAGAAAAAATTAAGGTGTTTCAGAACTGACCTTTGCTCTGTTGAGTCATCTCCCTTTTTTCAGTTCAATTTGCCTTACTGATCAGTAGTATAAGCCAGAATTTTTATATCCTTAGAAAGAAGGTAAAAGAGAACTTGTTCCTTCAATTATTTAAGTTGGAATTTTTGTTTCTTATGTACATGATTTTGTTAAAATTTGAGACTTTTCAAATTGAAAAAGACAGCTCTGGATTTTGATTATAACTCTTTTGCTTCACCACTGAATTTCCTCACAGCAGTTGCCTGGTTTGCTGCTTTTCTATGTAGGAGTTGTTAAATAAGACATTCTTTATATTTAATTCAGTACTATATTAGAGTAGAAATCGAGTTGCATTCACTGTTTTTACTCTTATAAGAAATAGGATTTTAATTTGGTATATCTTTCCAGAAATAGCTTTGTTTACTGTATTCCACATATGTATAACTGCACCTTCCTGAAGAGTGTAAAGGGTGTAGTCCCACAAACAAGTTTAACACACAGAAGGAATGGTGCCCGCCCCAGAGTGTTTACATTTATGGTAGAAACTTACATATTGAAGCACTGTCATTCCTGAAAAATAAACCAACATGGTGCAGATAAGTCAGAGACAACCAAGCCCTTAGCCTCAGAGCTCGCTTCTGCTGTTTTCAACAGACAATGTTACAGGAGAAGAGCTTTTCTGTGTGCTAATCTGATGATTCTTCCTGCTTTTTTTTTTCCCACTACACCCCCTATTTGGTTTTTTGTTTGTTTGTTTGTTGGGTTTTTTGTTGTTTTTTTTTTTTTACAGTTAGTACTGTTTGGAAGTGTTGTTTGCGAGCTTACTTGCTTCTGCATTTTGTTTATAAGCAGAATATCATTCATTTCTGCATATCCGCTAGACTGGACAAATCAAGGTGACAATCCATGGTTAACTCTGTCAGGCCCTTTGTCCTGCTGCTTCTGTGGATTGAAATACAATGGAAACAAAGTGGAATACATAACAGTCCAGCTGCCTTGTGACACGGCGGCCCCGTGTTACAGTGCCTTAGCCCCTGTTTGCTTATCGATAGCCAGTTCATGAGATGACAATGCAAAGCCTGTGAAAGCTCTCCTGCAAAATAAAAAAATCATGTGAAGAAGGGGAAAAAAAAAATCAGACTTGCCTTGAAAAACAGAAACTCATTAAATGCTCTGTTCCTGGTACAGTTACTACATTCAGATGTAGGGCCTGTCTTTTTAACCATGGCATGCTTCTAAGGGATGCAGGTAGGCTCGTGCATTTAAATCTATCATATGGTGTCTGCTTACAGGGCTCTGCATTGATGTTACTTTTAAGGAAGCTTATATTTCATTTAAGCATGCAATTAATCATCTCTACAGTGTTGATATGACTGGCATCAGCAGTGTTATTTAATTAAATTTGAAATTATTGTACAGTAAATACAGGCTTCCAACTAGCCAGTCCAAATTAAATGCTGAGGTCTATTTCTTACCCATGGTGTTTCCAATTTAAATGCTCATCTGAAAGGTTACACTTCACAGGTTGAAATCATTTTTATGTTCTAACTGTTGCTAAACCCAAAGATCAACTGTACGTGAGTCTTTTGCATCTATTAGCTGTAGGAATGTGTACACATTACCTATATTTCTCACATTCCATTTCATATTAGTGATTTTATGACTGATGCTCCTTAAACACCATTTTTCTTCCGATACTTTGTCTTTTCTGTCATGTCAGCCCAGAGCTGCTTTTGTCAAAAAAAAAAAAAAAAAAAGAAAGAAAAAAAAAAAAAGAAAAAAAAAAGTCTTTCCTCCATTTTGTTTCAGCCTGGTAATCAAGCAATTAGCCCACAAAATGGAGGTATGCCGCTTTTCATCCTGCATCTTACTTCGGGTGGGCTTTACCTGCATGCAAGCAGCAGGCAGAGCACTTTGCTGCTGAGCCTGTGAAATCAGCCCCTGAAGAGCGTTCACACGATGGCCCATAAGTGGCCAACGCTTAGGGGGCCTCTGGGAGGAGGGAGACCTTCCCGGTGGGATCACCAGAGAATTACGTATGGCACGTGCGCTACCTGCAAATTCTGCACCATGTACATGAGAAAGCATGTGGCTGCGCTCCTTCTCCAGCTGTACTCGCTCCCTAATTTTATAGAAACCTGAAAACATGTGGTGATCCAAACTTTAAATGGTGGGAACATCGCTGATTTTCACCTCATCTTTTCTTTCAAAAAGGAAAGAAAAGGGAAAGAAGAATCAACCAAACCAAACCAACAACACCATTTGTTTTATGTTACAGCTTTCCACAGACAATTCACAACATGTCTAGCAAGGAATCAGACCAGAAATACTGTCTCACTCCTATCATATATATAATACAGCTTTTGAACACTGGAAAATCTGTCATCCGTTAAGTGCAGCTCAGGTCTTCTGTGTGAAAAGCACAAGCCTTTTTTTTTTTTTTTTTTAATGCAGTGCTGCCGTGTCTGCACTTTTTTGAAATTGCATATTTATCAGGTTATGAATTATTTATGAGTGGCGAAGGGAGGGGGGGGGGCTGGAAGGGGAAAGAAGAGTGAGAAAACATATGCTTGGGCAGAGGAATACCTTAAATGAATCCACTACCAAGTCGTTTGAAGGATTACTTGTAATTACTTTTTCATTTTGTTTTGTTTCTCTCATGTTTCTCTTGGTCATCTGCTATTGTGTTGTCGATTGGGTTTGTTTGGTTTTTAGGAAGCATGAAGGGATTGGGGGTAGTGTTTGCTATGAGTTGGATTTTGCCGTGCAAATGAATTGAGCATTTCTTTGACTTCTAAAGTACAGGGTGTTTAATAAATATTAATCCTTCAACTGTCAGACTTAATTATTGTCAAAAAGAGGCTGACAGATTGAGTATTAATGACGTGTTTTATAAATTAGAAATGAAATATCAGTGGAACGTCCAAAGCAGGGATCAAGAACGGACCAGATTTGTATCTTAGACCAGTTGAACATCCCATCTATGTCAGACTTATGCAGAAAACAAAAACAACCCTCCCTCCGTCCTGCAAACACACTTTCTGCTGTTCATGCACCAGGATCTGACATCTAGATCCCTTCTGCTTTAGGATCTGCATGTACCGAAATAGCAAATTTGTCTCAGACACCAGATAATTTGATTAGACAAAGGCAGATCCGTATCCTTTTTTTACAGTTTTGTTAGAGGAAAACTGGGGGAGGTGGAGTAATTTCTGTTCAAACATCTCAATGTCGTATTTTCCCACTATGAAAAATGCGATATCACAGAAAGCTGAAGACATGGCATTATAATGGTAAATTGTAAAAATGGTAGCTGCCTCTTCAAAAACATACAGAATTTCCAATATAAATTATGTATTAAAGGAAATATGTTTGCATAAACCAAGTAGCAGTAAGTTAATATAAGTTGACAGGATTTTTAGGGGAGGCTAATATATGTCAAAAAATATCATGTATAGTCTTTAATCAAACTCATGATCCTCAGTTGAATTATTGCTTGTAAAGCTGATTTTACTGTATTTTCTAATTCTCTTTCTCTTTCTCCCCCTCTTTTTTTCTTTTGTGATTATTAAGGGAAAATTAAGTTTAATTTGTGTAAGACCAGGTTTGTTTTGGGGGTGGCTGAATCAAGCAGTCATTTGGGGTGCCGTTCTTTCTCTTGGCACAGAAGTATACAATATGAAACTGGGCTACCAGAGTGTATAAAAATGTTTAGCTTAATCACTCCCTAATGACAGCGACTTATGTCCTTAGTGCAGTCGATTTGTTTCCTGGGTTTTAAAAGTAGATTATTTCCATGGTGCAGGCTTAGTGTAAGCTGTTGAGAAACCACAAGCACTGCACTTCAGCCTGAGTTTGGGACGTTCGCCAAGGGTAATCTGATTAAAAGGGCATTTTTTACAACATTGTGGTGCTTTGAAAATTCTGTGCAGCCAGATAGAGTAGGGCCAAAAAAAAATTGCTTTTTCAAAGCTAACGGTTTTGCCTGAGCTGAATTAAAAGCGTGATAAGCAGCATCACTGGAATGATTCTCTTCGACAGTCTTGCAACTGGATAAACAAAGCATCCTTAGTAACACATCTGTTACAGACCCACAAGCAAATTCATGATCTATTTAATGCACGGTTTTTGCTTTTTTGTTCTTCCTTTAATGACATTTGCTTGCTGCATAGGTGTGTGGTTCTGAGGCCTTGCTTTATCTAAAAGAACTAAAATGTTTCCGTTTTTCTACAGCAGCTTTGCTCTTCCATTACGTGACATTTAGAAATGTTCTGCTATGAAAGTGGTTATTTGTGATGTGCTCTAAGAACCAGTGTTGGGTACCATCTTCCTGAGAAGTTTAGTAGATGTATGTTGTTAAAAGATAATTATCCTACCTCGAATCTTGGATTTCTTATAAGAGTTGGAATGTAATACTAATTAAATATGTCATGTTTGCACACATCAGAACATATTCAAAGGAACTGTTCTTGGATCATTTGCCTTATTGAACTACTTTCATATTCTTCTGCAGCACCTAAATAAGGAAGAAAAGATATCAGATTTCTCTCCCCTTCTTTACAGCCCTGTATTTCTCTGAATGGCAAGTTCATGATGGTCTCCACACATGCTGATAGTACAGGACTGCTTACAGCAAGACATTTGTATACACAATGTACTTCAAAGTCACCAGGTTCAGCGACACTATACAACAGATCAGACTGGCACTAGGTTCTAGTATGACAGGCAAAATTAAATTTGTTTTCTACAAAACAGGCTATTTTAGTTTGCTTAATAAATATTGAATGACAAGACATGGTTTCTTATCTCCTACTACATCACATGGCTCTCTGGAAAGGGAAAGATACATAATGAATTAAACTGAATTAAATTTTCTAACTCTTTTAATTGTAGGTGCTGACTTGTAAGCAAAGCAGGACTGCAATGCATCATAAACTACATTTTTTCCCAGAGAGGCCTCAGTGATAAAATTAAAATTGTATTTCCTTCAAAATGGAGATTTATATTTTGTTTCTCTTTTTCCACATAGGTCAGAACATCTGTATCTTGCCCTGTGCATGTGGTAAAGCATGTTTTTCCTGTCTCTAGGAGCACCTTGTCATTTTTCTACCTATCAGCATCTTAACACTAGCTACCTTATGACTACATGATCCTTTTAGATATATCACTCACAGTATTAGCTGCAATGTGACGTATAGGCAATGCTGCATTTACTGTTTTACAGATTGACATATACATCCCAAATTCACTCATCCGTACATTCATATCTACATGTATGGACACATGTAATTATACAAAAGCCATTGATTTCAGTGAATTTCTCTGATACTCAGCTTTTTCTATTTCAACTCTATCAAATATATTTGCGTCTATGTCTGTGAGATAAAAAAGCACGTAAACTGCTTTTAAATCAGGTGAATGCAGAGCTACACAACAATTCAGAAGTAGCGTTTCCATTATGGGGCTGTGTGTATCAGAGCCTTGATGGGCTGAGAATAGCTTTGTCAGGGCAGCTCAGCTCAGGAGCCTTTGATGCAGTGCTAAGTTCAGTTTAGAGTATTTACTGATACGTGTCTTCAGCAACTGTCAAAACTGCTTGGAGCTATAAGATTCAGCCTTTTCCAATCCCAGTGACCAGCCAGACTCCCGAGGCACAAAAAAAAAAAAACGCTTCAGGGTAGCTATAGCCCACAAATTCACTTTGTTTAACCATAAAAAAAAGTGTTGGGGGAGCAATTTTACTGGGAGAAAGACTGAATGAAGGTGTCTTTGTGTCACACTTTATTTGCTGTGTTGTTACCACTGTTCCTCAGATATGGAAACAGAGCCCAGGCAGAATTAATTGAGAAACATCTGTTTACTCTGGATAGGTCGGCACAGCCCTCCTTTCCAGCATACTGAATGTTGCCAAGCATTTTTTTTTAATCTTCAAATTCAGAATGTACTTTTATTTAAAATTTTCCTTTTATGATTGAATTTTGTGCCTTTTAAAATGAGATATTCATGCCCGAAAGATGACCTGCTGTTCGCAGGGAGAGAAGGGGGAACCATTAGAAAAGAAGAAGATTTCTTGATAATCAAGGACACCTGTGATTCTGTGTTGCTTTCGAGAGCACAAAGACCTATAGATCTGCTCTTTCTTCCAGAATAAAATGTCTGTGATCCATAAGAAGCTCCAATCCTTACTTTTTTCTCACCCCAAAGAGAAAAGGAAAAGAAAAAAAATTATGCGCCATCAGATCAGCTGCTTTCCTTTAAAAAGCTGAGGATGTTGCTATTTAACATAAAACCTTCTGACCTTACTATCACGGCTGCTTTGAAACACTAGGCTATTTAATGATGCAAATTGCAAACAGAGGGAAAACATCAGAAGAACCTGTCTGGAAATTAGTGTGTTTGTCTGAAAATTAGCTAGCTTAATCGAACTTGCAGGAAGTGGAATTTCTACTCAGAAACCTGTCTTAGAGCTTTTGTCCATCGGGGCTGTTCTCAAAGAGTACAGGACCTTTGGGAATGCAAGCATTAAGGCTCCATGTAACACCCATAGTATTGTGCTTGTGTCTGATTTGCTTATATTTTATGTACAGGACCTTTGGGAGTGTAAGTATTAAGGCTCCATGTGACACCCATAGTATTGTGCTCGTGTCTCATTTGCTCGTATTTTAGACTGAAATCCTTATGATCTGAAACATGAGCCATACCTTGTGCAGTAATAAGCCTTAGATCAGACAGATCAAGCAACTGCTGTGGGTTCAGGTACCCGCTTTCTTAGACTAACAAAATCATGATGTTCAGTCAGTCTAACTGAGGGCAATATGTGTGTAGGGACGATGCTTATCCATTCATCCAAGTGTGGAGGGGACCCTCCACAAACAGATTTCTTTCTTTTTGCAAGGAAGAAAGACCTCAGCTGCCCATGTCACACTCCTCTATAGTACCAGGATTTAAATTGAGAGGAGCTCTATGGGCAAGGTGATTAAGATGAAGGAGTGAGAAGTCCAAGCAGCTGCTGGTGGAAGCAAAGTGCCTCTGTCAGCTTGTGCCCATCCTCACAACTCTGTGAAAGCATCTTGGCCAGAGGATTCTCACTCTGTTTACTATGTCCAAGACCTCATTGCCAGGTCTTTTCAGGGACAGGGTGGATATAGTACGTATGTTTTGCAAGAAAGAGGAAACTGAAGCCACCGCTCCAGGTCTTCATGGTAGATGAGTATTTTTCTGAATGCATGCATATCTCTCATTTACCACCAGCACATACTCTGTTAGGAAATTAAAGGCAGAATAAAGTAGATAAGCCATGTCCTGAGTGTCATTCA
This sequence comes from Pezoporus flaviventris, assembly GCF_033815535.1. Classification (NCBI taxonomy): domain Eukaryota; kingdom Metazoa; phylum Chordata; class Aves; order Psittaciformes; family Psittacidae; genus Pezoporus; species Pezoporus flaviventris. The sequence continues at coordinate 36,048,874 of NW_026892555.1, forward strand.
ACTTAAAAGCTCTGATTGTGCCATGTATACAAAAAAAGGTTGGTTTAAAATACATACTTCAGCAAGTCTGTCTTCCATGTCTACAATAGTTGTGAATGGTTAAATGTAATTTATTTGTATTGCTTCCCTGGCATTAAGAATAGGACTCGGTATGCTGCCACAGGAAAAATAATTCGCCTAAGTAAAGGGTATGTTTCAAGCTTACAAAGCTCAAAGCTAAGGACCAAATTAAAATGATTAACAAATAAAAAGATGTAAGGAAAGATTCACACAGAAATTGTTCAAAACATTGAAATGGGAATGCTTGAAACTAGGACTGTAAATTGTCATAAAACATACACATCTGTAGATTCTGACTTCTGTTTTCCATCGTATCAGTAGGATTCTGGACAGCCACAGTCTCAAAATCAAGTTGTTTTTGTTAGGTATCCATATTTAGATTTAGTATTCTATATTTCAGCACTGTGGTTTAGATGTTTAGATGTTATAGTTTAGTTATGTTTTAATGGGAATTTCTCAGTTAAGATAATGAGAGCTTGGTCTGGGTAAGATTAGATGAAAAACAGTGTTTGTTTTGTTGTTTTTTTTTATCTTCTAAAAAAGACCAGGTAGGTTTAAAAGTGTAGAGAGATTTTCTAAGTTTTATAGGAATTTTCTGCAAAATAAAGGGCTAAATTGTATATTTGTGGAAGTTGATTAAATTGGGTAATATTTTACACTGGAGGTCTCTTCATGAGTTTCTCCATTTTGCTGTTGTATCATGCAAGTGCCATTGATTTTCAGGTGATATAACTACGTTTTATTCCTATTTTCATTTGATTCAGGCACCACATTACCAGCTGTGTCCAAGAACAAATATATCCATAGAGGCATTCATATTTATAACAATGGCTAGAGCCCTGTTGCAGAAGATTCACTATTAGGAAACATCCTGTTGCTAAATTTATCTGTTCTTCTGCACAGAGATATTTCTAACAAAGAAAGTCTAAGGAAAGAGTTGCATTGCTATAATTCTACTGTCTTGGTGTACCTATCTTTCCACTGGCATAAACAGCACAGATAAAATAGATATTTTTCACATTTACTTCCTTGGCACTGAAATTCCTATGTTTCTTAACTCCATGAAGGCTTAGGATAAAAATGGCCATTCATTGCTGAAAACATATCCTATTCTTCATAATTCTACTGGCAGTACTGTAGAATCACATCCCTTATAGGTCCTTGTCACAGTGTGATAGTGTGATACCACTTCTTTGGTCGCTTTAGACCAGCACGTCATAAATTTAACTTCCACGAAATAACTTGTATTGCAAAGTGCTACACTCAGTTATAAACTTTGCATTGAAAGGGGGCAACTCTTTGTCCTTTTTTTATAGGTAAAAACCTTGTGTTTTGTGGTAGCAAGGAATGTTTACAGGTGTAGGTGCTGAGGACATTGCTTTTCAAGCACTACAAAAACTAGCTTCCAATGATATATATATTTTTTTAAAATTTAAAAAGCAAATAATTTCCACATGTCTATGCTCATACCAGATTAGTGGGTTATAAACACACCAGTTGAAAATAAGAGATTTGTTTTTCAATGAAAAATAGAAACCCAGTGTTTTCCCTGGAAATGTTTGGAAAAAAATAAACAGTAGGGAAATAAGAAATGAGTATATTTTATAGAGGATAGTTAAAGCGGGGGTTAAAGTGTTTATTTTTTTTTTTTTTTGTCAGTGCTCTAGTCTGCAGCTTTCTCAGTAAAGCCTCTACATGTACGACTTAATTCTGACTACTATTGTTAGAATGAAACAATAATCAATGTATAATTCTTGTTTGCAAAAGAAATGCTTCTAAGCTGTCCATATGAAACACTATGCAACTAGTCTTTTGTAAACCAATGAACAGTAACTGTGATATATAGTTATCAAAAATCACTAGAATAATTTTTAAATCATCCAACACACAGAAATAGTGGGGAAAAAAAACCCTGCAGAAATTTAAGAAATTGAGTACCTGTTGTATCAAAATTTGGAGGAAATAATGAAAATTTCTTTTTGCCATTTTATCTGTTACATGCTTTATTTATGTTTTAAAGTGTAATTCACACCACTACAATGCAGAAGTTAACAATAATCCCTAAGCCAAGGGAGTGTACTATGCTGTTTCCCTGAAGACAAGGAAAGGCTTGTGAAATGTTTGGAAAAAATGTGTTTTAATTGCTGAAATAAATGGAAAATTTTAGAGAAGAAAACAAAAAGTTAAAAAAAAATTAAAAGTTAAGTATTGACAAGTCTGAATTAATAGAGACTGGTTTTCAAAAGGTTCGGTGTCAGCTATATATTGCATTTACTCATTCAGTTCCCACACTACTCTTGAGGCAATTGCTTAATTCCTGACACTATGTGGCAGAAAGAAACTTTGCTATAGAGAAATAATATCTATTTTGTTCTCCAAAACAGAGTAAAATACAAAAATTCTATCATTTTAACATTTTAAGGGGATATACACATGGGGTTATATTGGGCTCGGTTCACAAAAAAAGCTGTGGAGTTCTTTATTTGCATCTTCATTGAGCAGATACTAGTTCCTGCTAAAGATGGATTTTAATCCTGAACCCCTAAGTACACAACAAAGGACAGGTTAAAAAGTGCAAACAAGCACTCACTCTGAGTTACTTCCTGAGGGAGTGTGTTGGAGGAGCTTGCCAAGGAGCCTGAAGACTACAGTGAAAATATATACTTTGTGTCAAAGTATCACATCCTTTGCAGTGCCCTGAAATAATGCTGCAAGGTATTCTCCTGAGGAAGAGTTAAGTCTCTGGACAGATAACAGGCATCTGCCAAGACCTAACTGAATGCAGAAATGCTTTTCTATACTCAGTGCACTGGAGTTTTTTCAGACAAGCAATGCAGTATTATAGGCTACATACACATAGCCTGCTGCAATTTGACAATCATCCTAAGTTGGAGAAGACATTTATTAACTAAAGTGTCTTTGAAAACAAAAAACTGTGCCCAGACTATCATACAAAAATTAAGAAAATACTGACTTTTCAGGCACATAGTTACTGCAAACAGTTTGTTGTCCTTCGGGTACAATTCAAGAACTGTTACAGGGTTTCACAGATTGGTTAATGATTTTGGTGGCAGAACAAGTCTAGAGACTGTTCAGTTATAATATGCATAATATTCAGCTTGTTTGAGATGTCACAAGTTATTTTGAAAGGGCAGGGTGAGCCATATTTTGATCTTTTGATCTTTTTGATCTTGATGGGGGAGTTTTAACCCATCAGATGGTCTTTGCATCTTTATGCCATTAGGAAAACTCAGAGTCCACATTCTTGCTTTGTTTTGTGTGTTTGTTTTACCTGACACAATTTCTGTCCATGTTATATTTCCTTTTTTCCTGCTTATATAATTTAAATTGCAATATGACTGTGAATATTCATGGATTTAATACATGAAAATTTTCAAAATTATATTCCATATAATGAAATGTGAAAACAAAAATAGTTTTCCATATAGAAGACTTTAGTATTATATTTATTTCATGTCAGACTCAATTATGACTGAAACAAAAATTAATAAGATTTGTTTCTTTCTTTTAAAAATGTATTTTAAACAGAAGCTATTTGTCTCATCCTCCTCACAACTTTAGAAATTTCTGAGATTAGAGCTACAAAATTGGAGATTCTTAAAGATATGTCTAATGTACCTATAGGTAGTTTCATTAGAAATGTACGGTCTGGTCAAATTAGTGAATTCAAATGGAGGTGGCATATAAAACTTTGTAGCAAAACTTGTATATATTCTATATATCCCACGCAGGAGATTCTAAGTGTCAGGAAAAGATGGTTTAAACAAAACAGCTCAAGATAAAGGATCTTCAATTTAGTCATTATTTTTCATTTTTAAATCCCGCTGGACTTTTTTTTCCACACCTCCAGACTGGTGAAGGTTCCTACATACAGACATCGTAAGTGGAACAGTTAATTTGTCTCCCTGCAATTATTTCTTACAGTCAGTGGGACTGTTGCCGTGAGTCAGTTTGCAAGTTTGTTCTCATCATCTTTCTGGCAAGGAGTACCAACAGTTTCACAAGAAAGTCCGATTTCCCAAATCACGAATTGCAGCCCAATTTTGCTGGCAGGCTTGTGCTTTTTAAAGTATTTGAAAACTGAAGGTGAGTTTATCAGATAAAGAAGACCTAGCCTCCAGGGTTTGCCTTTTACTTGTCACAAGGAGATGAAAGAGTGACTTTCAAATTCTTTGGACTATACTACTTCTTCATAAGCCTGTAACTCTGTCACCTGTGCCACACTGACCCAATACTTAAAAAATGCTTTGTCTGCTCTCGCACCTGTGATCAACACGAATTTTAGCCTTGCTGATGTGCTGTTCCCAAGTATGGAGCGAATGCAGTTGGCTCTGAGCGTCTCATTGCGGCAACGTTTTGCTGTTTTTGTCACTGGTGTTTCAGGACTGTTCTTACATGCGCACACACGCCAGTTGTTGTTTCCTCACTTTCTCTAACAAAAGGAGAACTGTTGTCAACATTTTTGCCTGCTCTCTTGGTTGTATTTGTCGGGCAAAGATCATCATGCTCTGATTTAGTGTTTTCAAATAAGTATGCCCTCTGGTGCAACGCTCTATTGAGAGACAACACAGCCCAGGCAGGAGAGTTCAGCATGGCCACTAATAAAACACAAGTGCTGCTTTGTCAGGCCACGAGTGATTACTTGAACAAGTGCCAACCAAGAAACCAAACATTAGAGCGCAGCTCTTCAGACCCTCAAGACAAAGGGCCAATTGACTTTCCTCATTAGTTTTTGTGCCAAACATGTAAACACAGTTTCCTCTCTATCTTTGATGCTCAAAACATGCCAGCTTGTTAACATCTTGGGTGGTATGGTGGTTTATGAGCCTGTAAAGACTATTATGCAGTGGTGGGTTTTGTCCTAATTGAAAAGATTGGCTTATCCTAAAGACTCCCGAAACTGGCATCTTTTTGACAATTGAGAAATTCTGTCTTTAATAGGCTGGTGAAACTACCTAAAAGAAACTCAACATGCACAGAACCTTCACTGTCACACTTACACATTAAAGCTTTGTTAGAATTAGGATTGGTCTCCAGCTCTCTAAAAATAAAAACAAAAATAAACCCCCAGGTGATAAAAGTATCTTTGGCTACATAAACTGCCCAATGAAACCTCATTTGTTACAACTGTGCAGAAAGCTTACTGAGATTTTTTGCTTGATATTCTTTGTTTTACACTGCTTTTGTTTTGGGGACCTCTGACATTTTAACTTCCTTTGTATTTTACGCCAGCCTTTCTTGTTTCTAAATGCTGTGACTGTACAAAATAATGGAAATTTGAACAATTTTAAACAACCTGCAATGTTTGTGAAAGGTGTTGAATTTTAGTCAGTGCACAGGGAATGATTTATCTCTTGCAAATCCCCTCCACATATGGTGTGTCTGCTGGCATGAAATTTTACCAAAGTAAAACACTGAGAGTGTCTTAAAGTGGTCATTTTATGTATGTGTAGGGTGGTGAGCTCTATGAACTGTCTTCTCTTTCATCTTTGCAAATGATATCCATACCCCTTAGCTGAAAAGCTGAGTTTACTTTTCTTCCCCTCAAGGTTTTTAAAAATGAGGCTGATTATTAAGAAAACAAACAAACAACAACAAATCCCTCTATTTAGATCATGTTTCCAACTGAAATTGAAAAAGGTTGATTTGCCATCCTCTGTCTATATTGAAAATATAAAACATATAACCTTCCATTCATGGGTCTAATGAGAAGTTCATTATTGTCAATGCAGAAACTGTAAGAAATAGGCATGAGTAAATTATTTTGGATTTCCTTTTGAAGCACTTAAAGATAAGAAAGGAAAAGGAGAAGAAAAAGAGACAAAGACAGATAAATCCTTCTTTTAAAATAAAGGATAGAGCATGTGTGGAGTTATCTGCAGACAGAGCAGTGAGCACATTGTGCTTAGTGGGACCCCAGTTGCTGCTGGGCCTGAAGGCACTGAATGAAAGAGCTGGATTTTTGGTGGAGCATTGGCAACCTGCGCAGAGGCACAAACACGGCTCTTCTACTCCCTTACGCTGCAATTCTGGGTGATGCTAAGAAGAATGAGTACTAGTTGAACAGGAAAACAAGCGTATGGAATCTAATGGTATCTAATGCAGTATCTAATAACGAAACTCCAAGGTTTTTTTTTCCTCCTAGGCTACCCCACAGCCAAAAGCCCCTGGTGCTCACATCTCTGGTGCTGCAGCTACTGGCTTGCAGGGTATTTAGCAGGTGGCTGGACAGGCTCCCAGGCTCCTCATCCCTTTCCTGTTCCCACCACAGGCTGAGCTATGGGAGGTTTGGAGGTGCTGCCTGCAACTTAAGATATCTGCCTGGGCTGTCTGTGATTTAGGTCTCAGTCTGCAAGCTCTGCTTATTTGAGTTATCCCTGTGGTATCCTGAATTAACCCTAACCCAGTAGTAACAGCAGAGGGCTGTTAATCATCCTCAAGTGGACCATTTGTGGACAAACAAATGTTTTCTACCCAGAGCAAGCCAGTTTTCAAAAGCAATGCTGTAGAGGAACGATAACGAAGCAGGCAATCTCACAGCTACATATATGAGCCACCCGAGGGGTTGATGGTGGGTATCCTGCAACAGATTAAGTTTCAGATGTTTTCAAAGGTGGTACCTGCACTATTCACCTTGAAGGGAAACAAAGCAGAAAGAGACCTGCTTTCCTGAAAACAAAACCACCTTCGGTAGGCCACCAGGGAAAGATGAGCAAAGCTGTGGGGAGTTTGGTCTGGGGAAGGTATTAAAAACACTGTGCAAAATTGCATTTTCATGCCTAGGTGCACTGTCAGGTGCCTGTACGGAGTCGGAAGGGAATCCCAGAGGGCCTTCCTGCCCCTGGCCTGGGGAAATGGCAGGGTTAAGCCATAAGGAGGTCCATGGGCTCTGTGCTCAATCCAGGAGAGATTATGAAATAGGAATTTCATTTCCCAAGAAGGTTTTACTGAATTGCCTCCTCACACAAAATTGCACTGAGAGACTCCAAGCCAGGGCAGTGTCCAGACTCTTCTGAGGCTCTTAAGTCTTAAATTGCTCTGGGAACAGCTGCAAGTGGGACTAAAGGCTGCAGCCTTTTGAGCATCCAGAATGAAGATCTCAGCAGTTTTATGAGTTGTTGCCCAGCTCTCTGAAAAGCCTTCTGAAATTTTCTGTGTTTCAAAACTATAGCTATCTGATATTTAAGGAGTTTTCCCTACCAGTGAAGCTTCTCCTAGGTTTCTCGGTAGTATGGGTAAAATTAACTTCCTTGTGGTGCCAAAGCAGATTCTCAGTGCAAGGAGCAGTGACAGATTTGGAGGCAAAGAGATGGAAAGGTCTGTCTGAGTTGGGTGGACAGGTACTGCTGAAACAAAAGAGTCAGTGAGATTAATGGTGTTTGTGGTGATAGTCGAGAGAAATATGAGTTAAGATATCTCCTTTTCTCTCTTCCTTCCTCAAACCAACACTCCATCTCCCTTGCCCATTTCCTTGGGTTACAGGAATCTCAGCTTCTCCACATACTTTTCCCTCTCCTTCCTCTTCGCAGACTTCTACTTTCCCCTTCAAGCTGCTCACTTCCTTCATCTTGAACATCCCTCAGGAAGCAGTTCCTCTCCCATACCATGCATATAGCGTGCTCTGGGAAAGTTCAGTTCTGCCACGTTCTGGACAGTGTCTTCCCCGTGGATGTGAGGATGCCACGGCTTACTCAGGAAGAGGTCTTCTAGGTATTCCACATTTTTGAGATAATTTAGGTCTGCTTTCAAAATAAGAAAAGCCAGATACTGTCTGAGGCAGGTGATAACAGCTTTTGCTCAGGCCAAAGCTTGGGTATGTGACAGTCTCAGTCAGAGCCGCAGATGCTGCAGGACTGTGTAACTCTTTTTCTTTTTTTTTCCTTTTGAATTTGATTGAAAATATTGTGCAAACCACATTTTCTGCAACATAGTAGATTTGAAACAGCGCTGAATTTGGCTCAATGCACTCTGAATCAAATGCTGCATTTTGTAGTTTGTTTTAAATCTTCCTTAAAGAAATAGTAGTTTCAAAATGTGTTTCCAGTAGTCATACATTTTTGATTGCCCAGTGTTCAGGGTGAGTACATTAGTAATGTTCAAAATGTGGTTTGCAGCTTTTCTGACATCTCAACACTCTGGAATTTCAGCACTTGAATTTGACCTACAGAACCCTGTGTGCAAATCCCTTGAATCGATCATGCTGCACAAAGCAAAGCCTGCTGCAGTGTTGCTGCTAAAGGGAAAATTGAAGAGTATGGTATTGGTGCTCTTTTGCTACCAAGTTCATCACGGCAAAATCATGAGCTCATGATAGACCACATAAGTATAATGGAACTCACAACATTTTGACATATAAGCCAAGACCAATGCCTTGACCTTTCAGGGCTAGTAAAATGGATACAGGAATTGTGGAAGAGATGTCTGTTCTTATCCTGAGTCAGGCAGCATAGATATAGATAGGGTCATTGTGTTCAAGAAACACTATTCTAGATGTGTTAAGATGGTTTCCCACTGTAGTTCGGCATTGTACTGACATGGTGAATTTCAGGCAAAAACTAATTTCAGACATTACTGTGACAGAATGAGCAGTGCAGCGGCGTGGGAGAGACAGTCCCTGTGAGAAATCACTTTCTGTCAATTTTGCCACCAGCTAACTATGCAAAACAAAATGACCATTAGTAGATCAGGAAGATGAAAGTTAAAGTTGAAAAAAAGGCATAGAAGTATATGTGTCTACCTTGCTTCCAGATTTAGTTTCTGTCTGACTGTCACTCATCTGATCATCTGCAGCAGAGTTTATTGTTAGAGATTTGCAGGTTCTCAGAGATAGGGAGATTGCTCAATTTTTAGCAGAAACAACTGGTCAAAGTACACATTAAATCACATTGGGAACAGGTGAAAATTACTTCTTTGATTCTTCAGGTTTTTCTTTGTGTGTACAGCAAAGTGGCATGAAATGCCATTTATGATGTCTACTGGTGAGAAGAAAGTACATGACTGTAGGTGTCAAATTCTTTTCTTGGTAAGGTTCATCCTCTCTTCTTCAAATCCACAGTGATTATGTAGTGAATTATTAATGGTAAGGTAAATGCAGTTATTCTGGTGGAAAAGAAAAAGATGTGTACTGTTATTATGACTGAGAAATTGTTACATGGAAAAAGGGTAGGCTGTCATTTACAAACCATTTTTATATTTAAGGTTCTCTTATTCTCTTGTTCCTAAGTAGTTCCAAACAAAAGAGAGAGACTGGGACAAGCATGAAATTTCTTACTTTAAAGGTCACTCAGTTCAGTGGGGAGACTCCTGTTGGGCTTTTCCTTGCAGTAAGTTCTGCACAAGGCAAAAGCCTGTGCTGGCTCACATCAGAATTGTATCTAATCCCCTTTGCATCAGGGCAATAGGACCCAGGACTATCCAGGTATTTGGAATCATAGAATCATAGAATGATTTAGGTTGGAAGGGACTGAAAAGATCATCTAGATCCAACCCCCCTGCAAAGTGCAGCAACAGCTTGTGCTACACCAGGTTGCTCAAAGCTCCGTCCAACCTGGCATTGAACGCTTCCCGGGATGAAGCAACTGCAATTTCTCAGGGAAAACTGTTCAAGTACCTTACCACCCTTGCTTCTTCCTAATATCTAATTTAATGTTCTTTTTTTCAGTTTAAAACCATCCCCCCTTGTCCTGTCACTAAATGCCCTTGTAAAAAGACCCTCTCCAGATTTCTTGTAGGCCCCCTTTAGGCACTAAAAGCCTGCTCTTAAGTCTCCCTGGAGCCTTCTCTTCTCCAGCCTGAGCAACCCCAGCTCTCTCAGGCTGTCTTCACCACAGAGGTGATCTAGCCCTCTTTGTGGCCCTCCTCTGGACTTGCTCCAGCAAATCCAGGTCCTTTTTATGTTAAGGGCCCCAGAGCTGAAAGCAGTACTCCAGGTGGGTTCTCACAAAAGTGGAGTAAAGGTGGAGAATCACCTCCCTCAACATGCTGGCCACACTTCTTTTGATGCAGCTCAGGACACAGTTGCCTTTCTGCGCTGTGAGTACACATTGCTGGGTCATACTGAGCTTTTCATCAAATACTCCCAAGTCCTTCTCCGTAGGGCTGCTCTGAATCTATTCTCCACCCAGCCTGTGTTTGTGCTTGGGATTGCCTAAACCCAGGTGCAGTACCTTACACTTTGTTTTGTTGAACTTCATGAGGTTGGCATTGGCCCACCTCTCTAGGACATCAAGGTCCCTCTGGATGCTATCCCTTCCCTCTAGATGTCAACTACACTGCAAAGCTTGGTTTCATTGGCAAACTTGCTTAGGATGCATTCAATCCCCTTGTCCATGTTGCTGACAAAGATGCAATGATGTTAAACAGCGCTGATCCCAAAACTGACCCCTGAGGAGCACCACTCAACACTGGTCACCACTTCGAGCCACCTTGAGCCATTGACCACAACTTGATGTTTGGGAAAGTGGAAGCTGTCACTTTTTTTTTTCTTTTACTTTTTTTTTTTTTTGTGTGTGTGTATGTGAAATGAAAAAACAATGACTTTATAGAAGAAAACAGTTCCAGAAAGCCTAGTCAGGGAAGTGAAAGAGAGTCTAGAAATATGATCCCCAGAAAAACAGATTATGACTACTGGTGTTTAAATAATACAGGAAACAAATAAATATCTTTTCTTCAGTCACGTCCCTAAACTGGGGGAATATTACAGACACTTTGTGATACTGACTGAGCGATTTAGCGATTTGAGAATATTTTATCTTAGGTGTAAATAAAACATTTTAAATTCTTTCTTTTTTTCTTCATGGCTTAAAAAAATATGCAGAAATCCATATTTTGTATTTCTGAATTCTTTATCACCTGTAGTTTATGTACATCATATACTTTTTTCAGTCTCCCTCATTAACAGCTTTTGTATTCTATCTGTACTCAATCCAGAACAAATAGAAATATGGCATGATGGTTTTGTCCATACAATTACTATTTATACTATGTCACCATGCCGCCTTCTTGTACAGCAACCGACAAGATGGGATCCCAATCTGCTTTCATGCTGTAAGACTACTTACTACAATGCAGTAGGCACACATTTAGTTTCTAGATGCTTGTATACATACACAGAGAATTTTCGTGGGATTTAGAGTAATATATTACTCTTCTAGAAAAATGTTCTTTTTCTCTGAAGCTAAGTCTTTTAAGGAGTTAAAATCATTGTATCTGTTTTTTGCTCTTTGTAACACACAGTTTTAGTCTACTTATGGAAAATGATCTTTTTGCTTTATTAAGCCCATAAAAACTTGAAAATTACAAAATGAACTGGACAATATTTACACTCAACAACGCCTTTTCCTAAGTAGCAGTGAGGGTGACTGCACGGTCAGAGTTCAGATCTGATCATTTATTTAAACTATTACATGACTGAATTTTGTTCTGGTTTGTATTCAGGCAGCTTCCTCAAATATGCTAGAGATATCACATATTGAAATTCCAAAGTGGGTGCAGGGCTCCCTACTTTTGTTCTTCTGCACTGATAGTTTTTAAAATGAAAGCTTTAATCTGTATTATATAGGATCATTAATTTCTGCATTTTACACTTGAGCAATAGCATTCTGATTATCTGCTGCAATGAAAAATAAGCAGCCCTACTCCTGCAGACTTAATTACTTACTGCAGGGCCCATCCCTTCCTAGTTATGGCACGCAATTCGCAAATGGGGTCAAAAACATTATTAAAAACCAAATTACCCACTGGATGGAGAAAACAAACATGCAGTTGTGACCTAGAAGACCTCACTAAACAGGAGATAAGCCTAGCTGCACACTTTACACAGCTCGACAGAATTTGCTAAGGAGCTCTGTTCTCAGACAACAAAATAAGTGCCCAAATGAGGTCATCACACAAGATAGCCATGCATGCTATCATTATATAAAGTGTATTTTGGCTAAGGGTTTTATATAGGGGGGAGGTGACTAATGTAGGAATACACCAATGTGCTTTGGAAAATGAGCCTGCTTGACAAAGTGTCAGGTTTCTAGAAAATCTGGCTTTGGCAGCAAGGACCAGGAGCATATCCCTAAAATTGCTCTGCGTGGCCCTCTTGAAAATTAAGCTCTGTATGCCAGATCCTTCTAAAATGTGATTCATCCTTGAGGAAAATTACAAATAGACTTTAAATAAGTTAAATAATACATAGACTGTATCTACCATTCTTTAAAAATAATTCTGGTTGCATTTAAAAGCAAGCAGTAGGAGTTATGAGGATTTGAGAGATTTTAAAAGTTAATAAAATACATTATTGCTTACAGAAACACATGAAAATGGAACAGCAAACACAACCAAGAATGAGTCATTTGAAAAAATAATAACCTATTTGTTTAAACATAGTGTAGAAGAACATGCCATAATATTTATATGGTTTCCTTAGTTGAATGGATGAAAAAATGGGTCTGAGATAAGATTTTCCACGTCTAAAAGTCTAATGGATGGTAATAGAATTGTAAACTATAAATGAAATATTGATGTATTTATATTAACTGAGATATAATATTTGCTTGCAATATTTCTACCAATAGTACGCTGATCTAATTTATAAGACAATGGGCTAAAGAATCTATTGTTTTGAAATCGCATAAAAGCAATAATAAAACAATAAAATATTTAAAGTGCATACAAGGAAAAGAAGTCCATAAACCACACAGTTAACATTAAAAGATCATTCAGTACCATTTGGAATTTGTCTATTTGAATACATTGTATTTAATTAATTGTAAGAACTGGAAATTGCTGAAGCTTAAAAATATTATTCGGTCCAGCATATCATAGTATAATATTTTTTATATGAAATAAAAACATTATAAGTTATAAATAATAAAACTATGGAAAATTATCAGGTTACAACAAACCAGTAGTAAGTTATCAATATGCAAAAATATGAGGGACGCAGACAGCATATAATTATCTAGATATCAAGAGCAATTCCACAGTAAAGTTTGTGCTGTAATTTAAACTTCCATCAGGATAAAAATAGTTTTAAAAAATTGCATTTGCTGAATTCCATCTGCAAGTCCTGCAGAATGAATCTTCACGGGATAGGATTTTCTTTTCCTTTAATCACCTACTAAAGTTTTTCTATGATCCTGTGCTGCTGAGTCGCTGGTCTGCTTTCCTGACAAGTCCATCTGAATGGATACCCATGATCAAGACTTCTCACCCACTGAATTGGTATTTCAGCCAGAAGTCACACAGGCATTTTACTACTGAACACAGGAGGGCTTGTCCTCTTTATACTGGAGGGTTTGGAGCTGTGGGCCTCGTTTTTGGTTTTTGGTGCTGCATGTCTCTTCCCAAGTTCAGTGGCAGCGTCACAAGTGGCAACGAGCCCCTGAGAGGATGGAGATGGTGAGGGGAAGGATAGGGGTGTGGATGTAGAGCTGGGGGAGAGCTGCAGTGCTCCAGCAATCCAAGGGGTGGCACAGGGAGGTTAGAGAAGGGAGAATGTTCCTTAAGACAGATTTTGAATAAAATAGGAATTTGTTCAAGGGCTGGGAAGGTCTAGCAGGACTAAGGGCGGAGGGGTAAGGACTGTCTTGCCATGTATGTAGACAAGGAGGCCTGATAGCAGGGACCTGGAGCTGTACTTAGGGGTGGAGAAAGAGAAAACTCCAACTGCATGTGAGCAAAATCAAGGTAAAGATGTGCTCACAGCTTCCTCTGATCTGTGGATTCAGGTGGCAGCTTGCTGACCCGGAGTTTGGCTCAAAATCACTCGTCTGCCCTGGCCTTCCTGCACGGCCCTGTGTGCAGTGCACCAAAGCAGGACCAGCTTTAGGGTGAGACCCAGCTCACTGAACTATCTGAGAGGCTCCGCTCTGCCTGGGGAGAGCAGCGACTTCAAAATCCATCCCCACCTTCCCCTGCTGTGCATCAGTGGCTTGTGGTGCTCCCTGTGGGGGTGGCTGTGGGTCAGCCTGAATCAGGTGTCTGCTTGCAGGAGTCTGAGGGCAGAGCCCCCACCCCAGCCTTTGTTGACTCCCCTACCCTGGCATGGCCTTTTGATAGCTCCTCAGGTGCTAATGCAAAGCTCCACCTTGACTATCCCCCACATCTCCACCTGCTTCTGCACATGAATCCCTGACATCAGAATGAAAATGCAATAGCCCTGTCAAGTCGCTGAACTGCAAATGAGAAGAAATGTTTCAGAAATACAAGATGATCGCTGCAACAACCTTTATAACTGACAGTGCGCTCTCTATTTTTGCCTGCTGTAATCCATTGTTGGAGGGACAGCCTTTCAAGGAGAAAGCCTCAAGTCCTGTTCTTGCTGGTGTTACAAGTGTTACTTCCTCAAGTATTTTTTTAATATTTAGGCTTGTCAGGTCAGTGTCTGGTTTTGCAGGCCAATACCTGATATTCATATTCCTAAGGCCAAAAAAAACCTGCCAAGCCATGAGGTGAAAGAAATGAATCCAACCTATCACCAATGCCTTGCTACATGCTCCAGGAGGAGTGTTAAATCAAATCACACATTTCCTTAACATTTGCACAATGACAGCAGAGTTTTTGCTTCCTCTCTATCTCAAAACATTCCTGGAACAAAACGCACAGCAGTGGTTGCAAAGCTCGGTCCTGCAATAGCAGCGTGAAATGATTGTGCAGAGGCCCCAGATTTTTCACTTTAGAGGGAAGAGTGGGAGGAGAAAAATAGTTTCTTTTTCATTTCCCTAGAGGGCTTTGGAACTTACCTTGACATGGTGGACCGAAGACTACTTTAACTCCTCTGCATATTTAGTGGAAGCCAATTGTTGCTCTCCTTTTTCTTCCTTCAGCAGAATGCAGGGTCTCTCAGCTTTGCTTAAGTCTTCCAACTCTCTCACAGATCCTCTTATTGTAATTCCTTGAGATTTCCCCCTCAGCCTCTAGACCAGTTTTGCTCTGTTTCCATTCTCCTTGCTGTGGCTTCTTTAAATACATGGAAGTTTCTCCCTAAATTCCCAAGTTAGATATTAGTGCCCTTGCAAAGAAAAGCTGCTTTTTATTGGCCAGTTAACTTCATTACCAATTGAGAATTTTTTCTTTTGTCTTGCTATCTGTGTGTCCTTTCTGCTGTGTAATAAATGTTTCAGTATCTGCAGTTTTAAATTGTGTATTGGCCCATTTTTAAAGTATGTGTATATTAGCAGTGGCTCATTTCAGTTACTGACCATCTTGCCAGTGAACCTCTTCAAGAGATACACTGTTTTGCTGGTAGAATTGAAATCATGTCCAGAAAGTCTCCATGTTTGTGATCACACAGCATCAAGAGACTACATTTTTGTTAATAATTGCATGGATTTTAATCTTTATCATGAAACACCAGGTCCTATGCACCTGAGGAGATGAGAATCCAAACTTTCAAAAACACTTAAAGAAACCCAAAACCTTTTTTGTGACACAGAAATTTAGAGATTACACTGCAAAGCCTCAAAACTTAAACATTTTAAAAGAAGGATCCCAAGGAAGAGGGATGTACATGTATGGAGGGGAGAGGGTGCTATTTTTGCAGTTCGTAAAGAAGTGAATTATGGCTTGTAAATAACTTGGAATAAGTAGGCTCCTCTCATGTATGAAATATGATGCTGAATGCACATAAATAAAGAGGAGCAAAGCTGTATGGAAACATTGGCTGTTATGATTTTCTTAGTTGTATGCTTTGTGTTTTATTTTACACGGAAATTCTTCCTTTCTTTTTACTTTTTCAGTGGTCAGTGGTGTATGGCCTAATCTGTACGCAGAAATTAGCTTCTTGCTTTACTAATAAGATGCTTTGTGGGTACTTTGTGGGTTGTCTTTTAGTCATTCCATTTCTAGAATGAAAGCTCAGCAAACAGCACTGAGACAGTTGTACCATGAGGTCTGAATACAGCTCCAGGGAGAAATAAGTTATGTTTCATTCACAGACAGTGCTGGGTCAATGGGTTTTGTGGAAACGAGGGTATGGGGACTCTAGCATGCCTGATACCATTTTCAATGACAAACCAGACATACCATGTCTTGCACAAATTCCTCACTAAAATAAGACATCTGACAGTGGGACTCAGCCAGGTTTGGGTTTAAAACCTGTACAAATAATGTAACAGGGCCATTTTATTCTGATTTACTTTGACTTTTGCATTGAGTGATTTCTCAGCCTGTGCAATGTCTACCACTTTTGTTTAAATAATATTAATTAGAAATTATTTCCTTTTAGGTCCATTTTCTTATTATTTTCTTATTATTATCATCCTGTTCTGTGATAACTGATGAAACAAACTTTCAAGACTTGGGGCCAGAGGAGAAGAAGAGGGGAATGAATTCTGAGGAAGATTTTGCTTAGCTTAGTGCTGTGCTTATAATGGATAGTGTTTATGACAAATCAGTTAATTGAGTTGTTTCAAAAGGCTATAGGAACAATGTCCAAAGACTTAATAAGAATTTGTTTCAGGTTTAGAAGAAAAATTACTCCTTGGAAAAGTGAAATTGCTTCATTGTAGGAATTAAGCAACACTGATCTGATTTCAGAAGCCCATTTGGTATTTGCATCAACATCTTCTAACAACACAGACTTTAATTTTTTTCTTAAGCTGTAAAGTAAAGCCAGCTCAAGTGAACTTCTAAAGTACATTTGTGAAGTTTCATGGTAGACTCAAAATTAAAAAATAATTTGCTTAACTTGCATAAAAGATAAATTAGGCCTATCCTAGCAATTAAGAGCTTTTCTGTTATGAACATAATGTTTAAAATGAAAAGCAGTGTATATTTTAAGTTAATATTTTCAGAATATTTTCAAAATTTTCAGGCCATTAGATAAATATAATATGTGAAATGAGATGATGAACCTTGCAGAGTACTTATTTGTATACTGCCATAGAACGGACCTAAGTAAATTGTCAGTAGATACAGAATGCAAATGGAAAGAAATACTGATAAAGACAAAACCATGCATGTCAACAACACTGTTAAAACCAGCGTACTTAATTAAAAAAGTGAAGTCAATTAAAATCAAAACAACAGTGCAGCGAGTACAAATGCTGGAATAATCATTAGCCCTTGCTGAATAATGGAGGAGTATAGAATTTTTTTTTTTAAGTGAAACAGCAGGGGTGATACATTACACAAAGCAACAATCTACAACAATATGACAATAGAATTACTTCAGCCCCATTAGGCAGGTGCAGAAGAATAATTAACATGAATTTTTTCAATGGAAAGGAAAAAAAATCCCAACTTTTGTCGTGTATAAACTAGTTTTTGCCTCCAAAATGATGAGAAAATATGACAATGAGCAGAGTGATTAAAATGAAACCTTTATGTTTATCCTCTTTGTGAGTTTGGTTAATCATGAAATAAAATATGTACACGGTGTATTTTCTTATAGTCTGACAATGTTAAAACCGGCTGTGATGGCTCATACCAGCTTTTGGTCTTCTGTTGAGGTATAAGCATTGATTGCTCAGAATAAAAATAAAATATAAAAGGCAATGGGTTTTGAATTTTTAAACTTCCTGATATGAGATGTATTCAGTCATGCCTTGGATTCCATTCAGTATCTTTTTCCGTTTCAAATTCAAAACAAATCTGTGACACTGTTCCCAGGCTGGAAGTCAAAACACAGCACTGCACCAGCTACCACAAAGGAAAAACATGACTGCTACTGCTGAACCCAGGACACCTCCAATTTTAATCTGAACAACTGTTCTCTAAAATGACAATGTCTTATGAACAGAGCTTATTCTTAAAATCCAGCTCCTTTTCTGAAGTTTTGGAGTTCTATTAAAATACTTCTATTTAGTTTCTGTGAAAAATATCAATTTGGAGACAGACAGCCATGCGGTTTACTGAGGGACATTTGATTTTCTTCTTCTAGAAACAAAGAACTAGGTAAACACTACTGGTTATATTAGAAATATAGATAAAATATTTGGATAGAAGATCTCAAGTGATCAAGTTAGCATATCTTAAGAAGCTGCTGCTCTGCAGCCAGAGAGACTGCAGAAGGATGAATGTTCATTTTATGAGCCGAAGTTGCATGCTCTGGTATCTTTAACTAATTCATTCTACCTTGTGTACGCAATAGCCTGTGAGGAGCTGAAGGGCCCCATGTCTTTCAAACAATTCATCCTGTCTATACCATCACCCACCACTCTCTTTCCTCATGGCCTTTAGGCAGCTGATGGGCTACCAGTCTGCTAGTGCCAACTTCCATCCTGTACTGAGCTACTGTCTACTGGTGTATGTCTAGGCATCTCATATGCCTAGAATGCATATGGCTCACCTAAGTATATATACTCCTCTCCTCCTCTACTACTTGAGCAGACATATGACCATAACATAATTTTGCTGTATTAGCCTGGAGACACTTGCCATTCATGTGAGGCAAGTTGTTAGGACCATGTATTGCTATGATCAAATTTCCACTTACTTTGAAGAAGGAACAAGTAGCTACGACCTCTCAGTCAAATGAGATTAATTTCCATTTGAGAGTTGGGAGTCCCACAAGTATTTGAGGCTGCTGTATGAGCTGGTTACATAGATATTTTCAGGTTTATTCTTTTGAAAATTAAAAACTTGCCAAATTCCATCATCTTTTGTGTTTTCCTAAAAAAGTCAAATACTATAGACCTTTAGAGAGCTGGAACACTTATTTTGAAAAGAAGTCATGCTTTGGGATGAACATAACTTTTAGAAATGGGATCGCAACATGGTAGTTACCAAAATGCAAGCAGATGTTTGGTACTTTGTCCTCATTTGTGCATTTCTCCTGCTGCTATTTGAATCAGGTCTTTAAACCACTGATTTCTGGAACTGAGAATGCTAATTTTGTAACTGTCTTGCACTTAATACTCATTCCCTGCATAACAGCGTTGATGGACCTTTGTTCTATCCTTGCGCATCTTATGGCAGGCACATCTAGAGTGATCTCTCTGCTACAGTGACTTCTAACGTTCTGAGACTCTGCTGATGGCATCTAATTATCCCATTTAAATTTTGATGCCCTTACAGATACATCCTAGTTTTCATCCTATAATTTCAAGTTATAAAAGCTATGTTGACAGCCTGGCAGAAACTATGGCGAAACCACAGACAAAGAATGGACTGCTTCAGCTGCAATGACTGACATGGAAATGTCAGAGTGGACAAGTATCTCTTAAAGCAGGTGATGCAGAGATAAAACTCCCAGGACAGTTTCCAATGCTACAAAAAGTGCTCCCTCAAAGAATTTATACTATTGGAGGTTCTGCTACTGCTCCACAGGACTACTCCCTGAAAATGGTAACACTAAAAGCTGTCATTTCAGAGAAGATGAAAGAGCCAAGGAGGGCTAGCATCCCTTTCCTGCACAAACTCTGAAGCAACCCACAAAGGGTAGAAGCTGCAAAAGCATGCAGATGCCCAACATGTAGCTGAGATGGAGAAAGAGAGAGAGACACATGACTGACAGCCATTTGTACTGCGCTAAAAACACAGCGGTCTATGAAAGTGTCATGCACATTTTGCTCAAGGTAATAAATGGCTGTTGTTTTTTCTCATCTATCTGGACTTCTTAGTGTGTCTAAGCCTTCTTCTACCACTGATCCATCTTCAAAATAGGATTCAGGCAGCTAGAAATCTATTTTACGTGGACTGTTTTTCTAGAATGAAAACTTTAGAAACTTTTATTCCACAGCCTCTGACAAAACCATTTAACCATTTTTTTCTATCCTGTTTTTAGGCTGCTGTATGACCCTTCCAGCTAACTGCCACCCCTTCCCCAGAGAGTTCAGATGTGCCCTGTTCTTAAAGAGCTACAGGTCTCAAAATCTTCAAGCTGATGGCAGTATGAAACCTGCAATGAATAAACATTCAACCATGCTTATTAAAATAGCCGATACAGAATGGAAGTGATCTGTACAAAAACATTCTGTTGCACAGATTGAGAAATGCCTTGGGTTCCTAGCCACCTTTGCTTTTATGGGTTGTATGCATGACTATAGGGTATTTGGCAAGCTTCTACCTCAGCATCATTAACCTCTTGGGTTTGAGCCATTACTGTCACAGCTGATTTCTTTTGCAGCACACCGCTTGCAGTCAATAAAGCAATAGCAGACATCTGCCTGGGCACAAGCATTAGGCAGTAACACTTACTACTAAAGAACCCAGGATTTGTTCTGGGGGTCTTTACAGAGGGAGCTTAAGGGGAAAAACATCTGCAAGCTCAGCCAAGAGTAGGGAGATGTTGTGAGGTGGTTGCCGTGGTGATTAGACTCACTACAATAACCACTTCTTATGTGTTTCAGCTGCTCCATCCTGTGCAGATACCCAGCAGCCAGAAATATGGTATGCCTGGAGAAATCTCTGGTCGTGAAAAGTGAAAGGAATACAGAAAAGGTCATCTCTAGAAAAGAGGAGAAATAGCAGCTAAAAATAAAAAGAGTAATAGAGATATGAAGAAAAAACAAACAATTGCAGGAGCTGACACAAAAGTAGGCAATGCTCAAGAAAGCTGCTTCGTTCAAAGGTCCTGTTCTGCACCTCAGTTACACCCTTGTCATGCCATGCAACCTGCTGAGAAGGGCTCTGTCTGGCAGCATCATTACACTATTCCAGATTCCTGCTACAGACTCCTCCCTTTCTGCACCCCAGCCCAGTGAGAACTCACCTTCATTTTCTCAGGTAGAAGTACCTTCTTGCAGATTTCTGTCCCTTGACTCATTGACCTATTATTGGAATATGATGCATACTCATTTGTTAGCAGACCTGAGCATGTGGGTATGGGTGCACTTTCTAGAGCTCAGGTACTGTACTTTTCCTAGGGCTCAGATATCATATTTTTCCTTTCAATTTCGGGAGGAATACATTATTTTGTTGGTGATGAGCCACAAGAACAGTCTGCCCTGCCTTGTGCTCAGTGATGACTACAGAGTCAGTTCATGGGCAGTTACCTGTTTCAGACTGAAATCCACAAAAAAGCAGCCCATGAGAAGAGTTTTCTTAACCCAGCTTCTGAAATCCTGCCTCTTCAAAAACTTACATGCCTGCCTCAGCATTTTGGAGAGATTTTCAGCTGAAAAAAGGCACAATGGACCAAGACCACTTTTATTTACATCCACTTCTGAAAGCAAAAGTGGTAGTTAGTGTGTTTTGTTCTTGGAGTCCATCTTTCCCTCCCATTCTAGAACATACTCCTGGACAATAAAGAGAATTAGCCAGCACTCCTGTTTGTTTCCAATCCTTATTGCTTGCATTATCCATTCAATCTCTGAAAATTTATAAGAACAGAGTAAGTGGCCCATAATACTATAGCCTAAGGAAATGAAGCTGATGGAGAAGACTTTTTTTTAATAAGCAAACCAGCTGAAAGCATTGTTATTTGAAAAAAAAATTCATAGAAAAGAAGAGGCATTTACTTTTAATAGGAATAAATATTCAGGAGATTATTCACTCTGTGAGCAACGAAAACTGAACACTAAGTCAAGATGCATTTGCCTTATGACCAGTTTTACATAGAATACATGAACCTTTGGGTACAGCCCTCTATTTCATAGACTCCACTGAACTGGCTGTCTAGATCACTAGATTAGAGAGTAATACTTGTTGGCTTACTTATCATCTTTCTTTATGGCTTCCTAAGGATAAAAATTATGAGAGTACCTCTCCCATGATCCTGCTATAAGGGTGCAGCTTCTGAGGTGGATGGGTTTGATTCCTATTTAATAAAGAAGGGAATCAAATCCTGGATACACATCTAATTTCCAACCTTTGTTAGATGAACCCCCTGAGATTAGTTTGATTATTGTGATGAAGGAGAATCAGCACCTGAGTGGGAGATAATACTTCTCTGTGGAAGTTTCTTTTGGGAAGTCTTCATATGGAGCCAGAATGAAAAATGAAGGCTCTGTATAAATCAAATAGGCGCACATTATATCTACTCCAGGGTTAATGTTCCTGTGACAAATATTTGGACACAACTGCTATTTAACAGACAATGTTAGACTGACATACAAAGTCTATATTTGTATCATCAAAAATAAATTCTAACTTGTACTAAATGTACTCATAGCAGGGGTAGCCATTTTTTGCCTTCATCATGTGAGTGATCACATGGCGTTATTTCTTTTGATAACCTGACATGAACATCATACTTTGGAGGTGAACTACATTCATGTTATCTCTGAACACCATGTTCTTCCTTCCCCACGTCTCACCTACAGTTTATTTGGAGAATAATAAAAAGGCTTCTTAAAACTGGTACAGAGTGAATAATCTCTTGAATATTTATTCCCATTAAAAATAGATGCTTCTTCCTTTCTATGAATATTTTTCAAAAAGCAATGCTTTCAGCTGGTTTGCTTATAAAAAAGGCTGCAAACATTACTAAAGGAATTGGCAGCTTTTATTCGCAAGAGAGTTTTCCCTGGAAGGGAAGTGTTTGGTGAATCCTCTTTCTTGCTTACCCCCCAGCAGTTATCACTGCATATAAAGAGGTTGGATGAGCCCTGAAGGTAGTAGGAATATTTGTCCCTATACAAGCATTTTAGAAATGCCAAGTCAGTGTGACTAATGGGTAAGACAGAAAGCAAAGCCGGTGATCTAAGATGAATAGAAGCATTAGAGGAAAAACAGGAATGCAAATCTCACATTGTTAAAAAAACAGACTTTATGTCTGCTCCAGAATTTTGTTTCAGCAGCTCTTATAGCTCATGGGCTTTTTCACTGTATAGAACGATTGTAAAACCTGCAAAAACTGGGAGAGATAGAGCCTGTAGAAGCTGCTGTTTGTATTTAAAGTTGCTTGATGGAAGCTGCTAAGCAATACTGAAAATGCTGGCAGGAATCCCATAGTTCAGAGGGAATTTCCATGTGCTGACTCAGACGTGAATTTTAGCTCACTGGAGTAGTACAGCTGATCCTACTGAGGTTATGAAATCTGGAAACAAGGCTGAATTCAAGGTGAACTACTGCAGTTCTTACAAGCACACACAGAAGACACAAAAAGGAAGAGTGATGAATGTAAACAGAGTATAGTTCACTATCATCCAGAGTACTGCTCTGAGAAAAAATTACAAAGACATTCAGCTGAAGAGTAAGTCAAGTGACAACATCTGGGTATAGGGACAACAAAGTTCTTGCCCTCCCAAATTAACAAGACAGATAGATTATCAGGTGTTTAGCCACAGGACTGATGGCCTTTAAAGGCTGCCATTTCCTAAACTGTGCTACTTTTTTATGCGCTACCTTTAGCAAAACAAACATATACTTACATTTCAGTATGGATGTTAAATCTCCTAATAAACTTTTCTGATACTTTAGGGTATAAGTCCAAAATTACTAATGCAAAATCAATTTTCTAACAATACCAGTGAAAATGGAAATTCTAGATTCAGTGTAGATGCAGAAGTAAGATGATTTTTCTGAAAAAGGACATGCAGAACCTAACCCAGCCCCTGTGAGAGCAATTTAATCGAGCTGCAGGGCAGTAACAGGAAGAAGCTCTTCTTTAACTAGTGCTTATGTATTCCTATGGGAAACTTGCAGACAAATTCTCACAATCTTGCTTTTTCTATTTCCTTTTTCATTGTCAAGAAAGTTTCTGAAGAGCTACTTGCTGGTTATATTTTTATTATTCAGTAATACTTTAAAACATTTTGACATCTTTATTTGTATGGGAAACATCACCCCTTTCCTTCCAAAATCTTTGAAAACTTATCACCAACCACACCATCTGCTTTTTCTGGTTGGTACTGTTTGTGTCTCAAGCTAATAAAACAATTCAGAAAAATTCATTCGATATGTCCCTGTCCACTGTGGCTCATCAAACGCATCATGGGTTTCTCAAATTTCTTGTTGATTTGGAAGTTTTGTGGAAAAAACAACAAAACAATGAAAAAACAACCCCACACAGGGTTCTTCATCTTTCAGTCATTTCTCAGCAATCTTTTGCAAGCACTGTGTTTCAGCATCAAGCCTGTGATTGGATGTAAACCAAGAAGATTGCTGAGACTGATTAGAACCTCTTCTCAGAGCTAACACTTGAAATTACAAATTGGAAATATTTGTGGCTGTATAGAAGCTTGGTTAATTATTTTATTTTTCCTTTTCCTGGTATTAAAAATTTCAAATAAGACTGAAAAGTTTAATAAGCAGCTGATTATAGACGTGATAAAATGGTCTTGCTATCACAGGCAAGATTTTCAGAAGCAAAGTAAAGTTTTCATCCATTGAGGTCCATGATAAAATCCTGTGTGGACTCAGTGGGAGTGGGATTTTAAGCGTTGCCAAGTACTTTCCAGAATCAATGAATTCTTTTAGAAAAAGGAAGAAAGATTTAACAAACAAGTGGCAGCTTTCAAAAACTCTTAGGCAAGTGCTATTGTGTGCTATTTTGCACACTGAGAAAGGCAAATACCTATTTTCTTTTCTGAAATGACACTTATCTTACACATAATAATAGCTTGTTTAAAAGCAAAACAAAACTGCATTGAAATATGTAGGTTTTTTTTCCATTTGCTTATTTCAACTTCCATGCCCTTTAACTTCAATGTCACTTTCTTTCCATTGAGCTACGTGAATTTTATTAAGGTTTCTTTTTACTTGGTGCTAAAATATTTGTGTTGACATAATTAGATCTTATGGTCATGAAATAACACTTATTCAGCTGAATATTCAGCATTTATTCACTACATGTCCTGTTTCATCAACAAATTCTAATCTACGGCTCTTCCTCTCTAAAGACAGAAAGCAGAGTTAATGAAATTTGCAGTAAATTTTCTGTGAATGAAATCAACTGAAAACAGTGTGGGTTTTGACAGCAACTGTATTGCTTAAGGGAAAGGAAATTTCTGCCCAATTTTGGGTGGCAGCTTTGGGGGATTTTGCTTAGAAGCAAGATTTTTTTTTTTTTTTTTTTATTTTTTAGTTAAAATTCACATCACCCTTTCTTTCTAGAAGAAGATACACTGTGTTATTTTCACACAAGGCTAGGGTTAGGTACCAGCAGATTAATGCTCTTTCTAGCAAATACTGAAATGACATCAGGCTTGTGTTTCAGAGAGAGTGCTCTGAGGGATTAGCAGTTCTGTGTGGACATGGCACAGGCTTAAGCCATGAGGAGCCTCCCCAACAGGAGCAGAAGGCCATAAACTATTTCTACAAAATACTTCTAAGAATTCCTCCAGTATGAAGCAGTTGCTTACTCATGAGTCACCTTGTCATGTGGTGTAGGCGACCTACTGCAACAAGCTAACTTGTACCCAGACTCTTTTTTAGTTTTCTCACTTCCTTTCAATCTGCCTACCAGCTTCCAAGAGCTAGACATGTCCCTGTACATGTGAGGAGGCGAAAGCTACAGTTCATTATCAAGTGGGTGGGTATTTGTGGGTTTTGAGAGATGGACACAATATTTGCACAGATGCAAGCACAGGAAGAGTTCAGTCTTCAGCAGGAAACTTATTTAAGTTCTTCCGTAGGTTTATTCACATTAACAGGGGACTTCGTGATTTTTGACTCAGAGAGTTCTCTCTCTAAAGGTCTGTAAAAAGAAGAAATAGAAACTAATACAGAATAAGTTTTTGGTTTAAAGGAGTACATTTCTCAGTGTAAAAACTCACTTTGTTCCTCTAAGATAAGCAAAAACTTACAATTAATTGGGAAGGGAAAAAATATTGCAGCCAGCATAGCTTAACTTAGTTGTGAGATAGTGGTAGGGTACATCTACAGAGTATATTTTCAGGCAGATTTGATCTCACCGTGCTCATTCCCTGAGCCAACTGAAAACCCAAAGCTCTGTATTGGCAGACATGTAGCTGTAGTTCTCACAACACTCACTCTAAACTAATAAGTCTGGCAGAGGGAGAGAGTATATTAGCTCATTCTTAGTTCCAGCAGCTACCCAGAAGGCATTACAACACACTTGAGAGATATCTCATACAAACTACTGATATGTCCCCACCACACAGAAGTGACTGCAGTGTGCTGTAGGGACAGCTGAGGCACCAGGAGCTGTGACAGCTCAAAGTGAGGTATTATACCTTACATCCCAGGCAGACTATTACTGAGTTAAAGCTGGTTTAGCTGTAACTCCTGTGGTTGAACCTGTGAAAATAATCCAGTTTCTTCCAAGCAAAACTCTAGTAATCTCAGAGCAGCATGCATGATTTCTATTCTTGGGCTCAACAAGGTCTATTTTAGCCTCGGGTACCTCTGAATATTTCCTGGGTATAGAGTTCATGTGACATAACTTCTAAAAAGTGCCTTGCTTACAATCTACCAGGCCAGGAAAAAAAGCAAACAAAAAACTATAGGAGGGAGATGAGCTAGGATAAAGTATAACATATTGTCAGAGGAAATAAATTGTCATCTTGTTGCCCCTATCATTAAAGAAGACCACACATTTCAGAAGCTGGTAAGTATAATTTTTTTTCTGTCTGGGGCTGTCAGATGAATTCAGGACTGAACTCGGGATTCCTGATTCAGAAGCAGGGTCACCAGTACTGCAGCGAGGCACTTTGTTTACTCCTTGTAGAGACACAAAGATGTGGATGCTAGAGCAGAGGAGCATCTCTGCTGTGAGCCTGCTGTGTGCCTGTGCAGCCAACAAGCTAAACAGCATCCTGGGCTGTATCAACAGCAGCATCCAGTACATCAAGGGGAATCGTCATTCCCCTTTTCTCAGCACTCCTTAGATGGCACCTAGAGTACTGTATCAAATTTTGTCCCACCCGGTACAAGAAAGACATTGATCAAATGGGCAAGTTCAGTGGAGGCCCACCAAGATGGTCAGAGGCTATCCTTTGGGGCAGAGACCAAGGGACCTGGATTTGTTTGTCCGGGAAAAGGGAAAGCTCTGGGGAACCTAAGCAGGGCCTTCTAGTGCCTACGAGGAAGTCATTAGGAAGACGGAGTCAGGCTGCTCACAGCAGTGTGTGGCAGAAGGAAAAAAGACAGTGAGCATACATAAATAAAGAGGGTTAGATTACATATAAGGGAAATCTTTTTCACCCTAAGGGCAGCCAAGCAGCGGAAGAGGCAGTCTAGGTTCTCATGCAACCTCCACTCTTGGAGGTTTGTGAGAGGTGACTGAATAAAGACCTGAGCCATGTGGCCTGATCTTTTAGCTGAGCCTGCTCTGAACAGGAGGCTGGACTAAAGACTGTCAGAAATCCCTTCCAATCTCAACTATTCTATGATCCTATTTCTTCAACAGCTTTTTAGGGAGGTTACAGGCCACTTCACCAAAGCACTTACACATACTTAGACTGCTCTTAAAGGCTTTCCTACAGGCAGCAACTGCAAGCAGACATGTTTTGATCAAAGTATTAGCCAAAAATACTTTCATTCACTGTTTACTTTGGGGTAACACCTTATCTTTGCACAAGTTTCATTCTTCATTTCATAACAGATGAGGGGTTTTGCCAGTTCTTTTTCACTGCTTAGTTCCTCAAATGCATTTTCATTCTCTTTCAATTTTTTTTTCTTTCCATGTTTTACTTTGTTCCCAAGCTCCTACTACATGTAAATATAACTTCTTTTACTGAAATTCGTTATAGTAGACCTTATTCAAAGATACGCACAAGGGCAATTACTGCGTGTATTACCAAACATCAGCTAATCTTCAGCAACTGATAGGCTGTTGCAAACTTTCTAAGAAGGTTATCAGCTTATGTTTCTTCGTGTAAGCAGAAGTCTTGCTTCACCGTTGCACTGGAATGTGTTGCCCA
The DNA here is from genome assembly GCF_033815535.1 of Pezoporus flaviventris. Classification (NCBI taxonomy): domain Eukaryota; kingdom Metazoa; phylum Chordata; class Aves; order Psittaciformes; family Psittacidae; genus Pezoporus; species Pezoporus flaviventris. The sequence goes on from NW_026892555.1 coordinate 36,076,656, forward strand.
AGGAAGTTGTGAATGCTCCATCCCTGGCGGCGTTCAAGGCCAGGCTGGGCAGAGCCCTGCCCGACGTGGTCTAGAGTAAGGTGTCCCTTCCCATGGCAGGGGGTTGGAACTGTATGATTTTAAGGTTCTTTCCAACCCTAAACATTTTATGATTCTCTCAGGTTGCTACAGAAAGCCTTAAAACAGGTCAATATGATACATATTCAACTGGCATCCAAGGAAAACACTTCTGATTTTGGTGTCTTCCTGGATATGAAATGCAGTTGGTAGAATCAGCTTTATTAATTTGGTTATTTATATACTCAGAATGTATCTAACTTCATTTATCACGGCATGTGACTTCTATGCATAATGCTCTTGTGTATTGTACTTCAGAATAAGCTGTGTGTCAAATCTTTGAGCATTCTTTGCACAAGCTATTTTGAACTTTCAACTGTTAAAAATGTAAATATTTTTTTTTTTTAAAAGGTAGTTTGATCTGAGGTGAGTGCCTGTCGTGGTTTAAACCCAGTCAGGTAACTTGTTCACTCACTCCCAGTGAGTGGTGCCGAGCTGACAACAATCAAGGTCCGTGTCCGTCTCCCCACCCCCCCCCACTGCACCGGGCCTCTCCCCTTCCCCGCTCCCGGAGGAACGGGGAGGAGGATCGAGAGAGTGCAACTCCTACGGGTTGAGACAAGAACAGTCCAGCAACAAATCACCACCGCTACTATCAGCTAAAACAATGATAAGGGAAAATAACAAGGGAAGAGAATACGATACCACCGGCCAAGAAAACGAGTTCCACCCGGAAGCTCCTGTCCTTCCGGGTAACTCCCAGTTACTCCCCACCCCGGGCATGACGTGCTGTGGTATGGAATACCTCCCCGGCTAGCCCGGGTCAGGCGCCCCGTCTCTGCTTCCTCACAGCTTCCCCTCTTCCCTGGCAGAGCATGAGCCTCACAGAGTCCTTGGTCAGGGTAAACATCACTTAGCAACAACCGACAACATCGGCTTCACCAACGCTGTTCTCAAAACTAGAAGTCAAAACACAGCACTGCACCAGTTAACACAAAGGAAAAAACATGACTGCTACTGCTGAACCCAGGACAGTGCCCTATTCTAAATTTTTTTTCTCGAGTTGTCTAAAATGTACCAAAGTACCTCCTCAGCATAGTTCTGGTTACCTGCCATTTGCTACAAATGGGACTTAATCACACCACTCTTATTCAATATAAATCAAAACTGTCCCTAGACCTTAAAACTTGTAGTTTCAAAGAAACATGAAAGATTTAGGCATGTGCAGCCCTTGGACTTTTATTGGGAATAACAGCATTGCGTTGCGAGAATCCTTGAGTATTTCAGCTTTAATTCTTCAGCTCCCACGTCATAGCTGTGCTCAAAAATAAGACAGGTTTGGTTTTGTTTTTTTTTTTTTCTATTTTATTTTTATTGCATAAAAATGAGTCATTGTGATATTTAATTCCTCAGAAATGGACATGCACCATGAAATGAACTTTTTTTTTGTTCTCAATTAGAACAACCATTTGTCTTTAGACTGAGATGTTGATGTATATTATTCTGCCTGCACAAATATATTTGGTCACTTCTCATTCATCTTCCTCATTGTTATTCCTATGCCCTTAGGTAGCTAGCTAAATGTTGCTGAAATCGAATTATCAGTTGACTGAATGTCGACCTAGTATACTGACATAACTGTGAGATCACACCTAGAATATTGTGTTCAGTTTTGGGCCCCTCATTAGAAGAAGGATAGAGCAGGTCCAGAAAGGAGCAACAAAGCTGGTGAAGGGCCTGGAGAATCAGTCTTATGAGGGACGACTGGGAGAACTGGGGTTGTTTAGTTTGGAGAAGAGAAGGATCAGGGGGCACCTTCTTACTCTCTACAACTATCTAAAAGCAGGTTGTAGCAAGGTGGGGGTCAGTTTCTTCTCCCAGGTAACAAGCAATACTTGTTACAAGCTGCACCAGGGGAGGTTTAGATTGGATATTAGGAAAAATCTCTTCACAGAGAGGGTGATCAGACTATAAACAGGCTGCCCAGGGCAGTGGTGGAATCACTGTCCCTGAAAGTGTTCAAAAACCGTGTAGATGAGACCCTCAGTGACATGATTTAGTGGTGGTCTTGGCAGTCCTGCATGGACTTGATGATCTTAAAGGTCTTTTCCAACCTAGCTGATTATATGATTTTATGATTCTATGATTCTAACTGAAAGGCTGCATAATACCACCTGTTTAGTCAGATGGCAAAATGGTATAATTTGTTATTTCTTTTACTTTTATTTGAATGCAACAAATTTAATTTTATAAACAGGGAATTAAGTATGGAGACTATTCATAGGTTTCTTGTAGAAGAGCTTAGCATAACGAGGTCACCTGGGCTGCAATTGATATCATTGCTTGTGTTACATTGCATGTAATTAAGTGAATAGCTTGAATATGTGGCTACAAGGTTGGAGGTGCAAAGTGGTTAACACTTCTGGGTCACATCTTCAGTCTTTGTGTGCTGTTGATAGAAAGCACTCATGCAGGCAACTAAATAGACAGGAATTTCCCTAAATAAAAGTGAGTACCATAGAACAAGTTAAAAATGTTAACAATAACTTACTTTTACTGTCAATCAGTGATAAAATGAACCATTACCAGCTGCTGAGAGAGTTTTCTAAATGCTTTTTTTTACAGATCACAACTTAGAGCAACCCATGGGCTGTTCTAACCTCTAACAACCTGACTTTTCTTTGGCATCTGCTCAACACTCCCCACTGATTAGCTTAGCCAGATCCTCATTTGTCTCACTGGCTTACAGAGATCCTATTATGAAAAGCCAAATTATTCCCACCTGTAAAAGGCTAAAGTGTCTAACTTGGGGCTGTTGATGTCAAGATGCTGAAGATGTTGAGATGAATGGAACCCAGGTATTTTTTGCCAAGCCTGCAAGTGAAAGTCCTATAGTGTGTTTAGCTGAAACAACCTTGACACTCTGTTTTCAGCTGCAAGCTATCACTCTAACTCAGGGATGGCTGAGTACATCCTCTGAGCACTTCTTGGTGCATGAATGCACAGGCAGGTGGATCTTACATGCTTTAGCTACACACCTTGATAGGTCAGTGCTTAGGAAATCTATATCTTACCCACTTTATCTACTGTCAGTCAGGATTTGTTTCAGTCTAAGGGTCTGGTCATGGGATTTGTGATGTTGCATGGCCAAAGCAAGAGATGAAGATAGCAAAGGAATGGTCATTTTTCTTCTGTAGAGGAGTTCTGCAAAGTGGGCACAGCAAAAGTAAGTCACCCATATGGAAAACAATTAGTGAGGAGGACAGGAAGATCTTTCTTGTCAGCAGCCTACAACTTGTTTGTTAGGGCATTTAAAATTAGACAAAGTCAGCCAAACTAAGACTTACCTCAAATGAATATTCAAAGTGAGAAGCTAGATGTTGTGCTGTGCTGCCTTCAGGCTGATGAAGCAATAAGGTATTCAGAGAGGTAAGTCTTAGAGCATTAAACAAACAAGAAAGTACCTGAGAAAGCCACGAATCAGAGGTTTGATTGTTGTCAGAGAACCTGTCTAACCTGTCTCTCAAGCTGCTTATCTGTGCTAAAAATTGCTTTGAGCACTTCAAATTACAAGTGCTCAATCTGCATAAAGTGGAAGTAATACGCTGGCAAAGTCCTGTACAGGTAGCAATCAACATCATCCTGGACAAGCTACAATATTCCTAAGATGTTTTAAGGAAGACCTGCCAGAGAAGCATTATAGTTATTAACCCTGATTGTCAGAATGTTGGGCAGGCTTGAGTCTCAGGAGCTGAAGCATTCAAATAAATAAATAAAAGATTACTTGATGTGCATCACTGCTTAGGGACTGTGAGTCTGAAACCAGCATCCTGAGTCCATAAAGATAACAGCTTGCTCACAATTGATGTGAATGGATGGCAATAGGAACCTTTAAAGGTGATCAGCAAAGACAGAAAAAAGGGGTATTATACTGTTTTCACTATGTAATGACTAAAGAAGTCCTGAAACTTTCTTCCCCCCATTCTCACATTTCACATTTTGTATGACCTGCTTTCCTGGATGATTCTATAACAGATTAGAGGGAAAGTATAATTATGACCCCACATTATACCACAAAACCAATACTGAGTTAGGAACAAAAAGAGTCATGGTTTTTAAAATTAAACCCACTGAACTCTTGGAGTTCATATTTTTGTTAGCAGCTAGTTAATTCCAATCTCCTATCTTAGAGCCTTAACTTCTATCTCTGTCAAAATTCAACACCTCCAGTTCTACAATAAAATGATAAAAAAATGCCAAATCCATTTCTTTGGATATTCCACAGATGTCACCGAGAAAAATAAAACTAAACCTGATATTACCAGAATGTTTAGTCAAAAAATAAGTATAAAATAAGGGTGAAGCTGCCACTGTGTTGGCACACAGCAAAACAAGAAATGATGCTAAGTGACATAATGCCATTATCTCTGCCATCTTTGAATCTGTAATGCTACAACATTAAAAGATGTGTGTTTAAGCTCTTAAATGAGATCTCATGTAAATAACATCAATATCTGACACGTTAGCATGCAAAAGTTGCTGCAACAGCTTATTTAGCATGAGTAACTTAACAGAATTGAAAGAAACTTGGAGTTCAAAGACATGCTTCAGAAAAAAAAAGTACATTGCACAAAAATATAAAACTAAAGGGCTGGGCTTTTTTCTGGCAAATTACATTCTCTTCTGGTATCTTATAGATCAAGACTGGTTTCAGGAAGCTCTTTTGTGACTAATGTTATTGCTCAGCAACAGCATTTACTCCCTGAGAAAGAGAAGAAATAATCAAAGCTGATCCAAACAGTATAAGCAGATATTCCACATGGGGTAAAAATCTGAACCATTTATGATAGCCAAAGCATTCCTTAAATCTCTCCCAAAATAAGCATGGATAAGGAAACAGTCACAGATGGCCAAAAGATGAATCAGAAATAACCCACAGGAAGCTTAGTTCCAAAAGTAATTGACATAGTCATCAAATCAATTTCTGTTGGTACAGACACTTTTGCACTCAATCTGTTTCCTCACCCTGTAGATCATTTGGCATGTCGTTCAAATCACTGCTGCCCAATAGGAGCAGTTATGAGAGGTTTGGGTACTTTCTGGAGTTCACTTTCCACATACTCACAAAGATGTCAGGTGAGGACCAAGTTATTCTTTCTGGTAACTGAGCATTTGTTAAGATATTTACTTTTGAGATGTAGTGTTTTCCCCAGGTATTTTCCATTTTGTGTACAGGAAGAGAGAGCCCTGGGACACTGTGAAACTTTGGACAAGATGTTCCTTCACAATGATTACAGTAAGAGAAAAAATGCACAGACCTGGTTGCCAATGTGCTTTTCAGGCTAAGCATTTAGGTCATTAGTCAGAGCAATAGCAGTGACTTCTTCCATAGTTCAGAGATTACTGCACAAAGTAATAAGGAAGAGTATTTTGTAAAAAGAAAAAAAAAAATCTATTCTTTCAGCATAACTAAAGCACTTTTCAAATTGTGAGAGATTTAAAAGTAAAAAAGGAGTGTATTGCCATAACTGGCAGGAAAAAGGAGAAAGAAGGGAATTCTACCTGGAGAAACACCCACTGAGGAAGTGAATCAGAAACTGAGTTTAATGCTTCTTTCAGGCAGTAGATTGCCAGCTGAGTAGGAACATATTTTGTTTGCTGGGTTGATCAGTAGAAATGACACATTAGTAATTTCCAGCTGCCTACCTGTCTATAAAGTGCCTATCTGTGCACTATCCAGAAGTTTAAAGTTGTTCAGAAGCATAATAGTTGAAAAATGTTTGAGGTACTGATGGATATTTATTCCTGTTCAACTGAGGAGATGGTTCCTCTGCTTATTTCAGTAAGACTGAACACAAAGCTGTAATGGGTTTTGGTGTGCTTGTGCAATATAAGAAACATACTGAGTGTCCTAACAAGTGATATATCATGCCAAAATACCTCGGTGATCTAGGAATCTGGTATGTTTTGCAACTAGTTTATATTTCTGTCACTGTGGGATGAAATTGGAATTTTTGGACCAAAGAGCCATTCCTGAATCATGAATTCTTGCTCTCCTTCTGGGAACGAATTGTATAGAAAGAGCAGGCAGATGCCTCTTCCAGTGGAATGCCAGTATGAGAAGAAACTTGCTGCATGAAAAGAAAATAAGAGGCATCATTACAGAAAACTAAATACAATAGAAATAGAGGGCAGGTTGTGCTAACCAAGATGATATTATTCACCGTAATACATTTACAAAGACAGCACAGAAGGCTGAGGTGCCAGGGTCCCACTACCGGCCTGAGCACACTCAGTACATATAATAAATCTACTATCTCAAACCTGTGTCTCTACAGCTGCTCAACAGTCACCTGTATCTGGCCCAAGGGATAGACCCAACTATTTCCAGCCCACAAGTGTAGGTTCCTGAACCCTGGGCTAAAGGAAAATGTCATTGTGTGTTGCAACACTGAAGTTTGTAATCCCTGAGATACATACATACATAAAATATGCCACAACTCTCAGCTGATCTCCAGCTATATCAGTTTGCTATTAGGTAGCAAAAGTAAACAATTTAAAATCTTGTAATCAAAAGAAGAAAAATGAATTTTTCTCCAAAAAAGTTAGAGTGAAATTGGATTTCAAAGTGCATTTTCCAAAGAATTATTTCTTCTTAGCCTGTTCATACCACAGAACTAACAGGAAATACAATTGACATCCAGAGTGTCTGCTCCAAGTAGGGAAATCACATTTGTACTAGATGAGCCTCAAGTACTTAGGGGTAATTAGTAAAGACATCAGGTGGAAAAGGCTTTCCTACAGAGCGAACAGTGATGGAGTCATAGAAAAAACAGACTTTCACAGAAAATAAGAGCATCATTTGAGAATGCCCGAGGGAAGAAAGCAAAATTTTCAAAATTCAGATCTATTATCAGAATAAAGAAATATAAGATGGATCTGATGCATGCAGGCCAATCAGTAACACAGTAAATAATATATAATTCTGGTCTATATTGCATTTGTGTAATTTCACTTACATTTTAAGTCCAGGATGTTCAATAACGAGTACTGATTTTGGATGTACAACTTTGGATGGTCAACTGCTGAGATGAGTAGCTCAACAGAGGACGCCTTCAACACCGGAACGGGGCGGGAGGAGATCAGCGTCCAGGAGCCTCAACTCAGAGCGACAAGAGCCACCGAGGGACCCTCAAGTCCTTGAGAGGACCTGCCCAGGAGCCGGCAGCTCAGCTGGCGACAGCGAGCAGCTGACTCACACGGAGCGGAGCCAAGAGGAGCGGCACCAGCCCTGACTGGGTAAAAACCTGCCTCAGGGAGCGCGATAGAGGCAGCTTGCGCCGGGTGGTGAGCACTCGTCATGTGAGCAGGCCCCAGTCCGGCAGCTCTGCTCTGGCTGCCCCGGCTGCCCCGGCGGTGGCCAGCGTAGGCACCCAGACAGAGCCGGTGAGAGGGGAGGCTGCAGTGCAGAGCTCGGGGTGCAGAGAGTGCCTGCACTGGTCTGGTGAGGGGAGGGTGCACAATGGGCAGGGCTGCACTCGGTGCTCCCTGGTGGAGGTGCTCCCGCAGCAGGTGGCTGAGCTGCGGGATGCTGTTAATAGGCTGCAGGATGTCAGGGAAGCTGAGAGGAAGCAGGAATGCTTGCTCCAGGCCCAAACTGTGCAGGGGCCTCGAGCTTCCCCTCTACCTCATGAAGGAAAGAAGGAGACCATTAACCCGGGAAGCTGGGAATTAGTGACAAAAAAAAAAAAAAGAAAACAACAGAAAAAGGAGGAAGAGGATAATTAAAAACAAGGGGCTTCCTTCTAAATCTGTTGTCCCCATGCAGAACTGCTTTGCTGTCCTGTTGGAGGCTAATGAGGAAAGGCACTCGCACCAGAAACAGCTGACTGATGCATTGCTGTCCTGGGTTCAGCAGTAGCAGTCATTTTTCTCCTTCTTGGTAGCTGGTGCAGTGCTGTGTTTTGACTTTTGGCTTGGGAACAGAGCTGATAACAATGATGTTTTGGTTTGGCCAAGGACTTTGTGAGCCTCATACTCTGCCAGGGAGGAGGAGAAGCCAGGAGGAAGCAGAGACAGGACACCTGACCCAAGCTAGCCAAAGAGGTATTCCATACCACAGCATGTCATGCCCAGGATGTAACTGGGAGTTAGCCAGAAGGGTGGGGAGTCTGCAGGGTTGGAGGAGGTATCAGTCAGTGCTTGGTTTGGTTGGGGGGGCAAGTTATCAGTTGGCTGGTGATGAGGTGTTGTATTCTTTTCTCTTGTTATTTCCTTTATCATTATTATTATTGGTGGTAGCAGTAGTGATCTGTGTTATACCTTAGTTACTAAACTGTTCTTATCTCAACCCGTGGGAATTGCATTCTTTTCGATTCTCCTCTCCATCCCTCCAGGAGTAGGGGGGAGGAAAAGAAGGGGGGGGGGGGGAGTGAGTGAACGAGTTGCCTGACTGGGTTTAAACCACAACAGTTCTTTTTGGTGCCCAACGTAGGGCATGAGGGGTTGAGGTAACAGCAGATCTGACCAGATTAATAGTCACTCGTCACAATGCTGATTTATTGGCTCTCAGAGTTGTTCCTCTTGATCTCACAGTTTCAGAATGTAGTACATTACTTAGACCCGGTATTTGCTGTGTTAGTGTTTATCAAGTGTGGAGCTTGGGCTAAGGTTTTTGTTTCACTGTATGGCAATGGCTTGTAATACGGGTGGGCTCCAGCAGCAGGGTGGGACGGACGTGGCCGTGGACTTGTACCTGGCCGTCCGGCTGCTCTTCACCGTCCTGGCCCCCGCCCTCGCCTCCGTCTTCGTGAGGCCTCGGGGAGCCGAGGGGGAGCAGCCCCGGGAGCCGGCGGCTGCTGAAGAGGCCCGGGAGAGCGGCCCCGGGGACCAAGCGGCGGCGGGAGCGGGGCCGGAGGCCGCGAGGGGACGGCTGCCGGTGGAGGAGGTTGGGGCGGTCGAAGAGCGGAAGGAGGCGGCTGCCGAGCAGCGGGAAAAGGCGGTGTAGGAGCCGAGCCCCGCGGAGGAGCGGAGCCCCGCAGCCGAGACCAGCCCCGTGACGGCCGAGAGCGTTCCCCGAAACATCTCTACTGGTGCGGCCAGGAAAAAGCAGCGGATCGTAATAGTAGTAGGGGACTCTGAAAGGGACAGAAGCACTTGTCTGTCGGCCTGATCCGGTCTCAGGGGAGGTGTGTTGCCTACCAGGGGCACGGATCAGGGGTGTTGCAGACAGGCTGCCTGCTCTAGTAAGTCCCACGGACTATCACCTGCTTCTAGTGACACATGTGGGTGCTAGGGATATAGACAGTAGTAGCCTGGGGAACATAAAGAAGGACTACAGAGCCCTGGGAGAGGTGGTTAGAGGCTCTGGAGCTCAGATGTCTTTTCATCAATTCTCCAGGATACAGGGGAGGACCTAAAAAAAGCTAGGAGGATTGGCCAGGTTAATAAATGGTTAAAAGGGAGGTGTCATAGTCAGGGGTTTGGGTGTCTTGAACATGGGACCCAAGTTTGTAGGCCAGGTCTAGTGGGGGCTGGTGGAGCTGCTCTAAAGAGCAGTTTTGGTAGGAGGCTTGCCAGACTGGTCAAGGAGGCTTTAAACTAGATGTGTTGGGGGAGGGGGGCATCATTCCATCCCAACACACCCAGTCAGTTGCCAGCACCTATAATAAATGCTCAGAGCAATGTAGAGATATCCCAGCCCCTCCAGCCAATGAGCCGGCTTCATTTGGAGCTCGGCTCAGATGCCTCTATACAAATGCCCGTAGCATGGGGAACAAACAAGAGGAATTAGAGATGTGTGCACGTCTACGGGGGTATGATATAATAGGCATCACAGAAACATGGTGGGATGGCTCCTATGACTGGAGTGTTGGAATGGAAGGTTACAGGCTCTTTAGAAAAGACAGGCCTGGCAGGCGGGGAGGGGGAGTTGCCCTTTATGTTAGGGATAGGCTGGAGAGTATGGAACTCTGTCTGAGGGCAGGTGAGCAGTTAAGGGAGAGTTGGTGGGTCAGGGTCAAAGGGAAAACGGCTACGGGAGACATTACTGTGGGGGTCTGCTTCTATGATTCTAACCTGTGGATGAAGCACTCTATAGACAGATAGGAGCAGCCTCATGCTCACAGGCCCTTGTTCTCATGGGGGACTTCAACCACCCTGACATCTGTTGGAAGGATGGTACAGCCCGGCACAAGCAATCCAGGAGGTTCCTCAATCGTGTGGAAGACAACTTCCTTCTGGAAGTAATAGAGGAGCTGACAAGGAGAGGTGCCATGCATGACCTTGTGCTCACCAAAAGGGAAGGGCTTGTTGGAAATGTGATGCTCCTGGGCAGCCTTGGATGCAGCTATCACAAGATGGTCAAATTTGAGATCCTCAGGACAGTGAGAAAAGCGTGCAGCAAGCTCAGTGCCCTGGACTTCAAAAGAGCAGACTTTGGCCTCTTCAAGAACCTGCTCTAGTAAGGTTCCATGGGATATAGCCCTAGAGGGCAGGGAGGCCTAAGACTCATGGTCGACATTCAAGGATCACCTGGGAACAGGAAGTTTAGGTTGCATGTAAGGAGGAAATTCTTTCCTGTTAGGGTGGTGAGGCACTGGAATAGGTTGCCCAGGGAGGTTCTGAATGCTCCATCCCTGGCAGTGTTCAAGGCCAAGTTGGATGAAGCCTTGGGTGAGATGGTTTAGTGTGAGGTGTCCCTGCCCATGGCAGGGGGGTTGGAACTTGATGATCTTAAGGTCCTTTCCAACCCTAACTGTTCTGTGATTCTGAGATGAAATCCTGTAATTATTCAGTGTCCAGAAATTATGAGTTCATACCCTTCCCTCCACCTTCAATGCTCCGGTCAGTTTTCATATTTCTTTGTTGAACAAGTCAATAGTTTCTCCTCACAACCCTCTTACTGCCCATAAAAGCTTCCCTTTATGCCCACCTGTTGCTGAGGAGAGACTTCAGTTCACAGACTCCTGGTGCAACAGCTTAAAACAGTTCCCTAAAAGCAGTCTACTGTTATGTCAATATAGTTGCCCTGATGCAGTAAGTATTAAACTGAAATTTCTCACAAAGAATTAGACCATATGGTTTCTCTGCTAGGTTTAGTGAATTAACTAACTCCCTCCTTTGTAACTTGCAATAAATAGCTATAAAACCTTCTGCTGTCTTTTTAAAGAATAGTACAAAGTACAAACACTGCAGAACTGGTTTAGCTCTTATCAAACAACAAGAAATGTAATTATATTGCATTTCCCCAAGAACTATTTTCTTTTATTTAACCCTGTTCCTTCAAAAAGACAGAAGAACTTATTGGTCTTACATATACTGCAGCCGGATTCAACAATCCATTGCAATTGCTGATTTTTTTCAGAGGCCTGTGCTCCTCAGCTGGACCACTGTGGTTCCCTACTTGTGCCCTGTTATTTCAGGAAAAATCCAACTGGACCCAATTTTTCTGTGAAAGTAAGGGCTCTAAATTGAAATCAGCTTCTGTGTCTCCCTTAGATCTCCTTTTACATGCTGCTGCTTTGCAGAGTCTTGTGTCACTCTCCCAGGACTATGTGTATTTCCTCTCATTCAGCTCTTGCCCACTGATCAGGTAAGCTATCTGCTATATTTTGGACCAGTTGCGTACACCTGTGTTTTGCATTCCTGTAAAAGGTAATTTTGATCTTATTCATTCTTTTAGCTGTGTATTCTTCTTGGAAGAAAAGGGATGGAAAATCCCACACTGACATGCGGTAATAAAAGGGCAGAACAATTTTCAGTTCCTATTGCTGCAAGTAATTTCTTTGTACTCCCAAATTCTGCCCCTGTCATATTGTCAGTAGCTGGTGGCTAGCAAGGTATCTTGAAGTTCAAAGCAGAGGTCTGCACATTCAAAAAGGTGTTGGAACAGAAAACCAAAAACTTTACCTAAATAATGGTGAGGATAGGTGACCTGTTGGAAATAAAGAAATATTACTTCTAAAGCTATCTGGAAAGAAACCAATTGACCTCAGTGCTTGCTCTGCCCTGAAGAATATCCAGGTAAATTTTGATGCTATAGCATTGTAAGCAAAAAACTCAAATGCCAACCAATTCATGATTGCAAATCATGGAAACTGTTGGAACCCAGGTGTCCCTTTTAGCACTACTTTGCAGCTTCTGCAGTATCACAGAGGTGGTCCAATGAGTAGGACTGGAAAATAATAGATAATTTGAAAACTCTTAGAAAAAAATCATTTAATTACTTTCCATTTCTCCTGCTTGCACCTGATAAATGAACATATTAAACTGTGAAGACTCAGGAGCCTTCAAAAGCCTTTGATGTGTATTAGAATAATCTAATAATTAACCTAATAATTCACCAGCATGACTCATTGAGGTGAAGTGAAACAGTGCTTATGATGAAGGGAATTCCAGATCTGCCAACCCCAAGGTACCAACCTGGCTTCATTCTCCTCTCCTTTGCCGTGGAGAGCTCTGAGCTCCCTTTGATCTACATCTTGCTGTGTTTTATTCTTGGTGAGAGGTTCTTTTTTCGATGCAGATATTTTAAAAAGCTGGGAACATCATGTTTAAAAAGGCAATATTAAGATATTGAGAAATAACATTTGGCTTTCATAATATAAATGTAAAAGAAGATAAATTTTCCCCCTGGGCTGTTTTTGTCAGTACCTGATATTAGAGAACACTGTTCAATCCAGAGTACCTATTAAATATTTTGTATTGATGTGGTTACTGGATCTAAGTGTGAGCCCTCTCTTTAAAGTAAGAAAACCTACCCTCACAACTTACCCTGCTTCTTTGTCTAATACGATAATATTGGTCTTACTTCTGTTCTAGAGGATAGTACTTCAGCTCCTCTAAGTGCCGTTAAAGAGGTGCCTGTTTTGCATTGATAAATTGCTCCCTTTGCCTTTAACTGGAGGCATAATGATCCATAATAATATAACTCTGTATTTGTACCAGGACCAGAAGTGATCACCGATTTTATGTACTCAGATTAAATAAGTACTTTTATCCTGATTTTGTAATGTACTGGAAAGCTTTGATGCCAGTTGGACCAAATGGTAACCGAGGGCATCAGCAGCTCCCTGAAAATGAACACTCAAAACCTGGAATTGATTAAGGAGTGGACATTTAAAAACCTGGGCAGCAGTTTCTGTTGTCTGTGACTCTCTGAGTGCTTTTATAATATACTGTGGGAGCCAAGGTATTCCCAGACTCAGTGAAGAGGACCACAACTGTGACTGATGAGCCAGGGTCACTGTACAGCTTTCATTCACAATATGATTCAAAAGGGAGAAGCATACCCTCTCTTACAGCTGCATGGGCATATCCAGAGCCTCCTCCATGGTAAATCAAAAGACACATTAGAATGAGATGCAGCAATACCACTGATAGGTACAAACTGTGAAGCTGGAAACACCCTAAGTCTTTAGAGGGCTGTCTGGGAGAAACCAGGATTGGGAAGGACTACCGTTGCTGAACCAAGGAACCTTTTGAGGTGTCCAACAGTGACCAACATTTTAATTTGGAAAAAAAATGAGTTTCATTGTGCTTTGAACTGGGGATCTAAGCCTCATAGAAGCCCTAGAAATTGTTTCTCAAGGAATAGAAAAGCTGTTCTCTTTCTCTCTCTCTCTCGTGAATAAGCTATATTACATATCATTACATATGTCTCCATTATAAACTAACTGCCACTCAGTGCAGTTCCAGGTCCAGATCTTCAAGATCACTGACACACCAAATTCATCCATTGTTTTTTCCAACACTTTCATTTCTCAGAGCATTTGTCTTTTAAAAACAATGCGGTTTATCCAAGCTAAAGATAATATGTTCCTTCTGTTAAAGTGAAGCAGCAGATTTATTCAAAATAACACTTGTATTAGGGCAACCTGAGATACAACTGCCTGGGTTAATTTTCTTTCCATCTGTAGTGAGTCTGCCTGAGTCATACTAAAACTGAAATTATAATTATTTTTACTGCTATCAAAGGAGCTCCTTTTAGTACTTGAACGCGATGAAAAGTCTCAGATGAACTGTAGTTAATAATGGTTTGTGGTGAATTTGGGAGGGCACTTCAAGCAGGGATATCTGCTTTTGACCATGTTCTGTTCAATACTGTCACTGGTGATGTGACCAGCAAAGCAGGGAGAGCGGCTGTATTACTTGAGGTGAAGTATCTGAAAAACTACACAGGATTTCAAAGCCAGGTAAGCATCTTCATTCTGAAAGCAGCAAACCAGAGATTTACAAAGGACAAGTGGAGCCTCGGAACTTGGGAATGAAGATTTAAAACGGGCCAGGTAGTAACTAGGCAGAAAAAAAATCTGCAGTTTACAATGTGCCACAAATGCATTCGAGGCTGCTGCAAAAGATCAAATCCCATTCTGGGATGTTTCTAAGAGCACTGTTGGATGTAAGACAGAGGAATGAAATTATTCTGCTCTACTTGCCACTGGAGAAAGCTCAGTGGAAGTACTGTATTCGATGTGGGGCATTGCACTTAAAGACAGATGTATACCAACTGGAGATAATCCAAAGGAAAGCGGCAGGATTGATCAGTTTCTAACAAATGTGGCAAAGGAGGAATGAGCCTCATTTCATTTAATAAAAAGGAAAGGAAGAAAGAAGGGTGATAATGACTCCCCAAGTTGTAAAAGTTTGTTATAAAAAAGAGGTGGTCAGTTATCCACTAAGTCCAAGACAGGAACGCCCAGAAGAAATCAGCATTCTTTGCAACAAATGAGATTTAAATTATTCGTAAGGAAGAAAAATCTAGTCACAAGATTTATGAACACATTAGAACAAGATAACAAGATGCAAGTTAAATTCCAATTAGTGAAGATCTTTAAGGACAGTTTAGGCTTAGGTGTGGTGAGTTAGGTATAACTGATCCTTGTTCTTTGAAAGGGTATGAAGAAGGTGACCTCTTGATGTCCCTTCCAATACTGAAATTTCTAAAGGGTGAATTACACCCTTTCCTTTCTCTGTGCAAAGATGTAGAGTGGCGGTTCAGAGGTGGTGCTGCGATGGCAAGTAAAGATAGTAATTAAATTTTGAAAATAATTATCTGTTGTCATGTGTGCTTCAAACATGCTGTCCCATATCATGGCATCATAGAGTTTGACAAGAAATTTGGATTGAGGACAGCAAATGATGCAAGTTTAGGACCTGAAAGAGATTTATAATCCGTATCCCTAGAGCTAGAGAGTCTGAATTCTTCCTGGCTGCTTAATGTCCATCTGAAACACTACTTAGAAACATATCCTGATGCTATGATGTTTTCTTTCCTGTTCTTAGGGGAGCTGTTCTCACAGTTGTCTGTGAGAAGATCAAAGCAGATTGCCTGCATAAAATGCTCTAACTTCCAGACTGTGGGCTGAAACGGATATATATTTTTTTTACAATTATTATTCAAAAAGTCCTAATGGATGTATTTGAAGATTTTGCCTAGAGATGAAATCATATTGTCATGCAAAGACATATCTAATCAGAGTTAAACAGCCAGCTAAAATTCACAGGATAACTTTCTACAGCAGGGAACTTCCACAAGAACAGCTATGCCTTTCATAGGCTACAGGTCCAAGTGAATATGAAAAGATAAATTTGAAATCTAGTTATTCAGCAAATAAACATGGAATCTCTGAATCAGCACATTTAAGCCTTTTTTCTAATCAACACATACTAATTATTAGTATAATTGGTATCATCCAGAAGGCCTGGAAAGTGTTATGTAGGGTTATTCTGGAAATTGCTGTCTAAGGCTGCCTTAATCTGGATATGACTGGTTTTGAATAAGCATGTGTAAGTCACTATCAATTTTCATCAAGTTGGTCCAAGCGTATTTATCCTTTCTCTGTATGTGATGACAGGCACTGCAGCCTAGGTGAAAATGTCCCATCCGCCTCTCTTAGAAAAGCTTAATAATTTATTTGTAGTCCGCCTCATTCTAGACTGGTGCATACTGCGTATTCTCTACACTGCACAGCTGGCTTTTAAGGAAGCAGTACTGCATGCTACAGACATCTTTGCCTGGCATCCCTCCATTTTTCACAATATTGGTATGGAACCAGTGTGTGAAGTTAGCATTTTCAAAACAAAACAGAATGAAGAATCGATACTAGTGCTGGGAGAAATGTCATGACCTTGATTACAACTAGTACAATTCAGCAACCAAGACGCAAAAGCAGTTTCTCCCCACTATCACCAAGGTAAGGATGTAGAGGAAAGAAGGTGCCCACTACATGACTTCCATAATAGGGTGTTAATGCTGTGAAACTAGTGGCAGCTCATTAGCTTCCTTCTCTGTCGTGCTGACCCCCTCTTTGTTGTGTAATAATGAATTTGGCAAAGGAAAACAATGCTTTCCCTTTTTCTTTCTTTTAAGGAGCTTTGGCTCTGTTTTACCAGACCAGTACATTGCTGCATTCCACCAAGAATTGACTCGTGTGACACCTGAAATCCCAGTGCACTGAATGAGGTAAGTCATGTAGTCTCGCTCCTCGGGTTTCCCTTGCTTGCTTGCTTTTCTGAGCAGGCAGTCAGCTATTCAACTTCAGGCTGCCATCATCAACTCTGCATCCAGATCTTTAAGCTCGTGGGGTGCAGCTGCTCCGTGATTCAGCAGTTCTGCCTGCAGGAGGTTTGTGGGATCAGGTTGCTTAACACTGTAGGTGCAGCCATCCTGTCTCTGCCTCTTCCAGCAGCAGCCAGCTGCTGTGCTGCAAGGGGATCCCATCACATACTTGTTGCGTTACTGCAGGTCAGACACCCTGTGAAATCTGACTTACCCCACTTACCCCACCATCACTTTTAAAGCATGTGTTTACACAATTTTGAAATGTACCACTCTTGCCTCTGAGCAGTGCTGAAGACCCAGGATTCAGAAATAGGAGAGCATTTCTGAGCCAGGCAAGATGGTCTGGGTTTGCAAAACTGAGCTTCAGGGCTGTGCGTACAGTCTCACATCCAGACTTCCCTCTTGCATCGAATAGAATTACTGAATGAAGAAAAACACAGCCCCAGAGGGTCTATCTGGGGCTGAATAACTTTGCAACTATGCAAACAGAAAGAGGGTTGGCTTTTTCACATTATTAAGTTTGCAGTGTCTGACATCTGTGAGTTTCATATCCCCTGCCTCAGCTTTGTTGCACTAAACTGCTCTTCCTCAGGTCTTCTGGGCATTTTCCCCTCACTGCCTCCCTCCTCTTTCAGAGACCTTCAGTTACGGCAGTGTCCAGTTTCTCCCTTTCTAGAGCACACTGATTTTTAAGGTTTTGGTCTTCTATACTAAAAGGCCTGAAATCCTGTAGTCTGCTTGGGAGAGTTTGGTGGCTTAGGACAGCTAGGGGCAGGTGTTTTCCTATGGACCTGAGACTTTGCCTGTGATTTATGAGTGGCCATTTCTAGACTCCACAAGGTTACTTCTTACCCTGTTCACCCCCTTCAATTTCCCTCTCTGTGTTTTGGTAACATAATAGTTATCAAAACCATATATTTTTATGCTGACATCTGGACTGATCATTTGTGCATTCTATAATACAAGGTTAAAGAGCAAGCAAAATGCATGTGTCACTGCAGGGTAATAAGTCCTAACGTTCAGAAAAGCCAGGTTACCTTTTCCCCCCCCCATGAACTTGACTGCTCTTCCAAACCCAGGCTTAGGCTATGTTCTTGCTGATAAACTAAACAGCACTAGGGCATTTCCCCTTTCCTTGAGAAACCAGGCAAAACCATATATATAACTGTATTTTCTTACCCTCCAAAATAGCCTCAAACTGTCAACAGGGAATGATCTCTGGCCTGTGCTGACTCACAGCTGTGTCCAGGAATTGCTTGTGAGAGAACCAGTTAGTCTTGACCGAAACAGCAGCAGGAGCTGTGCCAGCCACTCGAGCGTATGGGCATGAGCGTGCCAGGCTGGGGGCTGTGCTCTGCGTCTGCCTGCTTTATCAGTACAGACGTAGCCTGAGGGAGCCAGGGACACTGGATGCTGAGGTATGCACATATCAGAAGGCTGGTAAGAGAGACAAACCCACAGATCCTGAAGACAGGATTGCACACCTGTGTGGAAATGCAGACTCATATCTGCTACTCAGTTCATACAAGGAGCAGTAACAAGGGTCATACAGTGGCATGGGCACCAGCTTTGCTAGTAACCAGAGGAGGCACAATGGGTCCTCGGCAGCAATATGTTTGGATTTGCATTTTGTAAAGCCAGTTCTGTTGCACTCTCGCTGCTTTTTTGTACCTATACCAGTCTCGACGACCTAGCAGAATTGTACTAGCTCATGCTCTAATTGAGCCCTCATTTTACTGCACAGACAGCACACATGTTGGATTGCCTACAGTGCAAGCAGGACCTCCCTCATAAGCACATATTGGCTCAAACTAGAGGTCCCCTTAGTCCATTTCTCTGTCTCTCATAGTGGCCCATAGCAGATGCTAAGGGAGTAGCAGGGCATGCATCATATATCCCAAAGACAGCAGCTGAGCAAATCTGGGACAAGGAAGAGTTGAATGAAAAAGTGTGTTTATCATTTTTAGAGTTTGGGTTTTGTCCATGTGCTCTGGCAAAGGGACAGAGTTTTCTGTTTACATGCATCATATCACTTCTGTCATAAAAGCAAATGACTCTTTCTGGCCTGTTGCAATGCAACAGCAGAACTGGTACTAACCAAATTAAATGTTGTATATTCCTCCATAGTTCTGCCCCTCCACACAAGCATGGTATAGCCTGGATCCTCACTAAAGCCCACTGAAGCAAGAAATAAGTGTTGCTTCTTGGTTGTTTTGTGGCAAGATCTGTAATAGGATTTAGGTCTTGCAGCAACTTTGAGTCTGGGGGTCACTGCATGGACCAGGATTTACAAAGCTATAGATGGCCCAGGTCAGGCTGGATAAGGGCATCCTCCAGGATGCTTTTTTCTCCAGCAAAAATCAGATCAGGAGCACTATGCACACAGACATTTCTGCTCTGGAACTGGACCCCACACATCTCTGGCCAAGGAAAGCCTTGCAGCCCTTGGCTCTTCTGCAGCAACCCTGTGAGCCAGCCCTGTTACCACTCTGTATGCCCCAGTTTTCTCATGGCTCTGGAGATTTGATGGCAGATGTCCTATTGTGCATGGAAGAGGGCACCTCAGAGAGTCCCTCCACTCTGCAGTATTCTGGCTTTTTTTCCCAGAAATCAGCATAAAGCAGAACAGGCCAAAGGGGTTTGCCTGAATAAATGGGAGTTCTTACTACTACTACCTGAACCCATACCGAAGAAGCATGTCTAACTAACAGAGGAGAAAGCATGCAGGAAGAAAGGTGAAAAAGAAGGAAGATGATAATTTAATAAATCAATTTCCTAGTACCTAATGAGAACAGCACACTTCCACGATTAAAAATTGCCTTTAGGAATCCTCCTGTAACATGTTGGCTTCCCAAAAAGGCCTCAGCAATTTAGTAGACTATTATTTTCTTTACTTTTTCTCTCCCTTCCAACCCAGTGTTTTGCCAATAACATGGTAAAAACCATCTCTTTCAGAGATATCTCCTGCCCATACATGTATACACAAAATGTTTTCATCTACTACCTTGGCTGCTCACTGGAAGCTTTGAGTTAAGCCAACATATTTCTGAGCTCTATCTCAGTTAAGACTTCAGTAAGTGAAATGCTGCAAATTTTAAAACCAACATGGTTTTGAAGCTGCCTCTGCTCGTGATAGCTTCACTATCCCCCAACATTCCTGCAGCCCACATGATATACATAGCCAATATTAATTGCCTTATTATAGCAAGACAGGCAAAGCTAGCACCAAAGAAAGCAGAAACTACAGAAGGCAGTGTTACAGCCTGCCAGCTGCAGCCCCGGGTTTTATGTAGCCTCTCAGAGTGCTCCCATCTGAGAGGGTGGCCAGACTCCTGTGAGAGTCCTGTACGCCTCAAGCATGTGCCACATCATTTTTCCCCAGACTTATTGTAGACAGCCATCAGCACCTGTCTGTCCTCACTGACATTCAAAATGGGATAGTTCAATACAGCTGATGCTTTTGTGTTAGAAGGCTTATCTGTTGTATGTGTCCTACAGCCTGCATTGTGTGTGTGACTGCTGCCTCTGAGCATGAGCTGGGTGTGAGGTGGGACAAACTTTTGTGTACTATTTGGTGCCAGCCTGACTCTACAGCATGAAGTTGTAATGCCTACAGTCATTTTGCACCATCCCCCGGTGGGCTCAGGCTTCCTTCTGTGAGAGAAGTATATTTCCTGGAAGAAAGAGGGGTGAGCATCACTCAGCGAGGTTTACCTCCCTTCCTACAGCCAGCATCTCTGCATTCAATTGAGCCCTTAGCTCCTGTTGTCTTTGGTCTTCCCCACCCTCTGTGCTCTTTAGGCTCTCAACTGCCTTGACTTTCTTTTTAAATTTCCCTGCCCTTCCTTGTTTCCTTATCCTTCGGGACTTCTCTCTGCCTCTCCCCTTCAGACTTCCTGTCTCCCCTTCAAGACAGCACTTCCGACAGCAGGAATTTTGAGATATGGCATGCTCATATATTTTGTATTAGCTCTAGGGGCTCTTAAGCCTTCTGACTTCATGGAGTTACACAAACTAGCAAGTGCTGTAGGCCAGGAATGCACCTGGAAGTAAGAGGCAAGGAGGGAGGGGGGAAATTAAATGCTTAGCAACAGGAATGCCACACTTTTGAAGAATTAACTAGCTATTCATTCAATCTGAAAGGGTTATTGCATTAAGAACTCACATTAGAATTAAGGGGGGAAAAAAGTACTTGCTGGCTAAAGGCTGAGGATAAACCCAGCATTTCTTTATCACTGCCTAGGGAAAAGAAAAACCTTAATTACAATACTTGTCTTTGAATAATGTTTCAGTCATAACAGCACATTCTCAGATTCTTCATGATAAGTGCATTAATATTTATTCATTTTCTATGACCTTTAGATAATTCCTAAGGGTACTATTTTGCTAGCGTTGATGGTTGCTCACTTTTTATGCTGCTTCTGTACACTGGTCCAGAGCTTGATCTCCATATATCAGCATCTTTCTTGTCTTTGGAAGCCTATTTCTGTGAATGGAGTGAAAGAAATTTGGAGATAACTTTGTCCTCAAGCTTCAAAACTAATCTTTAGGGGTAGAGATCTGCCATGGTAGACCCTGGTGGACATCAGACTGAGTGCAGAAACCTATTCCTGTTGCAGCTGTTGAGACTGGGAAATACTTGCAGCCACTCTTTTTACAGTAGTTTTCCTTGCAGTCTCAAATGCTTGTCATTTGTTGATATATAATTCCCTCTTGCCAACTGTAATACACATCCTGCTTGCCTTACATGGTGTGTGTGGGGGGCTACTCTGGAAATTACAGGAGTAAGACTATCTTCTTTTGTTTTAATTAATTTTACTTTAAAAAAAAAAAAGTATATTTGTACCTCTACCACTTTATAAATGCTTTCTGCACTCTAAACCCAGATTAAAATACTTAGAATTTGGCTTCTTCACCCACTGACACTCAAATTGAAGAGGGTATTGTGATTTTTTGCAAATTTAGCAATTTGTAGATGAGCAGTTTTTGTCACTGTTAAGGCTTCTTTCTTTTCAAAATGTTTTGTTTCCATGAAAATGTTAGTATATCAAATTACAGAAATCTCTGCTGGCTTCCAGACTTTACAGAACTTGTTTACAACTAGTATTTTGAGTGAAATGACTTTTGTATTTATAAGTCTGGGCTAGATAGATCATGATCTTCCAAGTAGTTTTCAGGCAAAGACAAATCTATAGTCTTCCATCTAATGTCTGTGCATGTTTGCAAAAACACAGAGCACTCTAAATTTCTAGAAGCAAGTGCATGTGAATAAGGCCATGTCTCCCTGTCTCCCTCGTCCTCTTTGGTACACCAGATACAGAACTCCTAATTGTATTGTTGAGTCTTCAGGGATAAAAATACAATTCTGAGAGGAGTGTAAATGCCCTTTATGCAAAGAAAAGTCTCTTATCTGCAGTAATTTGGTGAATAGGCTCTGTGATGATATCTGAAGTGCTGTGCTTCACCCACAGAAACTCTGCCTCCCACCTTTATTTTTTGGCTCAGTAATTTCAAGAAATTGGAGTGATAGCTAGGCAAAGAGGTGCCAGCTTGGGACATTTATTTGAATATCAGTGGATCACAGTCTCTTTTTAAACTAACAATTTAAAAAAAACAAAAGACACTATCTTTCTGGATAGCTGTGTTTCTTTCATAAACAAGGTCAGTAGATAAGGGCATATTTCTGTCCTCAACTAAGGAGTATTTTATCATGAAAAGGCATCAAACTATTATCTAGTCATGCACTTGTCCCTGTGCAAAAAAAAAAAAAAGATTTTTGAAAGCTGAAAGAGAAAAATGTACAGCCTCGATATTCAAGTCTTCTACTGACAATACAGGACAATAGTGATGTTTAAAAATTAAAAATACTGGGTTTGTTTTTTTGTAAATGCAAAAGATACAAATCTTAGGGTCCAAGTTAATTTTGACTCCATGTGCAAAACAGGAGGAATCCAGACTAGCTGCAGTTATTTCAATGAGGAATATTCAGTGAGGCAAGGAGGAAAGCTTTTTGCTCAGAGCAGGAACTAGGTTTCAGACTGCTTTGCACTTTATACGTGACCTTGGATTTATAATTTGGTTTTCAGCTATTCTTAATATTCACAAGAGCTGGAGAATTTTCTTTAGAAACTGGAGCAGTTGCTATTCCCACATCCTAGGCACTAAATCGATCAAACCCATTTCCAAGACAGGAGTCCCAAATCCCTCCCACAGCTTGAAGCCCAGATGCACTGAAATGATGGATCTTTTACCGGGAGCAGATTACTAGAGCATAAACACTGTGAACACCTATGTAACAGTGTATCAGTTGCTGGTGCCATATCTGGAAATGCATTCAATATATTCAACTGTTTCAGAGCATTTTATTTCAAAGACAAAACACAAAATTGCTCCCTCTATCCCATACATGAGAAACAAAATTCTGGCTGACACAAGCAAGCATTACATGTATCATAGGAATAAATCTCACAGCATTTGTCTCACTAGGTGTAGCCACTGTCTACTGGCTCCAAGGCAGCAATAGCCTGACAAGAAGCTACCTCAGTGACCAGCAAAGTATGATATAACATTGAGACCAAGAGCAGACGTGCTTCACATGTACTTCAGCATACACTACAACCTTCCTTTTAATCACATGAAAATCTAAATTCACAGTCACTGTGAACATTAAAGTGAGTTGAAAATCCATCATTAACCCATGCGCTGGCTTTCTCCTGGCTGTATTGATGAAGGATAAACACAGCAACCTTGACTAATATTTTATTTTAAATTAGAATATAAGTAATTTGCAATAAGCCCACAACACAGGGAATTAAAGGAAATCTAAACAAGCTTTATGTATAAACCTGTAAAACCACTCTGAGGCAATTTGAATTCTTCATCAGGCTGGGGACTGTAGTCATATGTATATATTTATTTATTTATTTTATTGAGTGCTCATGTTTCATGAGCAGGCCTGCATGTATTGATTCGATCTCATGTTCAGTGAAGTGTGTATGTGCAAATGCTTAATGGGAGCAAAGGCCTGAAAGATAAAATGTTTTTTTTTGGCCAGACCACACACCCTTGGAGATTTGCCTGGACCAAAGAGGATGTTATTGCACAACTGGTACAACCTCTTTTTGGAGCTTAGAAGGGAACTCATGAAGGAACATTCGTGCATTGCAGCTGAGAAAAGCTCTAATTTGTACTGCTTATCTCTGATCCATGCACAACAGATCTGAGAGGAGGATTTTGCCCTTAATTTGTTCCCTGGTGTCTACACATTTTGAGCGTGTTAGATCAATGAATGATGCTGCATTCCATATGTGCCACAACATGTATACCTAGCTAGGTATACTGAAGATAAAGAGGCAGCCTCAACTTTGAACCTCCTGTTTGTAAAACAACTTAAAACATTAGGCAGATGACTTTGTAAAATGAACTAATTAGCAATAAAGACCAAAGGCACATTCCATGTGAATAAACAGCATAGATTTAGATCTTAGTTAAAAACCTAGTGAATGTCAGCTAATAAGGAGGTCTGTGGAATCTGTCAGGCTTTGCAAATCCTGCTTTTCTGAAAGGAAAAGTATTACTGCTCCTAGCAGAAAATACCTATATAAGGTTTGAGTCTGTGTGGTGGAGTGAGACCTGCAGCTCCAAGATTCAGCATCTTTAGCCTTCTGTGGGAAAGATCTTTTTATAGTTGTTTTTTATTTAGCTAGGGGTTTCTCTGGGGAGGGCAGGAGGGCGTTAGCTCAAGAATTCATTTGATAGATTTCAGATCAGCAGCTAATCTGTCATTTCAAGGGGTGACAATGACAGGAGGGAGAGACTTCTTAATTTATTCATAAAATACTTTGTCTGTCAATTCCATTTATTTAGTTCATTCTTCATAGGTAAAAGTATTGTAAAAAGGAAATTAATCCTAACCTTGGAGGTGAGAAGCAGAATGCTGATAACTCCTGCTCTTGGGGCATGAGTAGTCCAGGACTTTTTCACCCAAGAGTGTGAAAAACATGACAGACTGATATTATCTCATGCATTTTACCCCTCGAATTCTTGTTGATACCACAATACCACAGAGGCTTTACTGACCTATTAACAACACTTACTGGAAGCTCATATTCAGTATAGCGAATCACTTACCTTGTTTGCTATTTCGGCACAGCACAAAAATGCCCATGGTACAGTTTGTCTGTCTCTGTGCAATCGTTGCCAGTGAACAGATTACATTACGTTGGAAATGTCTGAAATTTCTGAAGGAATTTTTCATGAAGTTTAAGAATTAACATATATTTTTCAGTGAGCTGCAGCTTCTTTTCGAGAAAGATCAACACAGCCACGAAAGAATTATTGTATGATTTGTTGGTCAAAGACTGAATAGCAAAAATTCATTGGCCAAACCCCAATACCATTTTCTGTCTTTGATGAGAGTTGAAAAAGCACTTAGAATTTAATTTCACTAGGTTTTCTATGGCCTTAAATTTTATGTGATGCAACATACTTATGGAGGACAGGATGATTCTGTGTAATTGCATATTGATTTCATAATAATATGGAAGAGTGTTTTATTGCTAAAAGTTAAATCCGCATAACAGGATAAGTCCACTTATTCAACCACACTGAGATACTATAACTTTTCTTTCAATTAAAGACTTTGTCACCCGCAAAGCCCAGATGCAATCCTTAATATACATTTCAGGACCACTATGCGAAGTAAGGTATGAAGACTCAAGAACTTGACACCATCTGTCAATTAATGGACTAAGCTTGGTTAGAACTGAATATTTACTGATCTACACTATCAGCTCCTGAGGCAGGAGATGCCCCATCCCTGAAAGCATTAAAGACCAGGCTGGAAGGAGGTCTAGCAACCTGATCTAGTTTAAGATGTCCCTGCTTATTCCAGGGGGACCTCGAATTTGATGACCTTTGAGGTCCTGTCCTAGGTTCAGCAGTAGCAGTCATTTTTCTCCTTCTTAGTAGCTGGTGCAGTGCTGTGTTTTTGACTTTCAGCCTGAGAATGGTGCTGATAACACCGATGTTTTTAGCTGTTGCTAAGTAATGTTTACTCTGACCAAGGACTTTGTGAGTCTCATGCTCTGGCAGGGAGGAGGGGAAGCCAGGAGGAAGCGGAGAGGACAGCTGACCCAAACTAGCCAGAGGTATTCCATACCACAGCACATCATGCCCAGTATATAAACTGGGGGCAGTTACCCTGATGGATGAGATTACTGCTCGGTTCTGGCTGGGTATCGGTCAGCCAGTTGTGAGTGGTTGTATTCTCTTCCCTTGTTATTTCCCGTATCATTATTATTATTGGTGGTAGCAGTAGTGGTTTGTGTTATACCTTGGTTACTGGACTGTTCTTATCTCAACCCGTGGGAGTTACATTCTTTCAATTCTCCTCCCCATCAGTCCGGGAGCAGGGGGAGGAAGGTGGGGGAGTGAGTGAGTGTCTGCGTGGTTCTGGGTTTACGACTGGGCTTAAACCATGGCAGGTCCCTTTCAACCCAAACTGTTCTATGATTCCATGAATCTATGATTCTGTATGCCACAAGCTTCTTGCCCACTTTGGCTGGTCTTTACAGACAGTCCCAGCTTTCCTCTTCCAGGTTTCAAACTTCAAAGTTCTGATGGCTTGTGGTGATGAAGCATATATAGTGGGGATCAGATGTAGTTTTTCCACAGTTACACCGAACCTTATTAAGATCTTCAGAAAATGGACCTCTAAAACCACCCTAAGATATGCTTTTCAAAGTCATGTAATTTGACCAAGTTTGAGTTTTTGCTGAATCTTTTTAGCAGATCTGCAAAAAGTACATTTTTACATGAGATTGTTTTCTTGCTAGGTGTTTCAATTTTACAGCAAAGAATGGAAATACTAACATTTCTCACAATATAGCTGTGAAAATAGACATAACAGCATACTTTTCCTTAATCTCATTCTTGGAATGGCAAATACATATTACGCTAACCTATTTCACAAAAAAAAAAGAAAAGGGGGACAGCTAGAGACATGTATTTGCTGTGGAAAGCATAAGTTTAGTTTTTTTTAAATATAACACCAGCAAACAGATAGCTACCATGCAAAGGGAAGAGTGTTGCTATGTGAATTTCTGATAAATTCTTCAATTGTGGAGCTCTCAGTGTATAAAGCAATCTCCCTCAAGCAATATAGGAATGTAAAGTAACAGTATGGTGCGTGGCTGGTGCAACTTGGCAGCAGGGGGGACCAAGCTAGAGTTTTCAGGTTTTTTGCTCTACATTTTTGTTGTGTGGTTTTCAGTTTTTCTCCTACAGAAGATCAAGACAGGGAGAACAGTGTACAAATTAGACTCATCTGAATCTAGAGCTGGGATGTATGTAAAGTACAGGACAGGGCCTGTGAGCTGGGAGCTGTTCCCTGATCCCATTTAGCCAGGGGCAGTGGACAGTCTATACATATCAGCTTTCTTAATAAGACCTCACAGCAGTTCATCCTCTTGTTTGCTTTTTCTTCATCCACTATCGCTCAAATAGAGCTTTTCAACTCTGTTTCCTCAATCTAGTATTTTTCCCTAATTATTTGCCTTGAGCCTATAGTATCTGAAATTGCTACATGGCCTCTAGCTCAAATATTTGTCAGGCCCAGGACTCTGTAATGTCTAAAATAAATGAACTCAATACTGCCAACATGACTTACATTCAGTAAGTTCAGTACACACTGCCAACCAAGGTAGTGCAAGAAGATAATATTTATATCAAGGTTTAAAAAAAATTGATTACTGTTTTAAAGACCATGTGAAGAAATATGTATTTAAATGTGAGTCATTGATTTACGTGCTCAGTTATGCATGAATATATCATTAGGAGTTGAGAAACCAGAATCTCAGTGAAAGCTTTGTTGGAATTAGCCTAAATGGTCACAATGATTATGAATATATAATGTTGGGGGTTAGGTAAATATAAACACTAATATGTCCATGCATGAATACACATATATGCATGATCAGAGGTATGCATGTAAATGCATGTGCATGCATTTACAAATACGTACAAGGAAAGCTAATGGAAGAGAAACAAAGCAGCTGAAATTACTTCCACCTCTTCATTCACAGGTTTCTTTGTGTCACACAAGGCCATGGCAAAACCTATTCCATGAGTGGTTAAACCTCCAAGGGTCCTTGTGTCACTGCAAACCAGAAATTTGGAGGATCTTACTGTTGTGTTCAGAAGCCTAGTTTCCATTAAGCTGTGAGATGGTTAAGTAGGTAATGACTGTTGCAGATAATGCAAGTTATATATGTAGGGCCCTGAACTACTCAGTGGGAGACTGTACCTTAGAACACACTTCATTTGGAATCATAATTATTAATTTAATAAAATGAAGCATAATAAGTCTTCTGCATGGGATAATTAAAATCTAAAAATGAGGCAAAAATTAGCAAGTGATTGGAGAGAGAAAGGAGAAAATCGAGGGCTAGAGAGTGGATTTTCCTCACCTCTGTAGGCAGCAAAACTCATAATGAAAGCCCAATGGCCAGGCTGCTCACTGGTCTTCCCTTGCAGTAGCAAAAATCACAGTGGGGTTGCTTTTTCACTGGTTTGGTCCTTTGGCTTTTCAGAAACAAATGTGTGTAAGTTACAGCTATATCAACTTTCTTCTACATCTCCTCTTTGCAAAGCATGTTACAGCAGAGAGCTCCTCCATCTGAGCAATTTGCACCTTCCCTTCCGTGTGGGACATGAGGCAGACCTTTACAAATAGTTATGATGATAAATCATATTTTGCAGGTATTCAGCAGCAAGTTTTTGCATAAGTAACACACAGATATAGCCATAGACTTCTCTTGTCTGCTGCCAGAGTTTGCCAAAGAGCATCTTCCTGCAGAGTGAAGGAAAAAAATGGTGGCTTATGCTTTCTCAGGGCTCCTTCCTAGACATTTCTGCTCCTGTTGAGTGATTGGTACTGTGTGAAGGCCTGAGAAAAGAGGAACATATTTCAGAAAATGAAAACAAGGGAAAGTAAGCATAATTTGCAATTTCAGCATTACTGAATCTTGGAGCAGATTCTCCTAGATGGCATGCTAAGGCACATGAAAATCAACAAGGTGCTTGGTGACAGCCAGCATGGCTTCACTAAGGGGAAATCCTGCCTGACCAATTTGGTGGCCTTCTATGATGGGGCTACAGAACTGATGGACAGGGATAGAGCAGTTGACGTCATCTACCTGGACTTGTGTAAAGCGTTCGACACTGTCCCACAACATCCTTGTCTCTAAATTGGAGAGACATCAATTTGATGGATGGAGCACTCGGTGGATAAAGAACTGGCTGGATGGCTGCATGCAAAGAGTTGTGGTCAATGGCTCAATGTCCAGCTGGAGACCAGTAACAAATGGTGTCCCTCAGGGATCAGTGTTGGGGCCATTCTTGTTCAACATGTTCGTCGCTGACATGGAGAGTGGGATTGAGTGCGCCCTCAACAAGTTTGCCGATGACACCAAGCTGTGTGGTTCGGTTGATACCCTGGAGGGAAGGAATGCCATCCAGAGGGACCTTGAAACGCTTGTGAGGTGGGCTGATGCCAGCCTCATGAAGTTTAACCATGCCAAGTGCAAGGCCCTACACCTGTGTCAGAGCAATCCCAGGGACAGCTACAGGTTGGGCAGAGAAGAGATTCAGAGCAGCCCTGCAGAGAAGGACTTGGGGGTGTTGGTTGATGAGAAAATGAACATGGGCCGGCAGTGTGCACTTGCAGCCCAGAAAGCCAACCGTATCCTGGGCTGCATCGAAAGGAGCGTGACCAGCAGGTCGAAGGAGGTGATCCTGCCCCTCTACTCTGCTCTTGTGAGACCTCACCTGGAGTATTGTGTACAGTTCTGGTGTCCTCAACATAAAAAGGACAAGGAAGTGTTGGAACAAGTCCAGAGGAGGGCCACGAGGATGATCAGGGTACTGGAGCACCTCCTGTATGAAGACAGGCTGAGAAAGTTGGGGCTGTTCAGCCTGGAGAAGAGAAGGCTTCATGGAGACCTCATAGCAGCCTTCCAGTATGTGAAGGGGGCCTATAGGGATGCTGGGGAGGGACTCTTCATTGGGGACTGTAGTGATAGGACAAGGGGTAACAGGTTAAAACTTAAACAGGGGAAATGTAGGTAGGATATAAGGAGGAAATTCTTTCCTGTTAGGGTGGTGAGGCACTGGAATAGGTTGCCCAGGGAGGTTGTGAATGCTCCATCCCTGGCTGTGTTCAAGACCAGGTTGGACGAGGCTTTGGGTGATATGATTTAGCTTAAGGTGTCCCTGCCCACGGCAGGGGGGTTGGAACTTGATGATCTTAAGGTCCTTTCCAACCCTAATTATTCTATGATGCTCTGATTTCATGTAAGGAAAAAGAAGTGTCAGGATCTACTTTGTCCCCATCTACATGTCCTTGGCCATAAGAAAAATTCAGAGAAGAAATCTGGAGATGGTGAGAAAACAGCCTGCATGCAGACATAGATGGCCCTCACACTGTAACCTGGATTCAAAATCATGGATATTTCAAGGTACTGGAGAGCTACATTAGGTGTCCCGCATTGCTTTCTAAATGTCTTTGCTCCTACTTGCCACAGAAACTTTAAAATTTTATCTAAGGGTTAACTTAAGTCACATATTGAGTTTTAAAAAAATTATAGTCCGTTCTTTGTATTGACTCATCTTAAGAATTTAGTCCTTTATGTTGGCTGAACAGCATAAACATCTTTCACCACTTCAGAAATATACTGTTAAATATACCTTGCTGATAAATAAAAATTGTTTGCCATGCTATGGGAGTATGTCTAAGAAACTGAATAATAAATTCTATAGTGAGACAGGTCCTTTGGTTAAACACAGAAAGAATAGATCATGTTGGATTTTCAATCTTCTTGTCTGGGAGAAGCATGGTTATGCCATATATAGATATATGCATATGTATATTATACATACATATACATATATATGCAAGAAATAATTATTTTTAAATTAGATATAGAAAACCCCATTCAATTTTGATTTCAAAACCAGAGTATGCCACCAGTTGTATTTATATTCATTAAATTCCAGGGTTAAATTTCAGAAGCAGTAGGATACTCACTTTGATCCTAAGATTAGAAAAACGTCCATGCTCATTTTCTCTAGCACTGAATTGAACACAAAATGCTTTCTGAAAATTCACTAGGCCTTTTTCAGCCAAAATTTCTTAAGCATGTCTGTTCATTGTAGAGCTGAGGAAATGCAGAGAGGATGAAGACTGCTGAGGATTTTTTTTTTTATATATATCTGCAAAGCATTTTTATCATTTTCCTTTGAAGTCTCTGCAAGTTATCTAGTGTTTGTGTTAACTTTCTGTATGAAAAGAGAAACTGATTTATCCTCCTAGGAGCCATTTTAAACATCAGAGAAAGTGAAGAGCAGGAATGAAATCTACCTGACGGAACAAAGACCACAGAAAGCACAGCCACTGTAAGGGTTTGTTTTAAATTCCAACTTGATTCCTGCAATAGAGCTATCCAAATTCAGCTCCTAAATACATGAACGCTGCAGCTCCAATGTGAGATTTCTCTCTGCATGTCTCAATGTTTCTTTTGTCTTGTAATCCATAGATTTCAGAATAGCTCCATGGAGTAAAATAAAAATAATAAAACTCCCCCCAAAATAACATCAAACACAAAAACTCCAGAAAATATAGGTAGAGATAGTATTTATAGCATCTTACATGATGACTGCTTAGAAACAGAATTTCACTGCTTGCTGATGGGTTTCATGAAACTACAGCAAGTTTTGTATTTGTTCTTCTTGTTGGTCCCATAAGAGAACACAATGCTTAAGCTAGTTTGTATTTAGTGGAAGTTAACCCTACTCTTACTTCAGCCTTAACACAAAATACCCCAGCAAGTTTATTTTAGGATTTCACAGGTTTGTTTGTCTCTAAAAACCAGGGAAAGACTAATCTAATGTAGTTTCTGTAACTCAAATATAACAAGAAGTCATAAAAGTCCTGACCTTCCGTGCTTGATTTCCTGATGAAACCAGTTGTTAAAAACTAACCTGTTTTATGTAATTTTAAAAATCTGGTATTTGATTTTATTCTCAGGTGGAGATAGATTTTTTATTTAGTCTCAAAAAGAATAATTGTGGAAGATTTTAGATGGAAAAAGAACCAATAGAGAAGGACACTGAGGAGTTTATTTAGAATTGCTTCTCAATTTGAACTCCTGTGCATCTATTAAATAGGTTGCATAAAGTTTATCTATCTATTTTAGAGTTAGAGTTGGTGGAATGATACAACAAATACATTTACAACATAGTCAGTAATTGATGATCTTAAATTTATTGTTACTCTTGCCACCATGACAGATGTTTCCAAATATTAATGGTGCAATGTTCACAATATGCAAAAGTGTCTGTGAATCACCAGTATTCTCCAAATTTGTACCTGAAATGTTCATTGCTCATTGTTCATTATTTGTTGGTCATAACTCATTATCTTTTGTTAAACCTTCAGTTATCTAATCAAGAAGCAGAAACTGCACTCTATGACCAATAACATCCCACAAATAATGATTAATCAAAATGAGCATTTCATGAACAACACAGTGACTAAAAATCATTTAGCTGAGCCAGTTATCAAAGACGTACAATAGGAATGTATTAACACAAATCAAGATTGGTTTGTGAATGAGTCGTGAACCAAAAATAAATTTCATTTGGGGGGATCCTAATGTCCCTAGTATATGAGTGTTTTGACATAAAACACTAAATTGGTCACACTCCCCTTTCTTTAAATATTATTTCTGTGTACCTTATCAGAGTGATGTGTGCAATTGCACCTGACTGTAGAACTGCCACTGCCTTTAGTGGGAGAAGGATTAGCTCCTATATATGTTTTATTATGACCACTTGCTGGTTAGTGTTTCTTTAGCTTGTTTTCTCTGTACCATCTTGTTCCAATAGATCTTGTCCTGTGTCTTGCTTACCTTCCAGCATTTTTTCGCAGAAACCCTATTTGTTGATTGAAAGATGCAAACAGGCATTTCTGGGACTGAGAATCTGACTCTATACCATAGTTCTAGTCACACACTTAAATTTACCATGTTTGTGTAAATTCAAAATAAAGAATAATTTTATTATCCTTTAGGTGTATTTCAACACTTTATATCTCAGCATTTTGAAAGACCAAAATTCCTAGATGGAGATCCATTGTATAATGCATTATGGTATTGAATGGATAATCTACTCCAAATAAGGCTCCAGTAAGTCATGACAAAAATAGGTACTACATAGAGTCATAGAATCATAGAATCAGCTAGGTTGGAAAAGACCTTTAAGATCATAGAGTCCAACCATTACCCCAGGACTGTCAAGTCCATCACTAAACCATGTCAATAAGGGCCTCATCTACATGTTTTTGAACGCTTCCAGGGATGGTGACTCCCCCATTTCCTTGGGCAGCCTGTTCCAATACCTGATCACCCTTTCTGTGAAGAAGTTTTTCCTAATATCCAATCTAAACCTCCCCTGGTGCAGCTTGAGGCCTCTTGTCCTATTGCTTGTTACCTGGGAGAAGAGACTGACCCCCACCTCACTACAACCTGCTTTTAGATAGTTGCAGAGAGAGTGATAAGGTCTCCCGTGACCCTTCTCCAGGCTGAATACCCCCAGTTCTCTCAGCTGGGGAAAAAGAAAAGAAAATGGTTTTCTGAAAAGAAAATGAGTAAGTTTAAAGACATTATGAAAAGAATGAGCAAAACATAAAGACGTAAGTTTTATCTTGGAACTCCACAAGACATTACCAGGATCTCTGATTTATGTGACTTTTGAGGCCCTAGTTTAAATTTGATGTAATTCCATTCATTAAAAATGACAGTGTGAAGATATGGTTTCAGCCAGTTATATTTAATTATTTTTCGTGAGGAAGCTGATTATGGTGCATCCTGCAGTTCCTTTTCCAGAACAGCTACACTGAGATGTCATGCCATTCTACTTCCAAATGTTAATCCAGAGATTTAAATCAGCCAAGTCTAGTTAACTCAGAATTCCTGAAGTAAGAAAAAACAAGAGTTTTTACAATTGTCTAAACAGATTGTGCCATTATTTACCTGGAGGGAGCACTTTTATTTTCAGGTCATATCTAGAGAACTGCAGGGATAAGAGACCATAAACATAATAAAATTTAGGGTCAGAGGAGGAGAACACCTGCTGTTATCATTGCATGATGTTTACTAATATCCTGTTGAAAAGCCTCCTGTTTTACATGTGAATATACGGCATTATTGTCATGCTTCATGTAAACACACATTTTACATGATAATTCATTAGACATATTTTTGCAGTACAATGCTGATGCTTTTAAGTAGCTTCTTGGAACTTTAAAGAAAGCCAAACAGCAGCATACCTATTTATAGCTATAATCTGTATATAGTGCATGTTACCCTGCATTTGCAGTGTAGTAAGTGCCCTTCAAAGAATAAACAAAGACAGTAATACTAAGTGAAGGTATGCAAATCATAAACTTAATGAACCTGGTACCTAAATCTGGGAGAAATCAAGTAAATAAATAAATAAATCTATCCTTGACATGGACGTATACTGCACTTGACAAATCCAGTCAGAATAAGTGGTCTAAAGGACAGCTCTTTCCCATAGGGGTTGGAGAAGATGTTGATTCTGCAGTATAATTCCCCTCAATTTTTCCCTCTCTATGAGCTGTACTACCATCATACAGAGCTATTTGTTGGAGAAATTGCCATCTTTTCCCATTAAAGGAAACTGCTTATCCTCCTAGCTTACCTTATTTCATGTAGCAGATGATACCATGCATATAAGAGAGCTCAAAATGACCTTTTGGGCATGATTTTGATGCTTTTTATTGAGAAATGCTTCATACACATGCATCTTTTAAAGCAATGCAAATGTTCCTATATTTGCAAGAAAAAAATCTTAGAAACTGCAGCGTGTTGGTGGTTTCAATTCTTTAATTCATATGGCAATTAGTTTTGAAGATTATCTGCAAATGTCATACTTCAGATATTTTGCATGTCTTTTGTTTTACTAAGTGTTTCCATCCATGTTTTCCCGTGAAAATACTGGAACAAGACTGGAAAAAAAGCCGTGAAATAGGATGAAGTTTTAACATAATATTAACAGTTTCTGCCACTTAATTGTTTAGCAATAGGGAGGTGAATAAAACCAGAAAGAGTGAAAATGAAAGTACACAGTTTGTGATCAGAAAAACCATGCTCATCAGCTTGCAGAGGAAATAAATACCTAATCTTCATACATGGGAACACTTCCTGATTATTAAATTTTAAGGATGCATAAACCATAAATTTTGAGGATGTATAAGCCATAAATTTTAAGGATGTATAAAACTCTTCTGCAATTCTCTAACTTTGTATTTATGCTCCAAGCAAAATTTGAAGTGCTGTGACTACATAAGTGTTAACTATGCTTGAAAGAATAAACTCGGACTTTTAGGATAAATTTTTCCTGGTAAATAGTGCTGCAATTTGGTGATTTCAGAGTTTATGATGGCTTGCCTCTGACAAAAAGGAAACTCCTTTTAGATCAGTAAAATGACATCATTCACACACTACATCACTGTGATCAGGTCAAGGAAGTCTGTGAAGTCCCATTAAAAGCAAATGGGCATTTCTTGCCCTTAGTTCTGTCTTTATGATATTTATTGCTCTGTGCTTTTAACTCACAAGAATGAAGAGACCTCAGATACAGAAGAGATTCTTGTTGCTGTTGCGATGGCTTAGTTCTTTTGCTGTTTGTGTTCTATGTGAGTGGTAATACTGGTATGCAAGTACTGAAGTGTGTGTAGCTATACATTCAGAGCAGCAGAAGGAGGTCATAGGCGGTTGTCTCGTTTGCTAGATAAACAGTAAATGTTTGTTTGTTTCAGCTATACCACATAGTATAAACCAGTGCCTTGAGTGGCTGGACGCTTTCCAAAAGGGCAAGGAAGTCTGCTGCTTGACACATTCCGAATTTTTCCAGGTTTCCTTAAAATGAGAAGTCACTGTGGGATCTGGGACCTCTGCAGAGATTTGCGGAGACTTGCATTGGGTGTGTTGGCATAGAATCTCACCCCTGAGAGTGCAAAACAGCAGCAAAACCCCTGTTTTAGTGTTAAGATTTCCAAACACTGGTGATAAATGATAAGCCATTGTTTATGGCTGAGATTTGGAGCTGAAATCTCTTCTTCTGTTTGCATGTGACTTGTGACATGATCCCTTTGGAAGTGGTTTCACTGCCAATTGCCCGACAAGATATCTTTACCTAAAAAAAAATCATGATATTACCCCAGTATAAACTTTGTGTCTAGGATAGAATACAGCTCACAAAGAAATCCAGAAACATATATGCTTATAGCTCATACGGATACTGACTGCTTTAATAAAACTGAGTTTTCTCAGTTTAGAAATAACAACCAACAGATATATTCATGCAGTATTTAGAGTTATGTTGTAAAATATTTTTTGATGCCATTAAAGAGGAAGATTGCATGAGTACAGTCTTATAGCAATTTTAACTGTATTAGCAGCTACTCACTAGCTGGATTAATTCAGTCTTTACATTAATTTCTCATACTGATTATCACTGATCAGAATTTTCTATCTTTTTAGGAAAGCACATTGATATTTAGTAAGCTGCACATGCAACTTAAGTTTTCTAAACAGTTGATGAGAACCCATTTCAAAATCTTGGAGAATGTGAGTGAGTTGAACAGCAATGGGAACTGGTTGCAAGGAATTTTGGCATCTCTATATGTAGCGGCACTGTATTTAATAGTGATGATTTAACATGTTATACATGAAAGCCTGAAGTAGGTGTAAATGGCATGTCTGCTCTACATTAAGCTTATAGGATAGTCACAGCTAAATGCATTTTAAACAAAGTTTATCTCTTTCAGATTTAGATGGTATGAAGCTCACCTATCAATCACTATTAGGCGTATGAAACTAACCTTATGGGTTTACCCATTTAAGTGCCGTGCAAGTGAATTTACCTATTATAATCATACCAAGGACCATGAGTTTCACAAGATGTGATATTTGCACATCTAACATACTAGGTGGTAAACAAAGGTATAGAAAACAAGGTCAAGAATGAAGTATCTGAACTGCAAAAAGAAAAAAAAATCTGTAATCACTTTCATTAGCTGGGAATTGATATTTATTTTTTTCCTTGTCTTTTGGATACTGAAACAGTCCATTTATAGAAACACATATTTACAGTAATATAATCCCAAATCTTTGCTCTAAGGAAGATCTCTGGAAGTTTTTTTAATCTTCCATTGACACTTTGTGAGTAAAACCTGAGTTTCTAACAGTGCACAGAACTTTCTGGCATGGTTATCAGTGATAGACCAGTCCTGTTAACATACAGGGGGTTAGAACTTAAACATATTTTCAATTTTTAAGTTATAATAACTAAGTACACCTGCTGACTTAAAAATTATCCATTAGTCAGGTAATTTTCAATAGCTTAATCATCACTGGATTGTCTCAGTTTGTATTACAGGCAGTTCACCTGCTCTTCATCTGAACTTAACTGTTTCTTGTTTACACATCAGAAAATACAGAAAGAGGATAATATTTAGAAAACAAAGAAAAAAACGAAGTCTGTGTTCAAACACATTATTTATATAATCATCCTGTAATTAAAGTAATTACAGTTTATGGTGAAAAATAACTTTTATTTTTATTTTCAGGTTTCTTGAGGGGTGTTTACTGATCTCATCGTAGAGAAACTATATCAAAAATGTAGCTGACGATGCTCTCATTTCTGCAAAAGATTTAAGTTGTATAGGACACAGGGTATTCTTTGTGAAATAACT
This sequence comes from Pezoporus flaviventris, assembly GCF_033815535.1. NCBI lineage: Eukaryota > Metazoa > Chordata > Aves > Psittaciformes > Psittacidae > Pezoporus > Pezoporus flaviventris. The sequence goes on from NW_026892555.1 coordinate 36,114,116, forward strand.
ATGCATCTTTACAGTCCATTAATTGGTAGGTCTGTATTAAAGAGAATAGTCTGATGTTCAAAGATATTTGTGAGCTTTTATATTCTCAGCTACAGCCATAGCTACTCTGGATATAAATTTTCTGAATTAAAGAGGATTTCTAATATACATACTTACAAGCAGTAAAACGGTGTAAATAAAGGATTTTTTGCCTTGTGATATTTTTGAAGTTCTAGATTAAATTTGCTCTTCTTTTTAGAACCAGGAAAGCTAAAAACTTGTAAAATGAATGTTTACGTGTTCATGAGACTACCTGAATCTAGGCTCAGTATTTCTGAAAAAGACCCACTGACTATCAAAAATACTGACCTGAGATACAGAGCATTAGTCACAGAGCTCAGGAAGCCAACCCAAATAGTATTTTTTCCTTTCATTAATAGCTAATCTGTCACAGGTAGCAGAATGAGGGAGAACAGGAACAAGGACCATATTTCTGCTTTGGAGGCATGCCTGGTCCACTGCACTGTTACTAAGAAGCACATACTGCCTTCCCCAAAAAACAACAAGCACACAGATACTTTGCATTAGTGGGAGATGACTAAGAGCCCCTCTGCTGTGTGGACATGGATGGGAGGTTCCCATGGAACCATCCTGGATTTTCAGTTCTGGGTTTATTTTTTTCACCTCACAAACCATGTTTTACTGCTTCATAGGTGTACACATCAAAAATTGTTATGATCAGATTAATACTAAAATTGAGTCACATACTTCAAATAAGATATACATGGGACATGTTCCACAAGAAATGCTAGTCAGCTACTACATTTGCTTGATTACATTCATGTAAATATTGATATGTGCACAATCAATATCTGCCAGGACTGTGGAAAATTAGGAACACTATAACTCTCATAGCATGACATCTTTTTATTGTACAGCTAAAAGGAAGCGTGTATTGACTCAATCTCCAGGCAAAAGCATCTATTTATTATTTGAAATGAGCCATATCAAAGGACAAGATGGATATTCGTGCAATGATAACAGGCAAAGGTGAACTTGCTTGGGAATTTTCTTCTTTCTTCTTCAGATATGATCTGCAGAAATATATCAACAATTTTTTTTCTGTCTGACCTCATGAGCAGGGGCTAAGAAACAACAAGCACATAAAGGCTTTAAAATAAAGCTAATATAAATCTTTCTCTACCACAACCTCCAGCAAAACCTATTCTAATTTCCAGAGTGTAATGTGCTTGCACAAATTGTTCCCAGCCATTGTCATACATGAGTGCTTTCCATGCAGTTTGGAGAATCTCTTCTAAGCACAATTTTAGGGTGCACAAGAAAATGTCTGTATTTCTGAAGCACCTGTTGAAGCTCTAGAAAAATTGCAAGACTTTCATCTGTGTAAACTGTACTATATTTACCTTAATGAATTTGTTCTTTGTAAACTTATGAGCTCTAGAACTTGCGCTGGTTCTCTGGTTACAGCATGCATGCACCTCCTACTGTATCTTCCACAGTCTGTGGAGAGATAACCGTCTTTGAGCAGCCAGTGGCTCCTTACCCACCAGTTAGTAAGGCACGGATAAACAGCTTGCTTTTAAGTTATGACACCAAGCTTGTAGCCTTTAATACCCCAGAACAGCTGTAAAAATTACTTGGTGGTTCATGTTCTCACATACCACCAGTGGTAGGTAAATTAAGTGTAGCTGCTCTTAAGCAAAATATCAGATACCAAAACCTCTGCAATTTGAAGGCTAAAGCAGCTTTCGAAGGCTACCTGCTCAGGTTCTGTGGAATAAATTGAATAAAATTAAAGGTCTGGGCAAGCTGATCTTCTCAAGTATTGAGACAAGTTAAGAAGAGGTTTGGGCATATAGTGCTGAAAAGACCCTGGAGCTTAGATGGGGCTGAGTTCTTGAAAGACCCAGTGTATCACTACAGCAGTTTTACCTGCCCTACTAGTCGACTGTTCATAACACTCAGAAAAAAATCCATAACCAAATAATTTCTTAATTATTTATCAATGATTTCAATAACATAGCAATAGTTAGGCAGAATTCATAGCCTCTTAGGAAGAGACTAAATGACACCTCTTGAAATTTTGTACTTGGTATTCTGATTTATCAGAAGACTACCTTTGTTAAGCCTCATCTTTTCCAGAAACTGCAGCCTCCTTGGGCAATCAGTTCCATTCATAACTAACCCTGCTCTTAACTCTTAAAATGTTTCCCTAAAACTAAAAAGAAAACTTCCAAGTCAGGCTCAACAAAAATCCAGAATAAAAGTCAGAAAACATTCTTCTAGCATTTTGCAAGTACAAATTTACCATCATAATGGCTCTTACTAACAGTTTAAAAATATTCTTGAGGAGAAGAGATTACTTTTGGGGCAGTGAAATTTCAGAATAGGTAGAGAATCCCTCTTACTGCTTTAAAGAGTTATTTTTATGATTAAACTGATTATTAACCAAAAGAGCTCTAACTAGCAGTTGTGTCAGACTGGTAATTTACACCTTCAGCAGAGAATTTAGGAAAACTACACTGTTTTGACATGTTTCTTTCACTTTGTCTTTTTATTTGTTTTTATGAACCCTCTCCTTTGTTTTGACATTATTGGGGAGCTTTAAGATGCATTTTCTTGAAATGTTGAGTTTTTTTAGTTGTCACCAGGCAGTATCAGAAAACACAGGAAATCTGATTACAGATGCACCATAATCTTCATTAAATATTAATGTTAAGAGCAATTTAATGACAATTTGGGTCATGGTCAGGGATCCTTCTTCCACTTTTCCTAAGGGTTCACCACATAACTGGAGGTTATGGATAGCTGTATGCCCTTGAGAGAGAATCTTCCTTTGAAGCCTGGAAGTCAAGGACTTGCGAGTCCAAACCCTTTGCAGAATTGTTTTTTACATATATGACAGATCTGGTATTGTAATAGGTACCAATAAACAAAGCAACATTGACATGTTAGTTTGCTTTAATTAACACTCAAAGTAAAACCTTTTCATTTCAACTCTTTCTTAAACTAATAACATAGCAGTTCAACATCTTCATTTGGAAGATGATGAAAGAAATTAGAATAAGAGAAGGGATGTTCTGAGAGACTTTAAAATTTAGCTGAAACTTGTGGATATAACAGTTTAGGAGAAGCTATGCCCTTTGGTCAGGCACGGAGAGTTTTCAGACTTAAAAAGATTCAGGCAGCAGTTACAGCCAGAATATCTGATGGTTTTGGACTTGTCCTGGTTAATCAAGAGGCAGTCACTTTCTGTTGTAACTGTTCCTTATTAAGTGAATCTGTTATCTGAATAATAAAATCATCTGTCAAAGATAATTGAGTCTGCTTTTTATTCAGGTCGAAGCAGTGCCTGCACTTTATGCAGTGGCTCTGAACTTTCCAACTCACACACCTGCAGTGTGTCCCAGATCACACCAAGCACAGTGCAGCTCCTGAAAGGAGGGCTTGCTCTGAGTTTTGAAATGAAGCACGTGTTGAAACATAGGTACTTTGGGAAGCACCAGAAAGGAGGGCTTTCAAAACAACCCATGAACGCAGGCATATTTGTTATACTGTAACTTCCAAATCAGTGGTTAGTCTTAAATAAAAAGTTTTTTCCTCCAATTGCAGTTACATTCTAGTTAAGCTTTTCACAAGGTACACCCAGGCTTTATTCTCAGTTACAAAAAATTCAAATATTCTATTAATAATTTGTAATCATCAAATGAAAGTATTGCTGCAGTCATTCTTTTGTTAGTCACCAAGTTATCAGGATGTTTCTCACTTTTTACCATGGCTTCCCTTACTCCTCCAAATGAAAACTGAACTTGGATAGATGGAGACTGATTAAAGAGACATTTCCAGACCATTTATCTCTATTATGTACTCTGCAATGTTTTTTAGTCAGTAGGCAAATTTTCAGTTGTCCTCATGAGAACAGAGTGTTGCCAGCACAGAGCATCTTTTAATACATATTTATCCCCCCCCCCTTACATGTTTGTTTTTATTTTATTTTTTTTTAACCCCCCTCAGGCTCTTTTTGCATTATTTAGCAGTCCTGTGTGATAATATCTCATAAAGATATTCTTTCAATTTTTAAACACATTTTAAGAAATAGCTGACTTTCTATTAGTGCATATCCATGTCTGTCTTGGGTCATCAGGTATGGCACAGGCAAACAAACGTTAATTGAGAGTTTGCTGTTTGAATGGTACGTAAAACATAATCCACACTTTAAGCAGCAATTCAAGTTGTATCTATCTTCTCTGGTATATGCTGTGAGATTTGGGTGGATGACACATTACTACTTTGCAGTGATATGATTATTCAAAGACCTTGGTTCTTCAGAACAGCACTATTGTTATGCCATTGTAACTCCCTAACTGTTTTTCAGAGGATTGTAACCACCAAGAATTTGTGCCCAAAGAGGCAGAGTTGAGCCTGAAGCTTTGAAATACTGATAAGATATGCAATAATAATAGAATGTCTATCTTTTTAACCATGAAACAGTCTCTGGTTGTTTTCTTGAGACATGAGAACAGAGCAGGACTGATGAGAAATATTTTGTATTGCTTTGAACCCACTTTTCCCAGTGATTTTTTAATTCTCCTCAGCTTTTGTAAGAGTTTAAATTAACTCATTCTAAAGTTTAAATTCATAAGAAAACAAATAAATATTTGTTTGTTTTTGTTTGTTTATAAAAAATCCCTGGGATTTTTATTTGTTTGTCTCTTTTAGGCAATCAGCACCAATGTCTGCAACCATGTATAATTCCAAAGCATCTTGTCAACAGCAGACAAATGGGCCAAAATTATTGAAGCTTTCCTTTTGTCACTGTAATTACAAGCAGAGGTTCAAGAAAGAACTCTAAACTGCTTGCCACCTCCTTTCTCTTCTCTTACATCTTCCTCACCACCTCAGACTTTGGGGGGAAAACAACCACAGGATAAGATACAAACAACCATGACATTTCCATAAAGAAATGACTGAAAATATGGGGAAGAGTATTGATGGCAGCCATCTTATTTCATTAGTTTCCTAAGAAGATACTCAGAAAGAATATAAACTTAAAAAAATATATATTTTTTTTTTCCTTAAGGAAGTTTGGTCTAGTCAGGGTGAACTAATGGTTTGAGCATCAGGAGATCCCAAGTGGTATTACCACTGATTTGTTGCATCAGTCAGGAATACTATCTTTGTTTCAGCACAGTTTTTTTCTGGTGGAAAGAGAGACCTAATATTTAGCAACTTGAAAAATGGGGGATTGTGACAACTGCACACTGATTTAACCGTAAGAAGTACTTTACTGCTTCAAGTACTACGGTTACAAGTTTTATGCATGATATTATCATTAGGCTTTTTTGTTACTGTTAAGGAATAGATTTTACTTCACTGTTACTAATAAACGTATTTTCTACAGCAAGAGCAAAACACTTCTTACAGAAGTGTGCTTTAAAATGTGTACAGTGGTGCACATGAAATTATAAATGGCTAATCTTCTGAAAAAAAAATCCTTTATTCTATTAAAGACAATGAAATGAGGTTAAAAAAAATTGCATTTTCCTTAATCAAATACAAATATGTATAATTATGCAAACAAATATCTTCTGCTATGTAGAAAAATAACAAGGAATTTCTGAACGTATAAACTAAACCGCTGTCAACTTTAAGAGAAGTAATTTTGGTCACAGGGAAGTTTTTAGATCTTATCTGAAAATTTATGTCCTTCATCAGGAGTTATGAAGCAAGCCTGCTTACATATTTTTCGAGGTACAACCATGACTCATTTATGCTATTGTATGTTCCCAACATTTTTTTGTCATACAACATCTTAAAACAAGATTTTTTTTCTTTTTCTGAGATACGAATTAACCCATGACAACAATTTCATCAAGGTATTATTATGATGTGGTAGTTTTTAAAGAAATAAAAGAGATTGGACATTCTTACAGCAAAGGGAATATCAAGAATTCGAAAAACAAAAAGCAGAAAAGCTTTAAGGATGACTCTGAAGACATAATGCTAATACTCAATTGCCTCAGCAAATACATGACTGTTGCCTATGATTTTCTGTAGCATCTGCAGTAGTCACACAGCTGGACAGATTTAATACAGAATGAAAATACCTATGGTAAATCATCAGATTAATAAAGTGCACCAGGTCTACCACAACAGTAAGTATTTGAGGTAACTTCTATTACTTTCTACACATTTTGTCTCATCTCCCTGTGCCCACTAGTTGAATAGGACTACTTGTATACTTGAAGGGAAGTGTGTATTTAAGCATAGCTATGAAAAGCTTGAGTTTCTTTTATTAGAGAAAGTAATCAAGTTGACATCCCTTGTGTCCCACTCCCTTTGAAGATGCTGATGGTGATGGGTGTAGGAATCTTGTTTTCTTCTTATAAGAGGAATAACGTAGGGAAAGGAAAGGAATTGGGAACAATGCTAGATATCTGTGAGATCAGTTTAGTAATTATGGGTTTAACCTGTCAAACACAGGTCATCTGGCCAATTCAGAAGGGCCTGTATTTACAAGACATCATCTTTGAACAAATATAGATAATGAAAATTTCAAGGCTAGGTCTCTCAGTGTGGTGCACAGGAGGTGCAAAAAAATCCCATTAACTACTAACAGGATTTGTGTCCCTGTGTCTCATGCACCACTTTGAAAATTCACTTGCAGTCATCTGGAAGCAAGGTAATATGCCAAGCATTCAAGATTACATCATTAAAATACAGACAAGAAGCTTAATCGGCTATCACGTAAAAAAGTTTTAGAAGCATAAAGAATTTCTTATGGTTAAATATTTCATTTCAAGCTTGGATTTTTCTACTGGACCTACCTATATATGAGTGTTTAATCCAATGAATTCGTGAATCTTTACTAATTTGTAATTCAGCTTTATAGTTAGTTGGAAATTGTTGCAAATCTCAAGACCACAGATATCTAAAGATCAAAGAATTCCAAGAAAATTCACTCACAAAATGTTAATAGTTCAATTAGATTAAAAAAAACAAAAAACAAAAAAGCAACAAACACAAAACACCACACAACAGAACCAAAACACACACATATGCATGTGCAAATTGCATTTACACATCATACTTCAAGAGCATGTAATGTTAATAGTAGTCCAGGTAGGTCTTCACATTTTAAAGTCTCTATAGTTTCATTTGTATCATCAGATATCTATTGTGATGGAAATTCTTTTGTTGGGTTTCTCTTAACAGGATTTTGGATAAACATGTCAGTGAAGTACACAATTTGCATTACAATTTTTTCCTAAGCTTGGATGTACTGCTAACTGTAGTAATACTTATTTCTGTCTCACATGAGGAAATTAAATTGGAACATGCCAAGCACATCCACAGGGGTGTGATGAGTGATGACCATCAAACCACATTCAGTCCATGAATTCATACCAATGACTGACTCAAGTCAAAGCAATACATGCCAGGTCTTCTACTTAAAATAAATTTCTACCAGGTCTTTTAGTCTAGAAAATTGTAAGTGGACAGCCAGGAGTCCCAGCTTAATTAAGTGAATGCATCAAAGATACTAACTACCTTGACTATAAAACTGCAAAAGAAAATTACCTCCAAAGATTCCTTAGATCACTTTTCTGTTTTCCAATGACACATTCTTTTCCCCAGTCTTATAAAAAATGTCCCATAGTTAGTGAGCCACTCAGGTAAGAAGCTTCTAATCGTGAAAAGATGTGTTTGATTTTATAACCATAATCCTTCCTATGGCTGAGTATGAAGAGTTTATTGACATATCTTTTAGTGAGATGAAATAGTACACTATAGTAAATGTTATAGTTTCAAATAAGATCACTACATGCATGAAGTGATGATGAGTGATACCTGAGGAAACCAAACATTTAAATGTGAAAGATACTGGCTTTGTATCAGGATGTCTGGTGAAGATGTCCTTGGAGTCACTGTTTACACTGCCAACATGTTGTTCATCATACCGGGAGTTCTCACGGTAGCGTTTCACTGCCTTTCCTCTAAAACACCTGAAGCTGTGCTTAGCCTTTGAAAGATAAGCTGAAGCCATTGTGAAACATCTACCGAACCCCAAAAATTTTCTCTGATGACATATTTAAGTCCTGATACATTAGTATTAACGTGTTTTCCCTTTTTGCACAAATTTTTGCCCTCAGAAGTCTAGCTTGGAAAATTAGCAGCCACCTCCGCAGACCAACTCTAGCCCAGCCAGGTTGTGTGCCCAGCTAAGCAACTCTCTCGTTTTATGTGGAGACCAGAAAAAAAAACAAACAAGAAAATGTAATAACCTTCCAATGACAATTAGGAAAAAAAAAAGCAACTTTTCCAGAAGTAATCTTTTTTAGATTGCAGGTAGATATTTTTCAGAATTCTCTAAATTTTAAGTATTACACCCAACTTCACCATTTTTCTTAAAGTATCAAGTGGGGCAGCTTATCCAGACAGTCTGTGTGTACACGACGTCACCGATTCTGATACTTGAAGCAACCTCGGGAGATCAGTCCTGGCGAATTTAAGGGATTGGGGTTATGCAGTTTCTTAGGGATACGGCACAGAATGCCTCTGGCTGCTAACTCGGATATGTATCTGTCTTTATAGTATTTGGCTTTTTATGTGGTAGACAGAAACCAACAATTAGGCATTTAAGGTCTCTAGACAGTGCGTGGAAGTACATAGAGTGGTAGGACAGAACTCAAACCACACTAGGAAGCTAAACCACCCTAGGAAGCTAAGCTAAGCAGGACAGAACCCAAACCACCCTAGGAAGCTAAGCAGAGAAGATACAGTATCAGATACATGTGCAGACTGTGTAATTAATGTGTGGTGCTTGAAGTCTGACAGTTGAAAATTATAAGCAAAAGGATACATTTTCAAATTTTCCACTTATTCAGGGCTGTGGAGAGGTACCTCATGCACTCTCCTGAAGGTAGTGAGATACCTGTTTTCATTCAAAAATTACTTTTTCCATCGCAGTGCAATGTCAGCAGGAGACAGAGCTGGTTTTAACTCTTCTTTCACAGTCCAGCCTTGTGGTTCATGCCCAAGGGAGTGGAAGGTAGCCAGTCTATATCCCCTTCTTAGCCTGAAGAAGAGTCACCCAGCAGTGCTTCTGTGTTACCAGGCTACTGTGGAGGGAACAGTGAAGGGAGGAGAGATAGTGGAGGGGAATGCAGTCTTTCCTTTCTGTTCAGTTTAACCTGCTCCACAGAAAACAAGTCACAGGATCAGAAAGCAGAGGGCCTGGAAACATGAGCGTAGTCCATGCTTCAAAGACAGTTCCTATATATTATGTGCAACAAATGGTAAAATACATTAGTAATCCTGGAAAAAGTTGTGAGGCTCAAGTTTTGACTTGCTGGATGCTCTTGCAACTATGATATAGAGTCATGCCCTATCTTTGCAGTAGAATATTCTTACCGTAAGACTAAATATGGCTATTCTTTTACATAACAAGGCCTCTTACAGGGCTCTGGGTAGTGTAACCTTAGTTAAATGAAAACTGCCCTTAGCTGTTAGCCTTTCTAAAAAGTTTTGCAGACCACCTGAGGTATTTTAAGTGGGAATTATGTAGTCTGAATATTTCATGTTACTAATTATCTCCCATAAATCCTTCCCGTGTCCTCAGATAGTTAGGCCTGTTGTAATTGCTCCACTGCAATTTCTAGAAGGTGAGAGAGTGAGTTCACCTTGTTTCAAAATCCTTTCCTATCACAAATTACTCTTTCATTCTAATAGCAATTTAGACCACTGATGGATAAGTTTTCTTCCTTAACAGTTTGAAATATCCCAGTAATTGCAGGTCAGGAGCTTATGCAGAATATAGCTATGCATATATAATGATACAACTAGTGGATTCAAAACCAACAAATACATGTACTTCGTATAAAGTACAACAGTTCCATGCCTTCCTCCTGAGCTGAGGACGCAAAATATATTCCCCTGATATGTATGTTTTTTATATTTTGGTGATAGAGACTCATGCAATTTAAACCCATTTTTGCCTCTCATTTACAGGACACAGAATCCACAGTAAATGACCATGTATCCACTACCTCATCAGTGCCTTCAATAGTGCAGGAGACATGGCACTTGTATTTGGATTCTAGTTTTTGGACTGCTTGGCAGCCTTCTTTCCCATAATATATTCATCACAAGATATTTTGGTTTTGCAATAAAGTATTTTTTAATTGCTAGCTTTAGAAATATTTAAGTACCCAATTATTTTTATCTAAAAGACTATTATAGGAAAAAAGGAAAATTTAAAAATGGATAGGGCCATGGCTAGACAAGGATTATGGGTTGCACAGCAAGAGCACTAAGCACTCGATGAAGTGCATAAATAATTAGTGACACACTTTAAGACAACTTTTTCTTGGTTCGTAGTACCTATGCTCACTTAATTCCAGCTGAAAATACATCCATTCGTCCACAGCGAAGGACAGATCAATTGGTAACCAAGTCAATAAGAAGAGTGATAAATGTTGTAGCAACAAAGGCCAAATATTTTCTGTACATACATAGATCAGACACTCATTCAAAGATTAGGCTCCAGTACAAATTTAGCCTAGCAAAAAGATCATATATGAGATAGACTTGCCTGTCATAGTCTATTGCCCATAAATGTAGGCATGTTGGTACATGTAATAATTTTTAACATCTAGTTCTGAATACGTGAATGAAGTTTAGTAACATGAGCAGAAGATTAATAAAAACAGGTAACACTCCATAAATAGGCTGTTTCATTTTTGCTTGTTTCAAAGTTAAATGAATACCCATGTATCCTCTTTTTTTTTTGTTCATTTTCTACAGACATTGTTGAGACTAATTTGGTCAGCACAAATGGATATGACCTTCAAAATCAATAGATATCTTCACTAAATTTCACTAAACTGCATCTTGAAAACCTTCATGACAGTATTTTCACATTTGAAGAAGTATTTTGGCACCTAAAGATGCAGGTAGGGCACCTAATGTAAGTATGGTATGACTAAAGATCAATGTGTAAGTTCGGTTAGATTCTCAAATCCCTTTGAAATCCTGATCTTGGTATGCACATACTTACAAGAAAGAACAGAAAAAAATCTCAAGAAATATGACCAGACAGCTGTTTACCTATCTCAAATAGTAAGGACTAAGGTCATTTAAGTTCCAGTGATTTGCAGAATTCCCAAAATGGTTAAACAAATAACAAAGCCAAGGAAGACTGTTTGCTCCTTGTTCTAGTGATTTACAGACCACTTCTGCAAAACGTGTCCCCCCAAAGTTCTTTACAGAAACAAAAAAAATCAGTTCCTTTTATCAGTGTATCCCCAGTGCAGACTCTCACACATATGTTTTTCTATATCATATTACATAAATGAGCATTGCTGTCAGCTCTATCTGTGATACTTGCCTTTTAAGTGAATTACTTCAGCTGGGTTGAAGTGGCTCTGCTAAGAGAAGTCTAAATGATACAGAATCACTTCAAGCTTCATAACATATTTTTTGCCAATGGTCATAACAATTTTTCTGTATCAACGCATATAATAAAAGGCGCTGTACTATGGATACCATTAAACTGGCTTAGACTTTGGACATTCCTTATATTTCTGAGTTCATAGTATGCTGTCTCTAAGCCAACTAGAAACTGTACTTTCTGATTCTTTCTACACTATATCTCTGAAACAAGAGTCTTTCTTGTCCATCTGCACAGCTATAATTCTCACCAGGCTGTCTTCTATCTTGGTTACAAAGTCATTCCCTTCTTTGGGACTGACAAATATGTTGAACAGGAGCCATACCTTTCTCAAATTCAAAGAGGCTTTCTGCAGAAATGACAATGTTAAATGCTGGTCTTTCCTTACATATCTGCTACAGAGCTGTATAGACCTGACCTAATACTGAGTCTTAATGTTCTTAAGTAGTAAATAAATCTTTCTACTTTCTTTCATACATACTTTCTTACCTTTCCTGCAATTGATTGTGTTCATATGAATGTCATTACAAGAGCCATTGTAAAATTTTAGGATTTTTTTTTAAGGTGTAAATGCAGCACAGCAAAGAGATAGAAGTAGCTGGAAATGCTAAAACTTCTTGTAAGAAGGCTCAGACAACAAGTTTTTGAATAAGATATGCATCAAACTGACTGTCAATCAACTATATAGTACAGTTATATGAAGACTGTCACTCTTCCATACTAAGGACAAAAAAAAACCCTAAAACCCTGAAATAACTGTAATTTCTCTTTTAAATGTATATAGAGAGGAAAAGTGCTGTACCGCATTAGTGCAATTACAATGGAGATAGTGTTTTTCCAAAGTGTCTGCAAAAAACTGCAGAGAGATGCCCAAACCATGTATAATTGTTCCATTAATTTCTAAGTATTATACTAATGAATCCTTATAATTTTAATTTTGAGGTGAAAGAACATATATAATTTTAAATGGTTATTTTAAGTAAGGCTGTCAACTGTCTTTAGTGTGGTTTGCTTTTATAAATAAGGAAGACTTGACATAGTCAGCAGTGGGGGTAGGCTATGTTAAGGCTCAAGTTATAGGACCAAACTGTATCGCCTTACTACTGGCTGAGCCTCAGGACAATGTCCAAAGTAGTAAGTCTTTGGCCCTTCAAGTAGTATGGTATGTGATGAAAGGCAGTTTAGTAGGTGATGTGACTCCATTTTTTCCTCTGAGGGACTGGAAATTCCTTGGCAAAGCTGTCATGATATGATGATATAAAGGTACCAAGCTTCGTCAGGGATGGTTTAGATTTGATATTAGTAAAAACTTCACAGAAAGGGTGATCAGGCATTGGAACAGGCTGCCCAGGGAAGTGGTCGAATCACCATCCCTGGAAGGGTTTAAAAAACACATAGATGGGGCCCTTATTGACATGGTTTAGTGGTGGACTTGACAGTCCTTGGGTAAAGGTTGGACTTGATCTTAAAGGTCTTTTCCAACCTAGTTGATTCTATGCTTCTGTATTATATATGATATTCTAATTTTACTTTATTTCAGTTATTAAACTGTTCTTATCTCAACCGGCAGTTTTTACCTCGTTTACAATTCTCCTCCCCATCTCGCTGCAGGAGGGGGCAGTGAACAAGCAACTGTGTGATACTTAGTTGCCAGCTGCATTTAAACTGACACACGGCATGATGACTCCATGGGGGCTTCTGGCCGTGCAATAGTAAGTTGAAGGGAAACTGGCTTGTACATCTCAGAATGTCACTCTGAGAAACATACATCAACTGCCAACATCCAATTCAAAACCCTATTCTTATTCCTTCTTGACCCTAGAAAATTTTCTGTTCTGAATTGTTCATTCAGGTCTGTTTCTTAACAGTGAGCTTTGGGAGATACTGTCATCAAACAATAGATTTTGTACTTAACTAAAATAAGGACATATTTTTACACATTCGTCCAAAGATAACCCTTAATGTACTCTAGTGCCCTGAACACATTGTTAAGTTGAACTCACAGCAGGCTAGAATTTAAAAGGAAAAAATGTTATGTATCCTGATTATTCATGAACCAATAAGGTCAGACACAGCTTTACCATATGTAGGTTTTAGAGAGCCTGAAGTATTTAAAGCTGTAGGGATACAACAGATCCCAAGAGTACCAAAAGTACCAAGAGCTGTTAAACAAGTACAGTGCCTCTAAATTTCTTGAATTTTTCTAAATTATCATTTTGGGGAATTTAATGCTATAGGACAAGTAAAGTGGACTTTCCTAGCTGCTAAAAAAAACCCTACTGTTTATTGCTTGTATAGTCCCATAAATAACTAAAGGATTTGGACTAAGGAAATGTAGGCACTTTATACTGTGTACTCATGCAGGCTTTTTTCCAAGTATTTGAAGGGAAGAATGAAGAAAGAATAGCCCAATAAGACTCACCAAGATGTGCTTTACCGTTTATGCATACTAAGATTACCTGCTACCTTTGGCAAATTTGAAAAGACAACTTCTGAAAAGCAAGTTGTGGAGAATTTCCTGTTAAATCTTACCCTAAAACAATGACGATGGCATTGATAACACATGACAAAGGAAGATTTTTTTTTCCTTGAGTTTCATTTGTTGCATTTTACCTTTATAATAAGTAACCTATTAATTTATATTTCAAGTGAAAACAATGTTAGCCCTATGTAAGAAATAAGCTTATTTCAGGTTAAAATTTATTTTTAGCACTTTTATCCAAATTATTTTTGCTTTGTAAATATATTTTAATTCATAAGATAATATATAAGTAGCATAAAATTACCTCTTTTTTTTTTTTAAATATTTACAATATTTGATGTCAGCTACTTTATAAGTGTTTAGTATTGGATTGGTTAACCAGCTAGCTAAGTATGTAAGTAAGATCTCATGGTCCCTTTTTAAGCTTGAGTATAACAGCCAATGAGAAGTGGTGCAGCCTCTTTGGGATGAGCAAAGCTTTTAAACGTTACCCTTCAACCCACACAGCAGCCTCCCTCTCTTCACAAAACTAAGTTCTTGTCCATAATTTTAAGTGCCTTTGTAACGGGTGTAAGCAGCAGGATCTTTGGTTCAGCAGCAGTGATTTTTCCAGTTAAATGTGTAATTCACCAAACGGAAGGACAGACACCTCGGAGACATCATTATTCTTCACCTATCTGTCAGAAACTACAGAGAATCTAGCTGGTTCAGTTGCAATCCTTTTATCTTCAGTCTGATTTCTACTTTTTTTTTTTTTTTCAAATAGATCCAAAATGTATTCATCACACCATGAGGAAGAATTTCAGCCCTAGCAGCGCCAGTTATATAAGTTCTGAGTTGTGTAAACTAATTTCCCCTGATTTCAGTCATGTGAAGCAGTGGGTGGAAAGGTCACTCATTAGTGAGGAGATATGCTGCTGCCCTGGTGGCCAACTGGCTTTGCACCCTTTTAGTTATTGATCTGGGAACATACAGAAGCAGGCAATGGCAGCAGGGCAAAGCTCAGCTTTCTCTTCTTGAGGCTCTCCTAGGAAAACTACCAAAGGTTTCTTTCTACATTCTGGATCTCTGCTGTGGGTAATTAAGGTTAGGAAGGTGAAATAACTTAAAAGCAAAACATTTGGATTACTAACTCCTCCTGGAAAAAAGCTTTCAGGACAAAAAATCCAGGGAAAAATTTATTGGCATAGCAGAACCCCATCAGGTCAAAATGACTCAACATTTAGTTTTCAGAAAGCAAAATCTTTCTTCCAAAAAAGGCAATGAAAATATTTCAAATCCATCATTTTCTTGTGTAGTCCCTGTTTTTGACCTTGAGTGGCTGATTTAGAGCCAATGTGGGATTGGGACCATAATCCCAATGAAACTGAAGAGGTGCTGAACACCATTTCTTCTAGAGGGCTCATTCTCCTCCCTGGGATATTGCCAGTGACAGTGACAGAGGTAAATCAAAAAGTGAAATTGAGGAACATCAGCATCTAAAGAAAAATCAGTCCATGACAGAAGCAAAGAGAAAAGTGCTATAGACTGTGAGTACAGAGGTGCACTCTAATTGTGTAGGGGTTCTTTAAAGTAGCATAAAGGTACATTTCAGAATTGAGCCTGGGTTGTTAAATTATAGAAAACACATGATCACTGTAGAGTGGAAGCGAGAGAAGGAGTGGGGGAAAGCAGGTGATACTGCTTTTTGGGGGACATTTAGGTGATTTTTAAATTAGTTTTCTCAGATCACCTGGTCAGATAGCCTGAATACTATGTCCTACTATGGACACTCAAATTCAACTGCTTGCTCCTATGAGGTTGAAGAAAGATGACTGATGCTCCCCCAAAAGAAGGAAAGTCAAAACATAATTGTCTGGGAAACTCAATCTTTACTGTGTAAGTCTCTCACAGCCTTCCTATACCCTAGTTCTGTTGACTGTCAGAGTTCACAGTACAGTGCAAAAAGGAGACCCTAGCAGGAGAAACAGTGAATTTTCCTTCCCAGGCAGCATGTAGATCTATGTGCAACAAGCAGTCACAGGCAGCCATACTCTATGGGCAGTCCGAGGCAGGCACTCTTGTTTTCAGACAGACTTGGAAACAATTGTCCTGCTCTCAATCTGGACTATCAGGTTAGACTTCTGCATGACAAAAGTGTTAGATGGTTTGTGCCCATTATGCACTCTGATGGCAAGAGCTATTTAAAATTAAAATAAAATAATATGGCAAGTGTCCCAGGCTTCAAAATATTCTCTTGGAATCACTTTTAGTCTAATATGGATAAAAACACTGTCATCAGGAAGCCAGGTACTCGCACAAGAAGTAGAACCAACAGCAGTGCGGATATTAACCCATGACTTTTTGCTCCCACAAGATGCTGGGCTTTACTCACCATATCAGGTCACATCAGTTTATTCCTCTTTGCTGATGGAGGAATAAGTGCTTGCTAGTTATCTTGGGATATATACAGAGCCAAACTGAAGGCCAAACAGAAAGAAGCTACTAAAAAGAAGTCTTAAAAACATTTTAGTTAGTCTCTGAAAAACAAAACCCAACAACTTACATTTATTCTCAAATGAATACTTTATTGTACTTTTATTAATTTAATTTTTTAAAGAATTCTTTAATATTTCTTTTAACTTTTTTTTTCTCTTACTTACTTCTTCCTTTGCAAATCTTTTATTTTTCACGTGGTTTATAATTGTGATAGGTTGGCTTGAACTGGGATAGTTCAAAATGGATAAGCCAATTTTTTCTTGAAGCTTTCCTTTCATTTATTAACGAGCCAAACAGTGATTTGCACAAGAGCTTTCTGAAACAGGAGCCTTGAGCTGATTAGCACTTTACTCTGCTGTCATACGGTGGTGAGGTTGCATGTTATAGAGCAGAATTTCCATTCATTCATTTCTGGTCTCAGTTTGACAAAAAAAAGTGATTTTTTTTTTTCCACAGGGAAATTTTAAGATATATGAAAGTTTGTTCCACTGAGAAACAACTGACCATTGCTTTTTAAAGTATTTCTTAAAGGGGATATTCTTTTATAAGAGAAACCAGTGTCAGAGTTCTGTGAATGAAAGAATGAGCTCTCCAAAATGATTGATGATGCTGTCTTACTTCTCTTGATTGATTAGTGCTTCAGTTCTGAAACTTTGGCCCACAGACCATCTGTGTCCTGCAGAGGGCTTGCTACTAGAGACTTTAGAGGGAAGACAGATCTCATGATGATGGCTTATCTGCCTGATTCCTGCTGTTAAATCATCTTAAAAGCAGTTAAAAATTCATGAAACATTTTATTAATCAGACTTCTTCTAGGAAAGCAACTCTAAGTGGGAAGATTATTTTTTCTTCTGAAGTAGTTCCCCTTTTTAATACATGCAAACAATAATTAATAACTTATTTATAAAGCCCCATTGGCATGACTGAGGTGCTTGGGGTACTATACAACACCATCAAAACAGAATCAAAACAAAATGAGCAAAAGTTCAGCCTCATTAGAGTCTAGCCTAACACAAGAAATATTGCAAACACGAAAGCAGGTTCTGCTCCTCTAATCATGCAGTCTTGACATTTATATTTTTAAGTGATGCTGGGGTTTGAAATACATCAGCATAAACTTCAAGTTATGCACAAATAAGGGTGACATCTCTTTGTTCTGTCATAAACTTATTTTTGTTTCACATATCCACGTATGTTTTACTTGCTCACCTGTTTCAGACATCAAGCATAAACCTCCAAACCTGTTAAAGTATTCTGCATCTCTGAACTCTGCGTGGTGCCCCATACAGCCTTCCCCACATAAATGGGCAGAAAAAGAGGTGTTCCAAGAGCTGTGCGGTAAATGTTTCCAATGTGACCCACTGTGTACTGAGGGAAATTATAAAGCAAGAAATTAGGACTCTCCTACTCTGGGAAATGAGTGCTATGGGGCAAAGTTCTCTACTTGCCAGCTCTTTGGGCAGGGGAAAATCATATTGGTATAAAGACCGCTTTTACAGTTAGCTGCAACCATATGAATTTCAGTACCATCTGTCCCAAACCTAGGAAAACAGACACAGAAATTTACACGTAGCCATGAGTATAGTTAGTCACGGGAATGCGCTTACAGGAGTCATTTTAAAAGTTCCGTCTGATTCATACTGCAGGTAAACATCAGGGGCTTTATCTGCAGTATCACCAGGTACCATTTCCACAATACAGAATTTTAATATGCTAGCTGGATGTACAAAACAAGAGAATTTGTACTCCTTACCCATCCTGTACCAGACAAACTGTCACTCTTTAAAATAAGTTAAATAGGTTATGCAAGAAAAATATAGGAGTAAAAGATAATGGAAAATATATAGTGAATGTTAGGCTGTCATTAGCAGCAGCTGTTTCTGATAAGGCTCAGCTCTTGAACTACTGAAACAGGGAAAAAAATTAAAGCTGTTGCTTTGATGCCTTAATACAATATCTGTTTAATTTGAGATTACATAGTTCATGAGGCATAAATCCCCAAATATTTTTTGTAGCATCCTTCAACAGCCTTCATAGAATCATAGAATAGTTAGGGTTGGAAAGGACCTTAAGATCATCTAGTTCCAACCCCCCTGCCATGGGCAGGGACATCTCATGCTAAACCATGTCAGCCAAGGCTTTGTGCAACCTGGCCTTGAGCACAGCCAGGGATGGAGCATTCACAGCTTCCAAGGGCAACCCATTCCAGTCCCTCAGCACCCTTACAATAAAGAACTTCTTCCTTATATCCAATCTAAACTTCCCCTGTTTAAGTTTGAACCCGTTATCCCTTGTCCTATCACTTCAGTCCCTAATGACGAGCCCCTCTCCAGCATCCTTATGAGGCCCCCTTCACATACTGGAAAGCTGCTATGAGGTCTCCATGCAGCCTTCTCTTCTCCAGGCTGAACAGCCTCAACTTTCTCAGCAGAAATATCACAGTGTAATTTGTAGAATTCACACTCATGAGTGTGAATTGGAAATGCACCAATATAGATGAGTTGAGAGAGCAAAAAGCTGAGCCTGATTTTGGATTCATATCTCAAGCTGCAACATTTGCTCTAAGCTACAGTTTTCAAGGAAGTTCAGCTGGAACTGAGGAGAAGTATTAATGGTGGAAGTTCAAAGGCATGGGTGGGAGCAGTAAGGGTGGATAGGCACATGCTCCACTTAATGTTCAGTGAGACTGATGAGGGGATGTGCACTCCTGTCCCTCTGTACTTTGAAAGCATCTATCTCAATATATCATAGGACTAATTAAACAATGGTTCACTCAGAGAATTCCACATTTTACACAATGGCCATCACTGTTAACAATTATCCCACTCAATCCCAGCCACATAGATGCCAGGAGACAGACCTGAGGCAGGAGAGCACCGTTTTCCTGATCCACCTTCTTAAATTTCATTTTTGCTTCCAAGAAAAGTGATGCTGAGAATTTCATGGCATTGTGCTTTTGAAAAAAGTGAAAACCTTGTAAAAACACCTCTTTCACTATGCTTTGTGGCTGGCATTGCTGAGGTATAGTTTGACCTTTAATGCCTGGGAATACTGCACTTCTGGCCTGTACCTGAGAACTTTTAGCTGTATGGGAGGAAAATAAGAATAATTCTATTGAATTGCCTATTAGTTTGTATAACTGCTCTCCAAAAGCAGTAAAAGAATATGTAATATCAGCAGTTTTCACACGTAAGTAAAAAAACACAGGGTAGGAAAAGTTAGTCAACAAGAGCCTAAAATTTATGTTCAAATATTTCTCTCTCCTAAAACCTGCATATCATTTTCCCCATAAATAAATAAATAAGCAGCTGTTTACTTTGTTTTAATTTGTTACAATACCAACATGACATGAAATATTACCAGCTCAATTACTAATCATCTGGGGTTATTTCCCCTGGTTGTTTTTACCTTTCAGAACCACTTGCCTGAGTAAAAATTGTTTGTCATTAACCTCTGACAGTTTTGAAAATTGTCTTTGGACTAACACAAAACAAAGCAATTTGCTTTGTCCAGTCAGTCACCTAACATGAGTTCAAATCTGAGAAGTCAAGTTGTAGTTTAAATAAAGTATATTTAAACAAAGATGTAGGGCATCCACACAGTGTACTGTGCAATCTTCAACTCTTTCTTGTGTGAAATGAGTTTATGCAAGTCTGGTTCATTGCACAAAGCTATTCAGTTTTTTTAGTCCCTTGAATTAGTATCTAGGTCAGCAAAGCAATAAGAACATTAAAAAAAGGAAAAGAAGAGAAAACAGGAAAAAAGAAAACAACAACAACAACAAAAAAACACCAAAAAATCCCCACCCAACCCTAAACCATAAAAAAAATACACCCTTGTTATGCAAGTCTTCCTGCTCACACAACTTCTAGTTAAGAAGAACTTCTGTTCTTCCTTTGAAGAACAGAAATGGGATTGCTGAAATTTAACTACATGAAAAAAGAGGAAAGAAGGCTAATGATTGTTTTGCCCAGTGGAAAACTCTCCTAGTGGCATTATTTCAGCCCCTGTAACTATCCAAATAGGATTTTCATGCTGCATTGGAAAATTCCACAGCAGTGACTAACAGTCTATTTTATAAGTAATTCATTCCTCCCTTTATTTTATGCCTGGTCATTTCTTGTGTACAAACATGATACACAGTATACCAGAGCATTTGGTGATTGTCTGAGAGAATCAAACAGTTGTAAACCCTGCATCATGGCAAAGCTCAAGGCAATACTGAATTTTGCCCTGTTCATGATCATTTTTAAAGCTGCCTGTATATGCGTAAGTCACAGACATCCAGGAGGATGTACCAGACAGATGTAAAGCCATTTTTTCTTTCCACTATATTATTGAAATCATTGGAGCATAAGGATAAGTGAAAACAGAGAAAAAAGAAAATTCCTTCCCATTTCCATAGCAGCATCAGGCTACCTATGTATGTTTATTTTTAAAAAATGGAATAAACCTGTCCGGCTACTTTGTTTATAAGTACAATTCTGTGCTTTTCTATGTTTAATGCAATTGGGAAAAACCCAGAGAGATTATTTGCCTTCCACTTGAAGCACTGATAGAATAAGCCTCTGGACACAAGAAGGCAACACAAAAAGACAAAACCTGGGAGATGGTCTCCCTGTGGGCTGCTTTGGCACAGTTGCCCGCATCTGCACCTTCATTCATAACCCCCCTGCCATAACATTCTACCAGGCAGACACATATCATCGATGAACACAACAGGAGGCACAGGGGTACATCTGAAACTCCTGCCTCCCATTTAAAGTTAAATAATTTCCATCTAGTTGGGACACAGACCTTTCAGTTACCATCTAAGACCAGATATCAATCTAGGCAGAACAGGTCTTTTTAAAACATAACTTCATGATACCTGCCTTTTGGAGTGCAGGCCAGGGCTATGGTATTTTCTAAGGGAGAGGATATTCAAAGTCTGCAGCTCCCACTATAGGATGAATCTGTCCTATTCAATACTTGAATATCTCAGTTACCTTACTGTTAAAAGTTTGCAAATCCTTTCTAGCTGATGCTGAACTCAAAGCTATTACTACTTCAAAAGAGGTGCTAAGCACCATCCTGGATTCAGTTGCTTTCAGATATAACATTTTTGTCTCCTAAGGTAGAATCCTACACAAAGGATTTATGGGATGCTGAGGATTAAAACTACTGAAGATTCAAACAGATCAGTGCTAAAATACAGCCCATTTTGAAAAGAGTCCTTACCTGTCCTACTTCCAGCATGCAGCAAGTTATAAAACTGAGGTGTGTCCTTTAGCATTTCTGTGCCTCTTTTTCCCTACAGAGGATGACACCCAAATTCTTCAGCCACTGTGGTACAGCACAGACTCTGCAGCCTCTCCTTGCCAGACTTCAGGGGAACTTCTCAAGGTGACTACCCTCATCAATACAGCCAGGGTTTTCACAATCAGGCTCCCAGAACGAAAGCCAACATATTATTGTCAGTGCAATATATTGAAATGCTGATGCTGCAGAAAGAAATAAGGGTACAAGGTTCTGGATTCATGGACTCATTCAAAAGCAATATAAAATAAGTAGGGAAAATGACTATGTGGTATGAAAGCACAGTGGTGCTCATACTGAGAAAAGAGAGAGACTGTTACTTTGCACTGATTTAGAGGAAGGCTGCCAAGACACATCCAGTAAATTACTATTGTTCAGAGTCATCTGAACAAATATCTCTAAAAGCTGAGTTTGATATACAGGAGAAACACTCAACTGATTGTTATATAATAATAATTGACTGCAGAGGAATGGGCTTTCTATGGAACCTAGGACTGTATTTTGAGTTAGGGAAAGCTTTTTATGCTGTGCAGTGAAGCCTCAGTCCTTACCCAATTGGAATTCATTTTTCCAGATGGCTCAGAGTGCTGCCTGTCCTTGCAGCCTGTTCTGGGGGCAGGTGATGGGCTGCAGTGCTGCAGAGGCACAAAACAGTTCAAAGTTTCATAAGAAGCACTACTAGGAGGAGGGAGAGAGCAGAGCCTATTCAAGAACCCACAAGTAGCTAAAAGGAGTGATGCTATGCCAGGGAAAGTAAGGAAGGAGCATGTGCAAAGCAGCTGAAACAATTGCAGTTTTGTGCTTTGTAGTTATCCTGATGTTAAATGCAAACACACAGCATTATTTTTAGCACTTAGAAAACCCAATCAAAATGCTTCAGGCAGCTGCTAACTCTTCTGTCTTGAGTAAACATTTGTTTGTGTCAGTTTGATGCTTAATCATCAAAATGTAGAACTTCCCCGTTTTCCTTGTCCTTAACCCTGTCCTTTCTCAGCTCTCTGGAGCCTGCAGTTTTTAAAAGAATGAGCTGCCCCTGAACCATTTCCCAATTCACAGGTGTCTCTGAGACAGCCAAGTGTTTGATGCACCTGATCCTCTCTCTGTAAGCTGAGTTGGACTTGACTTCTGGAGACAAACATTCCACAGAGGAAAAAGACAGGGAGTGGGGAGGGGAGATCATGCATGGAGTTCTAATTTTGTTTGCTTCCTTCTCTCCACAGTCCTAACAGCTACAGCCTTTTGATGATGTAGTAATTTATTTTCCCCTTGATGCAAAGGTACAAGAAGAGGAAACATGACTGATTTGTATGTTGTTCTCATTCATTCTCTGCTCCTTACTGGTCTATTCTAAATAATATAAAATGAGTCAGTCAATTTTGGAGCAGACCATAGATCACAAGAAGTTGTTGAGGATAGTGCCGCATGTCCAGCTTTCTGGGACATAGTGTCATGCAAAGCCCATTCTGGGTTTCAACACTGCCATGGGTTGACAGTGATGAAATCAAAGAGATTTTCAATTAAAAAAAAAATTCCTTCACTGGAACTAATGAGGATTGGTTAGAAAAATATCTGCAAGGAATAGTGAGGAGAATGCAGGTTATTCATCTTATGTCCTCCTGGATGTCACATATGTGGACTGTGTAACCTGATGGACTTTAGGATAGCTGATATTCTAGTATGCAGTTGCGTAGAGCTAGCTTTTACATCCATTTTGGTGGAATTCGGGACATGGGACATTTCTAGTGTTCCTCAACCCTGTGAGTTAGAAGCTTTGTTGCATCCCAGCATGGTACATTCTGAGGGCACACAGCATATGGCTGCAAATAAAAGGGGGTTTACTGGTTTTCCCCCTGAGAATAGAGAGCATTCAAATGGTTGTGGTCTGTGTAAAAATTACAAGCTGTCTTCCATTTTTCAATCTACTAGAGCCAGACAGAGGAATATTGCTGGAATGACATGTCCACAAGGAACTGTTAATCTCAGAGATAAGTAGCAAGTTCATTATAATACACATACCTTCCTTTTCTGGGATGGCACGGTGTGGCCCTGACTCATATGGGCAGCATCCTTTTGGCACAGTCTAATCCTAAATTATTAGCAGTGATGCAGATTCTGCCACTCTGACTTCTCCTCATTAATATCTTACTCTGCAAGCAGCTTTGCTTAGCTTCAGTGGGGCTGTATCTGCAAACTAATTTTTAGTACAAGGGTGAGAGAATCGTACCTTGTACCTCTAACCATGGTTCAAATAGATCCAGCTAGGAATTAGAATGAACAGCAGAAGGAATGAAAATAAACCTGATCTGGGCTCAGACTGGGCTAATAAAAAAAAGGAAAAAGGAGAATGAAATCACAATTCTTGCTTATATAAATAGCACTTGTTTTGACAAATTTTGTGTGCCTATATTTTCTGAATTAGCATGCTTCCAAAGTGCTACTTTTCTCAGAACATAAATGACAGCATTGACAGAAAAATAATACAGGCTGTTACTATATATGTTTATAATCTTTAAGCTTTGCAAGTAAAGAATTGTTGAATTCATCCAGTAATTTTTAACCTAAGCAAATGTGCTTGGTCCTAGCTCCAAGCTAAGGAGTTAACTCCTTCAGCAATAGTAGGAAACACAAATATCTGCTTATTGAGGCTCAAGTGGTTGTCATCAGCAGCACTAGAGGGGTACTCCAGAGGTTGATACTGGGTCCAATATTATACGATTTTCACTAACGACCTAGTCAGTGACAAAGAGTGCACCTTCAGCAAGTCTGTAGACAATACAAAACTGGGAGGAGCGGCTGACATGCCAGGGATTCATGAGTCAATCCAGAGGGACCTCAACAGGCAAGACAGATTGGCTGATAGTTCAACAAGAGCAAGAGCAAAGCCCTGCCCCTGTGGAGGAACAACCCCCTGGAACCAGCACAGGCTGGGGGCCACCAGGCTGGAAAGAAGCTTGGCAGAGAAGGGCCTGGGGGGCCTGGGCGGTATCAAACTTGATGCTCCAGGGCAGCCTTGGTTGCAGCTATCATGAGATGGTTGAATTTGAGATCCTCAGGACAGTGAGAAGAGCGTGCAGCAAGCTCACTGCCCTGGACTTCAAAAGAGCAGACTTTGGCCTCTTCAGGAACCTGCTTAGTCAGGTCCCATGGGATATAGCCCTAGAGGGCAGGGGGAACCAAGACTGTCATTTGATATTCAAGGATCACCTGCTACAAGCTCAGGAGTGTTGCATCCCAACTAGAAGGAAGTGCAGCAGGAGGGCCAGGAGACCTCCTTGGATGGATAAGGAGCTCCTGAGGAAAATTCAAATGAAAAAAGAGGCTTATAAAAGGTGGAAGCAAGGACATGCAGCCTGGGAAGAGTACAGGGATGTTGTCCGGGAAGCTAGGGACCAGGTTAGGAAAGCTAAGGCCCAGTTAGAATTAAACTTGGCTGGGGATGTGAAAGATAACAGGAAGGGATTCTACAGGTACGTAGCAAATAAAAAACAGACTAGGGACAACATAGGCCCTCTCCAGAAGACCTCAGGAGAGCTGGCTACACAGGATTTGGAGAAGGCTGACGTTCTGAATGACTTCTTTGCCTCGATCTTCACTGGCAAAGGCTCTGACCACGCCACCCAAGTCTTGGAAGGTAGATGCAGGGACTGTGAGAATAAAGACCTTGGGCCCACTGTGGGAGAGGATGAGGTTCAAGACCATCTTAAGAACCTGAATGTGCACAAGTCCATGGGACCTGATGAAATACATGCGTGGGTCCTGAAGGAGCTGGCAAATGAAGTTGCTAAGCCACTGTCCATCATATTTGAAAAATCATGGCAGTCAGGTGAAGTTTCTGACAACTGGAAAAAGGGAAATATAATCCCCATTTTCAAGAAGGGCAAAATGGGTGACCCAGGGAACTACAGAGCAGTCAGTCTCAACTCTGAGCCTGGCAAAATCTTGGAGCACATTCTCCTGGAAGTCATGCTAAGGCATATGAAAAACAACAAGGTGCTTGGTGACAGCCAGCATGACTTCAGTAAGGGGAAATCCTGCCTGACCAATTTGGTGGCCTTCTATGATGGGGCTACAGAACTGATGGACAGGGGTAGAGCAGTTGATGTCATCTACCTGGACTTGTGCAAAGCGTTCGACACTGTCCGCATGGCATCCTTGTCTCTAAATTGGAGACACATCAATTTGATGGATGGACCACTTGGTGGATAAAGAACTGGCTGGATGGCCGCACACAAAGTGTTGGGTTCAATGTCTCAATGTCCGGCTGGAGACCAGTAACGAGTGGTGTCCCTCAGGGATCGGTGTTGGGACCGGTCTTGTTCAACATGTTCGTTGCTGACATGGACAGTGGGATTGAGTGCACCCTCAGCAAGTTTGCCAATGACACCAAGCTGTGTGGTTCGGTTGATACCCTGGAGGGAAGGAATGCCATCCAGAGGGACCTTGACAGGCTTGTGAGGTGGGCTGATGCCAACCTCATGAAGTTTAACCATGCCAAGTGCAAGGTCCTACACCTGGGTCAGAGCAATCCCAGGCACAGCTACAGGCTGGGCAGAGAAGAGATTCAGAGCAGCCCTGCAGAGAAGGACTTGGGGGTGTTGGTTGGTGAGAAAATGAACATGAGTCAGCAGTGTGCGCTCACAGCCCAGAAAGCCACCCATATCCTGTGCTGCATCGATAGGAGCGTGACCAGCAGGTCGAAGGAGGTGATCCTGCCCCTCTGCTCTGCTCTCGTGAGACCTCACTTGAAGTACTGTGTGCGGTTCTGGTGTCCTCAACATAAAAAGGACATGGAAGTGTTGGAACAAGTCCAGAGGAGGGCCACAAGGATGATCAGGGCACTGGAGCACCTCCCATATGAAGACAGGCTGAGGAAGTTGGGGCTGTTCAGCCTGGAGAAGAGAAGGCTGCATGGAGACCTCATAGCAGCCTTCCAGTATCTGAAGGGGGCCTGTAGGGATGCTGGGGAGGAACTCTTCATTAGAGACTGTAGTGATAGGACAAGGGGTAAAGGGTTCAAACTTAAACAGGGGAAATCTAGGTTGGATATAAGGAGGAAGTCTTTTATTGTAAGGATGGTGAGGCACTGGAATGCGTTGCCCGGGGAGGTTGTGAATGCTCCATCCCTGGCGGTGTTCAAGGGCAGGTTGGATGAAGCCTTGGGTGACATGGTTTAGTGTGAGGTGTCCCTGCCCATGGCAGGGGGAATGGAACTAGATGATTTTAAGGTCCTTTCCAACCATAACTGTTCTATTATTCTATGATTCTATAAGCCAGCCATGTGCTATTGCTGCAAAGAAGGTGAATGATACCTTGGGCTGCATTTGGGAAAGCAATGCCAGCAGGTGGAAGAAGGTGATCCATCCCATTTTTTTGTCAAGGTGTTAAAATTCTGGTGCAGTCTGCCCAGAGAGGCTGTGGAGTCTTTGTCCTTGGAGATATCTTAACCTAACAGGACATGATCCTGAGCAACCTTATATGGCTGACTGCCTGCAAAGAGTGATTACACTAGTCAACATTCAGAGGTCCCTTCCAACTTCAACTCCTCTGTGATCATGGGATACCTTTTGCACTTCATCAGCAATATTGCAGCAGTATTCTTTCAGCTGAGTTTTATTTGGATTCCCAACTTGAGTACAAATAACAGATGTATTTGTTGCTTATCGTATTCAAGCTCATAATTTGCTACTTCTATTTAGGACATGTAACTTCAACCACATTCAGGCATTAAGACTCTTTAGGTTTAACGACCCAGAATCAGGGTGTTACTTCTTGTGCAGGACACCAGTGGAAGACTCACATTTGAAAATACCTCAGCAGCATGGGTTGAAACAAGCTCATTCCATAGTAAGACCATCACAGCAATTCACAAACTAATGATTTGGCTGATGGGTGTCTGTCTGATTTTCAAAGATGTTCACAAAACAGACATCACTTTTGGTCTGCCATTTTTTTCACAAGGCCCTAAGTCAACAAACCAGTAAAGCCCATAGCAAACTTCATAGCTATCTTGATCATACAGTCTTGAAAATGAGCAGGGCTGGGAACTATACCTGGCTAATGTCAAAGCCTGAGACATGGGAGATGGGAATCCTCCATAGCACATTTGAAAATGTGGTCATGACCTACTGAGAAAAGTGGACAAACTGAGAAGAACAAATATAACCAAAATATTGTAAAATTAGGATAAGACATACATATGAAAAATTTTCAAAAATTCTTTGTAAAGCTCCTTACAACTCAAAGTTTGCTCATCCTTCAAGTCAAGAGCATTACGGTTTACTGTCCTATTGAACCAAACCAGATGGGATTCACCCATTACTACAATTCCAACTACCACAATGACACTTGGCTCCTCTCTAATCCCTCTTTCTCTGACATTAATAGAAGAGTCATTGTAATAGGTAGGCTTGTTATGGGGAACTCAATAGTAATAAAAAAATACAAAAATTGCTATTTTTGTATTCTTCTTGTTGTTGAAGAAGAAAATTATACTGTAAATTAAATCTGATTTTATGACATTTGGCATGCATATAGATCTTCATATGAACTCAGGGGAGCATACTTAATTTGAGCTCTGTAGTCCTTATACTTTTTAATTAATTTTTCTTTGTAATTCAGAATAAGTTTCTAATGGATTCATGGAACAATATGGGGTCACTTGGGGGTGATTTTAATACCTGCAATTCCCATGGTTATTAATCAAAGACTTTTTAGCCTTTTAGATAAATTATCTGCCTTCTGTTTAGAAGATTGAGATTAAGCATGTGAGAGAAATTGTCCCTACTGACACAAGGAAAAAAAGTCAAGAAAAAACAAAATACAGCATTTTGGATATCTCACAGAACTACAGAATATGCTGCAGATTTTCAATTTTCTTTTTTCTAACTTTATGAAAATAATTTGTTATGAAAATGACAATGATTCTCAAAAGGAATGTTTTTCATTTACTCACTATAAAGCTCAGAAGCTGTCAGAACCACTAAAACTTTTTCTAATTCGTAATGTACAGCTTATCAGTGACAGTTTAAAAAAAAAAAATAAATCAGGCTTTCTAAATGTCTAAGAAAGAAAAAAAAAATATTCATTTAACACCAAAATCAAAAGAACATGCAGTTGAATTGATACATTTACCGAGTTCTTATATATGTGAAAATTTCCTAGAATATCAAACCTCACAGTTCTGTTCATCCTTTAACAACAGGAAATCCTGTATCAATAAGTCCCAAGAAAACAAAGGAAGTAAGGTAGCGTCCAACATTTCAGACGTAATCATCCTCAAAGAGTGTGGAAATTCAGTGTTTAACTGTAGCTCACTCTGTCAAAGAGAAATTAATCAAATTTAAAAAAAAATATTTTCAGTATTTATAACAGCTCTATCATTATAATGTCTAAGTATTTCACAATTTTCCTTCACCTTCTGAAGAAGGGCTTATTTTTTTCAGTTTGCTAACCTGGGGCACAGCTGCCTACAAAGGACAGTGTTGTGAGTGTTGTGAGCTATTTGGGTTACTCGAGGTGTCTGAAGCAGTTTAGCTACATTAGTGCATTGGTTCACTAGGTGGATTTACCTGGTTTCGTAACACATTCAGGGGGTTACCAGCCTTAATTACCTGTACTGCTTCCAATACTCCAACTGACTCCTTCAGCCAACACTGTGCAGCATGGCATTATACTCTTTTAACTGCTTGCTAAAAGGATAAGTTGGTTGTTCAAAGTCTCTCACAGGACCTGGACATTGCTTTCCTAAATCTGAGACTGTTACCCATTCTGCATCTTCCCTCTTCCTTAGCTACCAACCACATATAAGCTGGAAAGTAGGAAGAGAAGAGGAAGACAAAGCAGCAAGCCAGCAAGAATTATCAGCAAGAAATATTCCTATAAAGAAAAGTGGGTAAACAAACCCTATGTCCTTCTAATATAGCTCCAAAAGGGACCTCAGAAACACTTTTAGCTTTCATCCCTCAGGAGCTCTTTTCTGGAAAGGTAATTAAAAATAAAAGACCTAATGAAAGCCATAGAGAGAGTCAGGGAATAAAGCCATGAGATGAACAAAACAATCAGTCCCTGAAGACAGCCCTACAGAGTGGCATACAACGTTCTCCATAGCAAATATTTATTTCCTATGGAGGGCATTGCACACCACTGTGTAAGGTTGCATTTAATAAAGTGCAAAAGATCTTAAGGAAAATATATTTGTATACATTGAGAAGTGCACCGTGCATAGTTAGCTTCACCATTGTGATAGTCTGAATGCTGCATGCCTTTTTTAGTGACAAGATGTCTTACGAAGTCTCAATATTTGTTCTACTCACAGAGTAAAAATATTAGCATAAATGTAGCTTTGCTCCATGTAAAGCAGAATATGTAGCCCACATGTTTTGCATCTTCATGGAAGGAACAATGTCAAAATGCATATGATATATACATGTATTTATACTTTAAAAAAAAGAAGACATACAGGGTGAAAGAACGTGCACCTATCAGTGGGTTTTATTATGGTGTAAGAATATTACTTGTAATATTTAGGTATCAATGATGCCTAAGTATCCTATAATATATGCTACTGACTGGGAAATTAAATTTGTATTTAATTATGCAATGCTGTGTGAAATTGAGTATATATTGCACGAAGTCGCTTTGACTGACTGTTACATACTTTCTCCTGGTATTATTGAACACCATGCTAACATAGTTATCTTTGTGTTATATGTGAATGAAGGAGTCCAACACTGGGGATGTTGTATATTTAGAAGTTCACAGCTACATAGTTTGCTTTCCTGGTTATACAACTCTTATTCAGACAGACTATATCAGCTTACAAAAAAATCCTATATACCCTGCAGATTTTGATACTTGGCAATGAAAGAAAAGTTCATTATGAGAGCTGAAAATGCTAGTATTTAGTATTCCCCCAAATGTTTTCACTTGACTTTGTGGGAGCACTATTAAGTAGCATCAGTTGAAAATCTGGCTTTGTGTTCACTGCCCCCTGGGAATGTCATGTGTTTGTTACATAAAACTCATAAATCACTTTGATGTTACTTGGACCTGTATTACCATAAGAACTCTATAGGCTGGTAAAATATGCTTCTAAATTGTGTAGAATCTCACTGGGCAGTGAGTCTGATGTTACGACTACACCCCATTCTGCCCTGAAACACCCATTATGTACAGCATGGGTGCATATGTGGCCAGAAGCAGGCCATTATCTCTATTTTGATTAATCTTTCATTATAACTTCACACAGCTATCCTGACAGTCATCCTATTTCTGTTTAAAAATATAAACAAAGCCAGATAGAACTTACTATGTTTTCACTCTTCACTATTTGCAGATTGTATTGAACCGAGAAGATGAGTAAATAATGAGAAATACTGCAGTCCAGTATAGGAGGACTTAGAACATTTGGACTGGACAAATAGACAGCAAATACAGTTCACTGATGATAAGAGCAAAACAATGAGTTTTAAACAAATGATAAAAGAGAGGAAATATCTTCTAAATGCTAAGAAACTGAGCCATCCTGAACAGAGCAAAGATTTGGAAATTATTGAAAAATAATATCTTTGTAGCCCTGTATCTAGTGTTCAGGCACAACACTGAGTTCAACCAAAATGTGGAGATGTATTCTCAGATAAACGTATTACATATCAAAGCTGGAATCATGACTGCATAAGGCATTTATCCAGATGCTGGGGATATGGCATCATACTGGCCACAGTCTTTCAAGAAAGAGGACAAAGAATCTGAAGCCTGGCCATCCCATAATACATACACACACTGGAGTGCAAAATTGGACTGCAACAAGATGGAAAATAAATGATCAGAGGACAGAGAATAAACTAATTACACTGAGAAGGAGCAAAAATAAGAATTCTTAATCACACCGTTAGGTACCAAGAAGGTTGAAAACAAAAGCCTTGGTAAGAAAATTCACTTCAGGAATTATTTTTCTTTTAAAAGCTCACTGAAGCGTGAAGTGCTGCTGAACTTAAGTGGCTACATGATTTTCTAAACAAAGGAAGCATAGGGAGCTACATGGGAAGAGAAAAAAGTCAGAAGCAGAAAACAAAGGTATGGAAAGTAAGGAATAACGGTAATAATATTTTAACACCTAAAAGCCACAGCAGAAACTGGGCAGAGGTGAACCAGGCAGTGAGCATATGCAGAGCAAGAGACAGACTCCTCAGTCAAAAGCATACAGTTTAAATCCTGCTGCAAATTTCTAAACAAGTGAATACATATAAAGTGTATTGTGCCCCTAGCAGGCTCAGAAGGTTCTGCTGGGCATTCGCTGCTTTGGAAACTTGGCTATGAAAGCCAGATTAAAACATTACACAGAACCCCACATTTGCAGACATACCGTGCATCTGACTGAGTATGTGGGTAGGAACATCTCATTGATTTCTGCAGGTCTGCCTGCACCCTGAAAATGCAACTTGCAGTGCTGGTGCCTTATGGTGGATTTCAGATATATCAAATTCTTATTGCCGGTTTAGAAAAATTTTGTTCCTTGCCTTGTTTACAAGAATGCAACAATTTGTTGATTTTTTTTTCCAGAGATATCTGCCCCTTAACACATACTTAATAAAAACTGCTGCCATAGCAATCCCTCTTTGACCTGCTGCTAGGGATTAATATTATGTTTAAATACAGTTTAAAAATATAAGAGAAGGATCTTAAATCTTTGGAAAGTCCAGATGAAAGACTTCTGCTTAACTCTTTTGCTCAGTAAGGAACAAACCAAACCTTGATATAATTGTGGAAGCCAAATACTTCAAGTTCTCAATTCCAGATCAAAAAAAAATGTACCTTAGAGCTTGTTTTGACACAGGTCTCATCCAAACCCAGTGAAAGACAATCAAAGTCCTTCAAGAGCTTCATAAGCAGGCAGGGCTGCAACTCTTTGGGTGCAGTAGTTTAGCTTTTTGGAGAAATTATGTTCTCTCTGGCCAATAAGGAATAGCACTGAAATGTAGATAATCCTCTTATATGTTCCAGGTATTTTCTTTTCAAACTCTGTGTTTTATAGCACATTCTAAATTAATGAATGAGAGTAACGATTTCTTATTTTTGTTACACAGAATCTGATTCTCATTTTTTTAAAATATTTCTCCCCTTTTTGTTGCTGCTTTTTTTTTGTTCTCTTTTTAAAATTTTGTTCTAGTGGGGTTATGTTTCAGCGGAACCACAGAATCACAGAAGATATTAATCAGATAACAGAACTGGTTTCCAAGTCATGCTGTAAACCATTTCTAACTCTGATCTACAATAATGACAATTTTCCATGTGCTTAGCTTTTGCTGTACTCCTTACCACTTATCTCGTCCTCTACTCAAACATTTTTTACTTGGTTAGACTTTCTTCCTTTAGGCAAAACTTTCATGTATCAAAACTCTGTAAGACTACCAGTGCTACACAGCCAATGTAACCTAACGTTACACAGCTCCTGGAATAGGACTGATTTTCTTCTTAGCGTGCACCTTCTTTTTTGCCCTTTTTTCTTTTTTTAATCAAAGTAAAAACAAGCCTGTTCATCAGCTAATGTGTATCCCAAATCAATAATTCAAATACTGCTAAAGGGATGAAAATACATTTATTTAGCAGGGTTTGTTATAGTCATCCCATAGTTTCACCTATATATTTCATCTCTTTTTGTTTATTCAGTTTCATTAAGTAAAGCAACAGTGCTTCAGTTTTCACAGGTTATAGAGATTTGAATTAGAATTGGGTTGCTGAAAATATTTCATTTGCAGCAAGTAACTCTTCATTATTGTTATTAAAATAGCAAGTGTCAAAAATGCCCTTTTCTTACACTGATCCACTGTCTTTTCATTATATTCTACTTTTATTTTTATTCTATATTAATTTGCTTTACATGAAAACTACGTTTTCACAGAGTCACAGGATGGTTGAGACTGGAAGGTGGCACCAGGGGTCATTTAGTCCAACCTCCCTGCTCAAGCAAATGTCACTTAGAGCTCTTGAATATCTCAACGGAAGGAAACTCTACAACCTCTCTGGGCAACCTATTCCAGGGCTCAGTCACCCTCACAGTAAAGAATTTCTTCCTCATTTTCAGGTGGAACTTTCTACTTTACCTTATAGAATCCTAGAATCATAGAATCGTTAGGGTTGGAAAGGACCTTAAGATCATCTAGTTCCATTCCCCCTGCCATGGGCAGGGACACCTCACACTAAACCATGTCACCCAAGGCTTCGTCCAACCTGCCCTTGAACACTGCCAGGGATGGAGCATTCACAGCCTCCCCGGGGCAACGCATTCCAGTGCCTCACCACCCTAAAAGGAAAGAATTTCCTCCTTATATCCGATCCAAACTTCCCTTGCTTAAGTTTGAACCCGTTATCCGTTGTCCTATCACTACAGCCCCCAATGAAGAGTCCTTCTCCAGCATCCTTATAAGCCCCCTTCAGATACTGGAAAGCTTCTATGAGGTCTCCACAAAGCCTTCTCTTCTCCAGGCTGAACAGCCCCAACATTCTCAGCCTATCTTCATATGGGAGGTGCTCCAGTCCCCTGATCATCCTCATGACCCTCCTCTGGACTTCTTCCAACAGTTCCATGTCCTTTTTATGTTGACGACACCAGAAATGCACACAATACTCCAGGTGAGGTCTCACGAGAGCAGAGCAGAGGGGCAGGATCACCTCCTTTGACCTGCTGATGCAGCACAGGACACGGTTGGCTTTCTGGGCTGCGAGCGCACACACTGCTGGCCCATGTTCATTTTATCATCGACCAACACCCCAAAGTCCTTCTCCACAGGGCTGCTCTGAATCTCTTCTCTGCCCAACTGTAGCTGTGCCTGGGATTGCTCTGACACAGGTGTAGGACCTTGCACTTGGCATGGTTAAACTTCATGAGGTTGGCATCAGCCCACCTCACAAGTGTGTCGAGGTTCCTCTGGATGGCATCCCTGCATCTGCCTTCCAAGACATGGGTGGCGGGGTCAGAGCCTTTGCCAGTGAAGATCGAGGCAAAGAAGTCATTCAGAACCTCAGCCTTCTCCAAATCCTGTGTAGCCAGTTCTTCTGAGGGCTTCTGGAGAGGGCCTATGTTGTCCCTAGTCTGTTTTTTATTTGCTACGTACCTGTAGAATCCCTTCCTCTTATCCTTATCATCCCCAGCCAAGTTTAATACTAACTGGGCCTTAGCTTTCATAACCTGGTCCCTAGCTTCCCAGACAACATCCCTGTACTCTTCCCAGGCCGCCTGTCCTTGCTTCCGCTTTTTGTAAGCCTCTTTTTTCATTTGAATTTTCCTCAGGAGCTCCTTATCCATCCAAGGAGGTCTCCTGGCCCTTCTGCTGCACTTCCTTCTAGCTGGGATGCAACACTCCTGAGCTTGTAGCAGGTGATCCTTGAATATGAACTGACAGTCTTGGGTCCCCCTGCCCTCTAGGGCTATATCCCATGGAACCTTACTACGCAGGAATCTTAGTAAGTCTTCAAAAGTAACTTCAAAATTCTGCTCTTTTGAAATCCAGGGCAGTGAGCTTGCTGCACGCTCTTCTTACTGTCCTGAGGTTCTCAAATTCAAGAATCTCGTGATTGCTGCATCCAAGGCTGCCCTGGAGCATCACATTTCCAACCAGCCCTTCTCTGTTGGTGAGCATGAGGTCAAGCATGGCACCTCTCCTTGTCGGCTCCTCTGTTACTTGCAGAAGGAAGTTGTCTTCCACACAATCAAGGAACCTCCTGGATTGCTTGTGCCGGGCCGTACCGTCCTTCCAACAGATGTCAGGGTGGTTGAAATCACCCATGAGAACAAGGGCCTGTGAGCATGAGGCTGCTCCTATCTTTCTGTAGAGTGCTTCATCCACAAGTTAGAATCATAGAAGCAGACCCCCACAGTAATGTCTCCCATAGCTATATTCCCTTTAACCCTGACCCACAAACTCTCCTTTAACTGCTCACCTGTCACCAGACAGAATTCCATACTCTCCAGCCTATCCCTAACATAAAGGGCAACTCCCCCTCCCCGCCTGCCAGGCCTGTCTTTTCTAAAGAGCCTGTAACCTTCCATTCCAACACTCCAGTCACAGGAGCCATCCCACCATGTTTCTGTGATGCCTATTATATCATAACCCCATAGATGTGCACACATCTCTAATTCCTCTTGTTTGTTCCCCATGCTACCGGCATTTGTATAGAGGCATCTGAGCTGAGATCCAACTGAAGCAGTCTCATTGGCTGGAGGGGCTGGGATATCTCTACATTGCTCCGAGCATTTATTATAGGTGCTGGCAACTGACTGGGTGTGTTGGGATGGAATGATGCCCCCCTCCCCCAGCACATCTAGTTTAAAGCCTCCTTGACCAGTCTGGCAAGCCTCCTACCAAAACTGCTCTTTCCCTTCTTTATCAGACCAGCTCCACCAGTCCCCACTAGACCTGGCCTACAAACTTGGGTCCCGTGTTCAAGACACCCAAACCCCTGACTATGACACCACCCTTTTAACCAGTTATTAACCTGGCCAATCCTCCTAGCTTTTTTTAATTCCTCCCCTGTATCCTGGAGAATTGATGAAAAGACATCTGAGCTCCAGAGCCCCTAACCACCTCTCCCAGGGCTCTGTAGTCCTTCTTTATGTTCCCCAGGCTACTACTGTCTATATCCCTAGCACCCACATGTATCACCAGGAGTGGGTAATAGTCCGTGGGACTTACTAGAGCAGGCAGCCTCTCTGCCACATCCCTGATCTGTGCCCCTGGTAGGCAACACACCTCCCCTGAGAGCAGGTCAGGCCGACAGACAAGTGCTTCTGTCCCTTTCAGTGTAGAGTCCCCTACTACTATGACCCGCCACTTTTTCCTGGCAGCACCAGTAGAGATCTTCTTTACCATTGCATCAGCCGGCTGTTTCTGGCTCGAGTGCCTTTCCTCATTAGCCTCCGACAAGACAGCAAAGCAGTTCTGTGTGGGGACAACAGATTTAGGAGGAAGCCCCTTGCTTTTCGTTGTCCTTTTCCTCCTTTTTTTGTTGTTTTTTTTTGTCACTAATTCCCAGCTTCCCGGGTTAACGGCCTCCTTTTTTCCTTCATGAGCTAGAGGTGAAGCTCGAGTCCCCTGCACAGTTTGGGCCTGGAGCAAGCATTCCTGCTTCCTCTCAGCTTCCCTGACATCCTGCAGCCCATTAACAGCATCCCGCAGCTCAGCCCCTGCTGCAGGAGGACCTCCGCCAGGGAGCACGGAGCGCAGCCCTGCCCATTGTGCACCCTCCCCTCACCAGACCAGTGCAGGCACTCTCTGCACCCCGAGCTCTGCACTGCAGCCTCCCCTCTCACCGGCTCTGTCTGGGTGCCTACGCTGCCATCGCCGGGGCAGCCAGAGCAGAGCTCCCGGACCGAGCTCTGGTCATACGACGAGTGCTCACCATCCTACTCGCCTGCCCGTGCGAACTGCCATGCATGCTCATTGCTTTGCATCCTTGGCACTTTTCCTTGGCAACATCAAGAAAAGTCTGATCCCATCCTCTTGACACCTTCCCTTCAGATATTTAAATACATTGACCAGATTCCTCCTGCACCTTCCCTTCTCCAGGCTGAACAGGCCCAGCTCCCGCAGCCTTTCCTCATATGAGAGATGCCCCAGACTCTTAATCATTCTAGTAAGCCTTCACTGGACTTGCTCCAGGAGCAACATGTCTCTCTTGTACTGGGGAGCTCAGAACTGCACATGGTACTCAAGTGAGGCCTCATCAGGGCCAAGTAGAGAGGGAGGATCTTGCCTTGACCTGCTGGCAACCTCTTCCCAATGCAGCTCAGGACACCACTGGCCTTTTTGGCCACAAGGACATATTTCTGGCCCATGGACCTAGGGGTTCTGCAGAGCTACTTTCCAGCAGGTCAGCTCCCAGCCTGTACTGGTACATGGGGTTTGTCCTGCCCAGGTGCAGGACCCTGCACTTGCCTTTGTTGAATTTCAAAAGGTTCTTTTCTGCCTGTCTCTCCAGCCTGTCTAGATCCTTCTGAACAACAGCACAGCACTCTGGGTATCAGCCACTCCTCCCAGTTTTGTATCATCTGTAAACTTGCTGAGGAGACACTCTATCCCTTCATCCAAGTCATTGAATGAATATTTAAACAATACTGACCCTGGGGTTACATGTCTCCAACTAGACTCTGTGCCACTGATCATAATCCTCTGAGACCTGCCATTCAGCCAGCTCTTAATACACCTCACCAGCCTACACTTCCTGAGCCTGCCTTTCCTGAGCTTGCCTATAAGGATATTATGGGAGACAGTGTCAAAAGCCTTGCTGAAGTCCCGGTAGAAAGCATCCACTGCTGTCCTCTCATCTATCCAACCAATTGTCCCAGGTTGGTTAAACATGGTTTCCCTTTGGTCAATTCATGTTGACTACTCCTGATCACCCTCTGTATTCCATGTGCTTAGAGATGGCCTCTAGGATCTGTTCCATCACCTTTCAAGGGACTGAGGTGAGGCGGACTGATCACCCAGGGTCCTTCTTCTCACTCTTTTTTGAAGACTGGGATGATGTTTGCTTTCTTCCAGTCTTCAGGCACCTCTCCTGATTGCCATGACCTTTCAAAAATGGTCAAGATGATGCTCACAGGCTCCATCAGGACTTATGGGTTCATCCCCTCTGGGCCCATGGACTTGTGAATGTCAACTTTGTCTAAATGATCTCTAACACAATCCTCCTCAACCAAGGGAAAGACTTTCTTTCTCCAGACCTTCTTCCTGGTCTCCTGGGTCAGGGATTCCTGAGAGCTAGCTTCAGCACTGAAGTCTGAAACAAGGAGGGATTCAGTGTCTTTGCCTTCTCTGCACCCTCTGTCACCAGGGTACCTGCTTCATTCAGTAGTAGGCCCATGTTTTTCCTAGTTTTATTTTTATTAATTATGCATTTGAAGAAGCCCTTCTTGCTGTCCTTGACATCCTTAGCTAGATACAATTCCAAATAGGCTTTGTGTCTCCTCACCACATTTCTGCATTCTCTGACAATGTCCCTATATTCATCCCAAGCAGCCTGTCCCTCCTCCCACCTCCTGTATATCTCCTGCTTGTGTTTGTTCACTTACCTTTAAATTTATACTGTGCCTACTCTTGGTTAGATCACAGTTAGAATAACTCATTCAATTGCATATAGTGAAGAGATGGGCTGGTCAGGCACTCCCACACTGATCTGTTGACTAGTTCCAGTAAGAATCTACTGAGGCTAAACAAGAGGGTAGGCAATGAAATTACAGAAGAGCAGCTCTGCTTCTGCACTCATTCAGGCTTGGCTTTCTCTTCTGGGACCATTAGAATGTGTCCTCATCAGTGTCAGTTATAAAGAGTAAAAATGTGTGTATATTAAAACATGTAGTGAAAGTATCGGTAGCCATTGCTGGTAAGAAATTTCAGTTGTTACTTAACTGAGTCAAACAAACATAGACTAGCATTCAATAGTTAATTCCTAAGTTCTTGAGATGTGCAAAATGACTCATTTTCCCAGAAAAATAGGATTCCCATAACAGGTTTTAGATTGTCAAATAGTGGTCTGAAAAGAGATATAATTAGGAAAAAACATCTCTATAGCTCAAAAAAAAAAAAAGAAAAAAAAAGAAAAAAAGAAAAGAGAATGCACACAGAATCTACAATGGATTGTGCCATTTACCTGTGTAACATTATCATCTCACAAAGAGAATTCATGAGTGAAAGCAGCTTCTGTTGGAATGTCAGTATCAATGTCAGTTCATGGGAAACGACTTCAGCAGAATTTCCTTGTGGTGTTGCTGTAAATAGCTTGTGTTGATTGGGCCTGTTGTGTTTTGAATTTTCTATTGTCTGAGCTAATTACAGGTTGGAAGAATAGCAAAATGTAATGCATGTGAACTACTGATTTAACTGGAGTTTTATTCTTCTTGAGCCACAAAGCTGGAATCGGGTTTTCTTTTCAGATGGAAGGATCCTGCAAGGAACACTTACCCCATGGTAAACTGTAGCTCCAGCTCTGCTGGGTGGGGGAAAGGAGGACACATGACTTGACGTGTTTAGACACAGAGCTCACGTTGGATCACAGATGCTCTATTGGATAATGGCCAGAAGTTTTAAGCTGCAGGTTTAAGCTGCTATGTGCAAAGTGAGCCAGGAAACTGTAGAACATTAAACTTCACAACTGAGAGATCAAAACACATCCTAGAAGCTAACTACATTTTTCATTCATACTATACTGCAGCTTTCCAGTATGAGGTTAACATTTTGTTAAAGGTATTGATTTTTTTCAGATATGAAAGCTAGCTGTCTTACCATGTAAGCACACAAGAAGTTTTGTATCAACTTAAATGGTAGAGATTGAAGATCTGTACTAGTTGCTTCAACTTAGAGATGAAACTTCTGGCAATGGTGGGAATAAATTTATGAGCTCTGATCCATGTTTGAAAACTGATACTAATAATGGTTTATTAAAAGAACCCTCAAAACACTTTATGGTATAAACCATAAAGCCACAGCTGATAATTAGTATGAGAAGCTACTTTTATATTACTCCCTATTCAGTAAACAATACTTTAGGGTTTTGTCTTTACTATACAAGCTGATGACATATCAGTTGGGAATATGAAATACCTCTATATCAACACATGTAGAGCTTTAGGATTTTTTGGTGTGAGTAACCAGTCATTTCTGCCAGGAGGGAAAAAACTATTTCTTTGAAACTGTACTAAGCTCCATATTGCTGGACATAGAAAGAACACTTTGACACAGTACTTTTCACAAATGTGGGCAGTTATACAAATAATGTCAGCTCTTGGAACAAGGTTAAGTATTTCAGTAAAGTTCATCCTTTTTATTACATGTTGATTTTCACTTAGCACTTAAAGGTTCATTAGCCTCTACAATCTTTCCCATAGCATGACAGTATCTCTCCACCAAACTCTGTCTATGGAGGAAATCCAAAATGCTGTTGCCAGTTAAGACCCATCACAAGCAAAAGCAAAAGAAAAAGAGCTACAAATGAGATATGGGTTTATTCCTATCTTAATCTCTTTGTGGATTGTCTCTTTTTTTTTTCACTTTTATTTTCTTTTTTCTTTTGTTTCACCTATCCAGAAAAAACTTATCCTACAGTTCTGAGAGGCAACTTTTCTAAAACCATGTGTCTATGTTGCCTTTTCAGCCAATGATTATAAATTTGATCTTGACTCTAAGCTGTCTCCCACTCATCACTCTACACATGACAATGTGGTATGCATTCATAGGCCTTGTCATCTCCCTTCCTGTGTCTATGTTATTATTTAATATAAACCATTCTAAACTTTACAAGATACAGAAGCAATTAAGACCTAATTTTTGCAAGTTATCTCTTTTAATTTTTTTCTACCTCTATCACAATTGACAGCTCTTTTATGGAGCTCAGATTTTTAGGTTCCAACTTCTACACTATCCAGTGCTTTTTTTTTTTCTTTCTTATTTTCTTTTTTTTCTTTTTTCTTTTTTCTTTTTTTTTTTATTTTTAGATACGGTAAGTAAGAATTACTAAAATCCAGTTGAAAAAATGACATTTTCCCCTCAAATAGTGCTTGAGTGAAACTAAATGGTCATCTGTAAACAACATAGGAAGAATTTGTAAAAGCTCTGGATTCACTTTCTTTTCTCTGAGCTCTGCTTCAGATCCTGTGTTAACTTGTTCTGACCATTTTTATTCCTAAGGACGCCCTAATTATTCCTCACATCCTTACATGCCAGAGTTATCATCTTACAGCTTGCATCCTTGGTTTATTCTTTCATCCATTTATTTTTTCTGACATAATCCATTAGCTGACATTAAGGGTCTTGCAATATTTTCATATTCAATGAAGAAACCATTTATGAAGGTAAATATTTCTTTTTCACTGTCCTTTTTCTTTAGACAAGAAATATATACAAAGTCGTGTTTCCCTGGACACAGTAGGAATCGGAAAAGAAGATGCTTTTTTCCTACCAGATCTTTCAAAATTGTTTTCCAGGTGCTCTTTCTCTCTCTTTAGTTTTCACTCTTCTTTCTTTCTCTGTCTTATACCACTCCTATTGCATTAATGTTGGAATACTAACAGAAACCTAGTATCAAAATTCAGTTAGCAGGAGATGTATTTACAGGTGAATTAAAATTATTCAGCTGTAAAAAAAAAAATAAATCTTTTGTTTGATTTCATCAGTTAAGGTGCAGGCATAGCCTTCAAAATGTATTAAAAATTATATAGTATCTATTGTATCAAAATCTGATTTGTACAGAATATATGTAAGATGAAAGCATTTTGTTAGTGCTACAAATTCTTCATGAACCATGTGGTAGGCTTTTTTTCTTTCCTACATGTGGTCATGAATAAAAATGAACCTGCGAGTCAAACTCCATCAACTTTGCAATTGCATTATCTTTATGTAGAATGGCCACATTTTAACCAATTTAACAATTTTAACTAAATGTGTTTGTGAGTAGAATTTCAGCTTGATCATGAACTTGTATTATTGTAGAAATAGCTAATCAAAATTGAATCCAACTCATATTACAAAATATGTTGTCTCTTCAGAAAAAAAAATTATTAAAGCCCATTTGTGCTACTGGAAAAAGTTGAGAGAAATTTCAATGATCTTTACTTTCTATTTAGGAGGAACACAATATTTCCATAAAGTCAGTGTGAAAAAAAGACCTCTGCATTAAATCCAGAATAAATAAACTAGCTGATTTTAAAAGATTCTACAGTAAGAGTTTTTCAGTGTAATAGTTTTATGCTGGTCTCTCAGTACTCAAGGATTTAGTACTTCCTAACAGAATTGTTAGAATCAGTGAAGTGAATGATGTAATTTCCCCAAAGAGCAATTCAGGTTCTCCTTTTCCATATAGACATTTTATGCTTCAACTTTGCTCTTTATTAAAGAGAGATATATAAACCTCAAGAATATATTAATTTCAAACTTTCAAATAGAGTTAATACTTGAATTTCATAACTCTAAGGTTAAATCTTCTCTGTGAGTTTGGTCCGGTTGAGCAGAGAATGTAAAAAAAAAAAGACAAAAAAACTAGAAACCTTCTACCTACTCCATCATTTTGCTTTGGCTTTTTTCAGCTTTACCTCTTCCTTTTCATTTCAGCGCCTCTTCCTTTCTATTTATGTTCAGTCTGGTTTCCAGACAGATTCCTGGACCTTGCAGTTTTTCTTTGGTTGAAGTGATATGAGAAGGTAACTTTGAGGAAGTTTCTTGGTAAATTTTGTAATTTTATCCCTCTCTGAATCTATATTTACATTGTTGGCAAAGAACATAGAAAGATCATTATGTCCAAGGAAGCTGTGAACGCCCCATCCTTGGCAGTGTTCAAGGCCAGGTATGACGAAATCTTGGGTGACAGAGTTTAGTGTGTGGTGTAACTGCCTATGGCATGAGGGTCAGAACTAGGTGATCTTAAGGTCTTTCCCAGCCCTAACTATTCTATGACTCTATGATTCTATATTAACACTAGTTCATGACTCATCTTTGCTGAGGTCCAAGAACAGCAGAGATATTTCAGATTGTGTCATCCTGTATGTTAAATTAAATATTAAATGTAAAAGGATATGGTATATGTGGCCACATTAGGAATACAAATAAGTATTCAACTATTTTATTTCTCTTCTGAAGTGTCTCAGAATATTCCAGCTAGGATCTATGGATTGCCGTTAGGTTCCACAGCATCTTTGTATGATCTCTAGATGCAGATGAAAAACCTGTGGCAAAATTTGCTGAAAAAATAAAAAGCTTCATTCTTACCACACTACTTGTACTTGGCTTAATTTCAACAATTTCTTTGGTGCTAATTCAATTTGCTTTACCTTATCCTTCTTGGCCTGGATCACTTCCACTTAACAGTAGCCTTTGCATCCTAAGATATGCTTCCAAAAACAGTAAGATGAATCATCCTTTAGAGGTAACTGCTTTTTCTCCTTTAAGTATTGAGATAGCTAAGACAACTCCATTAAACTAGTTGATGTTTGTGACATTAAAGGGACATTGTCCAGCTTTGTAATGTTATCACCTGCTGCTCAGGAAAACAAAAATGGGTATGCTGGGACCAGGTCTGTTCCTAAGCTGAACATTCAGTTCTAGGAAAATTCCTTTCTAGGGTGAATGCATTCATCTATGAAAATATCTGTATGCTGTATTCCCTGGGCATGGGGTAATGACTACAGAGACATACATTCCCTCCCAATAAAGTAAAGGTTTTACTGAAGTCTGGTAATTTCTCAAAAAGTTCAAAGCCTTAATGTTTTTCCAATTTTTACTTTGAACTTGAAGAAACCTCACTGTGGGGCACTCACAAATGCACGCTTGCCCATACCTCTACTAACATGGAACTAGTGTCCCCTTTGGGTATGTTCACAGTGAATATACAGGTTGGGAATGACTACATTGACTAAAACATTTTGCAGGTAGAATTTTTTTGGTAGTTGGAGTTATGCGCATGCAAATACAAAAATACAAGCATGGGGCCATTATTGGTAGTGGTAATTATCATCAAGGGTTTGGTAACACCTTATAGGTATAAAATAGCTAGTGGTTGCAGGCCTCCACTTTCTGTTCATTTGCTAATTGTCGTGTTAACAAATTGTTAACTGCAAGGAAAGTGTCAATGATTACCTAGCAAAAGGCAGAAATTGCAACAGTGGGCATGGT
The DNA here is from genome assembly GCF_033815535.1 of Pezoporus flaviventris. NCBI lineage: Eukaryota > Metazoa > Chordata > Aves > Psittaciformes > Psittacidae > Pezoporus > Pezoporus flaviventris. The sequence continues at coordinate 36,158,481 of NW_026892555.1, forward strand.
GAATGATGGAAAGCAGTAGGTGGATGTCCTGATAGGCTTTTGTAGCACTCATTTAAATTTCTATTGCTTTTTTTTACACATAGCTAGGATTGACATATTCAGTTTATATAAACTCTTATGATACAATTTTAGTTTTTTACTAAGAGATTATTTATTTTAGTACTAGTTTTCCTTTAATAATTTATCAAGTAACAAGTAGCTAGCAAGGTTGAGAGCCAGGTTTTGTGTAGAGATCAAGTTGGGGAAGTAAGGAAAATTCAGAGGAATAATACCATGCAACAATTTAGAATAAATCCAGACTAGTTTTCAACTAGCCCATCTTAAGTTTATATATTGAGGCCCTTAACTGTGTTGCTGATCCCCAGGTAGCAGTAGATTTTGAAACACAGGACTGGCAAACAAGGTACTTTAAAGCTGTAGCAGGCTTTCTCCCCTATATCTGATCCCATATAATCTCTGATCTAAACATAAATTTCAAAGACATGATCTTCTTGCTGTTATTGGGAAAATGCCTGCCTGTAGTATCAAGTTAGGGCTAATATGAGGACAAGCTATATAAAAATTTGTATTGTCATGTTTATGGAACAAGGACACAAGGAAGACTCCATGTGGCCTCCGCTTAGTAGGAAGGGGTTTACAAGGAAACTGCCCAAGAGGAGGGTGAATATATCTGGCTTTTGGCCATTAAGTTACTTAGAGTTATAAGTATACACAATGTTTTGTAAACACATTGGAAAGCAAATTACTATCCCAAGAAGCTTCCATTTTAACTAGTGATCTCTGTTTATGGAAAAGTAAGAATAATAAGTTATGTAATATGTACGTTCTTCATAAAATATTGAGAATTTAGTATGTGTAAGAGGATGGCAAGGTGAATGTAAGTAGCTTTTAAACAAAGGAAAAAGGGTTGTTGTTCACAATTTTTTTGTCATTTTTCAAAAGAAATTAAAGCAAGATATTTACTTCACTTTTATTGGAAATATAATTAATTTTTATTATTTATTCTTGCTTTACATAAATACACAACACAAAAAAATGTAAAAACTTATTTTAAATCACACTTTGTTTTGTTTTTAATGGTTGTTCTCTTTATTTTTTCCTCTCAAGAAATATTACTGTATAATAAAGCTCCAGGTCTCAGCATAAAATTGCAACTGAACTATAGTTATTATAGTGAAATCACTGTAATTATTTTGTAGTTTATTAAAACTATAGTAAATCAGTCCTAATAATAGTAAGACTACAGTAATCATACTGAATAATAGCTAAAGATATTATCTGTATATTTACTATACTATTACAATAATTACAGTTCAACTATAGGGTTTTATTTAATACAAAGTCTAAATTTACTATGGTAATTTTATTCTACTTTCTTTCTTTGCATAATTCCTAGAATACAATAAGTGTAACTTCTGGTTTGAACTGTGAAAGCTTCACATCTATTTTTAAAAACTGTCATTAGAAGATTTAATAATTAAGCAATAAGATTTTAAATAAATTTGAGGCTTTTTGAATTAAAAAATATTCCTTTTGGTGTGGTACATAGAATTTTTGCAACTTGCTGAATGCCATTTGTGAGGCCGGAAGAGAAAATAAACCATATGTTCAAAAACATTTGATAGATTAATTTCATTTTCCTAAAATTTCTACAATTACTTATCAAAGGGGCTGACAGCCAAAACAGTAATTTTTTACTATAATGTGATAATAATATAGAAGTTGAAAAAATTACCCCACTTTGGTATAATCTTAAAGACAGAAAACTGGATAGGTTCTGTGTGCGTCCATGTGCAAGTATACATGAGGTTGTACAACAAATAGTACAGGAAGATGCAGTTCCTGTGCTTTAATGTAGAGATATAAAAGAGCAATTTCACTTATTTTGAGAGTTGGATGTGTCTGTTTCACACTTTTAGAGTCTCATGTTTCTTTGTACGGCTTCTCCCTTTTCTTGTATTTAGCTTGTATATTCTTACAGTTCTTGCCAAAAGCCCACTGACACTATTTTTGTATATCTCACCTCTTCCTGCAATATTTCCTGCAGGTCACCTATTACAGGTTACTATCCAGAAAATGTTGAAGCAATCCATAATGGCCTGCTCTCTGATCAGACAAAAATCAGCTCTCAGTCTTTGAATAGCTCTTGAGACTTTCAGGAACAGCTATTCCAACTAGTGATTTAGAAAATAGTTCATTGCCATCTCACTAAGTGTGGTTTACAAGAGTGTCCAACCACTACCTATCTATCTCCCACAGGTCCAGTATTTAAGATAACAAGGCTGTATAGGTCTTCCCCACCAGAGTTTTGTGAGTTAAACTTATAAAATAAGAAAGCATTTAAAATTCCTGGGCTAGAATCAGACTATTTATGAGCTCTTTCTTCTGAAGATGGATAGGGAAAACAAGCAAATACAGAAAGAAGAAGTGGAGTTTCTAAATCACACAGTGACCTAAGCACAGGCCATTTCATATCCTATGGGATGAAGCCAAGGCACTTGAGGTGGGACACAAGTCAGACAGAAATCTCTTTTACCTGAAAGTTTTATTTAAATCAGGAAGAATCTGGTATTTGTTAATGTTATCTATTTCTTCCACATACATAAATTACAATGTCACTCTACACAGCCAGTCTAATAGCCCTTCTTAGTCAAAAGAGGTAACTTTGGCTACAGTGAAAGGGAAAACAATTTAAGCTTGCCCACTACAGGAAAACAATAATGTTAAAGTTAATAAGTCACTACATTGAGTCAGGATTTAGCTTCTAAGCTAGACTGGGAATGAGATTGTATGTTTGGTCACTCATGTTTAATCACTTCCAGAGAATATAAATCTGATAGAAACCAAAGTACCTAAATTCATCTTAGGTAGTTAGCAAGATGATATCTCCAGTTCAGCAAAATGTAGTAAAAATAAGTTTCAGAATACCTCCCACAGGTCTCTAATGTACATACCTATGTGAAAATGGAATCATAGAATCATAAAATAGTTAGGGTTGGAAAGGACCTTAAGATCATCTAGTTCCAACCCCCCTGCCATGGGCGGGGACACCTCACACTAAATCATATCATCCAAGGCCTTGTCCAACCTGGTCTTGAACACTGCCAGGGATGGAGCATTCACCACCTCCCTGGGCAACCCATTCCAGTGCCTCACCACCCTAACAGGAAAGAATTTCCTTCTTATATCCAACCTAAATTTCCCCTTTTTAAGTTTTAACCCGTTACCCCTTGTCCTATCACTACAGTCTCCAATGAAGAGTCCCTCCCCAGCATCCCTATAAGCCCCCTTCAGATACTGGAAGGCTGCTATGAGGTCTCCACAAACCCTTCTTTTCTCCAGGCTGAACAGCCCCAACTTCCTCAGCCTATCTTCATACAGGAGGTGCTCCAGTCCCCTGACCATCCTCATGACCCTCCTCTGGACTTCTTCCAACAGTTCCATGTCCTTTTTATATTGAGGACACTAGAATTGCACACAACACTCCAAGTGAGGTCTCACGAGAGCAGAGCAGAGGGGCAGGATCACCTCCTTCGACCTGCTGGTCACGCTCCTTTTGATGCAGCCCAGGATACGGTTGGCTTTCTGGGCTGCAAGCGCACACTGCTGGCCCATGTTCATTTTCTCATCAACCAACACCCTGAAGTCCTTCTCCACAGGGCTGCTCTGAATCTCTTCTCTGCCCAGCCTGTAGCTGTGCCTGGATTGCTCCAACCCAGATGAAGGACCTTGCACTTGTCATGGTTAAACTTCATGAGGTTGGCATCAGCCCACCTCACAAGCATGTCAAGGTCCCTCTGGATGCCATTCCTTCCCTCCAGGGTATCAACCAAACCACACAGCTTGGTGTCATCGGCAAACTTGCTGAGGGTGCACTCAATCCCACTCTCCATGTCAGAGACGAACAGGCTGAACAAGAATGGCCCCAATAGCGATCCCTGAGGGACACCACTCGTTACTGTTCTCCAGCCGGACACTGAGCCATTGACCACAACTCTTTGCATGCGGCCATCCAGCCAGTTCTTTATCCACCAAGTGGTCCATCCATCAAATTGATGTCTCTCCAATTTAGAGACAAGGATGTCATGTGGGACAGTGTCGAACGCTTTACACAAGTCCAGGTAGATGACATCAACTGCTCTATCCCTGTCCATCAGTTCTGTAGCCCCATCATAGAAGGCCACCAAATTGGTCAGGCAGGATTTCCCCTTAGTGAAGCCCTACTGGCTGTCACCAAGCATCTTGCTGTTTTTCATGTGCCTTAGCATGCCTTCCAGGAGAATGTGCTCCAAGATTTTGCCAGGCTCAGAGGTGAGACTGACTGGTCTGTAAAATAACTTACCCTTGAAAGAGAGAAGTATTTTTTCCTAAATTTTAAAATGAAAGAAAATGCATAATCTGTTAGACAGAATTTTTTTTCCAGCTCTAGCGTTTGTGGGTGTCTGAAATTATTTGTATACTTAAGTAAAATAGTAAAATAATCTGAAGTGAAAAATATATTTAACAAAAAAGAAAAAAAGAAATATGATGTGTTCATATCCTGATATGTCTATCATCCAAATTCTCTTTGTTTAAATATTGAGTTGGATTTTTTTTACTTAGCAAAGAAAAAAGTACTTTACAGGAGAGATTTTAAAGCTTGTGTTTATCAAATTATGGGAATTTTAGTCAGTACCTTTACATATGTAATAAACAGCTCCTGGTTAGAAATGCATACTCATACAAAGGTAATCAACTTCAGCATCATGGGAAAGAAGAACAAAAATTGGAGCTGTAGGGAGTTCTGACTCACAAAGAAGCAAGATGAAAATATGGCTGTGAACAGACTGAGTGAGCCTACGAGAAAGAGTTCACTCTGCCATGACAAAAGAAATCACAAGGGAACATGATGCTTGCCAGAACAAAGAAATCTAGCAACAGGCAGGAGGTGGAAGTCAAGAACTGATGTGTATGGAGGGATCTAAAATAAATTTAATTCAGAAAGCGACAGGAAACTTCCCCCGAGAGAAGACCTTTGTTTTACGTTATCACAGAACAAGCAGAAACACAACTGAAGGGGTTATTGTGTCTGCCAACTGGAGGCCAGTCACTGGAGCAGACTTAATCATTAAGTGGGATCCTCCACCCATTGGCAGGCTCTGATGGACCGATTTCCCAAAAAACACCTCTGATTTTGTGATTGTGTTCAATCAAGGGTGCAGCTCTGCAAGATCAGACAGCTGCATGGGATAATATTAGGATGAAGAGGACTTATTTATTAATTAGGGAGCAGTAGCAGCTGTAACCTCTACATAGGCAAAAGCCCTTTTTTGCATAAGCCTCTAGAAGCATACGAGGACTCAGGGTACAGCTTAGAAGATGAAAACCTCTGTCCAGTCACTAGTCATCACTAGTTCATGGGACAGATATAAAAGTGCAGGCAGAAAAATGGAGATCAGATGCAGCTTTGTAAAACAGATCCTTTGAAGGATGGCAGAATGAGCAGCTGCCCTCCCCTGTGCTAAACAAGCAGGAGTGTGTGTTTCCTTCTGCGTGTTTCTTTTCCCTTTCGCATCTGCAGCTACTCATGGGATCGGGGTTTGACACCTGTTACCTTCCAAACACTGGCACAGCCTATTATTCCCCCAGGTGAGTCAAAATTATCAAGCCTTTCCATTCCAGCAGTGTGAACTTGCCTGAGCTGGAAGTCAATAGAATCAGAGAATACTTAGGGTTGGAAGGGATGTTAAGATCATCGACTACCAACCCCCTTGCCATGGCCAGGGGTGCCTCACTCTAAGACCAGTTTGCTCAAGGTACTGTCCAACCTAGCCTTGAACACTGCCAGTGATGGAACATTCCTTGGGCACTCTTTCAGTGTCTCACCACTTTTACAGTAAAGAATTTCTTCCTTATATCTAACCTAAACTTCCCCTGTTTAAGTTTAAACTCATTACCCCTTGCCCTATCACTACACCTCCTGATGAAGAATCCCTCTACGACATCCTTGTAGGCCCCCTTCAGATACTGGAAGTCTGCTATGATGTGTCCATTCACTCAATGAGGTCTCCACTGAGGAAGACATTCCTTGCTAAAATGGCAACTCACACGTAATGCTGAAGGCTGCAGTGTAAATCCTTGAATGCCCAAGTAGCAGGCAGTGGACTGGCTGTGCCATGGCATTGTCTTTCTAGCAAAAATACTCTTTGAATGGGGTTTGTACCTACCTGGGCTGCTGTGCAAAGGCACTTACCCTATGTACTGTAATCCTCCTTTCAGAATTTAGGTAACAGGTAGGTTAGCATGCAGTAAGACAGGGTCCAGTTTATAAAAACTTGCTACTCTGCACTAGCCCTCTGAAAAGCATGTTGAACTAAACATACAGGGCCTTAATTTACCTCTTGGTTTACCGAACATATTCAAAGAATAACACTTATCATGGCATTAATGACATCAAGGAGAAATACTGAGATAACTGGAAATTCCCCTGTCAGTTTGACGTTTTTTTTAGTGCTCCCCCAGGCTCTGCTCACTTTTCCCTTCATGGGGAGCCTCGATAGACAGAAAAGGGTCAGTGACCCTCTGCACAGGCAGCAGGAGGAAGGAAGAAGGAAGAAACAGATTTTACAGTCTCAGAAAGACAGAATGTCAGCAATAAATCACATTTCTCTTTCCTAAAAGAAAAAAAAAGGAGAAGAAACAAAAATTATTTTACAGCATAGCCTGGGTATCATATTTTCTAGAAAGCTTTTGAAAATGTTTTATCGCATCAGTGTTGGCAGCTAAGTCTTTTTACATGAGAATGTACCAACGGCTGTTCTGAATTAGATGAAGGGTTTATCTGACTCAGGTATCTTGTCTTTAACAGTGGCCAATAGCAAATGCCTAGGGAGGAATATAAGAGCAAGTCACACAGTGATGCTCTCTGGGTATATGATTTCAGCCACCAGAAATCCACAGCTCAGGGACATCCTGACCCAGAGGTGTTATCTCTATGTTTAGTAGCCTTTGATAGATTTTCTTCCTGAATTTGTCTAATAGCTTTCTGAACCCCTGTCAGCTTCTGGCATTTTAGTACTGGCACAGCAGTAAGAGCCAAGGGGAAACCAGATGTGAAAAACATTTCAATAAAAGGCTCATCTTTTTGGCAGACGCAAGAACCTGAAGACTCAGAAATAGACAGACAGCTGCATGTCCAAAACAAGAGTTTTGAACTTAACAGCTTGTGAGCTGCCCCTGAATCCCAGGCCACTGCACAGGATCCTGAGAAGCCAAGTCTTTGGGACTGAGTCAACAGACAACACACAACCATTATTGTAAATGATTCACAAGCAAGAAAAACACTGAAAAAAACCCAGACTCATCAGGCCAAACTGATCCATTTTGAACCCAAAGGGATTTATTAGGAGGAACAGTTTTCCCTGAGCTTACATAAGGAATAGAGTGCATTTAAGACAAATGCACTTTTATATGGGCACCAAGTTCAATTGTAAGGTTTTGATGTCTGGCAACTGTGTGTCTGGGTTCTTAATATTCAACAGCAGTATTACAACCCATTTTCTCCCCCTTTGAAAAAAAATGTTTTTTAATAAAGTACTCCTTAAGGCAAAGCATGTCTCCTACAAGAGGACATCAAGCTAAATTCGCCCTTCCAGTAAAACTTGGGCCTTCAAAGAAAAGGTTTAGGACACATTTAAACATAGTTAAATGCTTATATATACACAACTTCTCTGGCATGCACAGGAATGATCAGATGGATCCTCTGAACCACAATGCATGTTCCAACATCATCATCAATGCTCTACCTCAAATAGGTAGGTCTCTTTCATCTATAAATAGCTTATCCTTTAAATGGAGAGCTGGTCATCTGATTTTATTTTTGTTTTAACCAATGCAGGAATACTCACAGTTCTAAATGCCCCTGAAATGGCTACCACAGACTTATAATTTCCTTCTTACCCATAAATCAAATAACCAATAAAGCCAACCATATTCCACAGGACACTAAGAACACAAATCCTGTGATGTTGAGTAGCTGCCTATGAAGTCACTGGAACTTTGCTTTGCTTTGGAAAAGCTAGAATTAGAATTAGAATTATACCAGGAGCACTGGCAAGCATATTTCAAAAATGGGACTCAAGCAAAGAGAAGAATAAGCCAGGAAGGAACCAGGGGAACACAGGAAACCCGAATATCCCCATATCATATTCAAAAATAAATAATTCAGTTGAGCCCCACCATGTCATTTTCTCAATGGATTTAGTGAACTGCTGTGCAATAACGTGCCACAGTACATTCTGGTCTGCATCAAAATTAACAGTCAGCCACTTTATGAAATATTATCTTTGTTAGCTTCACCACTAACAAAAATTCACTTTCAGTTCTTCACATTCACATACCACATCTATTAAAGCAATCTGGTAAATTAGTTTGAGATAAACTGTACAGCAATTTTATTCATAGCCTCCCTGTATCTCACACTGTTAATCTGCATCACAGCTCACTAAATAGTGCCTAATGTTTATTGCATTTAACTGAATGTATACGATTCTGAGGGTACGCCAGGGACCGATTATCATAATTATACATGTTTCTATGGAAACCCACAAGTCTATCAGTTTTGATTCATTATATTGTTATACCTTCTAGCACTTTCTAATTATTAGGTGCCCATAAAAAAGTCTCAGTCTTGCTGTTACTATAGAAATGAGCTATAGACAGGCCTCAATTGTTAACCCTTACAGGGGTGGAATGAAAAATGAAGGAAGAAACACAGGCCTGGATAGAGGGTAGCTGCTCAGATGAGGTAAATCATATACTATTTTAATCTGTGGTCTTAACTCTCTGTAATTGCTTTACTGAACTTACTAATTTGTTTGAAAAACAATGCCCAGCTAGGAAAACAGAGAAAAAAGCGTAGCTGCTTAGGTATGGTATGTTATAATGTGGTATAACTGTAGTAGGACCCTGCAAACAACCCTCAGTGAGATTTCAAGATTCCCTTGAAAGATGAGTGTCATTAACAGACTATGCAAAACACCGTAATGTTAAGACATTAGGAATAACTACAAAGCCTGTTGAACTGAATGGGAATATTTGCGCTCTTCTCAGTGGTCTTCGGCCCAAACCTCAACTGAAGTGCAACTGTGTGAGTCTTGATCTAGATTACAACTGGAATAACAATTGTGTTCAGTGGGAAAACACAGGAACCCAAGATTGCCTCAGGTGACTTCCATAAAGTAAGAATAAACCAGGAAAAAAGGAGTTACGGTGAAAGTAATAAAAACACTTTATTGTGGTATGGTTATTTTAGTCTGACTTAATGCTATTGCTTACTTTGTCATATAATATATCTATTTTCCTCCTCTTCCTGTAGCCTTGTGAAACCTGAAAGAGACTGAGTGGTTTCACTGTTTCCCTAACCCTGCTTCTATTACAGTTTTCAATTAGAAGTGCCTTTTAATTTAGACCAGCAAAGCTCTCCCAAAGTGACAGCTCGTCCTTCACACTGCATATCTATTTATTTTGGAAGTCAACACACCATTCAGTAACCTGAGAATAGGCCTGATTGCTATGCTAATAGTATTCAAAAATATGTCGACACCAATTGAAACAAGTAAACTAGGACTAATTCATAAAGTCAATAATAAAAGAGAGGGGCAAACATTCATACTTTTGTTTCTCTAGCTGAAATTTTACCTAGCAAGTTTTTGCCTTCTCAGGGAAATGGCTATAGCCATTTATATATATAATTTTTATATATATATAATTTTTATATATATATATATTTATTTTTTTTCTAGCTGATAATTCACACATTCAGATTTCACTACAGTGATCCTATCCGGAGCTGGTTTTATTTGGTACTGTTAAAAAAAAGGGAAGAAAGCAGAGAAAAGTAACCCTGCCTATTATGCATTTATGCAATGGCTGTGGTACTGCACTATTCAGATCAAAGTTATATATTTTTTCTTCTAAGTCAGAGGAAAGCACTGAGAATTTAAAATATATTCCCACATTTTAAAAGACCCACATTGTGTATTTAGCTATAATCTATGTATTCAGTTCTAAATCAGACTGCCACAACTTCCAGTCAATTAGAGCTAAATCACATTACATACAACAATGAGAGATGTACATTTGCATATATATGTAAGAATGATCATCAAAAAAAGTGAGCAGAGTGTCATTCTATATAAAGGTCTCAGATTTATACTATATTTTCAAGGACCATTCTGTTCAACTCTTATTTTACTATTGCCATGGAGAAACTAGATTTGCTGCTGAATGAGATCTTAAGCAGCTAAAGAGAAAATTTAATCAGATAATTTAAAAAATCCACTAATTGGTATATTAATATGCAATTTATAATATAGAATATGCTCAGCTAGATTAAAATAAAAGTCACACCGCAGAGAATATGAATATTTACACAATTTAACATTTCCAAATAATATGACAACACACAGGGCCAGATCCTCAGCTAAGTTAAATGGAGCTATGCCAGTTTATACAAGCTGAAGATCTTGCATAATATCTACCTTTTCAATCCACTTGATATTGCCTATGTTGTATAATTGTCACGTACTACAAGTTACAATAGCATGACAGTGTGTCCAACAGTGTGCTGACATGGTGGGTGAACATGGCTGGCAGTTTGGTCCACTCACACACCCTTAACAGTGCAATATTTGTTAGCTGACTTGAGCATTCCTATCCCTTTTGCTTTAGGTGAATAACTGTCCTTCACAGGAATATACAGAATATAAGGATCAGGTTCCACCTTGCAAGTGAAATTGGATCTCCTATGGTGTTCTCAGTGACATTGCCTTTGTGTCAATGGGGCACAGTATTGCTCTGGACATACAGTCAACTTGTACTGCCTTAATTTTCAGAGCTTAGCATACTGGAAATGAATCCACTGAAATTAATTTAAATGAAGGAATTAATCAATCAAACAATTAATTAATGATCTAATTAATTATTAGCTATTAGGTAATTCATTTTTCAAGAAAGTGTCATTCAACATTTATCATACACAGTGTCTAGTGTTACAGGATTATGTTCTATTTTCTAGGCGATGTGTACCCCTTTAACATAATGTCGTGGTTTAAACCCAGTCAGGTAACTTGTTCACTCACTCCCAGTGAGTGGTGCCAAGCTGACAACAATCAAGGTCCGTGTTCGTCTCCCCCCCCTCCCTGCACCGGGGCTCTCCCCTTCCCCGCTCCCGGAGGAACGGGGAGGAGGATCGAGAGAGTGCAACTCCTACGGGTTGAGACAAGAACAGTCCAGCAACAAATCACCACCGCTACTATCAGCTAAAACAATGATAAGGGAAAATAACAAGGGAAGAGAATACGATACCACCGGCCAAGAAAACGAGTTCCACCCGGAAGCCCCTGTCCTTCCGGGCAACTCCCAGTTACCCCCCACCCCGGGCATGACGTGCTGTGGTATGGAATACCTCCCCGGCTAGCCCGGGTCAGGCGCCCCGTCTCTGCTTCCTCACAGCTTCCCCTCCTCCCTGGCAGAGCATGAGCCTCACAAAGTCCTTGGTCAGGGTAAACATCACTTAGCAACAACCGAAAACATCGGCTTCACCAACGCTGTTCTCAAAACTAGAAGTCAAAACACAGCACTGCACCAGTTAACACAAAGGAAAAAACATGACTGCTACTGCTGAACCCAGGACATTATCCACCCCTTATTCCATACCATTCACGTCGTGCTCAGATCCCACATTTTCAATACACCATCGCTCTCCCACATATATACATCCATATACATACAGACCAAGAGGAAAAAAATCATTTTCTTAGTGCATGGACCAATCCCTATAATGCTGCCGAGTCCATTCGGTCCATGATGTTCCAAGTTCATTCTCTGTTGGGATGATGGCTGGAGGGAAGTCAGAGCCAGTCGCTGGTGACCTGGAGACATCTAGTTGATGGGCTATAAAAGCATTACACAGCAGGCAACAGCATACAATTGAGTTCACTGGCTGTTTTCCCCTAATATCAAATCCCCTTGAGGTATACATCGGACTTCCCCATCTTCTCGCATTACCCACCAAGTATATCCAGGTCCCTGAGCAAAAGCAATCCCACGAGTGGGTTTGCCTTTACCTGAAGCAGGAATAACCCAGACTGTCTTCCCCAGCAAATTCTTCATATGCACCACGGGAACTCTGTCCCCCTCTACAATATGTAAAAGTTCTGACTGGGCTGGGCCAGCCCTGTTGGCAGATCCTCTGGTGTTGACCAACCAGGTGGCCTTTGGTAAATGTGTATCCCAATGCTTGAAAGTTCCCCCACCCATCGCTCTCAGTGTAGTTTTTAACAGCCCATTGTACCGTTCGATTTTCCCAGAGGCTGGTGCATGGTAGGGTATGTGATATACCCACTCAATGCCATGCTCTTTGGCCCAAATATCTATAAGGTTATTCCGGAAATGAGTCCCATTGTCTGACTCAATTCTCTCTGGGGTGCCGTGTCGCCACAAAATCTGTTTCTCAAGGCCCAGGATGGTGTTCCGGGCAGTGGCATGGGGCACAGCGTATGTTTCCAGCCACCCGGTGGTTGCTTCCACCATGGTAAGCACATGGCGCTTGCCTTGGCGGGTTGGTGGCAGTGTGATATAGTCAATCTGCCAGGCCTCCCCATATTTATACTTCAACCATCGTCCTCCATACCAAAGAGGCTTTAACCGCTTGGCTTGTTTAATTGCAGCACATGTTTCACACTCATGAATAACCTGGGCAATAGTGTCCATTGTTAAGTCCACCCCTCGGTCACGGGCCCATCTATATGTTGCATCTCTGCCCTGATGGCCTGAAGTGTCATGGGCCCACCGGGCCAAAAATAATTCACCTTTATGTTGCCAATCTAAGTCCATCTGAGCCACTTCAATCTTAGCCGCTTTATCCACTTGTTGGTTGTTCTGGTGTTCCTCAGTGGCCCGACTCTTGGGTACATGGGCATCTACATGACGTACCTTCACCACCAGATTCTGCACCCGGGCAGCAATATCTTTCCACAGTGCAGCAGCCCAGATGGGTTTACCTCTGCGTTGCCAGTTGCTCTGCTTCCATTGCTTCAACCACCCCCACAGGGCATTTGCCACCATCCATGAGTCAGTATAGAGATAAAGTACTGGCCACTTTTCTCGTTCAGCAATGTCCAGGGCCAGCTGGATGGCTTTCACCTCGGCAAATTGACTCGATTCACCCTCTCCTTCAGCAGTTTCTGCAACTTGTCGTCCAGGACTCCATACAGCTGCCTTCCATCTCCGATGCTTTCCCACAATACGGCAAGAGCCATCAGTAAACAAGGCATACTGCTTTTCACTTTCTGACAGTTTATTATATGGTGGGGCCTCTTCAGCACGCACCACCTCCTCCTCTGGTGACATTCCGAAATCTTTGCCCTCTGGCCAGTCCATGATGACTTCTAGAATGCCTGGACGACTGGGATTTCCTATTCGAGTTCGTTGTGTAATTAGTGCAGCCCATTTACTCCATGTAGCATCAGTTGCATGATGTGTAGAGGAGACCCTGCCTTTGAACATCCAGCCCAGCACGGGCAGCCGGGGTGCCAGGAGGAGCTGTGCTTCAGTGCCAATCACTTCCGAAGCAGCTCGAACCCCTTCATAGGCTGCCAGTATCTCTTTCTCAGTTGGGGTATAGCTGGCCTCAGATCCTTTGTATCCCCGACTCCAAAAGCCGAGGGGTCGACCTCGAGTCTCCCCTGGAGCTTTCTGCCAGAGGCTCCAGGTAGGACCGTTCTCCCCAGCTGCAGTGTACAGCACATTTTTAACATCTGGTCCGGTTCGGACTGGTCCAAGGGCTACTGCATGAACTATCTCGCGTTTAATTTGCTCAAAGGCTTGTTGCTGCTCAGGGCCCCATTTAAAATCATTCTTCTTCCGGGTCACATGATAGAGAGGGCTTACAATCGAACTGTAATTTGGGATGTGCATTCTCCAGAACCCCACTGCACCCAAGAAAGCTTGCGTTTCTTTCTTATTAGTTGGTGGAGACATTGCTGTTATCTTGTTGATCACATCTGTGGGGATCTGTCTACGTCCATCTTGCCATTTTATTCCCAAAAATTGAATCTCCTGTGCAGGTCCCTTGACCTTACTCCGTTTTATGGCAAAACCGGCTTTCAGCAGGATTTGGATTATTTTCCTCCCTTTCTCAAAGACTTCTTCCGCTGTATCGCCCCACACAATAATGTCATCAATGTATTGCAGGTGTTCTGGAGCTTGCCCCTGTTCCAGTGCAGTCTGGATCAGTCCATGGCAAATGGTAGGGCTGTGTTTCCACCCCTGGGGCAGTCGGTTCCAAGTGAACTGGACACCCCTCCAAGTAAAAGCAAACTGGGGCCTGCACTCTGCTGCCAAAGGAATGGAGAAAAATGCATTGGCAATATCAATCGTGGCATACCACTTGGCTGCTTTTGACTCTAGTTCATACTGAAGTTCTAGCATGTCCGGTACGGCAGCACTCAATGGTGGTGTGACTTCATTCAGGCCACGATAGTCTACTGTTAGTCTCCATTCTCCATTAGACTTTCGCACTGGCCATATGGGGCTATTGAAGGGTGAGCGGGTCCTGCTGATCACCCCCTGACTCTCCAGTCTACGGATCAGCTGATGGATGGGAATCAGGGAGTCTCGGTTGGTGCGATATTGCCGCCGGTGCACTGTTGTGGTCGCAATTGGCACTTGTTGTTCTTCAACTTTCAGCAACCCCACAGCAGAGGGATCTTCTGAGAGACCAGGCAAGGTGGACAGCTGCTCAATTTCCTCAGTCTCCAAAGCAGCAATACCAAAAGCCCACCGGTACCCTTTTGGGTCTTTGAAGTACCCTCTCTTGAGGTAGTCTATGCCGAGGATGCATGGAGCCTCTGGACCAGTCACAATAGGGTGCTTTTGCCACTCCCTCCCAGTCAGGCTGATTTCAGCCTCCAGCACAGTCAACTCTTGGGATCCTCCTGTTACTCCAGAAATATAGATGGGTTCCACCCCTTGACAGCTTGATGGCATCAGGGTACACTGTGCACCGGTATCTACTAGAGCCTTATACTTCTGTGGGACTGATGTGCCAGGCCATCTGATCCACACAGTCCAGTAAATCCGATTGTCCCCTACCTCCACCTGGCTGGAGGCAGGGCCCCTCTAATGGTCGTCACAGCATTGGACACTTAAGTCGTGTTGAAAGGGATTATTCTTCGTTATCACAGGAGCTGGAGTAAAATCAGCTCTTCCACTCCATCTGGGAAACTGCTCACCAGAGACTGAAGCCGTAGCTCTCATGGGACGATCAGTCTTGGCCCTTGCTCCCCTCTTCAGTTCACTCACCCGTTCCTCCAAAGCTGAAGTAGGTTTTCCATCCCACTTTGTCATGTCTTCTCCGTGATCCAGCAGGTAAAACCATAGGGTACCCCGTGGCGTATACCTTCTGTATCTCCTCTCTTGAACAATAGGACGTCTTTTGTTAATAGCTGAGACGCGTGTTGGTACACGTGAGGAGCTGGATAAATCAGATACATCGTCCCTCAATTTGTCGAGGTCCTGGGACAGTTTTTTCACAGCTGAGATGATGGAAGGAGTGAGATTGTCTTCGAACTCTCGGAGTTTATGAACCATTTCATCCACTGTTAGTGGTACCATGTCATTCCAGGTCACTGTTGCCAATGAATGGGCATATGATGACGGTGCATTCCGTGTAAGTTTTCGCCACATGGGTCGTGTACATTCAACTTCATCTGGATCTATAGGTGTATCCCCGTTATTCGGCTTGATGTGATAGATCATCTCTACGATGGCCGATTCCCTCAGAGACTGGATGCCTTTGTCTATAGTAGTCCACTTGGCCGAACGACTCGTAACATCGTCCTTGTACGGAAACCTTTCTTTCACAGCTGCCAAGAGCCTCCTCCAAAGGCTGAGGGACTTTTTCTCTCTTGCAATTGCTTTGTCAATTCCCCCTTCTCTAGCAAGTGATCCCAGCTGCTTGGCTTCTGTACCTTCTAGTTCGTGACCATCGGCCCCATTGTCCCAGCATCGGAGTAACCAGGTGATGATGTGCTCCCCTGGTTGACGGGTAAAATCTTTTCGCATATTCCGCAGCTCGGTTGAGGTCCGAGGTCGAGAAGTTACTTCTTCTTCTTCTTCGTCATGTGAGGATGACTCCTGATCAGATTCTGGACCGGGTGGTGAATTCATTGGTTCTTCATCTCGCTTCACCCTTTTTGCCTCCTTTTTGCTTGTTCTCTTGCGTACAGGGGCAACTGATATTGGTACGAATTGGTCCTCTGGTTTGGCTGCAGTGATTATCACTGTGGTTTGAGTAGCGACTGTACTTGTTGCTGGGGGTGGTGTAGCTACCGTGCTTGGAGCTGGGGTAACCGCGCTGTCTGTTGCAGTTGAAGTTTGAGCAGCTGCTGTACTTGCCACTGGGGTAGCTGCGCAGTTCATTGCAGCCAAAGTTTGAGTAGCGACTGTCACTTTGCCCTCAAATCCGCCGACATTCTTTTCCTTTTGAAGGTGCTGAATAGTGTTGAACAAGGCCCTGTAAGCATAGGCCAAGCCCCAGCACGTTGCCGTGATTTGTCCATCTCTGGTATGGCCAGAATGACCACACACCTCATTTAAGTGTTTTACTAATTCTTCTGGATTTTGCAGTTGTTCGGTAGTGAAATTCCAAAATACTGGAGGGGCCCACTGACCTAGATACTTGCCCATACTATCCCACACACCCTGCCACTCATGGCTGTCCAGCCTCTGGGAAAATCTCTCGGTCCTCCTACATCGTCGTTTGACCCCAGACAAGACCCAAACCTGAATCTGCTTAACTCTTGAAATCAGTAGTGGGCAAAACACACTCTGTATGCGTGTTAGCATGGTGATTCCCATCACCATCAGCAAACAAGTCTCAAGAGCATTAAAAGGCCATTTAAAAAATTCAAAACTCTCAAATGTAAATGGTCTGGGGGGACGACTAGGAGGGTAAAAGGATGTCTCCTTCACAGGTTGAGCACCTGAGAAGGAGAAAAAAGATGTGTAATTGCTAAGCACCTCCATCATATACCTCCCAAAGTATAAAGGTGGTGACCACACTGGGAACATAAACCAGATCAGTTTCATGATCAATGATTCTATTGTATTACAAGTCATTACCATAAAGTACAATGGGATAAAAACCTTAGCCCAAGCCCCACACTTGAAAAACACTAATACAGCCAATACCGGATGGACGTAAGATATGGTATACTGAAACTGTGAGATCAAGAGGAAAAACCTTGAGAGCCAATAAATCAGCATTGTGACGAGTGACTGTCAATCCAGTCAGATCTGTTCTTATCTCAACCCCTCTTGCCCCACGTTGGGCGCCAAAAAAGAACTGTCGTGGTTTAAACCCAGTCAGGTAACTTGTTCACTCACTCCCAGTGAGTGGTGCCAAGCTGACAACAATCAAGGTCCGTGTTCGTCTCCCCCCCCTCCCTGCACCGGGGCTCTCCCCTTCCCCGCTCCCGGAGGAACGGGGAGGAGGATCGAGAGAGTGCAACTCCTACGGGTTGAGACAAGAACAGTCCAGCAACAAATCACCACCGCTACTATCAGCTAAAACAATGATAAGGGAAAATAACAAGGGAAGAGAATACGATACCACCGGCCAAGAAAACGAGTTCCACCCGGAAGCCCCTGTCCTTCCGGGCAACTCCCAGTTACCCCCCACCCCGGGCATGACGTGCTGTGGTATGGAATACCTCCCCGGCTAGCCCGGGTCAGGCGCCCCGTCTCTGCTTCCTCACAGCTTCCCCTCCTCCCTGGCAGAGCATGAGCCTCACAAAGTCCTTGGTCAGGGTAAACATCACTTAGCAACAACCGAAAACATCGGCTTCACCAACGCTGTTCTCAAAACTAGAAGTCAAAACACAGCACTGCACCAGTTAACACAAAGGAAAAAACATGACTGCTACTGCTGAACCCAGGACACATAACACTAAATTTTATTTTATAACTTTCAAAAAAAGCTTATGCCTAGTTATTCTTGTTCTATCTAAATATTAGATTCTTGTTAGAAGCATAAAAGTTTTCCTTGCATTTGCATGAAAAAAGAATACCTGATAACCAGTACATCACTGGCACCAAAGAGACTGTTCATGTCATGGCTGTTTAAAGTAGTGTTTTTGTGCTATCACAAATGAAAAGAAAATGTCTAGAATCTACATAAGAACTTATGTTTTGTGAGACTTTCTTGATTGCAAAATATTTCCTACATACTTAATTAAAAGAAAACCAAAAAGCCATAAATTCACTTGTTTACACTTACAAGAACAAAGGAAGGGGAAAAATCAAGGTTACAACAAATTGGTAGATTAGTCATAAATGTTAGATTATCACATCCACTGAGACTTATACAGAACCACTCAACAGAAAACTTACTCATTTTCAAAGGTGTTGAGTTTACAGACACAGAGTTTAAAGTTTTTTTAGAAGTTAGCAAAGGCTAGCTGAAACTACTTATCTGAAATTGCTTCAGCAAAGACTGTTGCTTATGAATATGTATGTTATTTTGTACAAAGTACTTTACCAACTGCAGGAATATTAGAATGAGCATACTCCCATCAATTCAAGTCTTTAGCTTCAGTAGCTGGTTGAATTGGTTTTATACTGTAAACTCCTCAGGGCATGAACATTGTCTGCTGGGATGTCAATAAAGAGCATCACATGACTTTCCCTCTCCTCCCTTTCTCCCTTATCAGCAGCATTGAGCAGAGGTCTGAAGATGATACAGATGTGACTGTTTTGGTTTTTTTTTTTGGTGTGTGTGTGTGGTTTTTTGATTTTATTTTTTTTTGGTCTGGGTTCTTATTCAAAATGGATTTAAAGAAGTTAAAGTTTTTTTTTTTTCCCCTTGGTTTTATGGATTCAATTCAGTTATTATTTTACAGTATTCATTATTTGAAAGGATTTCCTAATCAAAGGAGGGAAAAGTCCAGTTATAGAGTGAAGTCCTCTCCAACAAAAAGACATTTGGATGTGAAATTAATTTTCAGAATTTCACCTTCTCTAAGTCTTTTGATATGTCATTGATTAACTTATTACTGTTTTTTATTTTCTCTGGGGAGCTGTTGTCCTGACCTGGAGTCTCAGAAGACAAAAGTTTTCCCACAGTTGATCTAGAGCTTGGCTGAATAACTAACTGCATCTTCAGTGTCTTTTCAACAAATTCTTTAGTTCTTTCTTGTTTTGGATAACTGAGTTTGTCTTCAAGTTTATATCATGGCAATATAAAACAAAAGGAATTTAGCCATGAACTACATAGACTGTAAATGGGATTTTTAAACCCATGAACACTGAGAATTTCCTAAACATAGTGATTATAGAAACATCAGCATTTATCCAAGTTTGTATTAATGGTTTTCCTCAAAAATATGATTTTTCACTTTGAATTACCAAATGCATTTATGCTGGTGAAGTACAGCACTTGCACCAGCATTGATAGTTGGATAAAAGTGTGAAAATTCATCAGTTACTACAGTTTTATTATGAGATTAAAGGAAAAGTGAACGAAATTAAATTCAGGATTTCACTGTTATTACAGTAACTAAATAAAGACAGGCAATTTATGCATGAGTTTTACAAATCACTGTAATTGGCAACTAACTCGAGTAGTAATGGCAAGGATCATAGTTCATTTCGTGGCAGATTTGTTTGTGCATATGCAAACCTCTGTGCGTGGAGATGTTTGCATGAGGCTAACATCATCTTCTCCTTTTGTGCAGCATGTTAAAAAATATATGTGTAACTCTGAACCACGTCTCCAGCTTCTGCTACAAGCAAGGAGCTCCAGTCTGAGGACAGCCAAAGGGAGATGAAGGTTCAGGCTGCTCAAACATCTCACCTGTCTGTGGGTGGGTAGGGAGGTGAGGGGGTGTGCACAAGTGTACATACACTCATAATGATGCATGAAATCTTCAGGTTTAGAGCTCTTTGATGACATTCACCCACTCACTGACAACCATCAGGCATCAAAAGACAGATACATATATGTCATACAGTCCTTGTGCTCCAGATTGGATTTCCCTTTCGAGCCTTTAAAACTAAAAACATATTGAAAGTAGAAGAGAGTATCAGTAAGGATTTGTACAGTATCTGCTAAAGTCAGTAAAAGTTATGATCATTGTCACCCTAACTTCATGTCAAACATCCAAATAAGATTCAAAATCCACTCTTGAAGGGTCCAGGATCCCGAAGGAGGGTCCCTAAGGAGGAAGGACAGGAACCTGAGAGGAAAACACTGCTCACCAAAAATACTGGTGTTTTTTTTAAGGGGAAGATAGAAATTCTTGAAACTTTTGTAACCAGACCAAAGACACGGACTGCATCTCTCTGGCAGAAGCCTTTGATAGCTCTAAGCTGTGCCTGTAGGTTCAAGCTGCCTTTCCATACATTGCTTGCTTTTGCAGGGGTCACCTGCAGCTGCCTCACTGCCCCTTTTCTCTCTCCCCCGTGTCTTTATCACAGGCATATTTCCTTGTTTAAGTCTCTTTTTCCCTATGCTCTTGGCACTCTTTGAGGGCTCAAGGCTAACTGCTCCTTTCTAAGCCCTATATTGTCTGCTGCATACCAAACTCCTTCTCCTACAAGCCCTACAGATCCTTTTCTGCCTTTGTTCCTAGCTGTAAGTCTACTTATCTCATTCCTCCAATTCTCTCTGTTTCTCTCGGCTTTCTTTCAGGCTGTTCTTTGCTTTAGGCCTCATTCTTGCACAGTGTGGTCTCTCTGCCTAATCAGCCGTGCTGCTCATTACATTCAGGAAGCCTTTGCTATATGTTTGGGTTTCTATAATGTCTCCTGTCACTATGGTATCTTAGTGTATTCTCACAACTGTGTCCATTCAGTATTTTCTCTATATTTATACATGTATATTATAATATTTGGTACAAATAATCAAGATGGTTTTGCTTGGAATATTAACTCTTTTAAAGCCTCCCCAAGTTCTTGTGGTTGTAAAGATAAACCTCTGCCATTCAACCATGCATTCTGAATCTTGATTAATGTCATTTCTTCATTTCTGTTCTTCTTGTCATCAACATTCATCTGTCCTCAGCTAGGAGTTAGAGAGAGTTTTAGAATGAAGGAATTGTAAAGCTATTAATTATAGCAGCAGGCAGAATGGCAGCATAATTAATAAAAGGGCTCAAGCAAAATATTTAAAATAATTTTTGTTGAAAAATTTGGCCTGTTGTTTTGACAAAACACTCTAGAGGAGTGCCACTTTACCTCAGATTATTATTATTGCTTCTCACATAGATTTACTTCTTCTGTACCAATCCCCTTGCCCTCCCCCAACCTTGATTCCTTTCTTTTTGCTCTGCAGCCATGGCAACTCTTTGCCCCTACTGAAGGGTGGCCATTTGACCACTCTCAGAGATATCATTAGGGCTGCTCCATTGAATCAGCAGCTAAATTCTGGGAGAGAGGGAAGCTCACATCTGCACATCCTTCCCTTCTATGTTCATGTACATGTGCTTTACCAAATTCTGCTTTCTCATTAAGAATGAAATGGAAAAGATCTTTCCTTCTTTCCCTTGCTCTCCTTCTTTTCATCCCTCCCCAGGATCCAGAATATTTGGCTTGTGAAAATTCTTTAGGCTTCTTCAAAATTTAGTTGCGCAGTAGGCGCTGGTCAAAAGAGAGTTACTTCTTTGGCTCATGACATTTTAAAGGGAAGATAAAAGACAATCATTCACATAGAAACGGTTGCGTTTCTGAAAGCATCAATACAACTTTTCACTGGAGGAACTTTAAGTAATTTTTATGGAATTAACTAAGTCTCACAACACTGCCCCAGAGCTGATGTTATTGTACATATGGAGAAACTAAAGGAGATTAAGTGACTTATACATTGTTATGTAAATCTGTGCCAGAACCAGCCACAGAACACAACAAATTTCTTTAAAGTCATGTGACATTGTATTTGCACTGGTAAATTTAGCATTCTTCCGCAGGACTCCCATTCATGAAGTTATGTTAAGATTTTACTGCTCTTCTTTCAATAATTGTCTTCCTATTCAACATGGCACTTTAGCACACAGTTGTCTTCAAACATGGGAATTGGCCTGGTCAACAGATTTTTTTCAGGTTATCCCACTAAAACATTTGGTTTAAAGAAAATTCTCTACCTTTTAGGATAAAAAAAAGGTTTTGTCAAAATTTTCCCATGAAACATTGATTTTTAATGTGTAATAGATGAACATTCTGAAAGTAAAAAGCAAACAAATCTCTCAGAACATATAAGCAGATATACTGACCTTTTTTCTCAGCACATGTCGGTCTGCCTAGTAAACTGTTTTTCTTTGACCTTACAAACCAACAAAGAATCAAGAACTCTATTCTGTGCTAGTAGCCAGTGCACTGACCAAAAGGCAATGTTGTATGCTCCTATTGTGCATGAGGTAAAACACAAACACTTTCAATACACCAAAACCTAAGTCAGTAAAAACTGAGGGGGTTGAACATTTTTCAGTGAAAGTGTTCAGCACCAAGCAGAATAGAAATAAATCAGCATAGGATGCTGTGCTTGTTTGACACATTGTACTATTTGAAGTTATCACCTGAGGTGCTTTGAATTTCATATTTAGCAAATCCTTGGATGTACAGTAGAGCAGCATGATGCTTCTATACATCCTTCTAAATATTTATTAAAAACGAATACCCTTATTCAGCTGTTTAATTATTGACTATGTTTTCCACCTAACTGTCATTATTTTGCCACTGTTATTCCTACATTGTTCAACTGACTGAAAGAAATAGTTTGAGATGCTGAGGAAATTCCAGACAGTGTAATATGTTTCACAGTAGGCTATATATATTTAAATGCGTATATGTGTGTCTATACCTCTCCATATGCATATGTCTGAACGTAACAATAAGTAGTTTCCTTTTCTTCTCACTGAATCACAGAAGTCATTAGAAGGAGAAACAAAGGGAAAGATGTCAATAAATGGCTGAATCACCAGCCCGCTGACGATTAAGGGATATGTTTTAGGTCTTGTGTAACTCACAGCTTCAGGGAGAAGAGTTTACTGCAGATTTCTTTGATAATATATTAAATGGACCTTAAAATCCAACTGAACCCATTCAATTTGAGTATTTTATTTGGGACTTATTTTACTATTCTAAACTCATCATACACTTTTTCTTAAGACAAATTACCAGAAATGTTCATTTTTCATCTGGAAGCAACCAACGATCTTTTCTTTCCTTCAGAAGAACCACAAAACTTTTTTTTTTTTTTTTTTTTCCTAAGATAGGTCCTTTTTGTTAAAGATCCCAGATAGTAACACATCTCATGCTGGGTCCCATCGGTCATTTTTCATGGGACAGGAAGCAAAAGGTAAAGGTAAGGTCCAAGCCACTCTCAATCAGCTTCCGCTGACCTGCAGTTTCCTGAAGTGCTGGTCTCAGTACAAGAGAGACATGGTCATATAGGACTGAAGTAGAGGGCCACTAAGGTGATGAAGGCACTGAAGCATTTCTTGTATGAGGAGAAGCTGAGGGAGCTGGGACTGTTCAACTTGGAGAAGAAAAAGCTCATGGGGAACCTTGTCAGTGCATATGAACACCTGATGCAAGACAGTAGAGAAGTGAAATCAGATTCTAATCAGCAGTATCCTATGAACACATAAAAAGCAATAGGCACAAACAGAAATACCAGAAATACCATTTGGACGTAACAAAAAGCCTTTTTTTCAGTGATTGTGGATGAATACTGGAACGCATTATCTGTGAGGTTATGGAGTCTCTATTCCCAAAGACATTCAAAACCTGACTCCACACAATCCTGGGCAACCTTGCTAGTCCTAGCTGATCTTGCACTGAGCAAGAAGCTTGGGCTAGATGATGTACTGAGGCCCCTTACAACCTCAATCATTCTGTGATTCCACCAAATTCCTTGCTGATCAGCTGCTATAGTAGAAGGTGAGGGGTGAGGATATGCATTGCTTCCCGGAAAGATCTGTGGTGAACTGACAGAGATAGGTGTGCAAACATTGACTGACAGGTAGTTGTAAGACACCTGTGTCTAAGCTTCATTCAGAGTAACGATGAGAACTGAATGTGGACAAGTTGGCACACATTTTTCATAAGCAGCACAACAAGAAAATACCTATAGGCATTTTATTGTGCTGCCATGAATGCACACCTACAGTCCTGAATGGCTGTCATCTTGATCTATTTCAGCTCCTACAGAATAGCAGTACCACCCCCTGAGGGAGGAGCCTCATTCATAGCTGGGCTGTTCCTCTCTGTTACAACCTCTCCAGTCCTGGCAAGGTTGCTTCTGCCTAAAGAGATCTGCATCTTGAAATGGCTACTTTAATCATTTTGCATGTTCTACACTACTTGATGCAATAGCCTAATTCATTAGAAGGCCCCCTAGGAAACTCTGTACATCCATGCGTCCAAACAAAGAAATCTGTAGAAGTTGATAATGCCCATGTCACAGACCAACAGGCAACAGTGAAGTTAGTTTACCTCATTTGCATCTTACTTCCTTGTAGTTTTCAAGGCTGAAAAAAAATGATCCTGCTTTTAGAGGTTCTACCAAAGACAAAGCAATGGCACATTCATGCATGAATAAGCAAAGGGTTATAATTTTCAAATTAATTCACTGCTTAATAGGAACAACTCAGATTTTGCTCACACAGACACTAGAAATTTCAGTTTATTCTTGAAAAACTTGTGTCCTTGTCAAAAAGTAAAATTCCTCCTATACTTAACAAAAAATCATAGAAAAGGGTTAGCAGGAATTTAAACAGGTCATCGACTCCACTTCCTAACCACAAAGCAGTATCAACTAGAATGATATCATTTCTTACTGATATTCATCTACCTATCTGTAAAAATATTGGGTGGTGGAATTACTACACACCTTTCCCCTTTACCTGATTTCTATGTATCTTCCTCCTTCTTATCTTCTATCTGTTAAATAAGTTATTTCCATATTTTTGGTACATTTTGTTTCCTAGATTTTTATTTGCTCTTCTGAAAGCATAACACAGTCAAATTTTAGTATAAACGAAATAGATTAGGATCATTACTCACTACTGTTTATACACGTATTCTACAGTGTTTGCTTTTTTCACTGTATCATGACACTGGTGACTCATACTCAGTTTGTGACACATTAAGTCTCCCAGACTATTTCTACACATCTGAAACCAAGCCCATTGTTTTCTATCTCATATTTTTATAGTTCATTATGTATAAGAGCAGACTTATACATTACTGCTTACTGAATTGTGTTAATTTTTTTCTACATGATTTCCTCAGATAATTTTAAGTTCTAAACCTATCCTCTGGCATGCTTGCAGTCCCTCCCACGGTAGTGTTTCCTGTAAATTTAAATAGCAAAATGCTGTCTAATGCATCTTCTAGATTAATAATAAAAATGTGGAGTAGTACCAAACTCATAAGTGTTCAATATACTTTTTTTATCAGTTTTTCATGTATCTGTATTCAAAGACTTTCGTACAGCATCCTTATGGTATAGTCATGTAAGACAGCATTTGTTTAGTTCTCTTTTATCCAGTACACTGCCCAGTACACTGACTCACAGATGAACTGGTGTGACACGATTTGTCTTTGAACCCTGCTGGCTGAATACCTTCTTATGTTCTTTGAGGTGCCTGTAAATAATTTGTTTTATTATCTGAGACTGTATCTCACAGAAAAGTAAAGTAAAGCTGGTTGATGTGCAGTTTCTTTGCTCCTTTTTTGCCTTGCTTTCATAGCATTTGCTTTTGCTCTTCTCTATTCTGAATTCTCATATCTGAAAATACTCCAAAGTTGCTTTAACTACATCTATAGAAGGAATTTTATTCGGCCCAGGCCTAATGTCTGTGTTATCTAAGTACTTTTCTAAACTGTTCTTGTCTTATCCTGAAATCTTGTGTCTTTGCTTGGTGTTAGTAGTACCAACTTCCTGACTGCATATAGTATGTATAGTGCAGACTGCAGCAGAAATGAATTAAATGTGTTAGTCTGTTTTTCAATCTCTATCAAGAAGTGGACTTAATATCCTTGCCTTGCTCTTACTATAACTACTTTCTTCTTACTCTTCATGCACCTTGTGAAAGTTTCTTGGTTTGTCCCTCAGCACTTCTGAATTTGTCCCAGTAGCTTCTGCTATTCTTTCATATCCATCTGTAGTCATGTGAAATACTTTCCACTTTCTGGATTATTTTTTGTTTTTTTTTAGGTCACTAAAGAGCTGATGATTTTACCAAATAGTTCTCTTAGTGTGTTTCCCACTCTTTCTCTGTATTGGCTTAATTAATGTTAATTTCTGAGCTACTGGAGAAACTGTATAGCTTTTAAGAATGGTTATACTTTTGAAGGTCATAAGTTAAGACTGTCAGCTTCTCCCAAGGAAAGTACAACAGCCAGCTGTTCCCACTGCAGTGGTTCCTCAAGAATCCTGCTACAACCTGAATTGCTGAGCTAAAGAGTTTTTGAGTATTGACACTTAATTATATGGATCATAATGAAAACTGAAATTGGTACTGGCATTCTGTGGTCTATCATAGCCACATGAAAAACTGGAAGAAATAAATGTCATATGAAGCTGCATATAAATTAATGGGGTTTTGTGCTGACAGTATGGTCAAGATGAGACAGATTTTCTATACATAATTAGTGTAAAATAATACAACCAAATGGTGCTCCACAGGTTAGCTGTAGTTGTGGTATTCTTGACATCGACTTTTACTCAGTGGCTTACATTTTATCTGTAGAGGCAGGGGCAAAGCAAGGCTTGGATGGCTAGTTAATAAAGACCTGCGTCCTAGCCTCCCGAGCACAAGTTTGGTACCAGCTCAGATAACTTCAAATTCATGTCCCTCAAAGCATTAAGTTATCTTGATAATTTCATACTCTCACGCATCTGCATATTTTCCTTAGGACCTTTTTTTAAGTCCTGTGCACAACAACTTCATTTCCCCTGAATAATGGCATCTGCACAGTCGCATTCACATTACTTCTTACTTCAATGTTTAAGACCCAAAGTGACGCTTACTGAACGGAGCACTTTTCTTCTGTGTTGCCTGTGACACACTGAAGATAAAAGATTTTGCTTGTATCTGCTGCTGTATCCTTAGAGACTTTTTTTAAAATTATATTTCTCTTTTAGGAAAAGAAGTTGAAAGAGATGAACGCTGCAGTCATTCTTAACCATTTTGTCCTGGTGGAGCACCATGAATAGTCTTTCCTATGGTTCTAGTAGACACCAATATATTATTAGCATTACTGTTGAGAACTGAAAAAACTACTAGGTGCTATGGTCCTGTAAGCCCTTCTCTTATTTTCCGTGGTGTCACTAAAAGCCTGGTAGGACCTTAGTTTGGGGACTACAGCTTAGATAGAAAGGGAAGATTTTTAAGGTAAAAAGCCCATCTATCTCCTGACTGAGTTCAGTGATGCCAGGTATCTTGGAAAACCTCTTATCAAACTAACTAATTTTGTAGCTGACTTTCAATAGTGCAGAGGATTAGCCCTGGGAAGATCTTGTTGATGCCACTAGGAATAGTGATAGTACAGAAAAATAAGAGATGTCAGTGCAGGAAAATTTAAAAAATACCGATTCTGCACTGCGTGGAGAGGCAGGCTACTATTGTAAGTTAAAGTATAATTTATATTCCTCTCCAGAATGCTCAGCTTTTTTCCAGGGTCTGCTTTCTGCTCTCTGTTAATTCTTGATAATTCTATACCTCCTTGACAAGAAGTAGAATAGATATCAAACTCATATGTATTATGCATCTCAGCATTTTTATATTCAAATCCAGATACCATGTTCTGATTTTCCACTTTTGCTGTATAATTGGGTCATCAGGTTTTCCATTAAAAATGCCTAACAGAACATTACAATTAAACTCTATTACCTTTTGCCTGAGCATGTTTATAATGTTCTTCTTTAGTATCGTCAGTAAAAACATTTCTTTAAATAAAAGATTAATTAAAAGAGTAAGATATGGTTTCTATAGTAATTCACTAAAACCATTTTTAAATGCCATGAACACCAGAAAATGAATTAAATTCATCCTGCTACTTTTTGAGAGTATATATTAATCAGAAATGGCTAAATTTGTACCTTCCTTTGAAATTAGTACCCATATATTGTTCTCAAAGTATTCAAGTTTCTTAATCGACTTTGGAGATGACTGACCATTACAATTAATCAGCAGCTATTTTAAATTTAAAAACCAGTTAAAATGCCTTTATAGGATTTGCACTATAACTAGCAGATATTTTTGTTACATTACAGGGGTGCTATGTTTGCTGTTGTTGCAAATATACACTATTAAAGGCCATTATTCTTAGAAAGGGGAAATTCTTTGTTAAACAGCTTTGAAATCCACTAGGAGAGTCTGTCCTTTCCCACAAAACAGATGCATGGACACCTCGGTGGGAGTCCGCCCCATCCCTGATTGAGTGCCCTGGAGCTCTCCATGGGAAGGTGCTGGAAAAGGCAGAAGCAGATGGTCCAGGTACACAATTATTTCAGCCTGGAATACAGCATAATAATCAGCCCATGTAAGGACATTGTTAAAGAAGATCTGATTTGGAAACTGTGACACTTATTTAGGATGCAAAACAACTTCCCTCCAGTGAGGATTCCTATCTAGAAAAGAGAGAGGCTTCACTAGATGATAAAATTAAACAACAAATAACATTGGGTTGCACACACACAAAGCAAAACCAAAAAAATCCAGGTTGGAAAAGGTGTGGATGAATATTAGAAAGAAATATATTGATTTTGGGAAAAAGGGAAAATTTCATATTATGTTAACTTTTATATAACTTACAATTGCTGTATTATTAACTATATAAATATTGCATAAGTATACATGTATATACATGTGTACATGTATATATACACATACACATAGTATGCACCTATGTCCAGACGTGTGCATGCATGTGTGAAAGAGAGAGGGAGAGAAGGAAACATGTAACAGAAAAACACAAATAGACTTTTCACTTTGAGTAGTTTATTCTAAGTAGAATAAACTACTACCATAGATACGAATAAGAGGTACATCTTTTTAGCAAGATACAAAAACTGATTTTTAAATTTTTGGTAAAGATCTGGGGCAATATTTTACAATCAAATTAAAAGACAAACACAACATGGGCCCAAGAAGATTCCCAGGGAAGGTGGGCACTCATAGACATCACCTAAAAGCATGGATATTGTGACATTCCAGGTAAAGCCAAAAGCATCAAGCAGGACCCTCTTTGCCTGTAGGCTTTTCACATTATGTATGTAGTTATTGTATTATATTATATGCTATCTGAAATGATACAAAAATATTTTGCTGAAAAACAAACCACTGGTTTTATGCTTAACACCAGGATTACAAAATGTAATGTAATGAATTATTCATTTTATTTGGCTTAATGTGATCATTTTCTTCCCTACGTTAAGCCCCTGTGAATAGTGTCCTATACAGCTACAGTTTTGAAGAACTTAATATTAGGGGGGAAAAACACCTGGCATTAACTGACAGTGAATTAGGCTTATTGTCACTTAGAAAAAAAATACTTTGGCAATTTAATCCCTGATGTTCTGTATATGCCAGTTTCAAAGAGCATCTATGAAGTACACAAAATAGATCGACCTTGAAAACAGGAAATAAAGATGGGTGGTTTAGGCAGTAGCATTGAATCCATCTTTCTGCTGCAAGCCTAGGTGTAATTGGAAAGCAGTTCTGTCTCTTACATTCAGTCAGAGAGTTCTGATAACCTTTCATAATTTACTCAGATCAAATATTTTTAAAAACTGCAAACCTCAGGACAATGGTCCCATGAAAAAGCATGTTGCTCAGTGCACTGTTCTTGCTAACTTACACACCAATTTACTTTCTTGTTAACATCTGAATGAAGGAGATAAAGTAAAAAAGATTTATCAAACCACAGAGTTTGCTGAAGGAGACTGACTTTAATGGCTTGACCTCAAAGTTGTCAGAACTGGTGCTTGAACTATAGAGAGCCATTCTATTCAGGATCAGAGTCATAGTCATCAAAAGAGTTTTACTAGACCTCACAAGGAAGTTTAGGCTATGTAGTAAAGTTAATGCTCATCATACTTACATGTGATCCTTTGGCAATATCTACTACCTGATGTCAAATCAAAACATAGGTTTAATTTATGCTGTTAATGGATTACTTCATTTCCAAGCAATATAATGGCATCAAATAAACTAATGAACTATCTTTTTTTCAAAAAAACAAAAACAAAAACATGGTTAAAGAGGCAGTAGTATAAATAAAAGGCAATAGAATCTTGAGTCTTTTCAAAAAACATTTTGCCATTAACTGGTAGCATGTCCAAGCACAAACATCAAAATAGCAGCAATAGAAAGTAGAGGTGTGATGGGGAAGAGTGCTTCTCTGAAGCTCCTTTGCTATTTGCAACAAAACCATATCTTAACTTTGTGGTACTCTCGTCCACAATTTGTTACATTATCGTAATGCTCAGAAAGAGAAGGTTAACAACTCATTTCTGCATTCAGTGTTTGCAACAGTGCACTACAATGTCCACTTCACAAATCTGCCATGGTATTTTAAAATCAAACTGTTTCTCAGTTGGTAGCATTAGCTGCATATTTTGTTTGCTGCCTTTCATCTGAGATTCCCACTCTCTCCTGCTCTGCAGCAGTCTGGGGAAGCACCAGTTCAGCCATCATCATTATTATGTACTTTTATTTATTAATCACATTCGCAATGCATTTGAGCTACATTCCAATCAAAATTGTGAACTGGCCCAGAAGATGCAGCAGCCATGTCATTTTGTATCAGCAGCTTCTCTTTTATTCCAACACCACTCTGACCTTCAGCAATAGTGTCATGTGCTTCTATAATGGTTCTCATTGCCTCTTTTCTCAAGCACCACAGCTCCCTAGAGACGATCTGCATGGGAAGATAACTTTAGGAGCCTCTAGGGGTCTGCTTTCTGTTTGCTCCCATACTGGCTAAAAAATAGCAAAAATCCCATTTGTTCAAATCCAGATTTTTTTTTTTGTTATTATTTATTTATTTGTTTGTTTATTTTTTGTTCAAGCACACAGAGCAACACAGCCTCTGCTTTAAGTTTCTCAGCAAAGCTACTGTCTAATTACAGCCTGCTGAGTAGCGCAGTTAAATACAATCAGTCAGAAAGCCTTAAAGATATAATATCCTTTTTCATGAACTGTCTGCTTGTCAATTCAAAGTCACCCCCCTGCTTTAAATCAACCAACCACAGAGCTGTTATGAACAGCAACTGATTTTCCATGCAGTGCTGCAAAACAAAATCACACCGTATCTTATTTTTAATGGTCACAGTTTTTCAACTGCATAACAAGAAGTAGCTGGCACTGCTGAGCTGAACCATATCAAAAATGGGTTCAAGTAGAAATAGCACAGAACCCTTGAAGAATACAAGTGCAGACCCAATTACACATACATTGTGATGCTCAAAGCCAATTACAGGCAAATAACAGTGAAGCAGTTTTTCACCCTTCACAGCTGCATTGTAGACATTGGTTGCTTTTAGTTTTTGTTTCTACAAGATACAATGAAATAATTTATAAGGCTCAAATCCTAAATATTATTTCATTAATCCAGTGTGTATTTATGTACAAAATCTTTTAAAAATGGAATTTGCACAGGAACACCAGTCTTTGTCAAACTTACATTGATGTAGACAAAGTGCAAGAATTGCATACTTCTGTAAGTATTTTTCTACTTGGTGTTCAGACATACAGGCGTTAGGAACACATGCATGGACACAGCACATAGCAGTGCCACATAAAAAAGTATGAGGCGATAATCTTCTGAACATGACAGAGGAGACATTTTCTAAGAGGCTTAGGACACTGAACGCTTACTAATGGCTGCCAATTCTGATCTGTTCTCATCCAGCAGTTAAGCTATAAACCTATTGGTAAATTGAAGTTTTCTATTCACTTGATAAAAATATTAAATACAGTGAGTAGGTGTCATGGTTTAAGTGCAGTCAGTAACTCAGACGACGCAGCCCACTCGCTGACTCCCCCCCTTCCTTCCCCCGAGTTGAGATAAGCACTGCCCAGTAACTTAGGTATAACACAAACCACTACTGCTACCACCAATAATAACAATGATAAGGGAAATAGCAAGGGAAGAGAAAACAATACCACCTGCCGATACCCATTCGAACTGAGCAGTGATCTACCCCTTTCAGGTAACTCTCAGTTTACATCCTGGGCATGACGTGCTGTGGTATGGAATATGCCTTTGGCTAGTTTGGGCCAGGTGTCCTGTCTCTGTTTCCTCCTGGCTTCCCCTCCTCCCTGGCAGAGCATGAGGCTCACAAAGTCCTTGGTCAGAGTAAACATTACTGAGCAGCCACTAAAAACATCGGTGTTATCAGCGCTGTTCCCAGGCTGAAAGTCAAAAACACAGCATTGCCCCAGCTACTAAGAAGGAGAAAAATGACTGCTACTGCTGAACCCAGGATAGTATAGAAAGTGTACTTAAATTGACAAACAAAAGGCAAAAAATAACCATTACATTTCCCACACTTAGGTCAATACCTTCAGTACTGCTATGATTTTCAGGTATACTCTGTCAGAAATTTTTTTCCCTCTATTCTAGTGACACTGTGTCCTAATAATATCACAAACATTAAAATGCATTTAAACCTTTTAGCATTTTTCATCTTACTTTAAATGATCTGACATATACAGAAACTTTTTTGTCTCTCTAAAATATTTTTCTGCTGCCTTTTACTCTCCCAGAACTACCACAGTGTGAAGTAAAAGTGGCTTTTGTAATAAGATCGGCACTGCTTAGAGTATTATTTCCACATCTGTGGTAGTGACTGGGGCAGAGGTAGGAGGAAAGGTGAAATGTGCAGGAGACACTCCACCATCAAACTGAACAGAATAAACTCTACACCAGTGGCTCTACCAGGAGCTACTGAAAGTCCTCTCTTGTTCTTCACCTTACTTGTTCATTACTTCACAAATCTAATTTTCATTGAAGAATAACTTTGGCCTTTAATTTCTTAAATGTATAATGCCGAATTTAGAGATAAAACTAGTATATCTATTTCTCTTTAAAACATGCATAAATACACTCAGTCTTGCCTCCATGGTGATATAATCTTTTCACCAAGAACTCAACTTTTTTTCAACTATAAACACAAAAACTCCTGTGAAATGTAAAAGCATCATATTTCCAGTGATTTGTACAAGCAATAATAAATTTAATACAGTTAAATTAGCATTAACAGCAGATCAACTGATATGAGATATAAAATTCTAGGAAGCTAGGGGGAAGTCTTTCACAAAAAAGGAGTTTAGGATTAAATTAGAATATGTACATTAATTGATTATCAAAATTAGTTTAAGAATGGAAAACATGTAATGTATCATTTAGTAACCTCACAAGCTATTGACTGAAATATTTCTGATCTACTACTAAAATTAGCAAAAAAATAAACCCAATAAATATTATTGCCATATAATAATTCAGAAGGGTTAGTAAGAATATGCAAGCACAGAAATCATGTGCTTACGTGTAATTAAAATGTCGATATAGAAGAAAGTCTTGTTTTAAGGGAAAAGCGTTCTTTGGACATTCACTGAAATGTACTTACAACACCAAAAAGAATTGTATAAGGACTTGTGAATAATCTGATTTTGTGGTTCTGAAACACAATAACATTGACAGAAATATCCAGTAGTTTTAGAATGCATTTCAAAGGACTGAATTATAATATTATTATTACTCATTTAATCCTTAATCAAAAAGCACGTACCCTCCTAAGCGATAACTTTCATATTTGTTTAAATTTTCCTCCACCAGATTTCCAGTTCTGCTGTACTACAAGGCTATAAAAGAAGAGAGGAGAGATTTTAGACAGTCACAGACTTACTATAAAGGAATGTTTCAGAGATTAGAACAATTACGGAAGAAGAGAAGAAACCTTGTTCATTAGTTTGGACTACCAGCTGTTTTCTGCATAAGGTACCTCTTTGGAGATCCTCTACTCCTTTGGGTACATTGGATACCCATGGGACTTATTCTGCCAGCCCAAGAGAAATGTTCTAGTCCCATGTCCCTCTGCTATGACAGTTTACCTAGCAGAGAGAAATCTTAACATGCTATTTCTGTTTCCTTCAAACCACAGTTATAGCAATTAATAAAGTCACTGTACTCGAATCCTGAAGAAAAGCTGTCCTGAATTACCTTTCCAATTTAGAGGTTACCTAAGGATGCCAGTAGCCTATATGAGCACGACATCTTGATAGAACAGTCATTAATTCTCTTAATTGCAACCTCTGTTACTAAATCAAGCCCATGAAAAAAGATATTTTGATTTATATAGAAATTCTGAAGATTTTGCATTACCTTATTTTAACATGGGACAAAAACAATGAAAAGATGACAAAAATGTCATTTTTTTAGAATATCCCATTTTCATGTGTAAAATAATTATCAGATTTACTTGTTAAGTTACAAAATAGTATTTATCAAGGATGAGGGATATAATGCAAGTATCTGCTTGAACCATGAAGGAATGTAAAGAGACCATACAACCAAAAAGGTTTCAGCTTTATCAGAGTCATTTCTAATAAAACATTAGTGAAATAATATGATAAAAGAAATAAGGCAGTAACATTTCCACAAAAATAGGAAATAAAACTGCATCATTTGAAACTGTACCAAAAAAAGTCACAATGTTTCCCTATTTTGAGGTCTAGAGAGAAAAAAGATCACCAGGTTCTTTCCTTGTCTGAAATTTACTGTTCAGTCATGCAAGACACTGAGCAAATTTTTTCTTATCTGTAAAGGCACTTAAGATGGAACTTAACTTGAAACATGTGAGAAATACTACTGAAATCAGTAAGAAACCAGTGTTTAAGTACTTAAAGGTAAGCAAATATTAATGTGAATTGCTGCTTTGATCCTGTCGTGGTTTAAACCCTAGCCATCAGAATAAAGTTTTTATGCTGCAACTGTGAGTCTTTCTAAAACACTATCCTGAAGTTATAAAAATAATGGCTTCTGGGATCAAAACAAATGAATCTTAACACCATCTAGTTCAAACCCCCCTGCCATGAGAAGGGATGCTTCACCCTAGACCATGTTGCCCAAGGCTCTGTCCAACCTGGCCTTGAACGTGGCCAGGGATGGAGCATTTATCTCTTCTTTGGGCTTGCAAATCAGTTGCCAGAGGTTTCTGCTCTCTGTTGGAAGTGCTGTCTGGTGAGCCCACAGACAGAAATTTTAAATCCTATCACTAGTGACACCTTGGCTGAGTCCCGAGTCCCAGAAATACACATGTGAAGTCATTGACCATTTATCATGTAATTATACATCTGTAATAAAAAACATGAGTCAGGTTTACCTTTGAAATTAGTAAATACAATAAAAGTCTAATAGCTGAGTTTAAAGATACAGAAGCATTATTTCTCCTAATCTTTATTTACAGCAGATAGTCCTGCAAATGAGATTTGAAAGATAGCTGCTCATTTCCTCACCCTTGCTATGATCATCCTGGAGCTTGGTGGTTGTTTACAACACTTTTACTCATCTACATACCATAGAGAAAAAAATATGTAATATGGTGGTAATAATTAGCTTTGACTGCAGGCACACTCCTGAATAAAGGGATGTTTTCATGGTACTAAATAAATGAGGGGATCTGTGACCTTTTTATAACTTACTGGGGTAATTTTAGCCTTCACAAACAGTCACAGCTATTAAGGAAAAGTTTCTCATACACTCACTTTTTTCTTAATATGGGTGTTGGTGTTACTATTTAATTTCATACAGACCAGCATATTACTAGGCACATCAAAGAAGACAACCCGTATTCAGATGAGTATTAGTAGTGCCATTATCTTAACGACCTGCTTAAAGATATACAAACTTAAAATCAAAGAAATGATAAAAAAGTCAGCAATTGCATGTTTGGTGTTTATTTAGTGTTATTTAATGAATAAATGGGATTTCTGTTTGTATGCACTGAGAAATTAATGAATATATCTGCAGATAAATGCTATTTTTCTTTAGCTGATAAAATTGGAACTTCTTAAAAATCAAATTGCTCTATTTTGTACAACTGGAAATTCTTCTTCAGAAGAATTCATTAATTGCATTTAGACTTAAAGGTCAAGTGTGGTAATATAATGGTGAGGGGCTTGTTGTTTTGTTTTGTTTTTTTTCTAATAAAAAAATTACTTACGTAGATATGTGAATTTCCATCCTGGGTCAGAATAAGGTCCACCTGTTATCATATACTATTTGGAAACACTAAGCTCTCCAAAGGGAGATTTAAAAATCCTGCAGCTGGCTTATAAAAGTTATCTAACTCACACCCTAAGTCTCTTCCTAATTAATAACAGACTCAAGACTGCTTTATCCCAAAGCACTAAATAACACTCATTACATCACATGCTTATAACTAATTAGGCTGACACTGGACTGGACTGTTCTACTTATAAAGTCTGATTGCTTTCTTGATTTTGCTGAATTTTTTGATCTTTGTAACTTGCAGTGGCAATGGGTTTCACAGTATAGTTCACACAGTGAAAAAATATTGTAACTCTTTTGTTTTATGAAATGTCGCTGAACATTCTCTGGTGTATTTGAATAGAACAATAGAACAGTTTGGGTTGGGAAGGACCTTAAGATCATCCAGTTCCAATCCTCCTACCATGGGAAAGGACGTCTTCCACTAGACCAGGTTGCTCAAAGCCCCATCCAGCCTGGCCTTGAACACTGCCAGGGATGGAGCATTCACAGCTTCCTTGGGCAGCCAGTTCCAGTGCTTCACTACTCTCACAGTAAACAATTTCTTCCTTATATCTAACCTAAATCTCCCCTGTTTACATCTGAATACAGTTCCACCTTCTCTAACTGATATTTTATATCTTGATATTTTATACACTTTTCTCATGTCTTGCAGGCATCGTCTTTGTGTGGTCAATGCTATGGGAAACTGCAGGTCTAAAATTGCAACACCTTTTACTATGTCAGTAGTTGATATGAATGGATAAGAGAGCTTTTACACTGAGCAGTATAGTCCGTGAGCATATGTATATATGTGTCTTCATTCCGCCTTTATAGTTTAAGAACCATTTGTAATTCATTTCCACAGAAAGAGTCAAGAGTTTCTTACCATAAGGAAGGCTCAAACTGCTGTTGTTTTCAGTGCTAGAAACAAGAATACAGCAAAGCTATAAAATAGAAGCAGAAATGAAAATAAAACTACCAGAGCATTTAACTGTGGACTGAATTTATGCAGATAAGGAAAATTGATCTGGAAGTTCCAAAGTTGAAGATAACTCATACCTTGTTTCACATGCTACTTAGTGGTTCATATAAGCAGGCCTCTTTACTGTAATAACATTGTCAGTTCAGAAACAATTAATAGCATTCGCATACTTTTTCTTAGTCACAACCTGACGAATTAGGGTGGGTATAAACCACAAATGCTCCCAATGTGGCTGAAGGGTGTTCCCACCTGTAGTGAAACCTTGGTCTACCGTTACTGACTGAAGGTGGCTTCCACTCTAGAGAACATCAGTTTCCAGGAAAGTAAACCCAGGCTTTCATGAGTTTGATAATCCTTAATGATTTTTTAAAATAATGGTTTGAAATTGCAAATAAAAATGGAATGTACTGAATTAATACCATAGTTACACTATTTTTCAAGGGGAGGAGTATTAGAAGAATATGAAAGATGAACCCTTTGGATCCCTTCAAATGAGAATATATATGGGTGAATAAATCCATTATTATACATGTGGTTTCATATGAAAGGAATATTGAAAAAATGAATTAAATAATTTCCACTGCAGAAAAATGCAACATTTTCTTTAAGCATTGAAACTCAGAGAACGTTATACAGTTTTTGCATATGAGCCAAAACTGGAAAGCTCTTGCCAAAAGCTTTCTTGTCTCTTTACTAGTACTGTAACGGCAGCTCCAAGCCTAGAATTCAGAGTGGCTACTTGGTACTGAATTGCTGATGTGATTGTTTCAGAATTGATCTATTTCTAGAAGGATGTTTTTTGTGCAACTTTTGAGACAAAATATATGAAGATATGTCCTTTTGGAATATGTATTCAGTGGTGGAGTGCTTCTTTTGTGGCTGGTTATGGTACAAATTTCTGTATTAAAACCAAATTCTTGTTTAAATTCAGTGTTTCATGCAGCACTGGATGTTAAATTAAAGACTAATTTAAAAGAAAATGGTAAATTTTCATAAACTTACTCTGATTCTTATGCTATATTCCCACCCTATGTTTCCTACCAAATCCTTCCTGGGGCTTTATGGCTTGCTCTTGGTTTTAAAATATTTCTATGCAGAATTTTGAATTTTTCTGTTGAATGAAAAAGGTCTTTAGGTCTTCATTCTTGGTGATATTGGTAGCTACCATCCATCCTTGTATCACTGAGTGAGAAATGACTGCTTATTGTGAATGTCAGAGAAAAATAAAATTAAATTCAGTCTACATCCTAACATACACCCCCAGTTTATAATCCCAGCTCTTTAAGTGAAGCAAAATCATCTTTCTTTTACTTCCTGGGGCTGAATATCCACCAAACAACTGCTTAAACATCTCTTTGAAGGATGATGTACACAAGTACATTTATGAATCATCTTTATTATCTCTGCTAATGGGGTTGAGGGTGTCTTGGATTCTCTTACATTGTTTTAAATCCCATCCATTCTCTGTTTGGACTCAGCAGTGATAAACAGCCAAAGTCAATAACTAGATATTCGGTCCTTTTCTATGCCCTTTCTAGCCTGCACAAACCGTGGACACTCACTGCAAATTGCAGCCAACTGGATGCAGTCAAACCAACAGGCAGAAGACATGCAACTTCCCCTGCACAGCCCTGACAACCAAGGAGTGTTCCTCCTTTTAGCCAAGGGAAGTCTTATGCAGTCTTTTCTATTTACTGTTCTTTGTTTTGTTAAAGGTCATTTCTTCTTGCTCAATTTGTTATTTCCATCTGCTAGTATATTTCCTTTAGAAAATGACCTATTTGTAATCATAATAATGCATTTCACTTACATATTATTGTCCAATAATGGCATGCTTTGGCATTTAACAGCACTGTTCCTTTCATTTCCTGTCCAACAACTACTGAGGCATGTCATTATATTTAACTATAACATATACTCCTCTTTAATACCATGTTGTTTGACCAGCTTTAGATAAACTGCATACATTATCTGATTGCCTGTACATTCAAGGATAATCTCATGAAGCCTATACTGTCTCAGAGTAGAGAGCATTACCTGCTAGGAAATATAAGTCATGGAAAATTATTGACTTGACTATTTCCTGATTTCAAGATGTTGTGATTTTAAATACTTAGGTTTTCTTCTAAACCACAACAATGTAATTTGAAAAGAATTCTGGGATCTTTGACATCTGTAAAGATGTCAGGTAAATTGATCTTCACATTTTCTCTGAAGCGGTGGGAAAGTGCCATGGATCTAAAGATGTCTCCGTACTTCCTAGTATGATATCTAAAATACTGATACTGTGTGAGGTATTTGGGTAAAATAGAAGATTGTGGTGGTTTTTTTCTCTTTCTTTCATAAACCGCTTTTCTTACTCTAATATTTCCAGAAAGGTTTAGAAATGGAGCCATTGCTCTCAGCAGGGAAAAGAGGAAAAGAGAAGCTATTTAGAGAACATTGAGGGGGTACTGGGAATTACTAAGGCTCCCAGCACTTACATTTTCAGAACACACAATTTAAGCACAAGAGAGTACCGAGATTGGTCACTTGGAATGAACTGCCATTCTTATTTCCTTTGTACCATCAGTTCAGAGCAAATATTCTAAAAAAGGGTAAATCTTTTCCTCTTTTCATTCATTTTTGAAGAAGTATCAACACATTTAAGGAGATTTTTTTTGTGTATTTTTGAGCTAACAGTATTATAGCTTTCCCAATGAAATAGCATGTAAATTAAAAAGATATGTCTTTGTTCATCGTCTTACAGGCATACTTTATCAGTAGGTCTATTTCTATCATTAATGAAATGATTTAACCTACTGCAGAGGTTTTGATGTCTGAATGTTTATAGATATGCATCTGAAACAAAATATAAAAAGATTTTCTTGAGGAAGAGCCCACAGAAAGAAAAGAGTCATTAAGGGATATTTTACAAGAGTCCTATTGGGAACAAAACCAGGATTCATGAGCAAAACATAGATGCAAAATGTACTTTAACAATGAAGAAAGTAGCTTCTTTAGACCCATTTGTAAGAGGCAAATATTCTCTGTCCATGATTCACATCATATAACAAAAGGATTCTGTAAAACTCATTTCAGAATCCTCTATTCTTCTGCCCCATAAGGGTAGAGAGGTTACTAAAACAGAAAGGACTCTTTTTTGTTAAAGTGTCAAGTCTTTCCCTTTCTTTGCAAGCACAAAATCCATTTGTGAAATCCTGTGCTCCTTTTAAATGGGAACTGTTTTGGGGGTTCATCTTCTGCACTGAATAACAGCTACAGGCATGCTAGCAACATAGCTGTCCTATAAGCATCATTACCAATTAAGACTTACGAGTTCAGAGTTTGAAACTGTTTGGTCCCCTTATGAAAAAAGCAGGTTCCTGTTTCTCAACCTTTACCACCATACAACTCTCACTTTTGGCTATGTGTACAGCCAAGTTGAGAAAAAAATCAAGATGAAGACCTCCTCCTGAACAGCCCTTTCCTAAAGCTACTTTTGGGCATGAAAATCACCTTCCAAAGGGAATCCAAAACTAGTTCTTCCAAAGACACCATCTGGAGCTCTGTTCCCATAATGTAATCTGAGCATGAGACTGACTAACCTAACAGTGTTGCCCATACTGTACCCTTTTCCTCCTTCACTCTCATGAATACAAGCATGATAAAGACTTGGGTGACTCTAATGAGGCACTTCAAAGAGGCAAAGAAACTGAGAATCCACTGGTTGCTGCCATTTGTACTACTCTGGAAGGTGGATCATGTAATGGTGGGAGAAGGGAGAAAGGAATGGTTTTAAGAGATACTAGAAAACTGACGCAAAATCTTTCACTATTCCTCTGATGAGTTTTTTTTAACTCAAAACCTTTGAGGCAAACATATAAGGCTCTCCCATTCTTACATCTTGTACAGTTTGTTGCCTCATGATAAAATATTTTCTGTAAATCTCCCAATGTGCTTGTAACATCAAACTATGATGTTTTTCCTTTAGAGTTGTGATATCCTTTGCATTCCTAAATACAGAGGCTATTTAGGGATATAATGGGGATTGGGCTTGCTGTTTTCTTAATTCCTAACATTTGAACCCTCACAGTTTCAGCCATGATATTCCTATGTTTCATAAGACCTATAAACAATCAATTCCGTTCCAAGTTGGTCTGCATGTTGCACTTGCGCATATTTCAAAGGCTGGTCTCTTTCAGTAGGATATAGAACCAATGTTTTGGAAATTATTCTTCCCATGTTTATTTCCTTTATAGCCTGAGAATAAAAGACCCTATGTGGACTTCTTTTGCATGGCGCAGAAGAATATGAATCATTTGTATTTTTGCTTCTTAATCATCTCCTCACACTGATGCTGGAGAATGACTTGGGCATAGAACCACACTTCTCTACTTCCTAGCAATATAAACCCTTACAATGAGTTAAAAGTAAACCTCTAGCAGCATCTCCCTACATGTCAGAAGAAGTCACCACCTAGGACATGTTCCAGAAGTAATTATAGTCCATGATAGATATATAGAGTTTTATAGGACACTGGGTTAAAAATTGTGAGCAAAAAGGAGATGAAGGAAGGAAGAAAGAAGTACTTTGTTACCATTGAGATGATGGCCATGTACAAGGGCACAAGACACATTGTTCCATTAGAAGTTTCCCCTAAATACAAAAGAGCTCAAAGAAACACTCTGCTTCTCTCAACCCTTGGGATAAAATATTCTACAGTTCCAAAGTTAAGAAACAAAGAAGGAATTTCTATATAAAATTACTGAATTGCCCCAAGTAAAATTTATTTAGTCTCCATAATTCTTGAGTAACAGAAAAAAAAAAATCAATAAAAAGTAAGTATCATGCCAAACAAAACTACTAATTCTACCTCTTCCTACAAATCTTGCTACATTCTGCTTTGGCTTAGAAGATATACACATAGGTTACCTGATTTTCCTTTGGAACAAACTGATTCTGCTTAAAGCTGTCATCTAAAAGATGGCTAGCAAGCCACTCAAAGGCATTAGCTTCATTGGTATTCCATTCAAAAAACTATTATTAAACACTATTATTTTAATTACACTATTAGTCAGTTTCGTCTTGCAGAGAAGGAACAAATCCCAAACAAGTCCAACTGCTTAGAGGTAGACAAACAAGTCCAATTACTTGAAGAGGAAGAGGGGCTAGCCTGAAGCAAAAATATGCACAAGAGCTAATTGGTCACAAGTCACTGGATGCATTTATTTGCCTAATAAGGACTTTACCCTATAATCTACCTTGGCTCCAGAACAAAGGCCAGAAAAAAAGTCCAAAAAATAGTTTTCCTTGTGACAAAAAAATCAGAACTTCTTATATGTATTGCCTTTATTTTATTGCTCTATGTCTTGTTTATTTTGTATTTATCTTCTGGTTTTACCTTATTTGACAAAAAACAGCAACTTCGAAAAATTAAGGACAGCTACACTTCCCAGGAAATTGAAATCCCAGCCAAAGACATGCGTACTAAGAGCTGCAATCCTTTACCTTGTGCTTCCTTGCTGGCAGGAATCATATTAAGCTAATTTATTCCTCCTTTCTTCACTACCTTCAAGCTGTATTGATATTTCATGCTCTTAAAAAATAGAAGCAAATTCTACTCATTGTACTACTTAATAGCTGAATAAAGTTCCTGTACTTGCAGCCAGTCCAGAGGGCATTTTTTTTTGTTCTCTGAGGCAAGGAGATACTACTGATTTCATTGACAATGTAGGAAGGGATTTCTTGTAGAACAATTCGGAAACCCATTTGTTTTACAAAGAAAACCTTGCTATTCCTCAAAGGTTTTACACGTACCATATTTAGAATGATTTGGCAGATACAACAGTCTGACAGGTACAAGACATAATTCTACATGATAAGATTTGACACAATGATGACTTCATGCGCAACCTTCATCACAAGTCTCAGTCCAACTACTTCCAGTTTTAATAAATGTTAAGTACACTCAAAGCTGATGTGAACACTTCAAGAGGCTCAAGAAAGGGCCCAGTAGTAGGCTTAGACTGCCAAAAAATTTGTAAGACTGCACACCTAAAAAGAGCTCTATACCCAATTCTTTAGTTGGCTTTCAGCACATTCGTTATTTAACAAGGCTTTGAAACAAATGTTTCTTTTGCTGTCTAAACAAATAGCTTTGAAACCTTTTCAGCTTCCTTATACAGCCTAGGTTTATCAGCTGCCTATCTGAGGTCCATTATTTATTTTAAGAGCCTAATTCGCTTAGGGTACTGTATGTGTTAGTAGAATGATGTATATTACATCAGTAATTAATTCGGAGCTGGCATAATAATAAGTCTGTCATAGAAAAAAGATAGTAAATGCAAGACCTTAAAGAAGAACATAAAGATCCTTCGCAAGTTTTTTTAACTTCTGAACTAAAAATGCAGATATGCTTTTTTCCTATTATTACACTCGAATGACACTGAAAGATTTGTATTAGTAAAAAGTAAGATATTACAGAGACAGACATAATATCCCACAGCTGTAATTTAAGAATTAACCATTTCTGCAACAATGAATTCCCATCCAGTTCTACGTATAGACATAATAAATTTATACAGATATTTACCTGAAAAGAATGCCTTAAAAAAAAAATCAACACCAAAACCAAAAACAAAACAAAGATAAGTATTTTTTAATTGATGGTACTTTCAAAGGGATGCAAGGTTTTAAATTAACTTACATTAAATGCTTTTGTATTTACTCTGCATTAAACCCTATTTTATTTATTGTCATCTTCCCAGCATGGTCTCACCATGGTTGAAGAGGGATGCTAATGCTATTTATATTATGCTGCACTGTCCTCTA
Source organism: Pezoporus flaviventris (assembly GCF_033815535.1). NCBI lineage: Eukaryota > Metazoa > Chordata > Aves > Psittaciformes > Psittacidae > Pezoporus > Pezoporus flaviventris. The sequence goes on from NW_026892555.1 coordinate 36,202,603, forward strand.
ATTGACCTTGTTTGTGCAATGGAATGGCTGCTTTTCTCAAGCTGCCAGCCCTTTATTGCTGCATTTTGACCATGCACTAGTGGCTCTTTGTGTTGCTGTTGAGTTCAAGAATCAATACTGCATTCCCCACAGCCAATAAAGGAAGCTGACAGCATGAATTAACTGAGTGTAGCCAGTTGCATGGAGGTCCATTGTCTTTTAAGGAAAATCCAGACGATTACAAACCTCCATTGCTTAGTGGAGATTTTAATGCAAAGCGCGAGGTTGCTGTAATTTAATTGCGGCCTGCTGCTCTGACACACTCCCCTTTGCTACTGCTTCGTGGAGTCCAAGCTATTAATGGCTGCAGACCAAAACACATAGGGAGACAAAGGTAAATAGTCACAGGTGCACGGTAGCAGCTTCTTCTGATTTACAGTTACTTCTGATTTAACAGTAATATTTCTTGTGCATTTACTGTAATTGACAAGAACTCTTTTTTTTTTCTCTGTTTTCTTCTGTAGACTGCTTTCCCAGACTCTTCCCTGTTGAATTCATGCATAGAAAATAAGTCAAATGAAAGGAAAATATCCCAACAACAGAAAAACAAGTTGTCATGTCCTGAACTGGCATTTAATGGCAGTCTTCACATGGGGCAAAATAGGAAATGCACACACTGATTGGGGCTCTCTCCCCTCTAGTCTTGCTGAATTGTCTAACAAGGAATGCTGCTTAGCCACAGCTGCTGCAGTAATGTTGCAAAGAAGTATGCACAGAAAAGGCACATTAAGGAAATGTAAAGTTAACAGTAGGACTTCTGCTGCTAAGAGCACAAATGAAATCACATTTTATTTAAAAAAGACTAATGGCTTTTATTCGAGATGCTTCGATATTGAAAACTATTGTTCCTTATGACAGGTAATATTGTTGATTCAAATGGATTCAAGATCAGTTATTCAAGAGGACAATGTATTATATACAAACCATTTAACTCAACCTTTTAACTTGCTTTCCCTGTTGACAATGGTAGGAGAGATTGCCTGGGGGTTAATCTACAAGTAGTGACAGTAAAGTTTTATCCACTTACAACTTCTATAAAAAATCCAAAGTTCTTGATTCTTACTGCCTGCTCACCTGGCTTATAAATGTCTCAGACATTTACCTGAGATAAAGAGTGGAGGATAAGCTTGACTTAAAGGATATTTCTTCTGGACCATAGGCATGTAAAATAACAAAAGAGGTACCTGGATCCCTTAAGCAGCTTTAACTACAATCAAAAGATGTCCTACAAATACACAGTAATTCACAGAAGAGACCTTCACAGCCTTTAAAATTCATATGTTCCCTTTACATTCAGCCTTTTTTTTAAGGATTGTCTAAGACCTTCAACAATTTAAACTTAGCCTTGTAAGACCATGAAGTTAAGTCTTCATCCATTTTCCAGAAAGGAAAAATGAAGTTGAGAGCAAATAAGGCACATGGCCAAGTGATGGGGTCATTCAGATAAGAGCAAAAGTTCTTTTTCCTGTGTTGCAGGCAGGCTTGGGAGTTGGTAGCTGTACTCTTGATAACATGCCTTCTTTGCATGAGACAAGTATAAAATACCTCCAAAAGTTCCATTTATCTCTTCTGCCATTAGACATCTTAGCCATCTAAGAGTTAGATACCAAGTCTTATTCTACAGTCAGTGTAAAGTAAGAAGCACTTCAAGAGGATGAATGACCCCATCCCAAAATAGCAGTTAGAGACATCTGATGAACTGTTATCAGGAGAAAGCTTTTTTTTTTTTTCCCCTTCTCCACTGACAGTAGAGGGAGCCTGGGCAATTAGCTAAGTTAACTTTCAGAATGCTAAAATGAGGTGAGAGAAATTCCAGACTTGCTTTTTAACCTTACGTGTGTTAAAGTGAATGGAGTAAATAATAATTAACAGCTTGAGTGGGTATATCTTTATAGTCACTGTCATTTTATCTGCTGCAAAGGCACGTGGACCACACTACACACAATTTTAGTGTATGGGTGCACAAGAAAAGGTGTTGAAGCTTACACAAGGCATATCCCCTGGCAAAATTCAAAACCCCAAGGGACCTATTCCCTGAGCAAAGCCAAGACTTGGGAACTTACAACTACCCTGAAAATAAGAGAGTAATTCTTTTCATCCTGGAGATGGAAGCCAAAAGCTGGCCTTATGATTTAGTAGATACATATGAATGCCCAGAGTAATTTCCCTTGAATACTCAAATTCAAGGGTCTTTTACAAACTACTACTCAGCTCTTCCGTAGGCTTCACATCTTGCACTGACAGCAAAGACGTGCCTTAGCTCTTTCTCTCTGAAACCACACATAAATTTACCTTTCAAAAGATCTCCCTTCATAGACTGCATTTTGCACAAATTCACAGAGCAAAGGCATAAGTAAACCTATTTTCTAATATGAAAAGCTGAAGAAGTGCCAACTTTAAAAACAATTTTTCTACAGTATAAACATCTCACACAACCATCAGAAAGAAGAAAACTAACAAAAATATAAAGACAGTAAAATAATTCAGTGACCCAGAAGTACTCATTATCTATTGTACTGCAAAATGATGAAACTGAAAATCAATGGATCTATGGAAGAAAGGATCAAGAGATACAAGGAACAGTTAAGTACCTCTAAGGGAGAGTACCAAGGTGACAATAAATATAATCTAGGCAGACAAGCTGACTCCTGGGGAGGAACATGATTCTCTATGTAAAATGGGCTTGACCCTGCTCCAGTCGGCAGTAATTAAAATGATCTGACTGACATCAGAAGGAGTAGATCTGGATTCTGAATGAGAGTCTAAATACTTCTTCCACCATAGCACCTGAATATTACTGAAGTTGCATATTAAGAACATTTAAGCATGTTGAAATCTTAGCCAAGTTCAGCACTTGAATACATCTCCACATGATTACAAGGACTACTCATATGTATTATTGGAGGGCAGAACATGGCACCATCTGCTGAAAAATATAATCAGTCACAAATGATCAAATGTTTACCCTATTCACAGAAGATTATTTTTCCAGCCTAACTTATTAATAAACTTGAAAATGCATTTCAGACCTTGTAAAAATGTTGACAGCTAGGAAGTTTGGGATCGTTAGCAAGACCCAGTTTTCAGGTAGAAAACAAGGGCAGAGCACATCTAACTTTCCTTTGAAAATTATATGTTATTAGGATTAAACCCAGAAAATGATGTGGAAGTAAAGTAAAGCTAATTTGCATTCTTCAGTTCAAAAGAAATGTTGCTTTGATACCACTGTGGTATGTTTACAGTACACCCATGTCCTCCTGGGAATAAATGTTTATTAAAATTCTACTTCTCTTTTCTTTTTTTGTTTTACTGCGTGCTTTCCCCCCCCCCCCAGTCAGGTTTTCAGCAGTGAAGCTATTCAAATGCTCCTTATATATAAGTGCAATTGTTACTGAATTACTTGATGTGATTGATAGAAAACATGGAATTAGGTAAAACAGCAGCTTTGTAAATGCCAGTAGTCACCACTAAATTCCGTACATTTGTAACATGAGATAGGCACCTCTCTCTCTGCCACTAGTGAGAACCAAATCAATGACTGTGTTTGTATGCAGCTCAGAATATACAGAAATTCCAAATATATTTATTTTTAAATCACAAGCAAATTAAGACCTATACTCTGAAGATGCATTAATTATCTGTTACTTCTTGAACTCCTTGAAGCTAATATTAGCTAATGAGGCTTAAAACACATTGTTTCTGTTATTATATTAACCTTTTTACCTATTTTACCAAATATTGATTTTGCTTGGGTATTCTAGATAAAGTACAAATGTGCAAAAATGGGTCCTATCTCAGCTGCTGTGCAGTTTCAGGGTGTAAATAATATTTCATGGAAAACTGGAAAAGAATATTGGTCCGTGATTGCTACATTAAAAATTTTTAAATTGCCAAGAGTACCAAGAGACTGCATCATTTGTCTAATTTCACAGAGTCAATAAGGCTCAGTTTTGTGAGGCCTGAGTGTGGTGAACTTCTAATGCATGCAAGGGAAACCTTTGGTTTCCAGACACTGCCTGGAAAAACTGTTAAAAAAAAATTGTGATGAAGTTTTTAGGTATCTATCTTCAGACCCCATTAACTGAACTTTGAGCTGGTTCTTATAACCCTATTAATTATTATTATTATTAATACTATTACTAATGGAAATGGTGAGAACCTCTCCCAGTCAAAAGTTAGAGCTATGTACTTATATATATACAGATAGACAAAAGATATTTTTATCTTTGACAGCTTCTCTGTCAAGGTAAATGAGAACGTATTGTAGGTATCAAATGGTCAATTTTCTTAAAATAATTGATAGGCTGTATAGAAAGGTTACTTTGTTTTCTATGGAAATGCATATGTAAGGTAAGCATATGCTGTAAGTAGTACTTTTAGAACAGTTTTTGGGAATGGAAGAGAATAATATCTTATCACATAAAAGCCATGGAGAATTTAGGATGGGAGAACATGGTGAACTGATTTAGAATTTGGAAAGCATATTAGGGTTAACACCTCTAATGAAAAGTGCCACTTGAGCTTTTATAATCAAATGCTTCAATTTTAGGTCTCATCTGAAAGGCAGATCACATAGAGAATATTCTGAAACTCTCTAATTGCCTTGTATAACGATACACATTTTTAAGTAAGTGAATGCATTACAGCTTTGACTTTTGTTCTGATCATTTTGTGTTACAAATAGCAGCACACCCATCATTCTTCTCATCAGTTAGAAATTTTAATGTTGGTGCATAGGATATTCAGTCTGCATAATTCCTTTTACTCTTAATAGAAAATGTCTGGTTATGCCTTTATGTACTGAGAAGAGGATAAAAGCAGTTGTCTTTGAAAAGACTGTCTTTTCTTTTGGTACAAAACTGTCTAAGTGTGAATTGGTATTTGTGTCCTTAGCAAACTAGGAAGTAGAAGGCATTTGAAAGAAATGTATATCAGTGATCAGTATCCACTCCTGACTTGTTTTATGTTAATAAACTGTCATGCACACAGCTCTTCTTTATACTATGGTGAGTTGCCCCAATTGTATTAATATCAGTAAAGTTACTCCAGATTTACATCTACAAAATTGAATTTGGCTCCATGGGGAGACATATAGCTGGTACTGTGTAACCTGTCATCAGAGGTTTTGGAGAATGCTCACAAAAGCTGATGTAGAAGTAGGCAAGCAGAGTCTGTCCTTTTAAGAGTGGCAAGTCTAGCAACTAGGAGAAAACCTCAAATATAGGCAAGCAGAGGCTGTCCTTTTAAAAGAGTGGCTAATCTAGCAACTAGGAGAAAACCTCAAATACCAGTGCTGTTTGTCGACTCATGTGCAGTGGAGAGCCACTAACCTTTTTCTGGCTGTTTCCCATGTGCTAAATGAAGATACTGCCTCCTACTTCCCCGGGATGCTGTGAAGTTTAATTAATGGTGTTCTAAAGAACCACATGAATTTTATTGCTAGCTGGAATTTGTCCATTGCATACGTTTGGTATTCTGAATCAACCACAACTCCCTAGTATCCATATAACCAATATTAAAGGAAACAAATTATTGCAGAGAAGGTAACTGGAAGTAAGAGTTTTGGGGAGTCTGCCACACTGTCATTGATTCTTAGAAGTGTGATGCGTCCTTCCATAGACTTGCGATCTCTTTTTCCTTACACTGCTTGCATCCATCTAAATAATGGCAAGGAACATATGGCTTTATTTTTAAACACTGGCACAAATTTCAGTCAAGCACCTTTAGGTTATAAATCACAGGCTATAGCCAGTTCTAGAAGACTGATAGCATCAGCAAGCCAAAGACTTCTTTTGGAGGGGCAGAGATGGGCATGGCAACAAGGGCCCTGGTTGGATCCTACTAGGAGGAACTTTTCCAAAAACGGGGCACAAAAACGTGTCTTAGTGAGAAAGCAATATTTGAAGTATCAGGAGATTTCAAAGGTATTTAGGGACCAGAAAATGTACAAGATCTTTTTATCTTGTAAAAAAGAAACATAAAGGCTGTTGTGAATTCCACCCCAAATAACTCCATTCAGATCAGACTATAATTTTGTAAATATGAAAAGGTAAAGCTAAATTTGTGTCAATGCTTGGCCTACCAGACTGAAGAGACAGACCCACACTGCAAGACTGTAAAACTTTACTTATGCTAATCAAAGTACATTAACAATAATGAAATAATACATCAGAATACATCAGAAGAAATGTTATAAATGTTCAAGCTCATAAAATATAATATAACCTTCATTTTGAAATGCTAATAAAACCCTAATTTCTTTAACAAGTTTTTTGTTGTAAAGTGAAACTAAATCTTCCATTAAAAGATTAGCTTTCCAGGCAACAGACAAAATCTGTAATCCAAAAAGCTGCTATTCACAATGTGTAGTGGCTTTTTGCCTTGTCTAGCCTTCCAGAAACTATTTTTACTTTTTCGAAGAAGTCTATTTTCCTTAATGATAGAGACTGGTTTGTATTAGTTCATGCAGAATTGATTTTAATTTTTTTTCTCTTGATTATAAGCTAAATTTCATAATCTTGCCTTTTTGTTAAACACTTGTGGTCATCTCTTGAACTAAAACTTCCTGTGGTCATTCTGTTTCTGGGGTTTTGAATAATGCATTTTAAGCACAGAAAATGTTGGGCTGAGGAATTCTTTTGTGCCACCATTTTGTTATTGCCTTGTGAAAGAAGAAAAAAGGCTATCAATATTTTATTGAATATAAGAACCTATGCATTTTTTTGTTTGTGAATATGCAAGGCAATGAACCAGAGTCTTGTCTCAGACTAGTGTGAATGCTGTCAAAACCAATGCAGCACCTCCAAATACAGGCAGTGAAGTGGAGAGCAGAAAGCTAGCTCGGATGTCATTTTTTCTTGAAGGGTGTGCAGTTTTCAACTTTCCTTACCCTATGCTATCTGCCATGAGCACCTGGGGAAAAAATGAAAGGTAATTTCTAAAGCAAAGCAGGTCTTTCTAAAAACATTGTGAACCGAGTTCCCACTAGCTGCCGAAGTTGCAGAGCAATAGAGAAGTCACAATTGCAAAAACTATTGGATGGAAACTCAGTGAAAGATACTGACTAAATGTTTTCTGTGTTGTTGCTTGGAAAGGAAAAGAAAAAAGGAAAGCCAAATTTTTAGTTTGCTGAAGGCAAAGATTGTAAAAAAATCAGGTGATGTTAAATATTGATTTAGATCTTTCACACTTGTCATTCAGATCTGAAAATACTAACATTCTTTTCTTTAACCAGACTTTCAGTTAGTAATTCAGGCTGTAATTCTGACTCCATGTGTGCGTATTACTGCATTATATTCAACAACAAAGAACAGATAGGCTGTTTACTGTGCAAATACAATGCATAACAATTCTCTGCCTTGAAAGCTGATGATTTACAGCTTCAATCCAATTTTTGTACCTAATTTTATGGATTTGAATAGTCCCACTGGAAAAAGACATACCTGCCTCTGTCTTTGACAGATAAGGGCACAATTTTATGGATAATTAAAAGGTGAATGCTTAAGCAACAAAGGTAGATTTTAAAAACCGACCAAAGCTCCAACAGGAAGATGTTGAAGCCACAGCAGGTGCATATTGAGTGTTTTATAAAATCCTGAACCCATCAAACACATGGGACCTAGAGCCTTAAAAAATCAACACATGCTTATTGCTGCACAGTCTGTGATTTTACATGTTATACCTGAATACCTGGTTGCACATCTGCATCAGAAAGAAGCGAGTGCAGCTTAAAGAGGAAATCATATACTAGGCAGGATTTAAATTATCTTTGACAGAATTAAAATATGGAACAACGATGCAGAACTGTAATTCATGCAACATGACCTAATTATTTTAAAAGAAGTGCTAGCAGCATTTTAAAAGCCTGTGGATACACAATTGTTAAAATTTAATGTTGCTGTTGATATATATTGGAATTTATGGAAATTTGTCTGAAATTTTCACTCCTGTTTGATCCAGGTCTCCTCTGAAACAAGACTGTGACCTCAGGAGGGTTATTGAACTTAATAAAAATTTTAAATTAAATAAATAAGTAATGCCTAGTCATAGCTCATTTGCAGGACATCCATCATACATTTGTAACTTGTGGAATAAGATTAAAGAAATGCAAGGAAGAAAAAAAGAAACAACTCAACGTCCAGCAGAATTCAATGTTTTATTTAGGTTTGTTCTGTTAATTTCTTACATGAACAGAATACATTTCTGCAGTCTCTTTTACTCAGTTGTTCTCTCTCTGAGATGCTTTGCTTCTTCAGGTACCTCTCTGCAGAGGTAGCCTGGTAGTTTGGGAAGATTCAACTCATCTGATACCAACGAGAAACTTGCACAAATTGCCAGCTCACTGGGCACTCCCTGAGTCATCCCTACATGCTCTGCAGGTCCTCCCTGCTCTCTGTAGGTGACGAATTTCACCAGCTGTGTTGAAAGAGAGAGCACTTGGCGATATTGTCCTATCTGCGTTTCCTCTACCTGTAAACTCCTTTTTTGACTGTAGTTGGGAAGGAGACTTTTTATCACTAAGGTTTTCACAAGTTATGGACAATGGTTAATGAACCAAATCTTGCTCTCATGGAAAAGACCTCTAGAGCCACCTGGATATTTCAGAAGATGCTAAGGGTGGCAGAGCAGTGAGATTAGACACTGCCTTTCTCGTTGAGCTTTAATGAGTCCTACCCAGCAAAACAGAGCCAGGAAAAGAAGCTGTCAGGGAGGAAAGAGAGGCCCATGGCACCATATTATGCAGTACTCCCATTGCAGGAATAGTGGGATGGGTTTGTGAGGGCTGGAGGGGAATTATTTCTCATTTCAGCTATTTCTGTCACATGATAAGAGGTCTGTATGGAACTGGTAACTGGATTTTATGCTTTGAGGTAGTTTCTACCCATCATCTGTTACCTTTCAGCCATCTGAGAATACCAGGTCTCCATGTCCTTAGCAAAGGACAGTGTGTTGCCCGATGCCTGCACTGGTGGCACCTAAATAGTCATGTCCTGCTCTCAACCTGGAGAATGCCCTAGCAGAATGGAAATGGATGTGAGTGACTCCTTGCACCTTGGCACCCACCAAAGCCAGTGATGTACTTTTGTTCTGCGAAGAGAGAGCAGGTGAGAAACAATATTGTGATTTTTGCCTGACCCAGATTAATCCGAGCCCCTCAGCTGGAGCAGGTCTTTTGCCAGCATTGCAGCACTAATTGCATGAGTTGAACATTGAAACACATATGTACAGCTTGTCACTGTGCATACCCAATTCTCCTTTGGCAGGGAAAACAGTGAATGCCATCCAAGAAGCAATGCCATAAGGTTGAATATCAGGGATGGGCAACAACTTTCAGAGCTTTGAAAACATGATTTGTCCCCTTCTTTAGTGGAAGACCTGAATTTGGCCAATTAATGATAAACAAAATCAAAGGGATAAAATGAAAATGAGAAACCATCATCTTAGACTTACAATTACATCCTTTGCTGAACTTACATAGTAGTTGGCATTATTGCTGAAATATACTCACCTGCCTATTTCCACTCACTATCTGTGACAATACTTTTTCCCTTATTCACACCTAGGGCTGTATTTAACAAATGGGAAAGGGTTTTAATGCTCCTGACAATGAGAGACAAATACCCACAGCTGGAGTCAGTCTCAGCATAGGGACTGTCCATGAATTCTGGCTTCAGTGTACAGGTCGGTGAGCATCAACTTGCAGATTTCTGAGCTTTAATTTATTTATTGAGGCCAAATTACTTCAGTGGGAGCTGCAGCTATTTTACACCTCTCGAACTGGAAATGTTTTTTACAGATGCTTTAAAAAGAGAAGTCTGTACTGGGGCTTTAGTTACTGAAGTTTTTGCACCTTAAAAGTGAAACTGGTAGCAGTAATTCAGGCAGGCATTTTGCCCTGGCTCCACAGGCTTCTGCTAATCATGCTCAGTCTGAGCTGTAGCATTCCATAGTTGTCTCAGTCTTTGGACTTTCTTCACTTCATATTACCAGATTAGAGCAAAGTTCCACTGGCTGTGTGATGAATGTGTTTTCAAAGGGAACTAGATTCAATCCATGGTGCACTGAGATATTGTCTGACTTTGGCTGAATGCAATGGCTGTGCTGATGTCTGTTGGGATGAGGAGAGTAATGAGGGCATGGCACCTGCACATTGTAGAATCAGTGTCATTATTGCTTTGTTAGTGAATCAGCTAATGGGAGGAAAGGCGGTGGCCCATATTTTCCAAAGTATAGACTGTTTTTGGAGTTTGCAGTTCTGGAAGAATTGCTGAATTTAGCGCATCATTGCAGGCCAAAATTGGTCCATTTAAACCTTTGGTGCTCAGGCTTGTGCTCATGATTAATCCTGCAGGTAAACGTATGCAATTTAGAATCAGAGAATCATGGAATCATTTAGGTTAGAAAAGACCTTTGGGATCAATGAGTCCAACCATTAACCTAGCATTTTCAAGTCCACCACTAAAACACGTCCTTATGTTCCAAAGCTTGGTGGCCTTTTTGGTGATTAGATTTTTCCTAATATCCAATCTAAATCTCCCCTGGCACAACTTGAGGCTATTTCCTCTTGTCCTGTCACTGGTTACTTGGGAAAAAAGAACCTACACTCATCTCACTACAACCTCCTTTCAGGTAGTTGTAGAGAGCGATAAGGTCTCCCCTCAGCCTTCTCTTCTTCAGACTAAATAATCCCAGTTCCCTCAGCAGCTCCTCACAGAAACTGTTATCTAGACCCTTCACCAGCTTCATTGCCCTCCTCTGGACCCTCTCCAGCACTTCGATGTCTTTCTTATAGTGAGTGGCCCAAAACTTAACACAGTATTCAAGGTGCAGTTTTTTATCATGCTGTCCTGGGTTCAGCAGTAGCAGTCATGTTTCTCCTCCTTGGTAGCTGGTGCAGTGCAGTGTTTTGACTTTCGGCTCGGGAACAGAGCTGATAGAGATGTTTTGGTTTGGCCAAGGACTTTGTGAGCCTCATGCTCTGCCAGGGAGGAGGGGAAGCTGGGAGGAAGCAGAGACAGGACACCTGACCCAAACTGACCAAAGAGGTATTCCATACCACAGCACGTCATGCCCAGGATGTAACTGGGAGTTAGCCGGAAGGGCTGGGAGACTGCAGGGTTGGAGGAGGTATCGGTCGGAGCTTGGTCGGGCTTGGGGGCCGAGTTATCGGTCAGCGGGTGGTGAGGTGTTGTATTCTGTTCCCTTGTTATTTCCTTTATCATCATTGGTGGTAGCAGTAGTGATTTGTGTTATACCTTAGTTACTAAACTGTTCTTATCTCAACCCGTGGGAGTTGCATTCTTTTGATTCTCCTCTCCGTCCCTCTGAGAGCAGGGGGAGGGCAAGAAAGGGGGGGAAGTGAGCGAACGAATTACCTGACTGGGTTTAAACCACGACACATGCAAAGAGTATGCCCATTCGAGCCATGATCAGCCAGTTTCTCCAGGAGAGCTCTGAAAATCCATGTGAAGGGATGCAGTATAAAACCCAGAGTCTTTAAACTGTTGTCCCTCTTCAGGGCTTCACTCCCAAGTGTTTCCCTGATCTTTACTTTCGTGGTTAAACTGTAATGCAGGTAAGCTTCTCTAGTTTTTTCTTGTTGTACTTACAATGTGAAAACAGCATAGATAAATCATTTTTGTAGACTTTAACTGACCTTAGGATTCATTTGTGCCTTTGAAAATTATTTCAGATACTCATGCATGCACACACACATGCCAATCACTTTAGAAATCTTTTCAAATACTTTCTTCTTTAAACATTCAGAAACAGGCTCATTTTTCTTCCCAATTATAGCAACTACACAAAGGAGCAAAGAGCCTCAGAAGATTTGTCACAAATCCTCCAAGTCCATGACACCAGTTTCAAAGAAAACTATTGGTTCCCTTCAAAGCATTAGTCTGCAGCTGCCTGATAAAAGGCCACAACCCAGTACAAGGTAATCATTAAGCAGACATTATTATTATTTTGCTAATTAGTAAAAAATCATTGGATTTCCTGTGGCTTCTTCCTGCTGAGCAATCATTTGATCTTGCTTATGTTGACAAACATGCGAGTCACCAATTGTGCCTTGTTTATCACTTGACAAGGGCAATGTTTGCTGCTTCTTGTGTGGAGAAGACTGAGAACAAGAAAACAGGCAAGAAGGTTCAGAATATAACTAACTGTCCTTCCTTTTCGCTTCAGCTGATACAGTGACAAACCTCACTGAATGAACAGGATCTGCAGTGAGCTATAAAGCTGATGTTAGACCCTGGGAAGGAATGTTAGTGCAGAATTCCTACAATGAGCTTCACATAAAATAGACTGGAAACATTCCTGCTTTAACTGAAATGTGGAGGACTATATGTTCCCAAAAGGACCCCACAGCATTTCCCCTGAAACACTCTAACACTGTTGAACTGTCAGAAAGCGTCTAAATTTAGTTGGGAGCACTTGGGGTGGAGGGGGAGGATCATTTTGTTTTGTAAAGTGAGAGATAAATTTGTACAATTTGAATCCCCAAATTTAGTTTGAAAGGCATTTCAAAACTCAGCTCCCAATATAGGGAGCATTCTTTCAAAGAATGTACAGGAAAATCCAGGACAAGGATCTGCATGTATGGATATTTATTTATAGCTATTGCTAGTGATGGGTATGAAATTGCTTCAGTCTAGTTATTTCTCTTTCAGCAAGCTGCTCTTTAGGCTTCTTAGACATTGTTTAAAAAGCACAACTGCAAAGTAAACTGTTATACCAGTTCCTCAGTATAAAACAAAGCACTGCTCCAGCCAATGAGCCAGCTTCATTTGGAACTCGGCTCAGATGCCTCTATACAAATGTCCGTAGCATGGGGAACAAACAAGATGAATTAGAGATGTGTGCACGTCTACGGGGGTATGATATAATAGGCATCACAGAAACATGGTGGGATGGCTCCTGTGACTGGAGTGTTGGAATGGAAGGTTACAGGCTCTTTAGAAAAGACAGGCCTGGCAGGCAGGGAGGGGGAGTTGCCCTTTATGTTAGGGATAGGCTGGAGAGTATGGAACTCTGTCTGGGGACAGGTGAGCAGTTAAGGGAGAGTTTGTGGGTCAGGGTCAAAGGGAATATAGCTATGGGAGACATTACTGTGGGGATCTGCTACAGACTGCCTGATCAAGGAGAACCTGTGGATGAAGCACTCCATAGACAGATAGGAAAAGCCTCACGCTCACAGGCCCTTGTTCTCATGGGTGACTTCAACCACCCTGACATCTGTTGGAAGGACGGTATGGCCTGGCACAAGCAATCCAGGAGGTTCCTTGATTGTGTGGAAGACAACTTCCTTCTGCAAGTAATAGAGGAGCCGACAAGGAGAGGTGCCATGCTTGACCTCCTGCTCACCAACAGGGAAGGGCTTGTTGGAAATGTGATGCTCCAGGGCAGCCTTGGATGCAGCGATCACGAGATTCTCGAATTTGAGGTCCTCAGGACAGTGAGAAGAGTGTGCAGAAGCTCACTGCCCTGGACTTCAAAAGAGCAGACTTTGGCCTCTTCAGGAACCTGCTTTGGAAGGTTCCATGGGATACAGCCCTAGAGGGCAGGGGGGCCCAAGACACCTGCTACAAGCTCAGGAGTGTTGCATCCCAACCAGAAGGAAGTACAGCAGGAGGGCCAGGAGACCTCCTTGGATGGATAAGGAGCTGCTGAGGAAAATTCAAATGAAAAAAGAGGCTTATAATAAGTGGAAGCAAGGACAGGTGGCAGGGGAAGAGTACAGGGATGTTGTCCGGGAAGCTAGGGACCAGGTTAGGAAAGCTAAGGCCCAGTTAGAATTAAACTTAGCTAGAGGTATTAAAGATAACAGGAAGGGATTCTACAAGAACATAGCAAATAAAAAACAGACTAGGGAGAATGTATGCCCACTCAGGAAGCTCTCAGGAGAACTGGCTACCCTGGATTTGGAGAAGGCTGAGGTTCTGAATGACTTCTTTGCCTCGGTCTTCACTGGCAAAGGCTCTGACCGCGCCACCCAAGTCTTGGAAGGCAGATGCAGGGACAGTGAGAATGAAGACCTTGCGCCCACTGTAGGAAAGGATCTGGTTCGAGACCATCTTAAAAATCTGAACATGCACAAGTCCATGGGACCTGATGAGATCCATCCGCGGGTCCTGAAGTAGCTGGTGAATGAAGTTGCGAAGCCGCTGGCCATCATATTTGAAAAATCATGGCAGTCAGGTGAAGTTCCCAATGACTGGAAAAAGGGAAATATAACCCCCATTTTCAAGAGGGGGAAAATGGATGACCCAGGGAATTACAGAGCAGTCAGTCTCACCTCTGTGCCTGGCAAAATCTTGGAGCAGATTCTCCTGGAAGGCATGCTAAGGCACATGAAAAACAACAAGGTGTTTGGTGACAGCCAGCAGGGCTTCACTAAGGGGAAATGGCTTCACTGTCCCACACAACATCCTTGTCTCTAAATTGGAGAGACATCAATTTGATGGATGGACCACTCGGTGGATAAAGAACTGGCTGGATGGCCGCACACAAAGAGTTGTGGTCAATGGCTCAATGTCCAGCTGGAGACCAGTAACGAGTGGTGTCCCTCAGGGATCGGTGTTTGGACCGGTCTTGTTTAACATCTTTGTCGCTGACATGGAGAGTGGGATTGAGTGTGCCCTCAGCAAGTTTGCTGATGACACCAAGCTGTGTGGTTCGGTTGATACCCTGGAGGGAAGGAATGCCATCCAGAGGGACCTTGACACACTTGTGAGGTGGGCTGATGCCAACCTCATGAAGTTTAACCATGCCAAGTGCAAGGTCCTACACCTGTGTCAGAGCAATCCCAGGGACACCTACAGGTTGGGCAGAGAAGAGATTCAGAGCAGCCCTGTGGAGAAGGACTTGGGGGTGTTGGTTGATGAGGAAATGAACATGGGCCGGCAGTGTGCACTTGCAGCCCAGAAAGCCAACCGTATCCTGGGCTGCATCAAAAGGAGCGTGACCAGCAGGTCAAAGGATGTGATCCTGCCCCTGTACTCTGCTCATGTGAGGCCTCACCTGGAGTACTGTGTGCAGTTCTGGTGTCCTCAACATAAAAAGGACATGGAACTGTTGGAACAAGTCCAGAGAAGGGCCACGAGGATGATCACGGGACTGGAGCACCTCCCGTATGAAGACAGGCTGAGGAAGTTTGGGCTGTTCAGCCTGGAGAAGAGAAGGCTGCGTGGAGACCTCATAGCAGCCTTTCAGTATCTGAAGGGGGCCTATAGGAATGCTGGGGAGGGACTCTTCATTGGGGACTGTAGTGATAGGACAAGGGGTAACAGGTTAAAACTTAAACAGGGGAAATGTAGGTTGGATATAAGGAAGAAATTCTTTCCTGTTAGGGTGGTGAGGCACCGGAATAGGTTGCCCAGGGAGGCTGTGAATGCTCCATCCCTGGCAGTGTTCAAGACCAGGTTGGATGAGGCCGTGAGTGATATGATTTAGCGTAAGGTGTTCCTGCCCATGGCAGAGGGGTTGGAACTAGATGAGCTTAAGATCCTTTCCAACCCTAACTATTCTATGATTCTATGATTGTTTCTAAAGGAGTTGCAGTATGGTTTTCAAAATTCTTTCTTGGTTGTTGTGTACTGCAGCTCTTTTACTTGGCAGTTTAGCAAATCACAGCATTTGTTCTTAATTTGCTTTATGAACTAGTTTTACCATACCCCAGGACAGAAATTAATAATGGAATGCTGATACAGAGAGAAAAGAATCACGGTAAGCATGTGGGAACAAGAGAAATTCTTTTTAAAGATGTAAAATAATTAATTTTCTGTATTGATTATTTAGAGGAAGACAGAATGACTAGTATCTTAGCTTCCACATATGACTTTAAATAGGGGAGGCAAGCTGCTGAATTTAAATGACATTGACATCTATGTCATCAAGAATACCTCAACATCATTTTTTTACATTTTTATGTCTTTATATTGAAGTATTTTCATTAGCTAAGAAAAATAAATGGAAGCATGAACAGGCAAGAATGTATGTGTGTGAAAAACAATGCATGCTACTACCTTCATGGAAAAGGACAAATATCTCATAATTAGTGCTTGTGCAAAAAAAAAACCCCAGATTTAAATGCACATTCACTATTTGCTCAAACATATATTTTTCTAAGGAGATAATAGTGACTGCTTGATTCTTTTATTTACACACAGTTTAAATTGGCTTTAAAAAATGCAGTTTGTATGCTGGATGGTCTCAGCTACTTCTTGAAATTACTGATGTGCTCTTTTTATCAAGGCTTACATACCCTACAGTAACAATCCTGCTATCTCTTTGCAGCTTTTCTAATAAGAATTTAGAAACAGGCATGCCAATTTGAATTTTAAAGAGGCTGGATTTTTTTTCTCTGCTTTAATAAATCGATCTTGTATGACAAAGCTGGCACTCCTTTATATAGGTCAGGCCAAACTGTGTCCTTAGTTCACCTCATGCAGCCTGATCGTTGATCACCAATAATTTGATTAGCTGTGCCACAAGAAAAGGCTTGGTTCAATAGATGTAAACATGACCAGCCACATCCAAAACACATCAAAGTCAATAGGACCTTGCCTGCCCTCTGACTTGCTCAGGAGCCAGAGCAGCCTGTCAGGGACTGTGATTCCAGTTCAGGACTCCCTGTCCCCGCTGTCTTCAGCAGATGATTTATGTCAGATGAAAGAAGCTGGGGCTGAAATTTTGAAAGAGCTGTGACTTCTCTAATTTTAATCACAAATACACAAGTCACTGCCAAACAGAATATTTAGGGCTTCAACTAGACAAACTCTGGAGAACCCACCAACCAACCCACACTGTCAGGATTTCCTTTTTGATTGCAGTAAGGATGAGAGCTGATGTCCCAGCTTCTCCACTGAGCATGAGTGAGAAAGCAGAAATGAATGAAATGTGCAGACATTATACAGGGATATTTATTGGAAGGCTGGCTGGGTTTATTCTGTCCATCCTTCACACCTGAAGATTTACTTCTTGTACAGTGGGCTTCACTGGCACTGCTTGATGAAGAACTTAAGATCTTTGCTGGTACAGCTGCTCACAGAAACTTAATTTCAGCACTGCATGGAGGAGTACATGTACTCTCTTAGATTTTAAATTTGCTCAGGCAAGCATTTGGGTTGGAATGGTTTTCTACACTCAGCCAAGGCAAAGGAAGGTTATCTTGAAATGGAGCTGAAGACCAACAGTTAAGCACAGCAGACATCAAGTGTTCACCATGACATCAGAGACCAGACAGTCCAGAATTACTTCAGTCTAATAAATTGATGCAAATGGTTAGTGTAAGGAAACAGAAAACTGCTTGTAAAGACTGCTATCTAACTCTTGCAGTAAATTATTCATTTCAGATTATTATCCTAGATGAGAGCAGAGATAAGAGATTGTTTGTTTCAAGATAGAAAAAGAAAATAAAAAAGAAAAACAACAAGAAAAAATAAAGGAAAAAGCACATGAATAAGGACAAAACATAAATAGCTTTTTTGACCCTAATGAAATGAAAGGTCTTACCGTGGTTGTGCCTTACCCTGACATTATTCATTTCTATTTTCCTCCTGGTAATGCCACAACTTCATTGCAATAAAGACACTTAAACTAAAGTGATGACAAAATGTTTATACGTAAGGACTCAGGTCTGGGAATATGTGCATGAATATTCCCCTGTTGTTCTTGGATCTTTATGTATTTTGTTTTGTTGTGAAATTCCACATTTCTCATTTATGCTTGTGTTCTAGAACATTAGCAACTTCTTAAAGATTTCTTATGTATTTGTATGCAGACTTTGGCAAAGGTAGCTCAGAATGTGGAGAATGTTGGAACACCAAGTTCCTAAAACAACATAATTATGCATCTTAAGTATGATATGAGAACACCAGAAGGACATGAAAGCTCTGTTTCCATCTTGCTTGACAAAGAATAAAATTAATAGCTTGGATGGACGCAGTATAGCTACAAAGAACAATCAGAGAAAATCATAATTGGCTAAAATTCAGTGGCAGCAGTAAAGGGGACACAGTGGCTTGAAGGAAATAAGAAATAATTTGAATTCCTTTATTTTGGGAAAAAATCTATAATGACATTTTTTCTTAAAAAAAATGTGTTTACTCTTGCATTACTCTATCTGATATACCTGCAGCTGTTACACTGTCTTTCCTTACAATGACATTCATTACCAGGATGTCATTACAAACAAAAAGAAATTTTTTTCATCTATTCATCCTCATCCACAAGAACAGTTTAAATAGAAACACAAGTATTAAGGTACTGGCAGGAGGGACACAGTAACTACAGTAGGTGGGTCTTTATTCTCCATGTTACATTTGTTTCACACCCAATATGAAGGCAATGGGTATCTGGGAGGTCTGAGAGTTTCAAGTGCCACTTTTGGCTGCTGAAGCGGGATGTAGCTGCTACCAGGGCTCTTGACAGCCAGTCAGTCCTCTGCAACCAAGTTCAACAACAGAACCACATCTTTCAAGTCCTCAAAGAAATCTCAGCCCTGCACCCCAAGGGAGTTTTGTGAAGGACTTTGTTGAGCCTGATTTCCCACACATATTCCCGACCTGTATCACAGAGGCATGGCCACAGATGACTTGGCACGCGTGCACCTTTCTTTTCCCCATAGCTCTGCTGGCATATCCTGAGCTTGTCTGACTCTGTTTATCCTCACTGGGCCTGATCCTGAGCAACACACATGGGCTGACGTCCCACGCCAGCCTCAACCCACCCCCAGAGAGATGCCTGATGCCCTGGGCTGGGGCTGTCCTATGCCCCTGGCTGCACTGCTCCTGTCTGGGGTAGGATGGGATGGGCTGCCAGTGCCTGCCTTCTTGCCCTAGGGGGTCCCAGCTGCTTTCCAGGGATTCCCCAGTGCTCACAGTGCCTTGACACACTTGGATTGTAGTAAAAATAAAGCCAGGGCTTGCAAATATCAGCTGAAGACACAGCCAGGTTGTCCACAAAGTGGTAACCTGTACGCTGCCAATTTTGTTGGGACAGCCAGATCTGTGAGTGCCTACAGTGTCAAATGTAGCATTCACTGAGCTTCATATGGGGATATGGATAGGCTCAGGTAGAGGTTAATTATCCTGTCTCTCTGTCTCAGAGGACAGAGAGCCCTTTGGTGGGCTGCCTCCATTCCTCAAGCTCTGGCACTGCCTCACAACCTCTGCCATCAAGCCAGGCAGCAGACAGGTTTAAATCCTGGTAGATGCGTTGTGCTTGTGCAGTCACACATTGGAAGAACACCTGCAGCAAGACAGCATAGTAAAATACCAATGCTGACTGTTAGTTTTTTGTCTTTATTTAAATAAGACAATGTGCTCATAATATGTATTCCTGTGGAAAAAAAAGTGACTGTCAGAGACAAGAATTTACTGCCTTGTAGAAACCCATGAGCTGATGAAATACACCTGTGCGCCTTTCTCTACTGCTTTCTCCTCTTATTTTTCACCAAAACCCCAGAAGTTGAGAGTTTAACGGAAACAGGAGACATGACATTACACATTGCACAAGGAAAAAGGACCAAAGGGTTCAGCATCTGGCACACAATGTTTTCAGGCACAGTGAACACAAATATACATTTATGTCTGGCATAGAAGAGAAATATTGCTAATCAAACAGAGGATAAGTAGCTAAAAATTGTTTAATTACTTGTTTGGGCTGTGTCTCAAAGGAGAGCCAGTAGTAGACATGCCCTTTAAACTAGAAGCAGTGAAACAGGAGAGTGCCTGAAGCATATTCAAAGCAATTGAGCTGCTATCACTGGCCCAACTGATCACTACAGTCACTTCGTGTTCGACAAAGGAGTGCTGTTGAGGCATACAGATTAGATGATTATTATTGGGGTATTTTTACGGCATGCCCACTTTAATAATTCATAATTAAAAACTTGAAAACAATCCTAGTATTGTGTTAATGGTGGTATCCATCCAATTAAAACACATTTTGTAAGTAACAGCTACTGCCTTAGTTGCAATATGAAGTGGCTGTTCCAAAACTGGATCAGCTACAAACAGCAAGATCATGTCTTGGCAGTGTGAGGAAAACAGTGGTTTCTTCATAACTTTAATTTACCCTATAATGACCTGGAAGAAGACAAAATAAAAGACAAATGTATCTTAGTTCAATGGGATTATACACAGAGAGGTGAGCAAAGAATCTATGGCAATTTGACTGGAAATAGGATCAGCAGATCTGTGATGTCCAGAAGAAACAACAGGCCAAATTGCTGGCAAGTAAAAGGTAGGACTGAAGAAAATCACTGTGATAAATATTTTAAATCTCTCCGTTCCATACTAGGGATTGACTTTTAGCCATATGTTTTTAGTAGACAAAGCAGAATAGTAAAAAATCTGGCTCTGTATAGAAAGATCTTCAACGCAAAACAATATACAAAATATCTGGATAATATGACAATGAAAAAAATGCTATTGCTTTTGGTATTTTTCTAGTCATTCACCAATATCAGTGAAGAGCCATCTGGGACCCAGGTAAGTCATGCCCTTGGGTTTATGTTTTCCTGTTTTGCATTTAGCTTTCTATTCTTACAAACAGAGGAATGAATTAGTGTCTGTGGGAGGAGATCATATAGGAATGAAGAACTGGAAAAGGCCTCATGGATCATAAATCTAAGTTATATTATTAACATTATCAACTATCATGCAGGAGATTTGGAAGGAATCATGGACTACAGCATGGCCTCAAGCCATTTACTTCTGATCTGTAGAATTAGACAAGAATGGCAAGTATAATATGCTACAAAAGACACTGAGAATTTTACCAGTGTCCCAGATCCCTGCAGAATAAAATATATTGTTGGATAAAGTTCTCAGAGATTGCATCAAAAGGAGTGTGACCAGCAGGTCGAAGGAGGTGATCCTGCCCCTCTACTCTGCTCTCATGAGACCTCACGTGGAGTATTGTGTGCAATTCTGGTGTCCTCAACATAAAAAGGACATGCAACTGTTGGACAAGTCCAGAGAAGGGCCATGAGGATGATCAGGGGACTTGAACACCTCCCTTATGAAGACAGGCTGAGAAAGTTGGGGCTGTTCAGCCTGGAGAAAAGAAGGCTGCATGGAGACCTCATAGCAGCCTTCCAATATTTGAAGGGGGCCTATAGGGATGCTGGGGAGGGACTCTTCATTAGGGATTGTAGTGATAGGACAAGGTGTAACGGGTTAAAACTTAAACAGGGGAAGTTTAGATTGGATATAAGGAGGAAATTCTTTCCTATGAGGGTGGTGAGGCACTGAAATGGGTTGCCCAGGGAATCTGTGAATGCTCCACCCCTGGCGGTGTTCAAGTCCAGGCTGGACAGAGCCTTGGGTGACATGATTTAGTGTGAGGGTGTTATGGTTTAGTGTGAGGGTGTCACCCCAACCCACCCCAAGGCAGGTGGGTTGGAACTAGACAATCTCAAGGTCCTTTCCGATCCTAACTATTCTATGATTCTAGGAGTAAATCCTCACTCATTTTATTGCATGAATAAAACATACCACAGTGGTATCTACAAATCTAAATTAGAAAATCCTCCCTTTTAAACCAATCACCCATTGGCTCAACATGATCAAGATATACCAGTGAGCCTCCTAACAGAAATTAGCATCTCTAAAAGTGCCACTGCAACCTGTTATACCTTGAACTCAACCGGCCAACATCTAACACACCAGAAAAAGATGGAGAAACCCAGAAGCTTAATTATGCCTTTGCATAGAACAGTCTCTTCCTAGGTCCCGCACATATCTGGTCCTGAAGCCTGGGATTACTACAACCCAAGTATAGTGAAAGCGAGCCTGTCATCTTTCACCTTTGATAATCCAAATTATAGGAAAGCCAGTGATTCATACCACAAAGTTTCTTAGCTGTTGTAAAGGATTCATCTGCATGATTATATAATTTCTTTTATAAACTTTCTAAAATCTATCTTAAAACAATTTACATTTCTTGTCTGGAGTATGCTGCTTGGAAGACCACTAGAATCTCTTCTTTTCGTGCTAATCTAAATTTATTAATGAAAAATGAATGTTCAGTCCAATCTTTGAATCATGCTCTTCAACCAGAAATTGGTCTTCTTGGAAACACTGAGATAAGACTATAAATTAGGCTTGTTAAAAAGAAAATCTACACTGGAAAGCTTTGACTATTGCTAACAGCTAATAGACAGGCTTTCCAAGCCTACCAAGAGAATTCCACAACTGTTTTCTACTAAGAAGCTGTGAGATTTAAACACTTTTTGTATGCTCTGAAAACTCTGAAAATTTGCTACATCCCTCTAAGGATGCACCTTCACTTCACCAAGTCTCTGAGGAATCTCATATACATAGAGAACGGAGAGATAAGGAAAAATCCACAGAAGTTTCCACAAGGGAAAATGCTTTGGGAAAGATGTACAAGTTACCTGTTACTGTCTTCTGGTCCTGTTTTTGAATTCTGAAAGAACTTGCTATCCTCTTCACTCTTTCTATGTCATGTAAATAGGTCATAAGCCTCTTGTGCCTGACTCTGGCATAAGCCGCAGAGGGAGATCAAGTAGCCTGATCTTTGAGATTTGGCCCGAACTCATTAACTTGAAGGAGCGCATCTGGGTGTCTCTTGGTCTGTCTCCATGCTTAAAACAGGCCCCGAGTCCAATTCCTAATAGACCAAGATGTCTCACCCTTAAGGTTTTCTCCAGTTTCTTACTGGATTAATCGTATATGACCACAAGACAGTTCACCAAGAAAGTCTCCAAAGATGTGTCAGAACCACAGAAACGAGCATACATATCTATATCAGTTGATTCACATGGAGGTTGTGACCAAACTGGGGTGACTTGAAAGCTGCAGCCACTTACATGATCCCTTACTGCAAGTTGTTTTGTGAGCTATTGGTACCATCCCACCTGGTCATCGTACTGGGAGTTTCCAAGGAGTTGATTTGCAAATGGGTCTTTCTACAGGGCACTCACCTACACCACATGTCAGCTCAGAGGCTGACCCAGCTGAAAGGACCTCTTCTGTGACACAGCTCCAGATGTCCTATGACAATTGCCTTAAAATAAGAAACTGGGTCATTCCTGCAGTCATGTTCATGTGGGCAATTGTTACTCACTGAGGTAGTGTCATTACAGGAATGGACTATATTCACAAGTAAGTGTTTGAAACTCTCTGCCCAGGCAGTAGGTGCATCACTTCAGATTCTTTCTTCTTCTCCCAGGGCCTCTGTTTGGTGTAACACGCATATATACTGAACTGTAAAGCTCACCTTTCATGGGGTCTATTCAGTTTTCCAACCGACTTAAAAGTGAGGTCTTATTAAAGACAATGTAAGAGGTTTGAACTCTGTCAGGAATGCCCCCTGTGAGTTCAATTCATATTACTTTGCTCACTAGGCTCATTACAGAAAGCAAGTTGAAGCCCACGGCTTTCTGAATTCACCTAAGATAAGATTGGAGCATAATAAAGAAGAAGTACAGTTCTCTCAATAGGCCCAGTTACAGCTCTGTTAATGTCCTCAAGAACTATTGTATCTACAGATAGAAGGAGGAATCTTCAAATGTAGTGCCTAAAATTCAGGTGTCTATATCTCTGCCAACTTTAAATACTACATTAAACATAGCTTTATTTGTTGTGTCTCTAAATTTAGACACCCTAGTTTTAAAGATGAACTTATAAAGAGGACAATGCATATCTAAGAGAAGATAAAAATGCTCCCTTAGAATACTTTTGACTTCTTAAAAATACTTTTTAAAGCAATATGAGAGCCATGGAAGTACTCTTCTTACCTGTTTATAAGTAAGGGTATGGTAAGAATAGCATAATCAGAATTTATGGGGCTGATCTTTATTTTCTTCTTAGGCCAATTTAGCAAAAGTAGCTTCTTTAATTTATATAATATCACAAATAGCACTTCCTGGGTTGTTCACATGAGAGAACATGAAAACCAGCAAATGGATCCAATTAGAGCCATGACAAAATAAAACAGTGTGCAGGAATTCGTTTAAGATTCATCACAGCTTTACATATTATGTGCTTGCCCTCACCTGTATAAAGAAAATGGAAACTGCTAGCAAATCAGAAATTTGGTACTTTACACTTTTTTTGTACAGCTGAAAATGCCTTATAAATACTCAGTTCAATGTCGTTTTAATTCAGCATAACCAGTGCTGTTACATCACTTCAGCATAACTGGTTAATTGTTTTTTTAATCAGTTCAGAATCACTTCTTTAAAAATGCAGATGAGAAAGAAGACCAATTGAGTGAAGCCAATTCAGAGTATTTTGGTTATTATAAGCAGAGTAGATAGAAATGTTAAGAAGTGTGAGATTTATCAGGGAAAAAGTCAAATTAAACAAATCAAGTACAGGTCCATCCCTCCATCAGTGGGTGTGTGTCTGGAGGAAGGCTTGAAAACTCTGTATTTGATATTTCTGTCTCATAAAAGGAAAACATGAGCCAAATACTGATCTCATTAGTATTCTTACATCTTTACTGACTTTATCAAACTCTCTGCAAAGTTTGCCAACAAAAAGCTGACATGCAAGACAAAACTTTAAGAAAATCAATGTCAAATTATTGCCCAAGTCATAAGTAAGAATAAACTTGCCCAGTGCATTATGTTCCACCAACATTGTGGAGAGTTGTAAACCTAAAAGCCAGGGGAACTAAACAGCTCTTATTGTGCATAATATACTTTATATACCAGCAGGCAGCACAAATCGTTTCCTCACTGCCGTTCAATAGCTAGTCATTCCTTCTCTTCTATATTCAGTTCTGCTGAAGAACTATGGTATAAATGCTATACTGCTGTCAGTCAGTTGGCTATCTTTTCCTGGGCTGCCAAAGGGGATGCTTATAAATGAAGCTATTGTCCCAGTAAGCAAGCATCTCTTAGTGGGACAGTATATGATAAATTCTTAAGGACATAGCTGCAGCATAAAATTTAGTGTATTTTTCATCAGACATTGCCACACAGAGATGTGTTTCTTTTTCATAATTTTTAAGGTGAAAGTATTGTTGGAAGACCAAAAAGTGGGCACAATGTCAGAATGATTGGAGATCCAAGGTGTACCTTACAATGTAACACTGTATGTTTTTTGGATAATATCAACTACAAATTGAAAGGGATACAGATAGCCTACTTTCACTAAGACAACTGTAAAGGTATCCTGAATATTGCTGGAGTTTATTTATTTGAGTGTGCTTGCCCTAAAAACTTGGATTTCTTTTAATTCTGAGAATGTTTTAAAAATTCATTATCCACAGCTAAAAGCCTTTCCATATGTGAAAACAATCAAAAAACTATGGCTTAACATGTGTTCATTGTTTAACTGGTATTTCAGGTGCTAACTTATTCTCTAAGAATGATATTGAAAACACAAAGGATAAAGACTCACTTGAAAAGTCAATTTTTCTTTCAGAGAGTGTTGGTTCCAAGAATGAAAGCAAGGCCCAGGCACCCTGCCTCTATCTCCTTGGGAGATACAGAATCACCAGGAGAGGTCTAGGTTCCACAAGTAACAACTTCTCACAGTCTTGAAAGCAATTTTATCAAAAGACACTTTAGCAAAGCATACTCACCAATAAAAAACCCTATTATCGAGGTCTTTTTAAATTGGGAAATGAGTTGATCAATCTATTCAAGTAGAATGGATCAGTATATACAAACACAAAGGATAGTCAAGGATAGTCAATACCTTATATTCAGAAAGCGCTGGAAGAAGCATGTTATACCACAGATTTTGCTGAAAGAGTCCCATGGTAACAGAGACAATTCAGCTCCTGTAAATCAGAGGATATAACACTTCCCCCCACCTTGGGTTAGACATAAGGCAGTCTCTTACACTGACACTATAAGAATGCTTATTAAATTTAATTTTCTTCTAGATTGTTTTCCTGAATCATGAGGCAGACCTACCGCAACTTTCAAACCACACCTTTAAGCCCAATGCATCTTTTTCTTAAGCCAGCTGTTATTGCAGGCATACAGTAGTGACATGATTCTTGTCTTCCTGCTTCATAAAACTGGATTTTTTTTTGATTTTTTTTTTTGCTGGTAAATGCTCCTTTATTTCTTTAGAATCTAACCTTGGCTCTTGCAGATAGACTGCTCACTTTAGATAGTCTTATGTTTATTTCCTTATCCAGAAGCACATGACATGACACGTGGAGGTTTCACCCACTAGGAGTGATGAATAACCATTAGTGGGTTACGTTAAGCAGCACATAAGGCTCACCAGGAAGAGGCTGATGCCTAAAACTGAATGCTGGTAGACCAAACTGCTGCTGAAAGGCACAGAGGGAAAGGGGAAAACTCTGGTGTGTAGGAAAATGTCATCAATATACAACAGATGCCAGGTCAAGCCTCCAGGAGACTTAGTACCAGACTGTAGGCAGGAAACAACCTAAAATACACACATATTAATTTCCTTAAGTTTCCCAGGGCATATATGCAAGCATAATGTTACATGGAGGATAAGAAAAATGAGAGCTTGCAATTTGTTACTTAAAGCAGAAGCAACATTAGAAACACCACCATATGCACTGACACTAACAAGGATTACATCTGGAAACTTCTAGGAAGTACATCTTCTAGCTCAGTTTCTATTCAACCCTCAAGTTGACTTTATGGTTCAGTCTTTTCTGACTAATTGTTTTTCTCTGCCAGCTATATAGAAAAACTACCTGAGATCTACTAACACACTGATTTAATTCTTCACTATTTGCCTACTTATAGGAAAAAATATATATAGTGCTTTATAGTGCTGAAAACCATACTGATAATGATCTCTGTCTTCTCTGTTGCCATGCTGTCTGCCTGGCAGAAAATTCTTAACAATGTGTTCAGTTGAGATTATGGAAGCAAAGATTTTCTCTGCGTCAACAAGTGGGTAAATGTTTTAGGGGTTATTCTCTATATATTTGCTACCCTTTGATTAAATCAGTAGATGTATCTTTGAATTCTCATAAGAACATAAAAGATTTTAATAATACAGCTACATGTGGGTTCTAAAAGTCAAAATATTCTTTTAGTTGGTGTTGAAAAACATCTCACCATTTCTTCCAGTTACTTCCCAAACTTCTTAGATGTGTTCGTTGCAAATAACATTCAGCAAGTATCCACAGACACTCCACAAGTTTTATAGAGACCCTGGCTTGTTCATGCTAAATGTCCAGGACAGTTATGATGGAGACATATGTCCATTTGATTAAACATGAAAAAAAAGACAAGAAAGAAAATTTTATAATAGACAACCTGCTTTTAAAAGATGAGTTTTCAGCATCAAATAGCAGCATACAAACACTTACTAAAATTTTAGTTCTACATCTCGAATACAACAGAACAAAGACATAATTTATTAACAGTTGGCAGTCTGGCACTGACTGGGGTCCAACTTTTACTGCAGGGTGTTCTGATTTCTTTCTTTACTCTTTCAGCTTATTTTGACTTCTTAGAAGAGCTTTGTCATTTGCTAATGCACTACTCCAATTCCAGACTTATGCTTGATTGTATAACAAATAAACTGCATACACAATTCAAACATATTTTAAAAATATTACTGTCACAAGAAAACAATAGGTAAAAATAAGTAATCTTCAACAAAGTTAAACTCTTCTGCCTTAGCTTCCTTTCACTTACAAGGATTGGGGATATTGTCATACTTAGTGTGTTCAACTAGGATCAGTTTTTTACTTGCATTTGAATTATTTGTGGACAATTTCTCCTCAAATATTTCAAGATGTTTCACCTTTATTTTGTAGCAACCTATAGAACTTTCAAAAATAATGGTGGGATGTTACTTTCCTTTCTTTTCTTTTCTTTAAACATTTCAAATGAAATAGTAGGGTTATAAAGTTAAATGAGAACAGATATCACAATCATGAATTAGACAAGGATGGAGACTGTTTGACTCATTGGCCTAGGCAAGCAGAAAACATCAGGTAAACAATCTCTCATGGGGGTTCAGAGCCTATACAGGCTTCACAATGATACCTCAATATCTCCCCAAAAACTGTCCTGGTTTTGGCTAGGATAGAGTTAATTTTCTTAGTAGCTGGTACAGTGCTGTCTTTTGGATTTAAGTGTGAGAATAATGTTGATAACACACTGATGTTTTAGCTGTTGACAAAGACCAGAAGCACTTCAGAGTTCCTAAAGATTTTCCTTCAGACTAAAAAAATACCTTTTCTCTATTTTCATCAGGAACCAAAGAGGAAAGAATAAAGATAAAGCTCAAAACTAAGCAGCAAAAAGAAAAACTGGACACAAAAAGGATAAGATTACTTTCCTTCCAAAGCCACACTTCTTGAACATTCAAGGGTGCTGGAAATTAGGCTTCTAAGTCCTGAATTTGCTTTGTCACAAATTTACAGTCCAAGCAGTTCTCAGAGATCCTAGCAGTGTCATGGGTTCTTAAACAGTGAGGAATAATAGCGCCAAATGCAGATGGGATAAACACGTCATAAATTCTGGATTTGCCACTGTGGTGGCATATTGCTTTTATGACTGAGATCCAGATTACTTCAAGCCAGGTTTCTTCAGTTTAATTTACAGAAGAAAAACTGTGAAAAATATTATTAACGTCTTTTTCTATACTGATAGATAAGACAGCTTTTAATAAACAAGTTTAGGATACCTTGATTTGATTTCTTTTTCATTTTATAAGGAGGGAGTAAAGAACATCATCATTCATATGGAGTGAGGTGGATCAACACGGAAGAGTAGGCCAGGTCCATTAAATGCTTGAGGTTCAAATATCTATGTTTGAAATACTAAGGAGCACCACAAGAGTGAATGATACAGTGAATGCACCAATTAAAATGCTTTGGTTTTATCAAGTGGTGGCTAGACATCAGTAGTCTTTTTGTTATTTCACTGTTCATGCTTGGTTTGTGTTATCTTTTCACTGGGTGTACCTTGTATTTGTTTTTTAATGAGAGATTTCAAAAAACACTCATGAAAGCCAAGTAGCATGAAAACATCTCTCTGTGCTCCAGAGAATGCAGGCACAGTACTCTATGAAGACCCTCTCACAAGTCTGTTAACCAAGAAGTTTCTTTTTGCTGGGGAGAGTTAAATGTTTGAGTAAAGACCATCGCAAATTCTTGTATAATAACCCAACCTGTGCACACTAGGTTACCTACTGACATACAGAGAAGCTCAGGGATACCTTTACTAGTCAGTCTTGCTAAAGCCCATTGGTCTTGGTCACTAGCCCTTTCTTTTGATGAATAGCTTCAGGTCATCAAAAATCCTCTGTAATGATTTGCTGCACAGTAGTGTAGTGTAATGTATTGTTTGCCTGCAAGGAATTATTGCTCTCTTTCTTCAGTCCATTTTCCATCATGGGAAACTTTAACAGTTATCTGCTTTAATGCAATATATTTTCCCCAGACTCCATCAAAAATATGGTGCTCACAAATAAACTTGAATAGCAATTCATAGTGTTACATCACTATGAATATACCCAATTTAGAAAGTTATTCTAAAATGAGTTCCTAGTGTGGTGATATAGTACAGCGTGAGTGATGCAAGTAAAAATGTTTCTATTTTAGTACTCAACAAAAATAAGACATCAACTCAACGAAGCCACACTCTGCCTAACTCAGGAGATACTAAGAATGTGTCCATGTCTCCATGATCAGCTGTCCATTCATTCTTCTCTATGTACACCGTGCATTTACATCAAGGGTGGTTGTACACCCTCAGGAAGTAATCCCTCCTGAAGTTTGAACAAATCACCAAACTTCAGTCAAAATTCCTGTCTCTGAGCTTAAAAGCAGATCTCTGTTGCTAGTGAAACAAGCACATGCATGTTCCACTAGCACATGTTGCTAGTGGAACAAGCATATGCATTAGAAATCTGCACTGCAGATAAAGAATCTGCAGTTTAGGTGGAAGAAGAAATGATCTCCTCATTAGTTCTACATATCATGTACTTAAAAAAATGCATTATATACTTTCACCTGATAGAGGCTTTGGAACTGAGATTTCAATCTGACGAGTACACAGTTATAAATACATGTACTAGTAAAAATGGTTTTCCAGTAAGATTTTGTTACCATCATTACTTTTTACTGGCACACCTCATTAAAAAAACACACAAACAACTAGATTTTAGATGTATCTCAGGTTGCTCGTCAATATTGCAAATGAAGTCTGTTTGAATATACTGGAAGCATTTGCTTCTAACAGAGAGGGATTCTGTAATACATATATATATGTTTGTGTATACATATATAAAAATATGCACATGTGTGTACATGCACAGAAACATTCTGGAGATTCTACTCATATCCAAAGATTTTTAAAGTGCTTCTCTCTGATACACTGTTTGGTAGTTTTTTGAAAAGCCAGCGTGTACTTCCATATTTTCAAATGTCCTTTTACTTGAAAATGTAATTTTCAAATGCCAAAAAGTACACAGACTATACACCTATCAGGGATATTAAGAGGAGGAAAGATCTCAGCCATCCAGTCCATCTGCCAAATGATACTAGATTATTGCCTGTATCACATTTTCTCTTGTTTTTTTAAGTCTCACTAACTATCCGTCCTCCACATG
Source organism: Pezoporus flaviventris (assembly GCF_033815535.1). Classification (NCBI taxonomy): domain Eukaryota; kingdom Metazoa; phylum Chordata; class Aves; order Psittaciformes; family Psittacidae; genus Pezoporus; species Pezoporus flaviventris. The sequence continues at coordinate 36,233,193 of NW_026892555.1, forward strand.
CTACAGATTATTACACTCCCTAATGTGTGCCACTTAAGTTTTTCCATTACAGCCAGAAGTTTCCCTTTCTTTAAGTCATCCTCACTTCCTTTGTGCTACTCAGGCTTCTCGTATCTTTAATGACAGAGAAGCTGTGTTCTTTTTTATTTTCTTTATTTTTTTCCCCTCATCCCTGCATCAGCTCCCCTTTCTCTATGGCATCATTCATGACTCTTTTGGATTCACTTTCAAGCCTGCAATGGTCTTCAGCACAAAATTACTAGATTTTTCAAAGGTTTTCATGCTTTCTCTCTTCTCTGATTCTTCCTCTTTCTAACTCACTTGGAACATGCTTCCCACAAATAACAGAAAATCCTCATAATTTCTCTCCTTTAAGCACTCTGTTACTACCACACTGAAAAAACAGTAGCTGGGAAATGTGTTATAGGTGAGTGATGTCATTGCCTAGTGTGCCATTACTGCCTTTATTATTCTCTGTCCCTATGTCCCTCTCCCCTCCCACACTCCTTTTTGGCAGTCTATGGTCCTGTTATCTGTTAGCCATTAAGCATTCTGGGGCAAGGTCTGCAATCATGACTCCTAGGCACTATGACAATGCAAAATAGAAATGCTAATTATTGCCCTCATATGTTTGGACACTTATTCATGAGTTCATGCTTACCATGCGCTACATACAAGTCAAAATGTCCACCCTATTGATATCAGTAAGATAATTTTAATAATCCTAAATTATAACTTTCAGACTAATATAATGATGTAAAAACCTCATTTGTTACCTTCTTTCACTTTTGTTGCCCTTCTATCAATTCCTCTAGACCCTTTGAGGAATTTGCCAATTCCTTGTGGTTCCATATTAGCATGTGCCCAGTCTCCTAATCTGAGCATCCCTTTGCTTAGCTAGACAAAAACTGGGAGACACAATATTATAAAGAAATTATCAATAGTTTCTTTCAGCAGAAAACCTTCTCTCCTCACAGTCTAAAAGGAAATTTGATTAGAGGCATTAATAGTAGTACCATTGCTTCCTTCAGAGAAGCTGGAAGTGACCATGTTGTGACACATGTAAGAGGACATTTTTTATTAGGGCAGGAAAATTTTCATGATAAAAGCTCTAGTTGGATTAGCAGTGTAAGTGCTGCTTGAACTTCCCACAAATACTGCAGGTCCCATCGCATCAGTTTACACCACTCAGCTTTGAAGCTGATGGATCAAATAACCATCTTTTATTCAGGTTAAATAAATTAAACTGATTCCATGAACAAAGACATCTGAACTAGAGCAAAACACTTCCCAAGCTCATTACACATGCAGGGAATTGCATTCAAGATATACAGAGTACCATGGGAGTCAAATTTGAGGAAGGTTATATGAGTATGTGAAAGAGACGTAAAGGGAGATCTGTACAACCACTAAGACAGTTTGTGTAGAATGAGCAAGGGATGTTACCCGTAGCACAACCTTGTTTAGAAGGGCTTGAAAAAAGCCCTGGAAAAGAATGCTTTGAGGCAGAGTAATGGGAAGAGAAGGCCTTGAATCAGGGAAATTATCTCTAATCGTTATTTCTTCCATGTTTAAAAACCCAAAGCTTCATACACTGTACCATGTGGCATGGAGATAACATAAGTAGAATAACTGAGTTAGCGTAAAGCTCTATCTGGGCAATGTAACTCCCTTGAGATTAACAGGATCACATTAAAAAAGAACTAACTTCTTTTCTTTTTTTTTTCTTTAATGAAAGACACAGTGCACACCACATGCAGTATTGGCCAACCCCTGAGGATGTCATGAGTGACAACACTGTGTCATATTACAAGCTTTTACAGTGCCTAATACAATGTGGCCCTCAACCCTGAAGGAGGCTTCTACATACTACCTAAGGACAAATAAATTATAATAAATATATGTAAACAAACAAACACTTAATGGTAGTCAAGACACATTGTTATGCTTTCTCCATCTTACAAACCTTTACTAAAAAGTATTTTGAACCATTTTCAGGTTTTTATTTCTTCCTTTCCTTATAAATAATATCAAAGAGGAAACACTGTTTAGGCTATCATGTCACATTTTCTACAATGTTAAGGGAATGCCTTCTCATCCCGCCCTTCTGCAGCCTGTGGTGGGGTGCTTAGCAGGAAGGGCAAAATGCTTTTTGGGTATTACTTTCCTCTTTTTTAACTTTGCACTGCATATTGTCTCATACTCACTTGTCTAGGGATGCAATATGCAGAGCCACTATATCATAGTTTCAATATGACACATTGTGAACCTTCTGGCTGCTAGTCCAGGAGCCAAATGGCATTGCGTATTCCCTCCATTTGGCCTCATTTTCATGTTCCCCCTTTGCACTCAGGCTGACAAGAGGAGCATATGAAGCTTTCTCTCGCTGCTGCATCTTGACCTTGACTTTACAGCTTTAGCAAAGGCTACTTGCATGCACAGGGCAGCTATTGTCCGCAGCCAAGTCCTGCTTTCTTTTGACATTAAGGGAGTAAAAGGACACCTGATAGAGTCCCTTCTCATCCCCAATGTTTCTGTCCTGCTTTCTCCTTTGCAAATATTTTTGTACAGACTTTTTTTTTCCTCAGGTCAGGCTTACAGAATCTTCCTTTATTTTTTTTCTCTCTGTTGTTCCTACCCCCCCCCTTTTCCCTGAACACACGCACATGCACGCGCGCACGCAGACACACACGCGCACACATACACACACAGAGGAAAATCTATATGTGTCAGACATTCAGCAAGGGAAAGACAAAGGCACTGAGTTAATTACCCATCATTTACTGCTGCTGAGAAGAACAGATGGTAGCAGGCGATATGTAAATGGCAAGGGGCAGTGAATTATTCGATTTTTTTAGATTAATCGTCGATGACAAAGGAAGTGATTACAAGCTGTGACATTTATACAAATGTATAAAGTACATAATGCTAGAAAAAAAGAGCTTAATATTATTATGAGGATGTCAGGCATGTGAACACCATTGTCATAATACAAAGCAACACATTTTGTGAGATCCAAGGATCTGCTTTTCTTTCATTTGCAAACTTTAGTAAGTCCTAGCCTCTGGAAATATAAATTTCCCAAAACGAATCCATGCTTGACAATCAAGAAAAAAAAAAAAAAGAAATGTTTGGGTGCTTTTGCATATTTCCCACAATGCAGAACATTGCCTAGTCTGAACAGTAGAGCTTGCAAAGGATGAAGCTGGTGTTGAACCAGTGTGTAGAACTGTAAAATAGAAAAATGTGCTAATAAAATACATAGACAGGAAATGGAAAATATAAAGAAAAGTGATGTTTAAGCTGGCAGGCCCTCTGTGAGGACAGGAGGGCAAAAAGTGAGGTGAAAGTGAAGACAGAAGTGAGTACTGTTTGTTTACTGCTTGGCTGAAAAATAACTATTTTAGAGACTTTGAAGGTCAGAATAACATAATTTCCAGGCCAGGCCTTGCTGTTTTTACACAAACACCCAACCTGCTTATCCTCAAGGTAGTCTACTGTATTTTCTGCTCCATAAATGATTAATTGGTACAAGAGGAAAACAGATGCTTTCTTTTGCAGATCATAGAAACCGCTCCATCATCAAAATGTCTTCAATCACCTAATTATTAAATCTATATGGTGCTAATAATACAGATAGGAGAAGTCAGTGAGCCACAGATTTTGTTCCCTGTGAAGCACCCCAATCTACTCACTGTACCTTTGTTTCACATCTTGCAGTGAGCTACTCTCTGCAACATCAGCAAGGGAAATAGAAGGGAGAGTTTGGGGGTAAGCCTATTTATCCGCCTCAGAAATACTTTCCAATCAAGCAAGGCAAAACATCACCAAAATTACTGTGAAACACTCCACTGTTATGCATGCTTTGTTGAATACAGAGGGGTGAAGGAGGGACAGAATAACATTATATTAGTCAGCAGCGCCAGGTAGCGCATTTAAATCTAGCAATCCATTCTGTATGAATATTGTTTCAGGAATAAAGTGCTGGCTGAACCAATCTGCCCTGAAGAAAAAGAAGGATAAAACGGTGTAGCGCACCAGTATTTTCAGTGTGGTGTTACTGGAAGCCAGATACTCAAGATAAGCCACATGAGCTGAGTTATTGGTTTCTAAGATGTTTTCCTTTTTTTTCCCCTCTAGTTAATGTTACCTTCATGAAATGCAATTAATGCAATAATATAGCTTCTACTCTGTTCAGAGGTGCACATGCAAGGTTGGTTAGTATATTTGTCTTTCTCTGGACAAACATAGCATGGACCCCAGAATAAAAATGCATGAGCAGTTAGTGAAATAATCGAGCTGTATCCATTTCTCCTGACTGCAAAGACTAAACTGAAAGACTCCCAGATCAGTTCACATTGCATATAACATCCTTCCGTAGGAGGGGGGAATTATGAGTTAAAGTCACAACCTGGGGGTGGGGAAAGGCAGTCATTTTTCTCTTACAAGGCTAGAAAGCAGAACAAGATTCTCCCTGAAAATTAAAGAAAAGGAAAACATCCTTCCTATAGAGGAACAATGAATGAGCCATGACTGTAAAAATATCTAGGTGAGTGTCAATGGCTGTATTTCTTAGCCCTCCCCAGACAAGATGAAAAGGTTTCAGTAAGAATACCCTCACTCCCTCCTCCCCCACCTCTTTTTTTTAAACAAAGGATGGATGATTTATGACATGGGCATAAGCATATACAGCTTTCTTAGACCTATAGATTCATATTTATGAGTTTTTTTTTGTCATAGGTAGACCATACGTTACCGCAGTCTTTCCATTATTAAAGTGTTAATGCATTCCAAAGGACAAAAAGCAACATCTACAGGGAAACATATGTTTTTATTTGGAGAAAATGGCTGAATCTGAATCCACACCATATCTAGCTATCTATTTATACATATTCCTGTGACACAACAAATTCATGAGAGAAGAGAAAATAAAATATCCATGTATTTCTACAGCTTTCCACTGCTTTGGAGATACCTATTTATGAAAACCACAGGTAGTCATTATTTATAGTCCTGATCTTTTTGTCCTTTTATTTTTTTTTACTAAAACAAAGATGAAATTGGAATTGATTTTTGGAGGGACATTTATACTGAAAGCAGGATAATTTTATATTTTTCCAAGTTGAAGTCTGTATTCATTACTAGGAAAAAATGTAAGAACAGCAAGCTAAAGTATTTGCATTTGTGGCCCATATTTATTTTACAAGAAGGTTGTCACTGCACCATTGCATGAAAATGGAATTTGAACTATGTTTGCACAATAAAATGAACTTCAATGCACTCTGTTCATACACATTGAAATTGTACACTGGATATATATTTTTCTTGTGTATGTATGTAAACACACATTTATATAGACAGTGGTTTTTGCTTGGTTAGCTCTATAGCTTGTGTCTTAAGAAGGCAAGCACACCTAAAAATCACAGCCTTCCACTGAGAAGATAGATACACATATAATATTTATATGCAAACGTGTATGTTAGCCATCATGCATGTATAAACACGTTTGTTAGTACTGTTTTCCTTTTTTCGATTCAGTGCTGTCCACATTAAAATAGCTGTGAATTTCATTTGCTGTGCATTATAGAACATATACATTTCAGTTTAGCTAACCTGTGAAAGCTTGAATATGCTATATGACTAGCATCTTTCCAGTCACTGAGAAATGGATAAAAAATTAATAGTACAATAGGAAGGCCTATTGTGGCAGTGAAGAGGTGAGTCAAGGTATCAAGACAGTGTTTAGTGAGAGATATCAGGCACTAGGTAGCAGTTAAACACCCAAGTAAGACTCTAGGTTATTTTTCAGTTTATTGTATGGCTTCCTACAGCTGAGCCAATAATATGTTCCATCTTAATAGGGATATACTAGAAACACTAGCTAGTTAGGAAAGCAAATATTTTCCTTTAAGTCACTTTCATGTTTATTAACATGAATTTTCATTTTTCCATTAACATGCATATCTATCTTTGTGTATTATGCTTAAAACACACATCATAAGAGAAAACATTACTAAAAAATACATTTGGTAAAGCACATATAGATATATCATTTTATTTTTGGTAGGCTTTAAGCATTGCAAGTCATTTAAAATTATCACATTACTAATATCTTCCTATTCCTAAAATACCTCACAGCATTCTGTACTGTGCCTTTCCAAAAGCAGATAAGCAAGTCAGCCAGCATTATTATTCCAAAAATACCAAAACAAAGCAGCAACAAGATAAACACTTAAGCGATGTCCCTTTAAGCATTTCTTTCAATTCACTTCGGCTGACTCCACTTTTATATAGGTTATAGGATTTACTATAGCAAACTAACAACCCTCTCCTTACCCCCTAAAAAAGTGTACTTCTCCTGTCTTTGTGACTTAAATCAAACAAATAGAGCCCTCTATTGGTAAAATTTCAGATAGCTACAGATGTTTCTTTGTGGCATAAGGAGGCAATACTTGTCACAGCCTATGCCATCATATTCCAGCTGAAGTTAATGGCTGATGTTTTTGGACTTAGCATTAGCAAAGGACCCTGAGAGAAATGATCTGCCTTATTCCCCAGGTATTAAATTTCTCTTTTTTTTTTTCTTAATGCAATAGCACTACACAAAGTGGTTATTGTGAAACTTGAGCACATCAACCGCACAAACCCATAACGTGTCTAATAGCACTTTGTTCCCTTCAAAAACATTTCAGTATCTGGAAAGGACACAAAAATACTGCACCTGGCCCTGATTCAATATTTCTGCTTTGACAAGTACAGGATTTTGACTCAACTTTCAGAAGCTATTTGGGACATCATTTCCTGTTCAGTCCTACAAATTAATTAAAACCTTGGGTACATTATAATTAAGGGGCCTAAGGTCAGCTTACCTCAGCAACCTAAAAATGTGTTACTTTATTCACTAATGTAGGAGAGAGTATATCAGGGGTGGAAGTTATTTCTTCAAAGAAATGCAAAGACCTAAAACCAGAAACTCTTTACAGAGGGAGGACTCTTAGAGACTTCAGAGAGATTTTTCTCAGGTCAAACAGCCAAAGTTAAAAAACATTGATTAGTCCTTATGATTTGGCTGAGAATTAATCTCTCTCAGCTGAATTCCTGACAAAACAGCTGCTTATAGCCACATGGATCCAAGTACCTAAGGTGTTACTGACTTCATGAAGCCCTTCATGGGGCAAGCAGGAGGGAGGAAGAGACTTTGCAGGAAGATAGACTGCAATAAATATCTGTTTCTTTGATGAGTTAATTGTCCATATTTTGGCTTCAATGTAGCGAGAATTCATGACCCCTTAGCTATTTATGTATTTACATAGATTCATTAACATTAGCACTTTGTGATTATTAAGTGGATGTATTTATTGTTTTATTATTAAGGAAGGCACTGGCTTATCTGAGGTAGAAAATTTATCATTTCTATTTTGCATATGGAGAACCAAAGTGAAAAAGCAGATTAGGCTGCCACTGAAGCGATCTGTGAGTCCACAGCATGGCAAGACATGTCCCCAGTCATTGCAAATGGGACCACATATTTTTACCTAGAGTATTGAGTGAAAGGAGGTTGGTGCACACAAATGACTAACCCAGATATCGAGATGGGGCATGATGAGATCCAGAACACAAGCTGAAAAGCTCAAAGTCCTGCGGGGTCTCACAGCTGAGATGCAGCCTAACATCAGGGTCACAAGGGAAGTCTGTAGCTGATGCAACTCCTGAAAACAGATGAAGTCTGGTGCTTCCAACTGTTTGGAACCCACATGGCCTCTGGCTCCTTCTGTCAGTCCCACATGTTCTTGTTCTGACTGACTCCAGGACCGTTCTGAAAGTCAACATCATTTCTTCCAGCTGTGCTTGAAGTTCACCTGATACGTGGAGGTAGGTACTGATCCCAACCTGGAGCTGCACAGGAAATATTAAACCAGCAGCAAACTCATCCATCTTCATGTCTCCATGGGTCGTTCTTTCCTTCTTTCATAACACTTGTGCATCAACCTTACCTTTATGGCCAAACTATGGTCCCTCACCTGTTTTCTCCATGCCTGTTGCTTTTACTCTTCTTTCTGTGGGCAAGAAAAGCTGAAAACATTGCATGTTTCTAAATGTAAAAAGTATGTCCAAATATTTCTTTATTGCAAAGGTGCAGAAATGTATTGGGATTTTGTTTGGTTGGGTTGTTGTTTTGTTTTTAACTTCTAAACTCAAATGAACTGAAAAAACTAAAATAAGCTGTGGGTGCTCAATACAGTAGATGCACAAATAAAGCTTCCTTTCAAGTTAAATTAGGGTTGTTGCATTTCCAGTGCCTTCTAATCACCCTTTTGTGTGACACAATGGTAAACTAGTTCTGGAAGGTGTTTGGGAGGCCCTGGGGTCTACCTGAAAATGTGACACTGTCAAAACACAGGAAGTCCTTCACTGGAGATTTTCTGCCCTCATTCCCTAACAATTTACGAACATCCCGGTGTGTTCTGCATACCAGGCATCTCTGTGAAGTAGTGTAACTCAGTGGGAATTATTTAAATCCTATTGCAGAAAGACAAGGCCCTGGCATGATTCTGTCTGAGTTCTTGGGTATCTCTGTAAGCACTACCTAAGAAAGTGCTGAGGGGAAAGGTAGAAATGAGAAAAGTCCTTGTGAACCTGCTGCAACAAATTACTCTACTAATTTGCTTATCAAGTCTTGCAAGCACTGTTTCAGTATAAGCAGGTTTCTGTGCATTTCTCTGGGCATAGGATCTCCATGCTCTGCTTGGGAGCACAATGGATAGGACCAAAATGGGAGAGAACAGGAGCCTAACTGATGTGTCTCATTTCATTTTTCCTCTTTCTTTTACATGCTGTTTATTGATTTTCCTTTCTACATTTTCCAGACAACACAATGGCCTTTAAACCACCTAAAGCCTTGGAAAAGCGTTTTGTTTTGGTTTGTTTTTTTATTTCACAAATCTTTCTTATTTAACTAGGTACAGCAGCATAATTTTTTAACTCTCTTGAGCAGAAGTGATGACTTTCTAAAAATGATGTTACTCCACGATTAAACAGTAGAAAATGCCACTGTGTTAAAAACAGCTTGCCTCACACCCTGAAGCTCTTGATGCTATAAATAACGGAAGCTGGCAGCCTGCAACTCGCCATCTTCCACTGCACCGTAGTGCTGCTGAGGGATGCAATTGCTGCATTCACCTGAGGAGAGAGTATTCTGGTGTCTCTTCAGTGTCTACTGAGAAAGGGCTTCTCAATTGGCTGATTTTTGCCCTGTTAGGAAAATTACAGCTGTCCTTGTTAAATCTCTTCCCTTCTTTCTTGCCCAGAGCGGCACAGGTAACAAGTTTGGATACATACAGCGTGGGTGTGACTGCTAAAAAAATGCAGTAACAATGACATTAAAGCGAAGGCAGTTTCGTATCTCCAGTCTTACAGGGAGAAAATAGCAGGAATAAAAATATATCAAGGCAAACACTGCATATAATCTGAGGTTTGTAATGCGCAAGAAAAATAATTTTTAAAAATAATTGTGGGACACAACCTTACACAGGAAGGTACTAAAATTATTTGGACAAGTTTTGACTGTGTGTGTAGTTTATAAACTTATTTTAGCCTGTGGAAAAGAAAGGAAATGTGAAGCCCATGTTGCAAGGTCGCACCCATCCTGAGGTAAAGTAAAAAAGAAGATGTTGCCATGTTGCCCAGGAAGGTGATGTGGAACAAAGAAAGATTAAATCAAGTCACCTGGATGAGGTGTGTGCTCAGATCTCACCTCTCTCTGAATGAAGGAAGGCTCACGCGCTTCAGCGGCCATGACCCTTTCACTCAGACATTACCAGCAGGGTGCCAAGAACTGGGACAAAGATATGGAGTGGCTGGGAAGATGCATCGCTAATCCTCACCAAATATGAGCAGAAAGGTCCTTGAAGCAGAGCCTGCTGACACCTCCTTCTAAGAGAGCCCTGACCCCTGCCATCGCTCCATTTGTTCGCAAGGGGTTATAGTGCTGCTCTGCTGCCCTCCTCTTCCACACACAGCCTGGTGGCATGGGCATGCTGGTACCTTTCCTTCTTCCAGGCTGGGAGTATAACCACCCTCAGAAGGATCAGTCACATCAGTGTCAACACAATCCAGCAAGAGACAAAGCTTCGTTGAGCACAGTTTACTGGAGAGTAAAGGAAAATTCCTTTTACTAAGCACAGTGACAAAGCACTGGGCAGAGGCAGCAAGCAAGCTGCAGAGCCCTTGCTTGTGACACCACAGCAGCAGCAATTCGGCTCAGCCCCTCTGCACCTCCCTACGGCTTTCCCTGTCAGGGTCATGCTGCAAAACATGGCTGCGTCCAAGAAAGGAGAGGGGCAGGCAGGAAACCACAGCTGAATTCCCCACGGATCTCAGGCAGTTTATAATTGCCTGGTGGTAGGTAGGTTCTTCAACGGTGTGCATGTTGCTTAAAGGTCAGTGCACATTCTCCTTAAAATTTCAGGGCATATTTGTGCTCTACTGCATGCTTTTTATTTCCCTCAGAAACTGTACAGGGGAAGTAGAGCTCATTTTAGGCTCTAGGAGCATTGCCTGCACTAGGAATGCTTAATTATTTTCTTTTTCTCAGACTGGTTAATTTTCATTTCCAGTCTTCCCAAGCTTTGGGGAACCTTCTGTTCAGATAAGGTGAGCGGGTACCAAGCTGGCAATTTTTACCTGCTGCTTTTACTGATTTAGATTGAAATCAACACTGCTTTAACATGCTTCTGCAGTTAATATACGGCACTGAGCTGAGGAGCAAAGTGAAGGGCAATGACCAAGTCACCTTCCAGTTTAATAATCTATTCGGATAAGGCTAAAAGCAAACCGTGGTTATGACTGTAAGCAGTGATGTCCTCAGAGCCAGAGATGTTATTATGTACTTGTGATCAATATATGTTACAAAGCAATGTAATTTTTTTCTGCTTTAACCTCTGGAAGGTTTAGGTCTCCAAAACACTAAAATAAGTCCCAATATTGACAATTACAGGTTCTAAATTCTTTACCTGATACAGCTACAATATGAATGCCATAAAGCCTAAAATACAAATTATCAACAAGCTGAAATATGCAGAAAAAGGACATGAAATATGATCACAAAGGATAGTCCTGAATCAGAGCTTACAGCAGATACAACCTAGCATTACCTTGAAGGTTGGGAAGTGTAGTAGTCTGAAAAGCTATTTCAAGTGACTTTATGGTTCACAAAAGATTTTAGGCAATTAACTCTAGACTCTCTCACCTTCTAATTTTCCATAGAAACTATTCATGTTTAACCATTAATGCACCCAAAGCTGAAAATAATTATATTAACCCTAGCAAATGGATGTTTATAGCAACATTTTTATCTTAAATGTTCTTTTGTACACTGACACCTAAAGACAATCCAGCAGAGGCACGAGTAGTTTCTTTGTATTGTCTTTGATGATCTCCTTCTAGCCCACATCTTTCTTATTTCCAAAACCTGTCCTTTTTCCCTGCTTCCAGCTTTCACTCAGAAAGCACCACATATTCCAGCATTCTGCAGTTTTCCTGCTTCTTAATGAGGAGCACAAACCATTTATCCCCATTAGCTCTTTCTACAGTTTCCATCAGTAAGTTTCAGACAGACTGAAATGCTCTAAATCCCTTTGCCGATTCCCTAAATTATCCAGTGCCAACTTTTTTCTGTCTCTAACTTTGTTTTTCTCTTTGGTACTAGTTGATAATTTTATGGCCACATACAGAGCCAGGTCTGGAAGAAGCAAGAAACAATAAAAAAGTAGATCCAAAGAATATAAAGAATATTTATAAAGCTATGATGTTTCAAACTGCTTAGACTAGTTTCTGGTAAATAAATCATGTTCTTTTTCTTAAGACAGTGTTGCGATAAATTAAAGCTATTACTATGTAACTACTTATATCACATTCCTATAAAATTCAATTGTCACTTGCAAAGTAATATTTATCCTCTTTTATTTTATGCTGTCAAAGAGACTTAAGTAAAGGCTGTAGTGCTTTAAATTCCAGCTTTTAGTTTGGGAAAATACCAGCAAAAAGACAAATAGAGTTCAGTCAGACTGCAGATATGAGTGTCTCGAGTGCCCAGGTGAGCTGTGCTGCTCCATCTGCACTGTGCTCTCTGTGCCAGGCTGCTTGGCAGGGAAAAGGAACGGACAGGACCCTGCTGTCCAAGCATTGCAGAAGACATGAATCTTGTCAATTTTGGATTTGATTCCCTGCCAGTTATCAAGCAGGCAGCCAGCAAACTGCAGCACACCACACAGCAAAGCGCACACCAGAGTTTCTGTGCCCCACCGCCCTCCCCGGGATGGCACTTGTTAAGGCATTTCTGCAGGCTCCCTGTCTCTAGGTACTACAGAGACCAACACCAATTAACGGAGTTGACTGGTTTTGCACCAGCTGAAACACAAGCCTATGTTTATATACAGCGTAGTTTAGAGCAGCTTTAACTCGTGAATCAAAATGAAATCTTTCTCTGGACAAGATTATAGGAGCTATAAGCTGGCTTCACAAGGGTTAAATTTCTTTGTATTCCTGTTACTTTAAGGTACCAAACTCCCACATTTCTTATTGTATTCTCGAGGGTTTTAATCACTTCCAAGAGATTTTATCACAATATTTTTCATGTTAGTGAGGACTGCAGTCATATTCAAAGCAAACTGTGGTGGTCAACAGGGAAAACACTTAAAATAAAGATTTCTCTGTTACCAACTCATTTTTTTTTTTCTGGATTAAATTCATATTTTGTACCTAGTGAAGACACGTTATTTAGTTTTCTCTTAAAATTCTTCCTTTAAGCATCATGATTCCCTAAAGTGTCTCTTTCTCTTTGCTTCTCTGATTTTCTTGTATTCCTTCAGTTTCATTCTATTCTTTATCTTATCCACTCCTATTTCTTCCAGTCAAGATATGAATCAATAACTAGAGACTTCCAAAATGATAGAAAAATGTTTTTAAAGGAAAAAGATAAAATATCTTACTGATATAATTTACAGATTATATTCAGCCAGTTCCATCAACTTGCAATCAATGATTCACAAGTATGAGACTTTGCACTTAAGTTTATCTTAATGTGGATAAAACCAGAGACCTGAACTGTAACACTTTTATAACATCTAGAGAGTATGGATTCTCTGGAGGTCTCCATAAGGGGCCATGAAAAGCTTAGACTTGCTTGTGGAGTTGACCAGACTATTGTGCCTCTCCTCTCAGATTAATTTAGTCAGGCCCTAGTGATCTCCAGAGCTGCTATCAAAATGGTCAGGGATCAGGAATTCAAGCCTTGGTAACCCTACAGCCAGTTCAGAAATCTGGTCCCTAGCAGCTCAGCAGCAGCAACAGCTGACAGCACTTCACCCTTGTGCTTTGTCCTATCCTTGGCTCCAGATAGGATGCTGTGCCTACTTCATACAAGAAGCAGCACTTTCAAGGTAATTTATGAGAGTTACCTAGGGTACCTGAAGACTTGGATACATGACCACATTAGAGTTTACTAGCCCATTGTTTGTTGGCTGAGCTACTGTAATCACTGGTAGATGACTGTGTGCATACTGTTAGCCCATCCCAGGTGTAAAGTAAATGTGACTTAATTGAAGCCTTTGGATTTAAAGTTAATTGAAAGAGGTTAATGCTAAGCCATATTATCTCACAACTGGAACAGGCCAAGAACGGAAAATTACTATAGCTCAGCAGATGGGGAACAACTTAGTAAACTCTGGTAATTTCATTTTGTTCTCAACTCTATCTGGCCCAATGAATATCATGACTTACAGCAGCTACAGTCCACTAGACTGAGGAAATCTCTGCAGTGGAAAAAGTTTCATAAGAAAAGCTGGACGACTAACGGTTTATGCACTTTCAGTTTGTTTCTGCAGAACTCCAGAGCTGCACAACCTTACACAATCAAGGTACAATTCTAACTTCTGAAAACAAAGCTTATCCATGTATCTCAAAAAAGACACTTGAACTAGTGCCAGCACCTGTTAAGAAAAGTATAGCCCAGATACCCCTCCCAGTCCTGTTAAAAAAGATCTAGTTTGAGATTTGAGCACTTTTACTTTCTCTCTAGTAGAACTAGTGACATAATTCATCATAGAAGCATGTATGTTTCTGGGAAACATTGGTTTGCTACCTCTTGGTTAGAGTCTAAAGCTATATTATTATGATGCTGCAATGTGAGCAATAGTTTAATTCCTGGCTTTTGTCCTGTCCTCACATGCAACATCAAAACAAGCTTAATGTAATTTTAAAGATCACAATCTAAACAAGAAGATTTAAAATTATGCCCAAGTTGACCTCATATGCCAGGAAGATAAGGAGAAAGTGTGATTTAATCGACTGGCAGATCTTTAAAATATTTGTTCAGCACTTTTCTCTAATCAAATCTACCAGCAGCAGAGGAATTAAAGTAAAAGCTATCTGTACAGATATATATCATCTTGCTTATCCATATTTTCATGAAAAAAATGACACTATGAGCAAACTTCAGATTTTGTGAAAACTTAAAATGTTAGAAACATCAAAACTAAAAAGACCTTACTATCATCATCCAGCATCACTGTGTAAGCCAAGTGGTTTTGTTGGCACATAGACATGTCAGAGGTCCTCCAAGAGGAGAGGGTATCCTGTCTGAGGAAGCAGTTTAGGGGAAATCAGGCTTGTTTAGGTTTCTCCTGTCTTCCTCTGAGAGAAACTGCGGTGCACCATTAAGCCTGTTAGCAGGGGATGGGTTGCATGCCTTCTTCCTACCAACAGTAAATAAATGGGGCTCTTTTGTTCAGTCATTTTCCTCAGGCTGTCATTTTTCCTGGGGACTGTGACCATTTGCAGTGTCCTGACATGAAGATCACACAAGGAAATAAAACCGTGCATTTGAATTTTGTGTTTCATTGGGTCTCATTAGGAACCTCAGAGGGGTTTGTTGTCTTTAAAGTTCTGGCTCGTGAAATCATCCCAACTGAAGCTACATACACAAAATTTGGGTTTGATACTCAAGAACAGGCACAAGGAAAGTTTTCATCTCTCCTGTGCTGTTAGAAAAGTCATGTGCAAGCTGGGGATCACTATTGCTTCCCAACTCCTGGCTGCTCTTTCAGTCCTGACATAAACACAGGAGGGAAGAAACATGTAGACTTTTCATTGCCTCCTTAAAATCCATACACTCACTGTATGGCAATGCAGAGAGGGGGAAAGACTGACAGGCATGTTTTTAGATAGGAAACAAAAGCAGGCTTCAAAGAGCCTACAATATTTCTTAATTAATAAGGGATCAGAAGGAGATAATTAAATCATGCCTATTCCAAATAGAGAAAATTGCTTTGCTCTTTTTCCTGTGCTGCTACACAGCAAAGTCTTGAATTTTCCAGTTCCTCCAAAAAAAAAAGTGCTCTGCACCTTTTCAAATTACTTTGTTTTTCACAGTCATAATTAAGTGCCAGTTAAGAAGCAAAGAAAACTTTTCATATTTTAAAGTTTAAGCTTTAGTTATCCAGGAAAAGTTTTCATCAGTGGTTTTGAAAAACTAGAAGGCCATATCAAAGTAACTAGGAACTGACAGATACATTCTGGCTGTCCACACAAAAATAAGGTACACTTCTCTTTGCTTTACAGAGAAGTTAAATATGTTCAGATGCAGTTCTCCGTGGTATTGAGTGCTTTCACATGGAGGCAAATCATTAGGAGAGAAAATTTCAAACTTTGTGGGAAATAAAAGACTTTAACAAGAAGCTGACATTTAATGCAATGGCTGCACTACTCCACTGAATTCAAAACTCTTACAGCAAATATATGATGGTTGGTGTCTGTGACACTCAAATGAAAACACTAACTAAAGAGGAACCAAGCAATAAGAAATATGAATTACTCATTTTGGGAAATTTGTACTAATTATAGTAATAGCCCCCCAATGTGGCTTGTATGTAAAGCATAGCCTTACCAGGGACCATTTTCAGACCAATGTCCAAGAAAAACTTGCTTGCCTGCTGTGACATCTAAATTCACCTATTCGCACTGCCCAATATCCAAAGCTACTTAACTGTCTCCAGTTCCATGCTGTGAATGCAGAAAGCAAGTTATTACATCTTACTTAGGTAGATATAGAAAGTGTCATAGCTGTCTCTCTCCTTGACTATATAAAAGCTAGGGATAGACAGCTCTGGGGAAGCGGTAGTCTAAGCTCACCACAGCTCAGTTTGAGAAAAGTCTATTTTACATATCTCTATGGACCTGTGCCTTTATTCTTATTTACTTGTTTCAAGAATTCAAGCTTAGTAAGAAACTGGACTCCAGATTGTAATTACTTTTATTTTTTAAAGAAAGTTCTATGGGTTTATTCATGTTTGGATTTATTTTTTCACTTTTCCCTGCAATCTTCTATTGCGGCTGCAAGTGTGTAACCACAACACTGTTGTGCATCTTCTGACATCTACAAAATAGGAGCATTCCATGATCTCACCACTAGAACTCTCTGAGAAGACCCAAAAATCCATATCTCAAATGTTGCCAAGTAATGTCTCCTGCCCCAAATACAACAGTTAAGCAGTTGACACAAATATCATTGTTCACACCCTATATTCAACTTTGACTAGGCAGCCACATGGCTATCCCAAGACCTTATGTCTCCCCTGCAGATGCAGGTCTTCATTCCCCCGTGTGGCATTCTTATTTTATGTCACAATCTGCAATAGGAGAATTGTTATATATAGAAAATACTAAAAGAATTGGGATTAATAAGGGTTCAGAGAGCTAACACTTCAAAACGTATTTTGCTTGCTACCCATAAATATGTGGTCTGGCTTATTGACACTGCAATAACCTAATGCCTTTCTCACATCATATTCAGAAGACATCTTAGGAAAAAAAAAATTTGTGTGGCTCCACACCATATACTCCACTCCAGCATATCAATACTCTTGAAACAGTAAGCTATAATGTATTCTATCAGTCAAATCAATCCCCCCACCTTTCCCAGGCAGAGTCAAGCCTTATCTGAATTCCTAAAAAGGAGAGCTTTCACTCATGCTACCTTCAAATAAACAGTCAATTCATTTTAATTGCCTTGGAGTGATCAGCTGTGCATCTCAATACTGAAGCTAGGCTTTTCTTTATCTCTGGAGCTACATTTTTGACCCACTCTCATTCTGTGAGGAAATGACCATCAACAGACATTGACCCCAGTCCTCTCTCAGTCTGGAGTTTAGGAACTACCCTTCTTTCCGTAACACTCTTCTTTTACCACCTATGTATCACTTCTGCCATCTTACCTTATTCTCCCATACTCCCATACATGGATAGGAATGTCTTTGCACTTCAGGGCAAGCAGCAGGAAAATTAGGCTACTTTCCCACACTTGTCTTAACATACTGCTGGATTCACCACCCCTCCTGCTCAAACAAAAATTGTGTGTGTTACCAGACTTGTGTTCTTATCTGTAATTCAGGGGCTTTCATTTTAAAATATTAGTCACATGGGAGTGCTGTCTATCCCTCAGCATTTTATAAAGTCATGAGCTACACTGCATTAGCAAAGTGACTTTAGAGATAAAAAAATTACAAGCTTAATCTGCGATGTGCATTAGAAAGGGTTTTATAAAAAATAAAAAGGAAAGTTTTAGATTCCACACTCATATTGCTTTGTGTTGCCTCAGAAAGTGTTATCTGAGAAAACCAGCAGAGATGACTCTTGACTTTATTACATCTGCTCATTTCAGAGCTACTTGCTGAGAATATCCCTAGTTTCAATTGCCATTGTGATTTACATAATTTTACTCCTTTACCATCTTCACATATACTAAGTAGCAGCCTTAGCCTACACTTTTATATTCCACCAGTCTTCTTAAGAAAGTGGACATATTACATGGTAACAATTATATTTTCTGGTGCCCCATTCCTGTAGGACACAGTGCATCATCATGTGTGTGGGCACAGTAGAAAGCTGACTCACAAACTGCATCCTTTCTGTTTCTCTTTTGTTTTCCCCCAGGAACCCTCAGTAACTTCCCATGATTTCTTGTCTTCTATTCTTAGGATCCTTTCTGTGAGGAAAACCACCAGTATGAAGGGGCAGGTATCTCCTGAAGTATCTGTTCACAGATGTCCCATTTCTTTGCTGTTTCAGTACAAGAGAAGTGGTAGAGAGAAAAGGGAGCTATGCCAATTTGAGTAATGCTCACAGTAAATGTCTTTAAAAAAGAAGTACTAGAGTATGCTGACTGCAGAAGATTTTTTTAAGAGCCTGCTGTCAGCCTGAAAAAGTCCCTCTCACTCTCTCAGATGCATACTCACAGCCCCAAAAGATGAGGTGACTAAGCCGTGTGTGCCACTCTAGGCCTCCACTTTTGGATCTGGCCTTTACCAGAATCATTTACAGATGGAAAATTAGTCATTTTACTGCTAAAAACAAAGAGTTTCAATGAGATTTGAAAGGGATGGGAGAGTGCAGAGACTAAATCTCCTGAAAAGACCCATGGGCATTCTTAGAGGTAGCTTTTGTACATTGTTTTCCTTACACTCCTGAAGTGATTAGGATTTTCCATGTGAGTTTTTTACATCTTTCCACTGGGATGCAATGCACACCACTTCAATGGTGGTAACAGGAAGACCAGGGCTACTTCATTAGAGTCAACATAGAGAGTTTTAATAATTGTAATACAAAATGGAATAAAGCAACCAGTGCACTTTCCCACTTTATTTTTTTCACTACATTATTTGGATCTACTTCTTAGGAAAATTAGTTCTTTGTGATAGGGATTATCTGCATTATAAGGCTTAGCAGCGAAGTAGTTAACCATGTTGATTTCTACACTGCTATATTTAAGTTTCAGAGTTAACGTCCCTCTGAAATAAATAGGCTGATTATTCTTTTTAGAACAATTTTTCTTGTTCTGCAGACTGAGGTATTGTCTACATTAAGAATATTTGCACCATTGTAACTACCCTAATTTTAGTCACATCAATCCCAGTCCTTGAGGTAGACAAATTGTACCTAACCACATCAGACAAAGCATTATTTTATGGCTGTGCAGGCTGCTCTTATTGGGCATTTTCAACAAAGAACAATGGAGTTCCATTAGTGCAAAGTTTCCCAAATGAGGAAATGTGATATTAAATCACTTTGCACTACCTTTATATTTTAAAGAATCTTTTTAACAGTAAAGCAATAGAATGTTTTTTAAAGAAAGGAAAATAATAATTTAAAAATAAATAAATAAATCTGTACCTAACTAGGGCAGCCCCAGCACAAGCCTCTGAGAAGTGCAAGTTCCTGTTGCAAAGGGCTTTCTGTTTGGTAGAAACGGGTATGTGGTCAAAGGCTGAGCATGCCAGCTTTCAGAGCAAGCTACTGATACATCAGACAGTGCAAACCGCTGCCTTCCATACCACCAACCTAATGCGAAAGGGGCTTATGTTCCCTTGAGAAGGAACAGATATTTTCTGTTTGCATACTGCCTAACACAGGAGGGTCAGCTACCACAATATCAATATTTAATCCTAATAACTAGGGCGGTAATATCAAGGGGATATGTTAACATGATGCTCTCCAAAGCTCATAGTGAATAAGCAACAACTTTGTTTACTTTTTTGGGAGGTAGGAGAATAGAAGTCAGACTTTCAAAATATAGAATCCAGAGCTGTCCAAAGCCTGACTTTTCATGCTGATTGACACTAGCCAAAAAAGCCCAGATTTTCAGCATGAGGCCTAACACGCAGCAATTTTGCTAGTGTAAGGAGTCAGACAATAAGAAAGGGCTGGCAGAGGCAGAAATGGGGTTTTGCCTCTCTCTCCCTCCCCCTTCCCTCCCTTGAACACAACATATTCCTACCAGGAGCAAAAATAAATAAATCCTCAGTTGTCTTGCTGTGCCCAATTAGTATTCCATCCATGAACTGTCCCATCAGGGAAAAATGCCTCCCTCACACACGTGTTCAGGATAGCACTGATGGATCTGAGGGCCTCTCCAAACACAGTGACCATCTGCTAGGCAAAACATAGGGGTCTGACAAGCAGGAGCCATTCAGCCCTGTTGTTGGGCCACATTATTACATATTTGACAAGGGTAATGAGAGGCTGTCATTAACCTTACATGACAGTCTCCACAATGACACACACTAAAGCAAGAACAAAGAGCAGAACTCCGTAAAAAGGCACCTACTTCTCATTTAACCCCGGAATTGTCAGACACCATTATTGCTAATGGAGGCTGGCGGTCCTGGGGTTAATTTCCATCTCTGTGCTCTGCTTGTTCTCTTTTTGAAATGCACTCCTCATATGGTTAAGGAAGCAGTTTTATCAAGGCTATTGGGAAGGCAATGCATTATTTATCATAACACACTGAGATGTAAGAACAGAGAGGGTATCCTGGAGGAATGAACAAACAGACATATTTCATGAACCCTTCTGATGGTCTGAAAAGAAAAACATTTCTGAGCTCAGGCTCTGATATTTAAGGTTATCATTGCCTAACTGTGACATTTCTCTCATCTGCATTTTCTGCCAGACTTCTGTCAAGCTTAAAATCACAAGAGTGTTTTTCCTGGTGACCTTGTCACAGTCACCTGGCTTTATAATCACAGGGAAATCCCATCGCTCAAGTTAATCGGTCACCTGACTTCTAGTTGAACAGCAGATGTAGGGTGAGACAGTATTGACAATTTCAGGAAATAAAAGGTCATCTGAATATAAAATCCCTGTCTCAGATGTGATGATATGTGTTACAGTCCTCCAGCAAGTAGCAGAGGTCTCATAACAGAGCTGAAGAATACATCTATTTCCATAGTGACCTCCAGGCTGAACCTAGGATGGGGGGCTCTGGGAATGAATGCAGCACTTGTTCAGATGCTTTGGCATATTAAGGACAAATGATAGAAGTGAAAGTGAAGATTATGTCTCACTGCAGGAGACTCAGAGCCAGTACAGCTGGGCGTGAGCTCACAGGAGTCACAAAGTTTGGGAACAGCTAGAGCCAATGAGAAAATAGGACATCAGGTGGTGGGTAGCTGCATTACGAGGATGCTCAGAGCTGTCGGGGGGAGGGGACGCCATCACTGTGGAGAAGCTGTCTATAAATAGCATACAAAAAGCAAATCACTTTCTTTCCACACAAAGAAGTGAATGCAGCAGCATGAAGCTAGTCTTCCAGAAACACTGGCCAGGAGACTGGAAAAGAAGCTGGTCAAAAGAATAACAATTCCGTTAAAAACATGGAATACAAAAACTGCAATTAGAAGACAAAACTACCCAAGAAGTGAGTCCAAGCAAGGCTGTGTTTTTTATTCTGATGGGGAATTAACAATCATCAAATGCTTACAAACCTGCTCACCACTAAAAAAGGTAGAATGCGTGGTACAAGAGCATTTCAGGTTATTAATTGCTTTTCTAAATTTATTGTGGTGATCCTTTGTAGAGTTGGATGCCAAAGTCATGTGCACCTTTTCTGTTCTCTGACTGAAGAGCATCCTCTTTCCGAGCCACCCACAGAGGAATCTGATTTACAGTTAAATAAGTCTTGTTGCCATTGAATCAAACCTCTTATGTTATCTAGACATCCAGAATTCATTTTCCATTAAGAGCTGCATGATCAAACCATTATTTTACAACTACTCTCAAAGAGCTACTTAAAGGGAGGTAAAACACATGCAAAACTGAGTTCCGCTTTGAAATCACAAAAATGCCAGGGAAGCATTTTTCCTCCTTCACCCAGCCTGCTGCAGAGCTACAGCTACCGTCATTCAATGAGTAGTGAAAATACACAGCCCACCTGCCTGATCTCTTTGTCATGGCATAAGGCTAACCCACGAGTGCTCCTCCCCAAGAGAACTTTCTTCTCAGCACAAGACTCCATTCATTAATTTCCCCAGTAAATGTGCATGTCAAACCAAGGATAACTGAAGCATTTGTGCTGCAGTACCATCAATATATGGATTGCACGCTGCTCTGTCTTTCCATCTCTCTCCTTCCCTGCTTCCAGCCCTTACTCACCTTCATCTACTCCCTCTTGTTGTTTTCTCAATCCTTAGTCTAAAAAATTCTTTGCTTTAGTTCAAGACAGAGCTACAGGGAAGTCTACCTTCATCATCCGAGTCTTAATAGACTGGTATGTTCTCTAATAATGGTTGTAAAATTATATGTTCTAGGACCCACTGATGGCAGCCTTCAGTATGACTGCTCTCTAGCACATACAATGAGAGTAAAGCCAAATTACTCCTGGTTAGGACTTGTTAGGCTAAGACTGGTGGAGATGCTCACTTCTGTTTTACTACAGACTCTGGCCATATGCCTATGAACAATGGGAGATGGCAGTGGTTTGAAAGACAGTAATTATTTCTACTTTTTCTGAATATTTTATGTGCTAACCTTACAGTAGGATAAAATGATTTATGGATATAGAAAGTTCATCACTCCTAAGGAAATCTTCAAATATAGCATATGCATAATATTCCAGTGACTTTTAATTCTGTGGAGAATTGAAGAGTCTGTGTTATCAAGATCCCTCAGGACAACAAAAAAGATTTGATATGCCTTTCCTTAAAGGGAATTTTAAAAGGGTTCTTTAACTCTAATTAGTGAATCTACTTGGGAATTCTCAGAAATAGTTTTCTGTACTCAAAAAGGAAGACTACCTAATAATTTTCCAACAAAACAAAGTTGATTTCCTGTTTTAAGTGCAAAATTCTGATTTTACTAAAGAACTAGATCTGATGGCTCCATATAAACATACACTGAGTTTCCTCAGCATCTTTTTCCTCATCAATCTTCAACCTTTTATGAACAGGACATCACATTTAGCTATTATACATATTTCCTTACAAATTTATGCTTTCAGTTATCTATGGTTCTACTGTCCTTGTGAGGTTATATAAATCTGTTGTATTTTCATTTAATATTATACTTAACAATTAAATGGACATACTATTAATTGTCAGAATTGCTCTTCATTTTCTTTTTCTAAAGCTAAGACTAGTTGCTGATTCACTCCAATATTTTGTCAGTGCTGCTATTCTGTATGACTTTTCAAGAAATACATATACTGGACAAGATTCTTTGTGTGTTATGATATTAAATAAAGATCATCAGTACATAAAAACTGTACTGCACAGCAGTCACTTAATATTTTCCAAAATCTACTATCAACTTGACATAAAGTGAGGAAAATAATGTCTAATACTGAACTCTGACTGGAAAATAACTGAGGACTACTAATAGAATGTGTATCTGTTGTATTTTGCATAATGTTCAAGAACAGAGAATTATTTTATCACCTGCCTAAGTCATCTTTACATGTCTAGACTGGGACTCAGATTCTGTTGTGTAGGTCACTGCATACAAAATAGATATGAACAAAAGATTTACAGTATAACCCTGTCTTGCTGTTTTCAATGAAAGAAAAAGGGTAAAAGAAGGGAAAAGAGGAAACAATTATCAGTGTAAACAGAAATTTCTGCTATCCTAGAAAAATGCAGCAGTGTTCTTTGGAACAGGGAATCATATAAAATGGTTCATATATTTTAATCAGGAGAGAGTTCATTCTACATGCTTAGCATATATTGGCAAGTTGTGCAAGTATAATGTTCTGCCTTTAAATTAGCCTCAAACACTATCACATGAGTCAGACTAAACTACATTTAATCAGATGCCTGATGAATTATGAATGGGTCTACCAAGCAATTGGACCATTAAGCATTAGATGAGACATAACTGCCCCAGATGCTTCACCTAGGGTAAACTCAAGTATTTGTATTCCAACTTCCTGAAAGTTAGAAGACTTAATAACCTAAATCTATTGAGAGCTCAAGTGACTCCATGACTGAGAACTTGCTTGTGTTAAGACAGCAATTTCAGGCTTGTAACATATAGAAAAGTCATCTATAAAAAAAATACACCTTTTTCATCTTCTTTAACAGAAATAATGTAAGATAATCTGAAGAAGTGACTTCCAGTGAAATAAGAGGAGCAGATAGCCACCTGAGCTAGAAGCTGCCTCTCTGGGGAAATGGTGAAGAGCTTCGACTTAAACCTTACTTGCATACAAAATCATGGAAAATGCCATTGATTCTAAGCCAGGGATTTTAAGACAAGACAGTAAAACAGGAAAGGGATCCTGACAGGCACTGTTAAAAGATTAGTAAAATAATTCTGACACTAAAATCGTATGATTTTTGTGATCAAAACAGTTGGCAGCATTGTGAATTTTCAAAGTCAACATTAAAATGACTGATTGACATGGAAAAATTCTGACCTACTGCTGTTGGGAACATTGACTGCAATGTGGAGAAACTGACCTCACCGTCCTGGTGTCAGGGCACTGCTTCATCAAAGAGTAATGTAAGAGTTCCAGCATTTAAGTTGTATTTCTGTCATTCCTGTCATGGTCTACAATGGACTATTACCTTTTTATAGCAAGTAGCTTCTGGCAGCATTTCCGCTGCACCCAGTTTCTCAGTGTACATTGCTGCAGGGAAGACAGCCCTTCATAAGACCTAAGTAGACAATACAAGGCAAGTCAGTATGGCAGAATTGCTTGTCCTATATATAAGATTCAGGGATGCAAGTACCTAGTATCCAGATGCTGCAGGACTGCCTGAATTCAAGGCTGTGAAGATGGAAAAGCAAGTAGAACCCCCCAAAAAACTGGAGAGGAGCTGTGCCTTAAACTTCATGAATTCTTTATGCTAGTGTTGTACATTTGCCCTAGAGGGGAAACTTACTGGAGACTTCTTTTATTTATTGTGTCACTGCAGCTGTCCTGGTTCCCACAAGCCATGCTGAAAACTCCAGTGCAAAGCATTATGTCTGCTCCTTAACTCTCCCAATCTCTCACCATTTGTCCACTTGTTAGCCCACAGTGACTTGTTTCCTTTCTCACACAGAGGTCTACAGCAGTATGCTCCCTTTCCAAACACCCACAGGTGTGGCTGTTTGTAACAGCTCATCACAGTTCCTCTCGGCACGGTCATGTCTGGTCTGAGCCTTCTGATTCTCAGGCCAGCTCCCTCCAGCTGCACCTTCTCACCATGCATCAGCTGGGAGTTTCATGCCAGCGGCATCTCAGTCAGCAGGGACGGTTCTCAGCTCCTTGCTGTGCTGAAGTCAGGAGTCACAAATTACTTCTCTTAAGGAGCTGTGCCTCTAGCCAGGCAGCAGCCCACAAGGACCTTGATGCTACCTGCTATTTGTGTTGGGAGCAATGTGTGTTGCAGGGATACCTGCAGCAGCACAAGCCTGCATGAAATTCTCCTACACTAGGAAGAGAATCAACAACCTGATCCACTGAGCTCTAATGAAGATATTTCGTAGGAAACAGACTCTCTGGAGTTGCCTGCTGGAGTCGAGGTTTTAGGGTATTGTGATCTTTTAGTCATCAAAACCAGCTGTCTCTTTTATAACTGAAGTATTGAGCTGGAAATTAGCACTAAAGAAAAACACTCAAGAATCAGATAAAGGCTTAATAAAATGCTCTATGAATTTATCCATTGTACATACAGGAAACAGATGTGTTTGAGTCAACAGGGCTCAGAACAGGGCCATATCCTCATCGACCAGGTACCACTGAACTAGATAGCTTATTTGTACCCTCTCTGAGTTTTCGTCCTTTTTAAGAACACCAAAGTGCTATAGTGAGTCATTCAGCTGCCAATAAATGCTGGGGTTTCCAAAGGCAAGCAAGTGTAATTTTCTGTTCATACTTACACTTCTGAAGCAGATAATTGTCCTCTGCACATGGAGGGCTCTGTAGCCCTTTTTGAAGTACTAGCCTGCTCTGAGATGGGTGTAGTTTATCAAGAAATTAGGAGGAATACAAAACACATCCTGCTATCTCTAGGAATCATGATCAAATTATTGTAGTGGCAAGAGAAGACACCTCTCTCCCACTTCTTTCCTTAGCTCTTATTCAGTTGCTAACATTTCCTTTCACTGTCAGGCAGAGATCTCATTTCTGCCCTGGTGACCCACTTATATGCACTTTTAAATGTAAAGTGCCAGTACTTTATTGATGGTGTTTACACATCATCCCACTCTGGACCATCTCCTGAGAGATTACTAGAGCTCAATCTAAGTAGTGACACATCCTGCTAGTTGAGCAAATCTGTGGCTTTGCTACTGAAGTACTGTCCAAAATAATTTATATTCTGAGGAAGGTTTGAATATCTGTGTTGTATATCCTGTCCAGTCACAAAGAACAAACTAACCCTGCACATCTTGGATCATAGGTGTGAGCTGCTATATCTATTCTCCTAAACCCAGTTCCAATTCAACAGTTGAACTAACTGTTCAAAGCAGTTTTGTTGCTTTGAACAAGAGATCCAGAGTGGTATCCCTGCCCTGCCATCATTGAATAAAAGACTGTCGCCATCAGGGAAATGAAGCTTGATCTCTTCCCCAGGAGCCACTTAATACAGCAAAATAAATGCTGGGACCACAAAGGACCATCAGAGTTTTGGGGGATTTCTTTCATTTCAGGCTTCCTATAATAATATTCTCAATTCAGTGCTCTTCCTTCCCTCCTCACCTTGTCGGAGAAACCATTTGGAGGATGAATATTCAAGATACTATAACAACATAAGCACCAAAACCAGGTTTGGATAAGACTGAGTTCTGACACTGAGTAATTGATCTACAGAAAGGCTCTGCTCAGCTTCACCTTCCCACATGGGAGGCCTGGTACATTTGCCTTTGATACTGATTACGTCAAGTCTGCCCCTGTGCATCTTCCACAGTCCATAGGCCTGGAAGGTTCAGCTATGGAAGAGTCAGAAAGTCAACATACTACTGCCCAGACTACCCTTCACTGGGAATCAGTCCAGTACCTGCTTTCATAGTTCACCTGATTTGAACACAGCTGGGTTCCATATTTCAAAGAGTTACCTCTGAGCAGAAGAGGGTAACACCTGCCTGTGTGAAAAGCCCAGGGGTTAGAACGCTGACTCAGCACAGGCAAAAGCAGAGTTCAACCACTTTATTAGTCCAAGGGAGCAGGAGCTGGCACTCCCACTTTTCAGAAATTTCCCTAAACTTTTCAGCAATGAAGGAGGGGAAAGCATTTCCCAAACTCATCTTGTTTAAGCTCTGCCACCATTCAGCAGAGAATGTAAAACTCCCTGCGCCATGCTCAGGCAAGACAAACTCCCTGAGCTCTATTAATATATCTGAGTTTGCTCTAAGCTGGCTTCTTCTTGGATTGCAGGTAGAAACTTTCATGAAAAAAGACATGGGGTGCCTTTAATTTTAGCAACTAAACAAATTCTTAGCATGCACAGAAAGGTCTGGTATCTTCATTCCTCACCTTTATTTTATGTTTGCATGTTTCTTTCTGCCAGTAAGACACTGGAAAGACAAGATGGTTGTAATCAGATCATTGGCTAAAACAACTGATCAATAGCAACTGCGTATGCTGCAAAGAGCCTTTAATGGCTCTTAATTCCCATTAGGCTGAGCTGGAGGAAGTTGAAGGGGAAACTGCATCACATTTCAACCATTTATAGCAGCATCCTGGTACTTGAGCAGCTTTCAGGGAATGGGAGCATTTGTTCTGAGGTGCTCTGGGACAACCATCAATAGGATAGGAAACTATTGCATCATTATTATCCAGGAAATGCTTTGGGAATGCTCCAGAGAATTGACTCCAAGGCACATAATTTTTTAACAAGATCCTATGTTGGGTCAACCAGCAAAGCAAGGGCCATGTGAAGTTTTTTTGCCACTTGTAATTAAACATGGTTTGGAATGTATTTGACACAATTTATAAAAGAAAAAAAGGCCAGTTTCAATAATGCATGCCACCATACTGTCTTTAGGAGCATCTTCCAAGAAAACACTATTCATTTTCCTGACATGTTTCAGTGCAGCCACATAATGACAAAAGGGTCAACATATTCTTGGTGTGCTTCTTCACTAAACCAAATAAGAAATCCACCCCAAGCTTTACAGTACACCTGTAGGTGGTTTGAGAACATGTATCAGTGTCTCACGCATCATTCTTCTGGGCTGAAACAATTCTACATACACATATTTTCAGCCTACACATTTTGTTTGGCAAAGGGAAAAGATGAAAATCGGCAATAAGGACCTAAAATCTGTACTACCCAGTCCATAGATACTAAGACTCAACATGAATTCTTAATTAATACAGTATTAAGTTTACCTGGTGATGTATCTTGCTTTTGCACAGTGCTGACTTTGAGCAATATAAAGCCTTTGAAAACCAAATTAAGATGCAAGCTGTTTAACCTTAACAGTGTGCTGTGAGCAATAGCCCCTGGGAATGATCAGTTTTTATTCCAGTTGCATTCATTATAGAAAATGGGGGAAGCTAGATAATCTTGGCAGGGCTGAGATTAAGATATAAGGTTAAAGAAACTCTGCTTCACAGGCCAGGGGTCTGTACCTCTCTTCCCTATGTGCATGCTGGGCATCTATTGAAGGAACTCAGTAAAGCCTATTTCACTAATGAGATCTAGAGCTGCAATAACTGCTGTTTCTCCTTATCAAGAGAATTTTTAGCAGCAAGTGGGCTCTGGGAATATCTGTGAGACTTTTGATGGACGGGGGAAGTCTAGTGTAAACTATATCTTTTGTAAGATGGCACCTCTGCTCCAGGTGTGCTGGATGTTGCTTTAAAATGGCAGTATTGAAATAGCAGCCAGCTTCCTGGTTCTCAGAGGTCTGCAGTTCGCTCATCATCAGTGTCTAGAAGAGTGCAGGAAACAAAGAGGCAGCTCTGCGTCAACACAACTCAGCTGGCACTACAGGCAGGAAAACACATCCCGTCAAGCTTACCTTAACTGTCATCTAGCCTCAAAAGGCCCACCACTTTTTTATGAATTGATTTTGCAGCTGGAAGGCTATTTCCCCTTCACAGTTCCAACCTACTCAGTGATATAAGCAAATAAGTATCACCTTTGAGAGGATTTTAAGGAATCTGTATGTCTTGTTTCTTTAGTCGTTTATAGAAAAGAGCCTAAAACCAGAAAGAATAAGCAGTTCTTCACTTACTTGCAGGCACATAGGTGTTAATTCAGTCTTTAAAATCAAGGATTAGTATGGTCTCTTGGTGAAATTTGGACATCGTATCACTGTTTTCTGCAATCACACAAAGCAGTTACTTTTAAAAAAAGAGGGACTCGGGAGACCCATTGTTCTAGAGCAACTTGTGGGAAGCCATCCAGGTGAATACTTTTCAGTGGACACTGGCTATAACCCAAATGACAGGCATCTCTTTCAATGAGTGGACTGGGTCTCTTTGCCCTCATCCTGCAAAATCAGGGATTCAAAAACTGAGGATCTCAGTGCTCATTGCCCTGGCAATTTTACCAGCAAGACTAAATATAGAATTTTGTTGATCTGAGCATTATTCCTGAGGCTTTTGTATGTTATTTAAGCTTCTGAGGGTTAAATAACAGTTGCAGTAATATGAAGAGATTACAGAAAAGCACCAGCCACTGGAACCAATGAGGTTATCCCATGGTGCTGTTTTGGAGTTTGCTTTGTAGCTGCCTCATGAATTCTTCTGCCTTCTTAAAATGCTATGTAATTAGTATTCAAGATACATGCTTTCTACTGGCAAATGGGAATGAGCCATAGCAGAAATCTTGAAGAATGCTGATTTTTTAGTGTTTTCCTGTTTTAAATCTTAAAAATGACATCTGCTTTGTGAGAGACATAGAAATCTGGAAAGAGGCTTGAAGAGGAGAATGAAATCATATCTCTGATCCTTTTATATTCTACCCTCTCAAAAATAAATACTTTTGCTTGCCTTCCTACAAAAGTCAGTACAATGCTGAATCACTTTCCAGCAGTTTTATGTAACATCCTGCTTTGTGGAAATATTTTGAAAAGTTTGTTTCCATGTTGTATATCTATTAGGCTAATCAAAACAGTTAAGCATTTTAATAAATGTGACTGAATGAAACCACACATCTGCCAGGAAACACCAGTGATCCACAGAATTATCTGTGGTTTTACATACCAGGAGCTGAAGATGGCTGATGGAGTAATTCTTTGAAGATAAAGCAAATTTAGCTTTTTAGATAAATGGCATATTCCCATATTCAAGCTCCTCTGGTACTTACATGTAAGGGATAAAGAAACACCCACGTTTCCTCCCTCTTTGTCTGTGGAAGAAAAGGCTTTATTTGTTTAAATGCCATCCTCTGGGATGAGAGTATGTATAGATGAGATGACTGGAGTCTGTAACAGTGTAAAGATGTATGAAAACATGAACTTCAATCTTCTGGGCACATCTTGAGCTCCTGGATATGTCTGTCCGAGGTGGGCTGCAGGGGTGCATGGGGCTCTTGCAGAGACAGAGATGGGAGATTATCTACCTGCTTACAGATAGTGAGCAATCATGAGGATGTGTGTGGCATCAGAGATGAGAAAAGAGGTCCCTGGATCTTAACTAAGTCCCCATGGATTCAAAAACCTACCCCTGCTTCTATGATATGGCCAGAGCTGGTGGTGCACAGCATCACATGGCAGAGCAGGAGGAAGCACTAGGGGCAGCAAAGGGACAGAGAGGCCCCTTCGCTGGCCTGATCTGCTGCCCAGGGAGTTTTATCACTTAGTGGGGGATTCAATCTGGGATACTGTGGAGGTACTGCTGAGGCTTATCTGCTCCCCATGCTAAAAGCACTTTTCTACATGGGCACATATGGCACAGCCAGGAGAGGTCTGGATCATGTCAAGAGTGATTATGTGGCTCTGGGTGAGGACCAAAGATATGGGAGTCCCTTGTTTTCTCCTTGGTCCCATTGGTGAAGATGAAGGGCTCAGGGAGGAATGGATGAATTCTGCAATTCTGTGCATCAGCAAATGTTTGCACAGCTGGTGTTGAAAATAGGATTTGGCTTTTATGACTTTGTGATCTTCTTTGAAGATTGAGGATGGACAGAAAAAGATAGGATGCACCTGACCAAGTAGGACATCTTTGCCAACAGGCTGGCCAACCTGGAGGAGAGCTCTAAACTGGGACTGATGGCGGTCGTGATGACAGCATTCCCCAGAAGTGGTAGGCCGGTTTCATAAGCAAAGGGTGCAGAGTGATGTGGAAAACAGGGAAGTATGTGCAAGTATGTGCACACAGACATGGAGGTACCTACAGGACAGAAATATGGAGAAAACTCTCAACCTCTTTGGTGAAATCAGCATGACTGAGTACCTCTCTGAAGTGCCCATGTTAATGTACACTAATGTGCAACATGGGGAGCAAACAGGAAGAATTAGAGGTCTGTGTGCAGGTGCAGCAGCATACAGGGCTACACAGAGCTCCCTGGGATCATGGAGGTATGGGGGACAGCTCACATACCTGCCACAGCACAGTGACTGAATACAGGCTCTTTGGGAATAGCACACTAGCATGGTGAAGAGTGGAGCTGCCCTGTACATGAGAGAGGAACGACATAGCATGAAACTCTGCCTTGGGATGGATGAGGACAGAACAACATGGGCAATGTTCTCTTGGCTGTTTGTTACAGTCATGATCAGGAAGAGGTAGTAGATGGGGCATTCTTCAGAAAAGTGGAAGAAACTTTACATTTGCAGACCCTGGTTCTCATGGGAGACTAACCCAACTCAGTATCTGGTAGAGAAACAACCCATCAGGGCAATCTAGGCGGTTTCTGGAGTGCAGTGATAATTTCTTGACACAGGTAATTAGGAAGCCAATGGTTGGGTGTGCTCTGCTTGGATCTCACAGTTACAAACAAGGAAGAACTGGCTAGGGATGTAAAGGTCAGGGACAGCCCTGGTTGCAGTGACCATGGGATGGTGGACTTCAGGATACCTAGAGAACAACCTGAGCTACTGTAGTGATTTAAGCCCAGCTGGCAACCTAGAACCACACAGCTGCTCGCTCACTCTCCCCTCTTCCTCCCCCTGCTCCTGGAGGGATGGGGAGGAGAATCAAAAGAATGTAACTCCCATGGGTTGAGATAGGAACAGTTCAGTAACTAAGGTATAACACAAACCACTGCTGCTACCACCAATAATAATAATGATAAGGGAAATAACAAGGGAAGAGAATACAACTGCTCATCACCCATTGACAGATACCCAACCTGAGTCGAGCAGTTATTCAGTCCTTCTGAGTAACTGCTCCCAGTTTATATAGTGGGCATGACGTGCTGTGGTATGGAATACCTCTTTGGTTAGTTTGGGTCAGGTGTCCTGTCTCTGCTCCACAGTATGCTAGAGATTGGAAGGGACCTCAAAAGATCATCTAGTCCAATCCCCCTGCCAGAGCAGGACCACCTATATAATGTTACACAGGAATGTGTCCAGGCGAGTTTTGAATGTCCCCAGGGAAGGAGACCCCACAACCTCCCTGGGCAGCCTGTTCCAGTGTTTTGTCACCCTCACTGAGAAGAAGTTTCTTCTCAAGTTTAAGTGGAACCTCTTGTGTTCCAGTTTGTACCCATTACCCCTTGTCCTATCATTGTTTGCCACTGAGTAGAGCCTGGCTCCGTCCTCGTGACACTCCCCCTTTATATATTTATAGACACTTATAAGGTCACCCCTCAGTCTCCTCTTCTCCAAACTATAGAGACCCAGCTCCCTCAGTCTTTCCTCATAAGGGAGATGCTCCACTCCCTTAATCATCTTCATTGCCCTGCGCTGGACTCTCTCCAGCAGCTCCCTGTCCTTCTTGAACTGAGGGGCCCAGAACTGGACACAATATTCCAGATGTGGTCTCACCAGGGCAGAGTAGAGGGGAAGGAGGACCTCTCTCGACCTACTAACCACCCCCCTTCTAATACACCCTAGGATGCCATTGGCCTTCTTGGCCACAAGGGCACAGTGTTGGCTCATGGTCATCCTGTCGTCCACTAGGACCCCCAGGTCCCTCTCCCCTACACTGCTCTCTAACAGGTCGTTCCCCAACCTATACTGGAACCTGGGGTTGTTCCTGCCCAGATGCAGGACTCTACACTTTCCCTTGTTATATTTCATCAAGTTATTCCCTGCCCAACTCTCCAGCCTGTCCAGGTCTCGCTGGATGGCAGCACAGCCTTCTGGCGTGTCAGCCACTCCTCCCAGCTTAGTGTCATCAGCAAACTTGCTGATAGTACACTCAATTCCCTCATCTAAATCGTTGATGAATATATTAAATAATACCGGTCCCAGTACTGACCCTTGAGGCACTCCACTAGTTACAGGCCTCCAACTAGACTCCGCCCCATAGACTACAACTCTCTGGCTTCTCTCCTTCAGCCAGTTCACAGTCCACCTCACTACCTGATCATCCAGACCACACTTCCTCAATTTAGCTGTGAGGATGCTGTGGGAGACTGTGTCAAATGCTTTGCTGAAGTCAAGCTAGACCACATCCACCGCTCTGCCATCATCCATCCATGATGTTATTTCCTCATAAAAGGCTAAGAGATTGGTCAAGCATGACTTCCCCTTGGTGAAGCCATGTTGACTGCCCCTCATAACCCTCTTATCCTTGATATGCCTTAAGATGGCACCAAGGATAAGGTGTTCCATCACTTTCCCAGGGATGGAGGTGAGGCTGACCGGTCTATAGTTACCCGGGTCCTCCTTCTTGCCCTTTTTGAAGACTGGAGTGACATTTGCTTTCCTCCAGTCCTCAGGCACCTCTTCCATTTCCCAAGACTTGGTAAAGATGATGGAGAGTGGTCTAGCAATGACTTCCGCCAGTTCCCTCAGCACCCGCGTGTCCTTCCGGCTTCCCCTCCTCCCTGGCAGAGCATGAGACTCAGAAAGTCCTTGGTCAGAGTAAACATTACTGAGCAGC
Organism: Pezoporus flaviventris; assembly: GCF_033815535.1. Classification (NCBI taxonomy): domain Eukaryota; kingdom Metazoa; phylum Chordata; class Aves; order Psittaciformes; family Psittacidae; genus Pezoporus; species Pezoporus flaviventris. Next base: position 36,266,950 of record NW_026892555.1, read on the forward strand.
CACTAAAAACATCGGTGTTATCAGTGCTGTTCCCAGGCTGAAAGTCAAAAACACAGCACTGCACCAGCTACTAAGAAGGAGAAAAATGACTGCTACTGCTGAACCCAGGACAGCTACCAGAATGCACTGGGGGCCAACCATCTGGAAAGTAGGTCCTCAAAGAAAGGCCTTGGGAATCTCATGGACAGCAAGCTGACCATGGGTCAGTAAGGCACCCACACAGCAAAAGCAGTCAACAGCATCGTAGGCTGCCATAGGCAGAGCGTTGTCAGCAGAGTGAGGAACTGCTGAGCAGTTCCTTTCTGCTCAGCACTGGTGAGACACATCTGGCTTGCTGGGTTCAGTTCTGGGCTTCTCAGTACAAAAGAGAAATTGATATCCTGAAAAGACTTCTGAGAAGAGACACAAAAATGAATAAGGCACTGCAGCATTTGACATACAAGGAGAGTTTAAAGAAGCAGGATCAGAAGGGATCAGAAGCAATATTTAAATGACTTATGGGAGGAGTAAAGAAGATGAAGCCAGGTTCTTCTCACTAGCACCCAGTGGTTCATTAGTGAAGGGGTCAGTAATCACTTTTTGTCTTCTGCGAGGAACTTTCACAGGAACTGGAGCTGTTCTGTAACTATGCCTAAACTGACAGACCCAGGAACATTTCCAGGATCCCAGTTCTGGGTGCACACCCTGGCAACAGCTTGGATAAGGAATGCTCCTGCACCCTCTGCCTTGATTTCTGCTGGAAGGGAGTAACACTGCAGCACAGCCAGGGCTCTGTGAAGAAAGTTCGCCCTTGTGCATTAATGATCTCATTCGCCTTCTAAACCAAGAAGTTTTTTTAGGGTATCTTGGTTTATTTTCCCCAGTCCAATGAAATTTCCTAGAAAGTTCCAGCTAGAGGGGCAGAAAGAGAAAATGCAGCTCTGATTCATCCTGCAGAGAAATTGACAAAGCTGAAAGTCTAAGATGAGTCCAACACAGGCAGAAAAGCACCAGACTGTAGTACATACAGCAACCAGAAAGCTGACAAGCTGTTGCATTTTGTAGCAGATGCAGCTCTAACAGGGTATGTGGCTTCATTCCTAGATATAATGATTTGCACTCACACACACTGGGAATGCTGTTTTTGTTCAAAAAGTATCTCCTCAATTAATATACAATATGTGCACTGGATGAATGTGTGCTTTTATTCCCATAATGCAGTGAGAGATCACAGAGAGGAGCTGTCACACATTACTGGACTGATACTGATTATTTTGGCTGTTCATACCATTGCTGTCTCTTCTTCTTCTGAACAATACAGTTAAAAAGCTAATGCTCAAAGACCAAATTAAAGGATGGCTCTTCTACCTCAAAGAGTGCCATTCCGGACTGTGTTTAAAGGGATGGCTATATTCTGCCTGAGGTTCAAGGTAGTGGGATGTACTCACACTGTATGTAAAAAAAGTCTGGAGATGAAGTCATATACACATCAAAATGCAGACACACTGTTGAATCGATCAGATATATCCCTCCTATGTACTCAACCTAGGAGGTGAAAAGCAGAGGAGAAAAGGACCACAAGTATTGGCATTATAATATTACACATATACATATTATATTGGGAATTGATTATATGTCATTGAGAGAGTGTATAGGCAGAAAAATTCTTCCTTCAAGATGATTCAGATGCAAGAATTGAAGAACAGCAACTGGATAAGGCAAATTCACTAAATAAACATGAACATGCTATCAGGGCAAATAAACAGCACACTCAGGCAGATACCCAAGTATGTACATAATTGTTCTGCCAACTTCATTTTACAGCATTAACATATGAATGACAATTCTCACAACCATCAAATATGATCTGTTTAAAATAAATCAAGTTCTTAATAGGGAATACAATGAAACATGAACGAAAAATTATCAGAAACAGTGCTGATGAGAAGGGTATCTAAGACATCATATATGTACACCCTGGAACTGGTATCAAAGAGGTAGAAAAATATCACAATAGCAAATTAAGGAAAGTAACTTCTCTTTTTCCTTCAGCTTTAGGGCCCAAGAAGCTCACCTGCTGAGTGGAAATACCCACTACACTGCAGGCACTTCCTCAGTTGAGGCCTCCGTCTTAATGAATAGGAAAGTTATTTGAGGCACTGTCAGTAAAGGGAGACAAGTGCATGATCATAAACTTGTTTTCAGTGTTGCCATTAGTGTTCAGATATTGAATTTTTTATTAGCTTTTGTAAACTAATTATAACAGAATTAGCCTTGCAGTCTTTAACATAAGCTGCATACTTCTGCTGCCAAAACAAATTGCAGAATCATGTGCCTGTTCAAGGTGCTGAAAGGACCAAAGTGGGTACAACTTTGTCAAAAGTGACTTTAAAATCAGCTCCTTGAGGATGTTCCTCCTACTGTCTCCTTTATTTCACCATCCAGCTACTGGGATGTTAAGTTTACAAGGATTAAAACTCGAAATCATGAAATACGTCAAGCAATGTCTAAGGATAACCTACAACCTGCACAGGCATATATACATTTCAGAGTATATTTAACTGTACAACAGTTATACAATAAACATGGTATATCATGTTCATCTGCTGTACTACTGTCTCATGGAATTTACTGGACAGACCATGTCCTAAGGATGAATCAAAGTGAAGTGGACAGTATACATGTAGGACTCCCATGTCTTGTTGCTAAGAAAGGGACATAGGGGATGAAACAGGATGAAAATTTCCAGAAGAGAGGCTGTCTTCCTGATTGAGTCCCTTGACTATCATCTTGAGCTCTGAATTTTTTGTGTCTAGATCATATAGTTTCTGTGTGATACTGATCACAGCATTTGTGCAAGCTCTTTCTCTGTGATAGCTCCTGTTTCATTTTCTGAGTGCCCAGTCTGAAACAGCTGGAGGATTGAACACGCATAACTGAAGAAGTTTGATATCAGCTGTGCTCTGAACACATGAAGGCAGCAGAATGCACAGAAAAGCTAAGACCTCGTCTTGAAAATTAGCCTCCAAGAATGAGTTGGTATAGGGCGATTTTGGCTTTAGTCTCAGTGCCTCCGTTCCCAATATGTAAAACTGAGACGCCACCCTGTTATGTTGCTGGTAGGCTGGATAAATAAATTCATTAATATCTACAAAGAAGATACAGAGATCAGAATCCGTGAAAAGACCATGAAAAATGAATAATTTATGCTCAGTGCAGCTTTTGGATATTGGACATATTTGGGAACATTCTCCAGAAGAAGATGAAGAAAAACTGTTGTGGATCATCACATTGTTTAAAGACTTTATCATAACATACGTACACATTTTGTAAATACAAGAAGGTAAGATGAGGTTGGACAGAGCCTTGTGTGACATGGTTTAGTGTGAGGTGTCCCTGCCCATGGCAGGGGGGTTGGAACTTGATGATCTTAAGGTCCTTTCCAACCCCAACTATTCTATGACTATTCTATGAGGTATTTAAATTCTAGTACTTCCTGGCTGTTGAGCTTTGCCAGCATTTTCAGGTAACATTTTCTGGGGTTTCTAGAGACACGTATACACCAGAAAATTTCTTAAGTTCCTACATGGACAGCTAGGAGCCACCAATCCTCATTAAGCTGTATGAATCTAGTTAAGAGAAAAAAAGTTCTAAAGAATTTGGAAAATTCTGTATTTCTTTTGCAGTAAATCTAATTCCCAGATTATTCATTAAGGGGACATTCATAAGCTAAATTCTCTCAGATTCTCAAATGTCAGCTACAGAAAATATGCCCTGTGCACTCACAGTTTTCTAGGAGATTATGATCTTCTTTCTTCATGGTACCCTTATCTGGTCTTCCATATCCTAAAGGCTGAAGAAATGCTAGTCATGATACAAGGGCTTGAAGGTCTAAATTCCACTGTATAGCTCAGGACATGTTCCCAAGAATGCAAGGTGTCTGAATAATATAGCAACCATTTTCTCTGCTCTACTTGCTCCTCCCTGAAGTCAGTAAAGTCTCAGTGCTTATTTTCAAAGCCTTCAGTAGACTGCATTAAAATTCATTCTGAAAAGAAGCCTTTGTTTTGGGGAGCCCTTGTCCACTTCTGAATTTTCTTACAAGGAATGATATATTCATATGAATAAGAAGAGAGACCCAGAAGATGTTTCAGCACATGGGTCTGAAGTACATGCCTTCAGAAGGCATGAAAACTTCCCCTTTTTCATACAACTACCTGGACCTGGCGTGTGTGCAAAACACACCAGGTTTTGTTTAAAGCAAGTGTATTTGGAAGTTTGTAGCTAAACTGCACCATGAGAAAAATTGTGGACTTTAGAAATGGCCTGATGATTGTACAGCAACAGGCTGAATATCAGAGTCATTGGCACTGTCTCAATACACCATGGTTGAAGGGATCAGACAAGAATGAGAGGGGCCAGAGACCCCACCTGAGACCACTCAGAACAGATCTCTATATATTTGTTCCTCATGTGACATCACAGTAGCTAGGAAAAGGTTTCAGAGCTGCAATATAAATAAATAAACCATGAACAAGATAATTTGTTCTCCAATTGAAGTATAACTAACCACAAAAGGGTGACAAAACTTTGCTTCAGAGTTTCTTATGGTCTTTGCCATTAGACAAAAACCTAAATTTGATTAGTAGAATTTTAAAAGATAATAAAACTACATTCTTGTATTGGGGTTATTTTTCTCTTTTGTGGACTCACATATATATTTACACCTGACTATCCTCTTTATAGAGGTTTTTACTTGATGTTCTGTTTCTTTTCCTGAAGTTCAGGCATATACGGTACCTGTTTCATTAGTGTCACTTGGCTTTTCATTAGACAAGGAAAATGAGCCTCTACAGCATTCAAGGAACAGACCAATAAAAGATATATTACTGTCACTTTACTCAATAAGAGCAGATGAGTCATAATAGTATGGCTGATACCACTGCATTTCTAGAGTCATTTTTTCTTATCAGGCAGTTAATGAAATGAATTTCTATCATAGCATCTTTAAAATATAATACTCTCACAACTCTCTTTAAAGACCTATTTTGAACCAAATATGTTATCTATCAAAATATTCATTAAAATTAGGTGCAGGCCCACAGGAAGAGACAGATTAAATCATCTGGGCCCATGATGCATCTGAGCCTCTTATTCCTCTAATCTGACCTCATTATATTGTAATTTGTTATTGCAGGAATTGAATTTTGTGATGCCATGGAATTATTGAGGGTCTTCCCTTTTCCAGCATTTTCACTCTACCTAATTGTAAACTTCAAGATCATTTGGTACTTGATACTGGTTGGCTCTAAGACTGAATAGGAAACCAATACACTGTAAATAAGGAAGCACTTAATGAGGAAAACATGATCATGTCTATTGACTATATTCTGAGATAAGAGATAAAAATAAGAGTTTCACTTGAGATGTCCTTAACTTCTCACTGACACATTTATTAACTTTATTCAAAGCAAGATGGTTTATTGTCCCAATATCAAGTAAAGAGGGAGATTCAAGAGATTAACCATGGCCACGAGCCTACCAGTATCACCACCAAGCATTTGCTGAGGTCAGGGTTATAGAGGAGAAGCTCTTACCTTACCTGTAAGCTTGATAGCTGGACTTTAAATGCCACAGGACTGACATAAGAGAGAGACAAGCATTCCTGTTAAGGCATGCTTCCATAAGACTTCTTCATGCACTTCTAGTGTTCTTCACTGGAACACTCTTCCCTTTCATTGGAATACGCTGGAAAACCAAATTACTTTCATGGCACTATATTAATCCTCTCCAGCTGAGGCATGCCATTGAAAGACCCCAAGTTTTTAAGGAATGCATGACCAAAGTTTTATCACCTACCAGATTTTTATGGCAGAAAATCTCATCTAAACAATGTGATGACATTTCCCTACAAAGAAGATTTTGTAAGTTTTAGATATAGCATAACAGCTGCACATGGGACACAAAACCAAAACAGCTCTTAATACACATAGCTCTGGACTCAAAGCTATCATAAGCTGGGGTAGCATAATAAAGGACACATACCCTAAATGAATAATATACACTTCAAGGGCTTAATGGTCAAAATCGGTGCTTGATCGTTCTGGCACAGCTTCTCCTGCTGCTCTGAAATTTGAAAAATCTTGTGCAAGATAAAGTCTTAAGAAGAATTTCCCCTTCAGATTTACGACAAAAATACCTTTAACTAAGCAATTTCAAAAAATAAAAATAATTTAAAATAATCAGGTATGAGCAACTGAATTGAGTTCTTTACAAATACAGCAATATGGAGAATGCATTAAAATTGCATGCTGCTATGCAGCTTTGTCATGTACCAATTTACATATACATTTGCAAAGGCTAAAATTAAAAATTTTTAGGCAGTTCTAAATCAACACAGAGTGGGTTAGCATCAATATTCATATGAAAAATTCAGCCGATATTTAGCTTCATTTTCTATGGATACTTCAATTTTTAATTCTTTAGTGAGTGAAGGAAAATACTTTTGGAGTAATGTACCAGATTAGAAAAGAATTTACAATACAGAGGTTATCACTTCATGACCTGAACCCACAGAATAATCATCTGGAAGGTTCAATTTTTTTAACTGATATGAAAAAATCTTTAATTTTCCAGTCTCCAACTGGATACAGGATTTCTAGAAGATATTAAAAAAATCAAAGGACATTGCATGCATCTAAACTCCCTGATGTAGCTTCTGCCGTGTTTAAGTAAAAACAATTTTCTTGAATATCTTGTAGCTAAATAACCTAATAATTATTCACTTCAGCATATCCATGTATAACACTTAAAACACAAATTCCATTTTTAATCATTGAAAAATGCCATTTGTTGAAAAGGTTTTTTGAGCAATTACTTTGTATTCTTATTAGTAATGTGGATTTATAGGAAAATCAAAACTATATTAATTATACCATATCCTCATTATATATTAATAAACTCAGAAACCAAACATTTTGTGCCTTGCAGTGAGGTGTAATACTTATATGAGGTTTCACAGCAGCAGCCAACATAGCACTTAGTTCTAATGCACCTAGTTTAGAGTTCTGATGGTGCTCCTGGGACCAATGAGTTCAAATCGCAGCTGGGAATGCAGATATAGAATCATAGGATCACAGCATCATAGAGTAGTTAGGGTTAAAAAAGACCTTAAGGTCATCGAGTACCAACCCCCCTGCCATGGGCAGGGACACCTCACACTAAACCATGTCACCCAAGGCTCTGTCCAACCGGCCTTGAGCACAGCCAGGGATGGAGCATTCACAGCTTCCCTGGGCAACCCATTCCAGTGCCTCACCACCCTAACAGGAAAGAATTTCCGCCTTATATCCAATCTACACTTCCCCTGTTTAAGTTTTAACCCGTTACCCTTTCTCCTACCAGTACAGTCCCTAATAAAGAGTCCCTCCCCAGCATCCCTAGAGGCCCCCTTCAGATACTAGAAAGCTGCTATGAGGTCTCCATGCAGCCTTCTCCAGGCTGAAGAGCCCCAACTTCCTCAGCCTATCTTCATACGGGAGGTGCTCCAGTCCCCTGATCATCCTCGTGGCCCTCCTCTGGACTTGTTCCAACAGTTCCATGTCCTTTTTATTTTGAGGACACCGGAACTGCACACAATACTCCAAGTGAGGTCTCACAAGAGCAGAGTAGAGGGGCAGGATCACCTCCTTCGACCTGCTGGTCACGCTCCTTTTGATGCAGCCTAGGATACGGTTGACCTTCTGGGCTGCGAGCGCACACTGAAGCAGGCTCATGTTCGTTTTCTCGTCAACCAGCACCCCCAAGTCCTTCTCTGCAGGGCTGCTCTGAATCTCTTCTCTGCCCAGCCTGTAGCTGTGCCTGGGATTGCTCCAACCCAGGTGTAGGACCTTGCACTTGGCATGGTTAAACTTCATGAGGTTGGCATCAGCCCACCTCACAAGCATGTCAAGGTCCCTCTGGATGGCATTCCTTCCCTCCAGGGTATCAACTGAACCACACAGCTTGGTGTCATCAGCAAACTTGCTGAGGGTGCACTCAATCCCACTGTCCATGTCAGCGACAAAGATGTTGTACAAGACTGGTCCCAACACCGATCCCTGAGGGACACCACTCGTTACTGGTCTCCAGCTGGACATTGAGCCATTGACCACAACTCTTTGTGTGCATCCATCCAGCCAGTTCTTCATCCACTGAGTGCTCCATCCATCAAATTGATGTCTCTCCAATTTAGAGACAAGGATGTCATGTGGGACAGTGTCGAATGCTTTACACAAGTCCAGGTAGATGACATCCACTGCTCTACCCCTGTCCATCAGTTCTGTAGCCCCATCATAGAAGGCCACCAGGTTAGTCAGGCAGGATTTCCCCTTAGTGAAGTCATGCTGGTTGTCACCAAGCACCTTGTTGTTTTTCATGGGCCTTAGCATGCCTTCCAGGAGAATCTGCTCTAAGATTTTGCCAGGCACAGAGGTGAGACTGACTGGTCTGTAGTTCCCTGGGTCATCCATTTTGCCCTTCTTGAAAATGGGGGTTATATTTCCCTTTTTCCAGTCATTGGGAACTTCACCTGACTGCCATGATTTTTCAAATATGATGGTCAGTGGCTTAGCAACTTCATTTGCCAGCTCCTTCAGGACCTGCGGGTGGATTTCATCAGGTCCCATGGACTGGTGCAGGTTCAGGTTCTTAAGATGATCTCAAACCGGATCCTCTCCTACAGTGGGCCCAAGGTCTTCATCCTCACTGTCCCTGCATCTACCTTCCAAGACTTGGGTGGCGCGGTCAGAGCCTTTGCCAGTGAAGACGGAGGCAAAGGAGTCATTCAGAACCTCAGCCTTCTCCAAATCCAGGGTAGATTCCAGGTATATAGGACTGAATCTCCTGAACAGTGTCTTAAGGTCTTTCTCTTCTCATAAGGGGTCAATTTTGGTCAGTGGGTGCAGTCTGAATTTTGAGATGTTAGTTTCTACATGGGACGTGTGTTACACCTATTCCAGGCAAGGTTGTAGCATCCTCTTGCTTTGATGGGAGAGAGATCTGAGAAGATGCACCATCTCAAGGTCAACAATATGCAACTCTATAAACGCGGGCATGCATAACTATCAGAGAGTTATGAGCTGGAGTAATGCATCATCTTCAGAGGTGCAGTAACAGGAATGCTGCTTCTTGCACTGCACGCAATGTACATTCCTGGTGGAAAGCCAACTTGTTTTGGCAGCTGGTGGGTTTGGGTTACTGCGTCTGGGTGTAAGCTGAGAGCAGAATGACTGATCGACTGCAGCTCCATGACAACAGCTCTTGTAGAGCATGTGCTTGAGACAGATATCAGACTCATGATGTTACTTGGCCATTGTAACTTAACTGAGTTACTGCTTTTCAATCTAGTTGTTGTGCAATCCAAATTACTTATTTTGGAGACTGATAAAGGTGACTGATGCTGCCAGCCAGATACTGAAGCCCATTAATGTCTATATGAATTTTAACTATGCTGATCTACCCTGCCAAGGACTGCTGTGCTCACCCCAGTCCCAGGACATTCCTTCAGGAGAAACGTTCCTCAAAAGGGACTTTAAGGAAGACATGTTCACCTGCTGACTGATACGGAGGAACCTAGAGAGCCCAAACTAGCACCACTCACGGGCAGTTTGCCACACCTATCATATCACTGATTTGCCCTGTCATATACTTTCCACATTTGCAAGTGTTGTCAATACCTTCCACATTTGCAAGTGCTGTCACAATAGTGGGTCAGTGTGCCCTTGTGAGATACAAAGAAAAGAGAGGTCATGGATAAGAAGTACTGAGAGGACAGTCCCTGTCTTGCTCCTGAATCCAAGAGCTTTAAGGAAGTGTGGTGGCAAGGCCAAAGTTGCTGTGAATTGCTCTGATGGGCAGGAGACCATTGGAAATTTCTTCCTACAGTAACCTTTGCTGGACCATTAGTCTCATTTACATGTGATACCTAAAGTTCCATGCTCAGGTGGAGACATAAGACCCTTCCTTACAAGGTCCCAACCCAGCAGCACAGCAGGGAGTGATGATCCTATAAAGAGAGTTAATGTCTCCTTCCCACAGAGGAAATGGCAGATTTTATTGTCTAGTGACTGCTCTTGGTCTGTTTTTAGCTTTTCTAAGTTTTTTTTCTTGACTTCACCATCTTCATAAGTGTTTGCAGCTCAAGCTGTGTCATCTGAATATGTCATTAGTCACTGAATAGCCGAGAGAGGAACAGTCAGCTGGAGAGGATTCAGGACTATATAATACTGATCTCTGCCCTCTGTGGATTATGAACATTTTTCTAAGTGCCTCTAATTTTAATCTCCCAAGCTGTGGCTTGTACAAAAATATATTCAATGGCCTCCTCTCTAGTGTAATATCTTGATATTAAAGATTTTCTCTTTCACCTCAGGAAGTCAGCTTTGTGGCCGACCATCTCATTTAAAACCTAGTATAACAACAGTGGCATTTTTCTGTGAAAAATTGGAAGTACCACAGGTGATAGATTCAGCTTTTGCTTCTGTCTGGTTACAAGTGTTAGAGACAGAAAAAAATCATTTTGAAACATATTGCTGAAAGTTGAGATCTTTTCAGTTAGTGAAAGTAAGTAATTTACTTGTGCCTTTAAGTAATAATTATCTGTATAGAAATTGTAGTGATGGAGAAAGACAGCCCAGCAGAGTAAAAGGAGAATGAGAAATCCTGGGATTTTCTGAAAGCATTCAAAAGGATCAGTAAGCAATCTGTCTGTATATCCTTCCTGCCCTGTGCATGCAGGATAGGAACACAATAGGGAAATAAAAAAAAAAAATCAATAAAATAAAGCAGGCACCTAACAAGCAGCACATGGATGACTATCTTGTGATCCAGATAAGGCCAGTAGTTAGAGACAAGATCCAGCTGTGAAGAATGAGATATCAGAAAGGAGACAGTCAACGTGGGCTTAATCCTGGACTCAGAAGGGCCATGCTATTTCAGCACTTCTCTAGGGTTATGCAGGAATTAGATTTTGTGCCCACGCAAAAACATGAGTTGATGGGAATGAATCAGACCAAAGGTGCAGGGATATGGATCATGTGCTTTTGCTTAGGTCCTGACTGAACTTCTGTCCTTATCTATTCATTTATGTTCTTCACACCCAGTGTACCACAAAGCAATGGAACCTTTTCATCAGCTTCCCCGTGGTTGTTGACCTACAGTGCTAGGCTGAGGAAGCCCAATGGCTTCTGGTGTCCATGGGGGCAGTTTTCTGTTCCCTACTTTGCTGTGCACTAGGACAGACGACCACTGTGCGATTTCAACCAGCTCCATGGCCGACTTTCAGGGAGCTTATTTTTGGTATATGGCCATTGCATCCTTGTCTTTTATTCTTTTTTTCACCTCTCCACTAGTTTGGTTATTCAGCACCATATCCTTCTCACATCAGGCAGGGACTTTGGTATCAGGAGGCTGAGAAGCCTGTAGAAATAGCAGCCATTAGCAGATGCTTACAGAAAGACCTTTAGAAACAGAGCAAGTGTAATAACACTTCCCAATTGTATATTAACTGCCTGATATTTCTCCCAGTGCTTCCTCCCAAGTGCATTATTCTTTTTCTGATTGTGCTGCGAACAATTTTTCTTTCATAGACACTTGTACTTTTTAATGAATCATTAAACTTCTCTGCATATACCCTTCCTTTAGACTTAGCACTTTCTGTTCAGTGTCTTAACTGAAATAACTTTCTAAAATATCCTTCCTCCCCAAACTGTTCCTGATCATCAGTACAGCTTCATCTGCAGTCAGTGCCCTGAGCACTGTGCCTCCCCTTTCAGCCGTTTCAGGCAGGAGCAAAAACACACCCTATCCGCCTATGATATCCTCTTTATTTCCTTGTTGCAGCCCTTTTCATTTCTCCCTGGCTGTTCTCTGACAGCTGCAGCCCAGGCTCCAATCTGCTGCAGGTGGCTCTTTTTGCCCTTCAGGCTTTCTTCACCATTGTGATGCATTAATGAAGTAGAGCTCCCTGTCAGACTTCATCAGCAGTCTTGTGAAGGCAGAATGAAATCACTTCTATTGACCCACTGGCATATTTATAGGCTCCTTCTTTTTTGCTGAGTATGGCAGTTATCACCTTTCCATCCCCATGTTGTGTTTATTCAGCAGAAAGCTAAATCACATCTGTGCACAAGTGAAACATTAATCAGGAAACGTAAGCCACTCATAAAGACTGCTGAACCTATCTAATTACCAGGGCTGGGACAGCTCACAACACCTACCCCTCAGAGAGGTTCACAACCCCATCAATCCATGGGCCTTCAAACAGAGCCCAGGAAACTCAGAGACTTTTTCAGATTTGCTCTTGCTAGCCTGTCCCCAGAAAGGAGCATTTTAAAGTATTCCTGGACTTGTGCTTGATACCCCTATATTTAAAAAAAAAAAAAAAAAATCAAAATAACAAATCCACTTGGGAGCATTTTTTGTCCTTTTTTTTTTCTTTTTTTTTTTAATATTCTGACCTTGTTCTCCCCTTTCTTATTCCATTTATTTGCAACATAATCTGTTCCCATGCATATCTGTGTCTGCCTGCCTTCTTAATATTTCCCCCACCCATTTTCCACTGATTACCAAAATCAATCACCCTTCATGTTATTGGGGTTGGATTCTATCACACTTGCAATTGTGTAAGTTTGCACTCTAGTACCAGGTAAAGTGTAATACTACATCAGTTTGGTAATATTTTCAGTGATGCTGCATAAACAGCAAAAATGTTTGGTAAACTTCATGTGAAACCAGTTGGTCAATGTACACGTATCAACGATGGGAAAAAAAGGTGCTGTCAGAAAAAGTTTGTAACATCTTGATGAGTTTACACATTTGGCTGCCCAAGATAGCTCTATGGATAGATATACTTCAGCTTCTAAAAAGCCTCTGACTCAGTCTTGCTTCATTCTGATAAAATTAGTAGTTCTCCTTCTGAGCCTTGTTAAATATTGTATTTTCTGAGATTTTTATCAGCTCCAACTAGAACACATTAAATGGATTAAAAAGTGGTAAATCCACAAATCTTAAAATAGGGAAGAATCATCTGCTGGGGATATTTCCTGGCAGTAATTTTTTCTTAGTCTAGTGTTATTTTCAACAGTAAAGAGGAAAATCTTGGAGGTAGATTTTGCCAATGATATAAAGATCTATGGAGTACTTAAAAAGGACAGATCAATTCCAAGGAGAAAAGTGGCTTATTTTAGCAATATGCATTTTAGTAAAACTGAATCTAAGAATCAGGATTATAGATGGCATTTATGAGAGAAAAGCAGTTGAGAAAAACAGTTAAGAGAAGGACTTTGGGGTCAGGACAATCAACACAGTGTCTCATGACAGTGAAGGGAGTAAATATGGCCCTTGACTGAGTGAGGGAACATCAGATAGAAAGTGGGAGCTGTTTACACAACAGTGAAATAATTAACAAATCTCTAACCACTAATGGTTTATCATATGTGAGAATCTAAAAAGAGAGAGCTCCAAGAATTATTTCAGTAACTAGAAAGCCTGATTACAGTGAGAAGCTAACGATATTCCGTTTAGTGTATACTATTCAGGAGAAAATATGATCAAGTAATTACTCAAAGGGGATGTAAATTTCAGTAAAGTTATTTAGCTAAGGAGATGAAAATATAACAAAAGCCTGAGCTTGGTCACTTATGTTGAATAAATGCAGTGTTGGATCTAAGATAATTTTTAAACTAAAGGAAAACAACAATTGAGATATGATATCTAGATTTGCATTCATTTCTCTGTTACTTATTTAAACCAAGATAGCAAATCCTCCGAAAATAGATGTCATTGTTTTAGCCAAAAGTTATTTTATTCGATAGAGAAATCATTTGGTACAATTTTAGATTAGATTATTTTATACCCAAGAAGGTAATAATTCAGGTCCTTTGGGGGTAGCCTTTTCATACTGAACAGTGATCTGTCTTCATGTCCACTAATGGGCCTCACTTGAACTCTGAAAATTTTACTGATGGCAAAATGGATAATTAAAACTTTAGGGGCTTGCCTAAGCTATTAAATGAAATTATTAGGCCTGGGAAGAGATGGCTTAGAAATTCATATTCACATCACTAGAATAAAGGTCATTAGGTATCAGTTGCAAGGATTATGTAAACCATACACAGGAATTCAAGAAACTCAAATGTAGATTATTGAAATAATTGTTCATTGAATATGAAGCTTCCTTTAATTTACCTGATTGATAGCAGTTTTAAGGAAACCCATGATTCTAATTACAAAGCTATAAATGCAGAAAAATTCTGTACAGTGACTTTGTTATCCACATATTGAAATGAATTTTTGGCTCTTTTAATCTAAAGAAAGGCATGAGCACTAGTCTTCATGAGCTCTTTGAGACTGATGTATTTATTTAGTTGTATAGTGATTGCTTGTTGTTTTCTCTAGGAGATATCATTGAAATATAATTGGAAAATAGCAGATGACCATGTTCCATCTAAACTTCCCTCTCAAATAATCATTTGTGGCAATTTAACATTGATAAATTTTAGGGTTTTCTCACCATTAAAGTTTAACAGGTCTTATTTTGTTTATCCATGGGACAAAATAGTGGACTTGCCCTTGAATGACACTATTTCAAGTGATTTTTCAAGCTTCAGCCCTGTTTGTAAAAAGCTCTATATATTTCCCTATAAATGTAAGCTAGAAATCCAAGGTAAGCCTATATTTATGGCCTCTGAAATCTTTCAAATATAATAGCCTAGTAAGTATGAATTAACAAGATTTTATTATCTTATTGTAAGGACTAAGATTATTCGAAGAAAAGCCAAATGAAACTAGAGGATCTTCCTCTGGAATCTGAGTATTTAAAAGAAATTCATAATTTTTGTGGAATTGATTACACTGTGTTGAAATAAAAATCAAAGAATCAAACAATGCAAATATTTTCTGTTGGGAAAAAAACCCAGCATTTTGTAAGTCACCTGTGATCTCAGCATCCATGTCCTCATGTAAGATACTTTGACTGTCTGCTCCCACCACTGGGGTCTTATTAAGCAGTGCAACTGATACAACCAAAGATTATTTATGTTATGTTTTATGTTCCTCGCTTAACAGATAAAGAAGGGAAAACATGTCTACATGAATTTGTATAAAAACAACTATAGAATCAGAATTATGAGCTTTGCTGTCATGTTATTACTCAACACAGTTACCAAAAAACCTATAGATCAGGCACTATTTCCTGGTCTCACAACTCCCAGATAGAAAGAGAAGGGTGAGTATGTACAAGTGTATGTGCATGTGAGCTTAAGTACTCATTTGCTCTGCTACCTCCCATGCTCCAGCATGCACTGGAAGCAACGAATTCAGCAGCATCCCTTTTCCCCACATGGTGTAAGAGAACTGGAGAGTGTTTTCCATGTCCTCATTTAATCATTTTGTCTCTTTCCATCTTTCAAAAATATGCTAGAAAAAAGAAAACCCTCAGTGAGGGCTCATACCTCTCAAGGTTAGGTAATCAGTGTTATCTAGTCAACACTAATTTTGCCCTCAGCAAGACAAACACACCTTCAGTAGTACCCTACAGATGGTTTGCCATGAGAAAGTGGGGTAGTTTCTTGTGGACCAAATAGAGGCTGTTATTTAACTTGGAAACAGTCTTAGGTTTGTAGTACTCTAGGCAAAAATGAGTTCTATTAGACTGTACAGGCTCAGCCAGACTTCTTTGCATCATCACGTCTACTGCCAATTTTTTTCTAAGGAATTATTTCTGCCACTTAGAGTTGTTCCCACCATGTGCACAGACAGAACTGAGTAGTGTTTACAGACTGCACAAATAATGACTGATAGTGTGAGTTTCATCACAGCAGGAACTGAGGAATTTCAGCCAAGAAAGCACATTAATAGTGTTACCTTGAACTCTTAGAGTGAAAAATTGTTCTAGGTGTAGTCTGGGGAGAAGATAAGACAGGTTTAGCCTCTGAATACGCTTTCCAAACTAATTCTGTGACAATGAACCTCTAAAAAAGACAATCTTTAACTACTGCAGAACATGGGAGGGTGTTAGGATATATGATTACAACCTTTGTCTCAGCTGAAGGCAACAAAACCTGTGCCATGAAATGACCCAGGGTAAAATAATTCAGGATGTACTTCAAAAGGAGGTTCTTGAAAGCTAATATCCTCTCTATGAGGTGCTGATCCGTTACAAGAAGCAAGTTGCATACACAGAAAAGTTTTTCTATTACATCCTAATTTGGAATTATCTAAAAAATGAAGTATTGTGAACACAGAAAATGACATACAGTCAAAATGAGAAGCAGAAGAACAGAAAAGGAGACACAATAGCACAACTGCTCGAATGAAATGTAGCTATCTTTCTGTGTTTCTAAAAAAAGTCAGTAATTGGATCAAGGAAATGTCATACATCAGAAGACGCTCCTGTCTACAACGTGGTGTCATCCTCTGCTCTTTCAGACTTCACTGGAAACTGATAAAACAGAAGCAAAGAGCTTTCATTTGCATGATCTCTTTCACCCTTGCGGCTTATACTCAGCATGGACTCAGCTCAGAAGAACTGGTATTCCTGTTGCCACAGTGACTGCTCTGCCCAATATATCCCAGTTGGTGTTATAAGATAACACCACCTTATTATAGCTCAGCATCTTTCATAGGCTTTTCTGAAGCCCATAAACCTTAACATTTCTATTATAAACATATGTACTTCTCATAATGTAGGCTTTTCAAGGGGCAGCTTTTCCTCAATATCTTGTTGACCACTATACATCAGTCACATGAAGTCAGACTGCTGCTGAGGCAGTGAGACGTAGTGCCATACCATGTATTTTGACTAAAAGGGAGAAAGGGTGGGAGTAGAAGGGATGGTAAGAAGAAGAGAGGAGAATAGCAAAATTTGACAAATACTCTTATCAGCATTATGTCAAACATGTTTACAGAACTGCACAATTAATAAAAAAACCCTGCACTAGAGTCCCTAATTACTATTCTACACAGGGCAGAACACTTCTTCATTATCCCTTTTTGAATTGATTGTGTACATCAAACAGTCAAGATATAAATAAAATATGCCTGCATGCATAATACCCTCACATTAAAGCAGAAGGCAATTAACCTATGATTTTTCATTAATTAAATTAAAATAGCCCTCTGAAAATGTCTCAAATCAAAACAAGTTCCTCACAGAGTATATTTTCTTGCCATGATGCACAGAACCTGCTTGTAAAATCATTGGTCCAATGGAATTACAATAAACCTCCTCAATCTTATCAAAGGCTACCAATTTTCTTCTGTGACTCCATTGTTCGAAGTGTTAAACCCAATTAAAATATTGGTTTTATTTTTCCATATTTAAAATATTTACAGAGGCTTGTCCACTATTAAGCACGTTGCTTACATTTTATTTTTACTAATTATAGGGATGTGCTTTGCAGAATTAAAATACCTATTGATCTGATCAGAAATTTGACAAATAAGATATGACTCTAAATATGGGTCACTATTCCTCTCTGAAATTCATAAACACAATAACAAACTCAGTTAACGTGAAAGTTTATTAGTGCTTTATGGTTATGTCCAATTAACTGAGTGTAGGTTATGTTGCCAGAGAGAGGTAAGAGTAAGTCTGCTTGCTTGCTGTGCCATACACAAACATTTCGTGTCGATCATTCTTTTCAGATAAATGGAGCTGTTCTAAAGACACTTTCAGATGTGTATTTGCTTTGTGGGTTGTGAGGGAAGACATACTACAGCCAAGAAGACTCACGGAATGATAACAAGATCTCTAATGCAAAAATTGTTTCTTCTATGATATGCCCATTTCCCTTTCCTAAGCATTGCTCAGAGCCAGGAGGCCATGGGTGAAAAAAAGCAAAGAGCACTCACTGCAGGGTAGGAACATGTTCTAGCATTCAAGCAAAATTCAGCACAGGTTTCAGAATGTACAGCAAAGCTATTGCCTTGTTGGGGACACAATCAGTCTCACAGGAGCAGAAACAATGGAAAGCGAAGGAATTAAGACAAGATGTCCAAGGGCCCCTAACCTTGATCAAAATAAACAAATAGGTGAAATAAGTAAGGAGTGTCTTTCATAACAAAAATACAGAAATTCATCACACTTTATGTTTTTCCAGTATGAGGTTTGGTAATATAGTGAGAAAAAATGATCAGAAATTCACATGAAGAGCTGCAGTTCCAGCTATCCTTTTTTTCCAGCTGATGAGCAATCTAATCAAACTCAGAATAACTGTTCTTCACCTGTATTTAGTTTTGAAGATAGCTACTTCTGTTTCAGACCTGGAAAAGGGCTTATAGGCCTGAAAGCTTGTTTATTTTTTTCCAACTATATGACTTTCTGTAATAAAAGATCTTACTGATCCCACAAATCTTGCCTTGCATTTATTATTGCATATGAGCACAATCGACATAGGGTTTTCCATTCAAACCCACTTCCTTCCCAGAGCAAAAAACCCATAAAACTCCCACCAGGTCACAGCAGAGGCACAGTCAGAAATTTAATTACACTACCTACATGTCTAAAAAAGATTTCCTATTTTTAAGTTTGAATTCTTATACCATTTTTTTTTATTTAAATGGAAAAAATCAATGCTTTAGGAAGCATAAGATGTAAGAAGTTGGACAGAAAAGTCTATCAAGTACTGCCTTCCCAGTCTAGTTATCAGATATTTTGTCTAATTAGTTTAACTGATTCTTCTCCTACAAAAGTACATGACGTCCATTCATCTTTCAGCTCCTGACCTGTCACCCTAATTTCACTCCTAACAAGTAAATTGAGTTATTTTCTTCATCCCAATGTCCTCTGTTTCTGCTCTTCAGCACTATGAGCCCACAGTGTCACAGAAGAGCTATAGACATGTTGCAACTACTCAGCTGATGCTTTCATGCACGGTAACCGGCCATTACCACAGAATATTAAAAATGGTTGCATATCTCCATCCAGTAAAAATGCATGTAGTGGTCAGGGTAAATTACCTTAGAAATACTACTGTTTGTAAAAAAAATAAATCAAACCATGAGGACAAATTACTTTTTGTTTTCAGCTAGATAGAGTCATTTTATATCCTAGCTACAGCTCTACCTGTGCTATCAAAATCACTGGGTCCAGAAAATAGTCACTGTTGAACTGAAGGCCTGTGCTGCTTCTGCTTCTGAAGGGTTTGGGAGGAAAAGGCATTTTGTGATTCTAAACTCTAGGAATTATTATTTAACCTAGACAGGAAAGATTCAAGTAGGGGCAGAATGGAAGAACACAAATTTCCAATACAAATCATCCTTAAAAAAACACAAACCAACAAAAAAAAAACCAGCAACTAAGCAACCCAACAAAACAAATACCAATAGCAACTTACAAGGGGGACATAAACTGGGTCAGCATTTATCTTCCAGGTATCTGGAATTTGCATTTCACTTCTTGTAACACTTTCTCCCTCCCATCGGTTGTTTTCTCCTCTTCAACTACTCTTTTCCTAAAAGAAACCGATCTGAGAAATTACGTGATTCAATTTTGTGATATGTAAATATCTTTTAGCAGAGAGGTAAAGCCGCTGAAGACCAGTGCCTTAGACACCATAGGTGCTAATGAAAGAACTTGTCATTTACTTTCAAACAGAAATGGAGACTTTGGCTTTACTCCAAGCATGTGAGGACTTTTGTGTTTTTCATGGAATATTTGCCAAAGCCCCCTGTAAATTAACAAAAAAAATAGGTAATTTTCCCACTCTGCTACCCACTCTTCCAAGAATAAAGAGCTTGTGAAAAGATATACAAAAAATGGTTTGCAAACCAAATGCACATGGCAAAATTCTTTTTGGCTGCAAAATACTCCCTCAACAGAACCTCAGGGGACTTGCATAAATACAAAAAGTGGAATTGCAAACAGCTGTGGTGTCATAGGCTATCACATGGTTTCCTATGATTATCACCTAAACAGACAAACAAAAGAAGAAAAAAAGACACTGTTATCAAATTCAGAAGGGAGGAGGTGGGGGGGATTCTGCCTGACATTTTGCCTTAACAGAGGCAGCTTCATCCAGAAAAGCCCCAGTGCATGGAACAGCCAGGGTAAGCAGACACATCTCATGCCAGGGCTTTAGACTGAGATATTGTTTTGCATGTCACACCTTAGGATACTTGAAGATGAAGTAAAAGTTTTAGCAAGGTTATGAATCACAGATAGCTGCACTGGCTTTAAACATTGTTTTTTCATAGACTAGGAAGAAACAAGGAACACAGACAGAGGACTCTGGTTATACAGAATTTTCTCAGGCAGGAGTCTGAAGATTTGCCTTAAAAATCCTGCTGGTTTTGTAAAGCCAGCAAGAGCCAGGAGAATATACTTACCACCATCAGTCATTTCTATAAATGATTATAAATGGCAGTGAAAGGCAAGAACATAATACTAGTATCAAAATAATTTATAAAATTGTAAATATATGTAAAAATGACATGATGTGCTCGATTATCATGAAAGCATACCCAAGATCTTTCCAGATCAAAAACTGACCAGTGTCCAAGAGAACTCTGCATAATTTCAGCTCAGTGACAAATTACTGTTTGACTGGACACTTATTCATGTAAAATTTCCATCTACAAGCACTGGACTGAGTTTACTATTAAAAAACATATAATGGATCACTGGCATTTCTTCATGTTACCCGTTTTGCCATGAGATGGAGAACAAAAACATGACAGATACAAAAGCGTTCCAGAATGAATAGCCTGAACACAAGCTCTTATCATCCTCCTACCTGTCAAGTGAGGAGAAAGGAAGTAAACACTAATTTAAGTTAAACTGCCTAAATAAAGAAATAGATATGATTCCAACAAACTGTACATTTATTAGAACTGTAATTTGAAATCACTGTATTATATGTCTCTACAATTCAAGAAAAGCAGAAAAAGGTGTAGGATTACAAATTACAAATTCAACTCATGTAATGAAACAGATATGTTGTGTCTTTTCCACAATGAAGGATCATGATGGAATTCAAAGCTGTTAAATGAGCTTAATTTTTGCCTCATGCTCTAAAGATGCACCCATAATCTAAGCTCAGAGCAGGTCTCTCAGAGTATTTGAGTGCTGACTTTCACGACCTTTGTAGTTTCTCCTATTCCAGCCCCTGTTAAGAGTGCAGTCAGATCATGCTCAAGGTATTTACACTCATCGTGGGGAGGTCTAAGCTCCAGATATATATCAGCTGGTGTTTTATGCAGTAATCCACCTGGTGTTATCACTCCAGATTGCATAAATGAGAATTAAGACACACAGTGTGGTGCTGATAGTGCTGGAGTATCCCACTGTGGAGAGCTCTGCAGCTTATCCTAAACATTTAACTTGAATGTAAGTAATAGGGGAATTAAACTAGCCTGGTCTTAGAAGTCAGGCTGGAGGTCAGTTTAGCAATATAGATACATGTTCAAAGGCACAGAGCTGAATGTGTACTCCAAGGAGAAAGAAAATTATCCATCTCTCAAACTGCTGCCATGGTTTTAAAATTCAGAACTACACTAGGCATCTCTGAAATAACTTAGATTACTCCAAGGGTGTAATGCAATTTTTAGGAAGTGGGTTCCCAGAAGTAATTATGCACAGTGTTTCTGCAGGAGGCAACAGTCACTAGAGTTCAAAGGGAGCAGGCAGCTGAACGTGCACAGTCCTCTTTCGGTGCCCAGCAAGGGACTAGGGGGGGAGGAACAAACAGCTGATGAGGTTCCGAGTCTGGGAAGCTGGAGACCAGGCAGACTAGACTTCTTTGCTGTGACAGCTCTGCTGTAGGACACTTTTCTGTCCCCACTTAGTCATTGCTGCCCCCATTACCACCAGAGGTTTCCAGCCTTTGTTGTGCTGGCGCAGGTGTTTGTATAACTGCAGCCTAACCTAGCACTGTGAGGGGTTGGGGGACGGGTGCTTGGTTTTAGCAATAATTCTTGTTTTAATATCAGCTGTATCTATGAGACAAGATTACAAACTTCAGTACTGAGGAGCGCACAGGCAGATTCAGGCCATAGGCTATTGCACATGCTCTCTATGACCTGAGCCTAAAACCATTCATAATGCAGTGCCTATGAGGATTATTTCAGTCTATAAGCCAGAATGGGGGTAGCTTTTATGAAAACACTCTTAGCAGACAACATCCCACCTCCGCTCTTTAGCTTTTCTGTATTGTTCTTTATCTCTCATATAAATATAATAAATCATAATTCAAGTCTATGAGAATGTAAATGCCTAAAACACATTTAAAATGTACAGTTATTGTTCATGCCGTGGAGGCAGTGTAAGAGGGCTGTGATCTCCAGTACCTATGTGCGGTTTCCCGCAGACCATACGGGGGAGTTTCAGGGCTTCATTCCCACTCCAGACAAGCACAATCAATAACTTTATTGTCACATAATACTTTTTGCACTCTGCTCTCTGATAGAAAAGCACAAAGTCTTCCAAGAAAGAGAACTGAAGTGTTCCTTCTGCAACTGAAAGGTACTTGGGCAGGAAGACTGACCCAGGCTCTTTCTTTATAGCACATTTCAGCTCAGGGTTGTTGTTAGGTAAGAATGAATATGTCATGTGTTGTCTCCACATGCTCCATGGAAATCAGCTTACCAGCTGACTGCACTTGACATGTTTAACCACAGCACAGCATTACGTTCGGAAATGTCTCCATTTTGATCCAGGGCTTTTTTTTTTTCTTTAACTGAATTTTAAGAAAACACACTACTTATCTTAAAAGTATTTGTCGCCCCTACTGCAAAAGGGCCTTGAGGTTTTCTTCTTTGCCCTTCTTTGAAGCCTGCACAAGTTGCCCAGGGTTTGTGCTAACTTCATGTGTAAAGAGTGAAAATTAACTATCTTCAGTGGGGGAACTCCAAACACACAGGTACCAATAGCTGGCCAAGCAAAGCTAAATGATCATAAATTCACAGACTTTGCTTAAGGGTATCACGTCAAGGGTGACAATCCATCTTTTACACACTACCAGAGTGGGGGCAGGTCTTTGGTGCTCAGCATTGCTTGTTTTATGGCAATGTCTGGGGCTCTGAACCACAAAGAAGATCCCCATGGGGCTTGAAGAACAAAGGGCAAAATATTTGTCCTTGGAAGCCTCCTAGCCTATGCGCAACAGCAAAGGCTGTGGGCAGGCTGCTGAGTAGCGGAAGCATGGTCTCGATGGCATTGCTCATTGTGGGCAGTAGCTGAGGTTTATGCCTAATAGCTCAAAGACGGTTAAGTGGAAGAGGAAGGTAAGGCACAACATGGTAAAAACCAAAATGATGCATGAACATGAACTGTGTAGATGATGGATGCACCATGGAAAGATTGGAAGTGAATTTTTACATCTCAATATCATGAAATCATGGAAAAAGGCTAAAAAGGACCTCAAGACCAAACACATCGGTGTCACCCAGACATTGTTTCATGGGTGCCACTCTTCCTTAACCATGGTGGTAGTGCATGAAAAACTCTGAAAGTGAAAGAAAAAGCTAATAACTTGATAGGAAAAACAGATCATCCATGAAGAGTGGAGAGAGAGGAATAGCAAGGGAAGATTGGTGTGACAGGAAAATTACTGCTTCAGCAGGAAAAAAAGGACATGGGAGGGCAAAGTTGACATCTGCCTGTACTGAAGCGAAAAGATTTTGTGGTAGTTGCTATGTAAGGATCTGGACAAGAGTATGGTCTGTGTCCATTTGAGATGGACAAGAAAGGATGTAGCTTGAAGGTATTCCGCAGAAGAAATCTACAATGCAGCTATAAGCTTGGATTAGATTTATCTGTAGACAGGCCCAGCTCAAAACCAGACCTACAAAATGGGAAGAACTTTGAGACTTTCCACAGTGACAAAAGTAGGAGGGAAAGTACCTGTGCGAGGGTAAGCAGGAGCAGTAACTTTGGGAAGACACTAACAAGACAGGGATAACTGGGGCATGGAGAACAGACATAGATCTGTGAGTCACTGACATAGAGCCAGTTGCTGTAATAATGCTTCTAGGAGTTAGGAAAAGAGTGAAATAAAGGCAATCTGAAAGAGAAGATAAAGGAACCCTACCAGTAAAAAAAAAAAAAAGAAGGTGAGAGAGAAGACAGAGAAAAAGATAAGAGAAAACATACATAGAATTTTATAGGGACATCACAGTTTGTAAAGAATCCTTACAAACCTCAGAACCACTGACTAAAATTTTCATGGGATATGTCAAATTGTTTAGTTCTGACTATTTCTATGTGTGAAAAAAATCCCTATCTTCCACATGAGATACAAATGGATGCCTGCTGATCAAATATTTTTTCCTAATGAAACAGAATTTCACAGAGAGGAAAACACCATTTTTTGACTGGATCTTAATAATGTCTTCAGGGTATTTCCCACGCTCATGTAGATGTTTCTACATCTACAGCAAACAGCAACAACAACAAAATGCAACATATGACTTCTAATCATTCTTGTGTTACAAATAATAAGTGCAAGTGAGACACATTTAATTCCACACTATTGCAAATGTTTAGGGCTTTTGGACAAAAAAAATACAACAAAACCACCAAAACAACAGAACAACAAACCCTCAATAACAAATGAAATTAACTATCCCCTTCAGATATAAACAACCTTAGTTTGCAAATTCCCTCACCACCCGTGAAAATGCCACAATGTCAGGCTTCAAATGAAACCAGTCTATGGGCTGTAGATATAAATTGTATTGCAACCCAAGCTTAGGCAGAGAAGTAATGACCAGCACGAAATAGCAAGTCATAATGAAAAATGCATTGCTATCACAGAGGAAAATATCCAGGTGTCTG
The DNA here is from genome assembly GCF_033815535.1 of Pezoporus flaviventris. Classification (NCBI taxonomy): domain Eukaryota; kingdom Metazoa; phylum Chordata; class Aves; order Psittaciformes; family Psittacidae; genus Pezoporus; species Pezoporus flaviventris. Next base: position 36,291,743 of record NW_026892555.1, read on the forward strand.
AAGATAAAAGTAGTTTAGATTTGAGCAATAAATAAACTGACTTTATGCAGTGTTCAAGTTGCCTGGCTAATGAAATTAAAGGATTGCTTGCTAACCTCTTATACTCTATTCAAAAATTAAGAGTTCAGCAGGATTAAACCGATCAGTTATATACACACACACTTCCTTAGCCCTGTTCCATTCAGTTCTTTATGACAAGGTCATACACAAGATGTCTAGATTGCTTGGACTCAGTCAACAATAATTACTTTACTCTTGGCTACCATCCTTTCAAATTTGTCCCTAATCTGGCATGTTCTCTTCATCAAGCCCTTTATGGCCGTCTGTTGAAACGAATAGATGTATTTTCCAGGGATGGATATAACACAGAAGTAACAGCTAGAGTGTTATGGTGTTAAACAACTGTAAAAGAAAAAAGGCCCAGGAATGTGTTCATTAACTGGTGTGACAGCAGGTCAGATTCAGTCTGGAAAAGGAGATTCATAGGTGACTGGGGAGTGAGGTGACAGGAAATCAGTAAGGTACATAGCCAGGGCTACAGCTCTTCTGCGTCGGAGTTCATATACTAGAAGGAATGGGTGACAAGGTGTTGCTGTTTTTTCTCCTGTGCCCACTTTACAACACGGATAAGTCCCAGTTAAAACAATCTGTCAGTTATTTATCTTTCTCATTTCTCATTGTTCAGTCTTCTTGCTGGAAAAAGAAACTGGTTTAGCACTCTGTGTGCTTTTTTGAAAATATTTTGTATTTTATGACATTTAAAGTTATGACTCACCATGTTGAATATACAAACTGATTTTCAGCTACAACTCTCCTTCCCACAGTTTTTTGAATAAGCTGACTTACCTGTCTTTCAGATGCACCTAGCAAAAACAGTATGCTTTCCTGACAGATCCCCAGCAAGATGGGAAATTCAGAATAAAACCAGTGTAAGCCAGTCATAGATTCTCACACTTGAAATTTGTGCTCAACTAAGCAACTAACAGTATTAAATTTCTTCCAAATAGCTGGACATATTTAGCTGCTTCTTTTGTTTGAAAATAATTCACTGAAAGACTCAAAGCTTTGCAGATTTACTTGTCAATAAACATTAATCTGCAAATGGTTCATGGAAGCATCCTGCAGCCAATGGGTGGCTCACAATCTGTTTATTGCTCCTATTGCCTGGTAGCTGTTATCACTATAACTTCTTTCTCATAGAATGACTCCTAAAGAGCTTCAAAGGCCACCAAGCTCTTTAATTCAAATACCCAGGCAAAGCCATATACCATGTTCACCTCCCACTAACAACCTTCTGAACACAGATTCATTCAGCAAATATTGGTGAGGACAGAAAAGTTGGTTTTGAGTCACTTGCCTAAGGCCAAAAATTTCAGAAATGACTATTATTTTGGGAACCACAATTTCAGTGCTCCCCAGACACACATCTGCAAGGGGTTTATGTACAGAGTGAAGGAAAGCCACAATAACTCTGGATCAGGCCCTTTGAGAACATCTCCAGGTGGAAAGCCAAGAATTAAGGTGTTCAACATCCTTAGGCATTGTTGAAAATTCTAGTTCACTGGGGAAGGGGCTGTGGTGTGCGTGTTCCTAACAGAACTTGAGTTCTTCTCCCTCAGACCTGTTCTCCCTCTTGGCTTTTAAGATTTTTGTAACATAAGATTTTGGGGTATCATCTTTCAGTTGTAATTAAATTCACGTAACTTTTATCTGTTGGGGATAGAAAATCTACAGGAAAAAGAAGAAAAAGAGGAGAAGAAAGGGGACTGCGCATACTAAATGACAGGGCAAACTCTCAAATTGCCATAGATACAACATTTACATTTTTCAAGGTCATGTGTCAAATACAAATGAAATAATGAACCTTTGTTACTCTGTGGTATCCTGTGCTAGGCAACTTGGGCGTCAGCATCAATACAATGGCTTTGATGAACTGCACTCCTGTGCCCTGCTGCTCTAACCTGGAAGTTAAAAAGGCAGCAATTAAGTTTTCTAAAAAGGAGCAGAAAAAACAGAAAAAAAAAAAAACGGGGCTGTGAGCTGCCAGTATTCTTAATTACAGAATTGTTATTTCTTACAAAAGCAAAAGAAGCAAACAAAATGTGCAGAAGAAAGGTAAATGGCATGGAACAGGGACGTTAATGAAAAGGTTGAATAGGCTGCAACTATGAGATTCACATCTGACCCACAAGACACTTCAAGGAAACAACAAGGTGGGAGTGTGGGGGAAAAAGATAGAGATGAAGGAACTGTTATTTACACTTCTATGATGGAGTGCACAGGAAAAAACACGCATCAAAGCTATTCTTTCAGAAGACACAGGTCTGCATAAGAAAACTCTCCCCAACTTGGAAGATTTATTTTATTCTAAATTATGTCACTGCAGTGAAATCATGCAGTGCCTTCCAGAAAGGCAACTTATAGTTAACTGTATACTGCAAAAGAGGCTGTATATTATAATCCAATTTAGGATATGTTATATTGTATCATTAGAGAACAATTTTCACTTGGTACAGCACAAAATGTCTTAATGGGTTTAAAACACATGCCTCTTTTCCCCTTCTCTTCTCCTCTCTCAGCATGGCATAAAATGAAGCTATGGGTAATATTTCTGTTCTATGTGCCTTCCTGGGAAGTGTACGTTACTGAAAAAGTAATGGGTGACTCCACAGTTGTATATGTTGCAGTCATATTTTGAAACCAGTCATTTCAGGAAATGATTAAATTTTTCAGGCATTTCACAAAATGGCTGTCTCAGTCATTCTGTGAAATCACAGAAAGCTTCACACCTTCAGTGAAGTCAGGGTAAGGAAGCTAGTGTAAGTTAGTAAGGAAGCACCATGTCAAATGCCTCATATCTTGTTACCTGAATTAACTTAAAAAGACAACACATGGGATTATTTTTATAATGTATTTACTTCTAAAGCCATATGGACTTCTTCATTTCTTTCTGAAGTTATTCAGGCATATACACCATCTCCCAGAACCAAACTTATCTTTGTAACTGAGATGACTGCAACATCAGTATCTGTGTGTTCACATCTGCCTGAAGACTGTGCTTCACCAAGATCCCTGCCTGTAAAGCCTGCACTGCCCAGGATCCTTCCTGCTGGCTAGGGAGTCACTGCTGATGAGGGCAGAGGGAAGCATATGGGGCAGGATGTTGCAGGGGGTGATTGGAATGGTGCCCTAGAAGTAAACGGCCACTTAGCTCCATGGTATTGCTGGGTGGTGAATTTGGTTGGTCTCGATGAAACCCTTCAGACAGAGCTTGAGATATAGGAATAGCTCCAGCCTTTAGTTTAGCGTAGCTCCAGTTTCACTGCCTACTACTGTGTCAGACATGGGAGGCAGTGTATCTTCTGAATACATTGATGGAGCAGAGTCATTAGAAAGAGGGCTGAACACTGAAAGCAGATTGTGCTCATTGTGGAGGTGTTTGATGATCCTTGATGGTAGAGAGGTTGAGCTAAACCTACATCTGCGATTGATAGCAAATCAAGCTCCATGTGGTGTGCAGTTTAATCTAGTTTTACAGGTGGTGCTTTTGAGAACAGGACAAAGTGAGTCTCCACAGTCCAGTCAAATGACTTACTGTCCACTATTCATGCTAAAAGCATTTGTTTAATACCCCATTTGGGAGAGCCTTGGCTTTGTGGGCATCTTGCTTTTCCATAAACCAAGCTAAGTGGAGGCCACAGAAGCTTCAGTTCTTGGGTGAGTTCAGCATCAAATTCAGTTCCTTTGTCACTGCAACACAACAAAGGTACAAAGTAGGAGAAAAATACCAAAAAGCTGAAAGGCCAGTTCTGGTGCTCACTCTTTGGTAAGGGCTCAGAGACAAAATTGGTGAGGTGGTCTTGGTACACCATTACCCTCTTGAAATTGCCTTGAGATCAAGCTTGCATGCCAATAAGGCCAGCTTGCCCTTGTGATGAGTATTCCTTGCTTATGGTCAGTTCTACATCAATGCCATTCATCAAGGCCCTCTTTCTCTTCATCTGGAACCCAAGCCAAAAAGATTTTAAGAGCTCAACCGCCTATCTTGTGATGTTTACATATTTCGATGATGAATGCTTTATAACATAAACATGAAGCAACACGTGCTTTTCTGAAAATATACCTGTCTTCAATGCTCAAAAGGTATACAGGAAATGCTTCTTTAGTCCAATGTTTCTTGATTAACTTTTCATGTCACCACCATAGAATTTCATATTTATGAGCAGTTGAGGCAATTCCATAACCAAAGAGATAAATGATGATGATGAGAGCAGAAAGAAAAAAAAAGAAAAGAAAGAAATAAATAGACTGTTCTTTAAAACTTACTCTGCAAGCAGGTCGTACTCAAGTCTTGACTTAGATTTGGGATCTTGCCTTGCTTTTTTGATCTCAGCAATAGTTGCACGGTATTCTTCCCTTGGTACCATACACTTTGGGCACTTCTCATACTTTCTGTAAAGTTCTTCTCTGAAGCTACTTTCAAAATCCAGAGCCATCTCCAGCCATCACTGCAGAACAAGCAAAGGATCCTTATCCAATAACACCCCTTTTCACAGTATGCCTGTTGCTGAGTGAAACAGTCAAATAGTCTAGCAGAATATCCAGCGCGTCAGTCATTTCGTAGAATGCGTGAAACTTTTAGTAATTTTACCAAATGAGTGAGTGAAGGAGTCATTTTGCAAAATGACTGAAAATTTCAGTCATTTCAGGAAATGACTGGTTTCATGATACAGGTAACATATCATGTGCAAAAGGAAAGGTTTAGCCTGAAAGTGGGAAGCAGATCATGTTCCTCAAACCCCCTCTTGTGGCCGTGGGGAATAACGCCATAAAATACCGCATTTTACTGTAATCTTTTGTTTAAAGACTGCAGTGACTGCTCAGGAAAGAAGGAGATATGGGAGCCCTTATTTTACAGTGAAGCATCCTGATGTTTCATATTCTTCCTTGAAAATCTCTGGCAAACGAGTTTGTTTTTTTTTTTCTTAAGTTCTTAAGAAATAGTGCATGGGGTTTGAGTTGGATGCATCTGCATAGATCCAGGACAAAGCAGTTGCCAGAAAGGTTCTGTAGTGATGGATCCACTGACTATTTTATGTCATAGAATCATAGAATGGTTAGGATTGGAAAGGACCTTTAGATCATGTCAGCTGTGACTATTTAATGGTCACACTGTATATGACTTGTATCTAAGTTCAGCCTTTGCTTTGTTTTCTGAAAGCCATTTTAAAGCTTCATAACCTTCAGGTAGAGCTGAAACAAAATGAAAGCGTCCAGAGAACACCTTCTTAGCAGACAGTTAGCAAAGAAGCTTTCACAAATGCTGATAAGGAGCTATTTAAATCCTAGCAGCTTGGACAAAAGGTGCCTATAAGGTAAAACTCCTTATTTTCCTAAGTAGAAACTAAATAACCAATCCCCTGGTAAAGTTTGAATGTGGCTGAAATAATGAGCTGACATTGTAACATATGCCCCATTGTAAGGGGAGACCAGGATAAGGAGAGGTGATTGCGTCATACTGTGAAAATCACCACTTAATTCCAAAGTGCTTTAAAAATAGTGACGCAAATTATGGCAAAAACTTTGGTCAGTGTTATATATCTCTGGTGCTACATTCCTGTTGAAGGAAATCAGCACCTTGGCTTCAGGAAATTGGATGTTGAAGACCCATTTGCAGAAATCATACCACACATCAAGTCTCTGTCAAAAGGACAGTGCCAGAAGAAGAGTAAAAGCCATCAGATTGGATCATTTGATTTGGAACTTACTCAGTACAAGATCAGCACAGGCATCCTCTGTAGGACTTCAGCACAAAAGCCTTTGGACACCATCCAGGTCTGTGAAACCACATTTTGCCAGCATCCCCTTCTTTCCAATTCCTGTGTATTTCCTCTTTCTTCCACTATTATTTAATGAAATTATTTTCAATTAGTTTTTAATTTAATTTAAGTGAACTACAGCTACTTATTTCTGGTCCTTTGTTGTTGTGGTTTGGGGGTTGGGGTTTTTTTTTGTTTTTTGGTTGGTTTGTTGGTTTTTTGTTTATTTAGTGGCCATATAGCTTCTTAAACAGTAGCCTGAGGGAACCTGGTAGAAGTCCATTTTATTGTATGTTATATTCTGGCACACTGAAAGACTACATATTTCAACTACAGAAGTACTTCATACCAAAACCTACAGGAACTGTGTCTGATTTAATGCCAAAGAAAGTGATTGAGCTGCATAACTTAATAAAGACTTACATTTGGCTGAAATACCCTAAGTAGGGAATAATTTAAAGTTATAATCTGGAAAAAACATTACTCTGTCAACAGAAAAGAAAAAAAAAAACAACAATTGGTTGTGCTTTTCTTGATTCCCCCCCCCCCCCGTATAAGGTGTCCAAAATGCTGACCATTCTTAAGTTGAATATATTTCATATAATGCATAAGGGAAATAACTTACTGAGTTTGTGCTACATAGGTTTCTAAATACTAGACTGAAATACATTTTCACATGAAAAATTAACATGTCTTTTCAGAGAAACATTGAAATATTTCATTTTGGAAATGCAACAGTAAAGCAGCTAAATAACGTTCTTTTTCCCCAGACAAAACTGTCATACACAACAAAAAAGTCACAGCATGAATACTGGCCATGCGTTTTTTGATAATTGATACATCAGTAGTATGTTTTTTCCTGTGTCTTTGTGTATTTAGGGAGCTCAAGGTTTGGTTCCTGGCTCTGTCACAGTTTCTGTGAGTGCTTTAGGTCAAGGCAAGGACTTGTAACAGTGACTCTGAATCTGCTTGCGTGTGTCTAAGTTTGAAACCAGTGAAAGTCCACTGTCCTCCATTTCAGTAGATCCTGATGTGCCTCCACTCCCTAAAAATATCTGCCTGTAAGGGAAAATTTGTTAGCTCCTGTGAAGCACCCTCATGCTGTGACAACAGAGAACAGACACGAGGACAACAAGGGCAACTCAGGACTGTCCCAGAGCTCCCCAGCAGGAGCTTTGGACACTTTTCATTCTTTAGCTTACATCATTCTCATATGCAGTAGCAACACAACTTCTCCATGTCGCATCCTCCCCAAATGACCATGAGCCCATGATAGGGCAGGGAATGACCAGGCAGCCTCTCTGGGAGACAGTGGCAGGTGAAGGGGTGGCCTGCCACCTCTGTAGATACTTGGGAATGAGGAGCCCCTGCCCTGGCCTGATCCCCACAGCCTTCTGTGGTCCCTGTTTTACTACGGCTGTGGGAGGTTTTGACCTTACAGTGAGTTATGTGGGTCCTTGAAACACTAAACACTGACATGTCCCTTGACTTACCTTGAGTGGTGGCGTATGTTTCAGGGCTTTACAATGACTAGGCACAAACTTTCATGGAACCTCACTAACATTACACAGCATTAAGGTTTTCTATCCCAACAGTTTTAATTAAGTCAGCCAGCTGATACCATACTTTTAACAACATTAAAACCAGCATTATTTGCTGAAGTGAATGTAGACGCGCAGAGGGGTTAGGTATTAGCAATTACTCTTAAAGCGTTCTCTACATATACACCTACTCTATTGATTTCCAATACTTAATACTCCATAGTGACCAGCATAGAGCTAGCTATACTAATAAAAATACAAGTATATTATTCTTAGTTCCTTAGCCAACATTTGATACATTTATTTTTATTTACCTCATACCAAAGAAAAGTTCTATCCGTAATAAACCTGAGAAGTTACTTTCAAGACCAAAATATTTTGCAGATATATGATTCAAGAAGTAATCTTTTTTTAACATCATTACCTGTCTACTTTATTCAAACATTACTTTTAAAATATGTTTTACTTATTTTGCAGCTCTGTTATATATTTAGGTGTTTTGGACTACCAGCTTGCAGACTGGTCAGTCTCATTTTGTGGTTGTGCCATGCTGAGATGACAATGCTGTTGTGATTGCCTTTCCACAACAGAAGTATGATAGGTTAGCAATTCTTTCCTTTTTCTTTTGCTCACTCCATGAATATATTTCTACTAAATTAAATTATTTTTTTCTTTTCTTTTCTCAAAGATATATAACCAGTGAACTTCTACAGCACTTGACACTTTAGCTGTGGGTGTTTCTGGTTTGTAAGGAAAGGACTGTTGTGTATTGCTTCCTGCATATTCCTCAGGTCTCCCCAATATATTCCTTAGGTCTCCCCTGTGCTTTTGTTTTCAAGGTTTATTATTATGGGGTTGGACTTCAGGAAGGCAGATTTTCTACGAGCACTTAATTTGGGTTGGTCTTAAAGATATTAACTTTTCCTGGAATTCCATCACTGACTTCTGCACTAGCAGCTTCTTGTGAAGGTTGAGTATATTTGAAACTCCTCATTCATCTCAGATACTTTTTAAGTGGTATCTGTGCCCAGAAGGAGCCAGGATGTGGGTTCAAGACCTGTTACAGCTCTTCGCTTGATCCAAGACTCCAGCTCTGGTAGTAATTGCACAACTGACAACAAAAACTGCAATATGGAGTGGACTGTAGGAAGTAGGAAAAAACAGTTTTGGTATTTTCAAATACAAATGTGAATGTGAAAAACCATTCTGAGACAAACTGTCAATTCTGTAGAAAACACAGTATCTGTTTTTCTTAACCTCTTCACAGCAACTGAGAACAGCCAGCTGAAAGTTTTATCATCAGAACAAGACTTAGTGAGTTAAGATTTCCCAACTCCAGATCTTCTAACAAGCATATCAAACTGGCATTATTTGTCTATGGCATCTACTTGCCAGGTAAGAAGATCTTGCAATTTTTCTATAGCAGCTTACAAAAACATTCAGTATAGTCATCATATCTGTTTCTTCTCTTTTAACTTTTACTTCTGTCGTTTCCACGGCTTTAAGTTGTGACACTTTAAGAGCCACACTTTCTCAGAAAATAAGGCTTCAAGGTGCAAAACACTTCTTGAAGATGAGTTCTGTTCCAAGCTCTGATGTTATTCTCAGTTGTACCACCCTGCTGTCCTCCCTGCTGCACCTTCAGTGGTAGACAATACAGAGTCTTCATAAAACATTAGGAAACAAAACATCATGAACTGGATTTACCGGACACTCTGAAAAATACTGAAGACATATTTGCTCAGCAAGAGGTAACCTTTCCTATCAGTTAAAGATGTCTTAAAGGGATCTATTTTGAAACCTCAGCATGTTCAAAATTCCCATTAAAATTGATGAGAATGACTTTGTTCTTACCATTGACAATTCAGGAATCCAATGCTTTAGAGTGTGAAAACAATTGAGTCTCACATAACAAGCGACCCCTGCTGCAAAAAGAAGACTGGAGAATTTACAATCTTCTCAGTCATCTTCCCTGGCAAAGACCAGGTGCTACCAGATGGAAATCAACTAAAACAATGGGAAAAAAGCTGATAATTTGGCCTTCTGGATAAATTTGTTATTTCGGATGATGCCAAAACGGTCAAGTTTTTCTTGGGAGATGGAAAACTATTGAAAAAGGTGAAAAACTTTTTAATTTATTTTTTCTTTTTAATTTTTCTTTATACTTTTTGGTCAAAGTTTTTCAACAAACTTATCACAAGCCTACAAATAGTTTCAGCTGACCTGTCCATACATTTGCAGCAAACAAATCACTCTAGCAAAAGACATGCATCACCTCTGGGAACAATGCAGACTTTTTTCTCCATGCAGCTTTCCTGAACACTAGTAAGCCATTAACCATATTTGCTGCTTCCTGCCTTCAATTACCAAACACAGTGTGCTTGCCAGACCAGATTTTCTGCATGAAAGTATACAACATACATATATTTTTTACAATTCTTATCCTGTTCCAACAACTAGTTTTGCTTTTACCTGAACAAGGAGTGGGACCCATGATCAAGCAGGAGAAACACTGTCTCCACATGCTAAATGCAGAAAGCTTGAAAGAGACATGATCTTCATTTACCTTAGATGGGAAAAGGCATTGTCTAGTCTGGGTAGCCAAATTATAGCACTCAGCCCAATTCTCAAGAGTGCTGAAGTGCATTTTCTTCCTTTATTTTAATTTTAAAACAATACCCATTTTGTATAATTGTACTCTTCTTCAGAGCTACGTTTCAGCAGCAGATGCACTCCAGCAATGACAGATACTTTAAAAAACAATAGGAAAGGTACTTAATTAATTAATGCACTGTTAGAAACCATTCTGGATGCAGAATCTATGGGGGGAAATTATGAACATTTTGTCTCAATGGTTTTTCTGTTTCACAACAATTCTGTAAATATTTTAATTGCACAGCAAAAATGATGCATCCCTGATGAAAAAATAAGAGACAGGCAAAGGAAAAGAAAAAGTGATTTCAACTTCTGTATTATTTTCTCCCCAAAACAGGAGATGTAGCCTGGGGCCAGGCAACTTCAACCTTGTTAACTGAGCCATGAGCATCCTCCTAGGAATGACTAGAATTCATTGCAGGCTCACCAGAGCCCTGTAATGGATTCAGCATTAGGCTTCAAATGCAAGAGTTGAACTCGCATGGGCCTGCAAAAGGCCTGGGTTGAAAAACAGACAAGAATAAAAGCTCTGTGTGCAAACTCTTTTCCCTACATTTAGAATCCATTTACTGATGATTTCTTTTTGTCTTTTGCAAGAAAACCACCTTTTCCAGGATACCTTGGCTTCCTAATTCTATTTAAATGTGAGAAATTATACTGGGGGAGGGAAAGACATATGACAAGGTTGGAAATATAGCTGTGAAACAGTGGTAACACATCACTCCTTTTCTGTTTTGGTTTGGGTTGCTTGTTTGGTAGGTTTTTTGTGCTTGAGGGTGTTTTAAAGCTTTCCATTTCTTACCATAAAAGGCTCCCATTTTGCACATCCTGCTTTGCTGAAATCCAGTGTGGAAGACCTCTGTGTATCTTTTTAGGATATCTGAGCTTTCTGGAAGGCATCAGACTATTCCCTACTAACCTATAGTGTGTCAATGGAAAAATGCCTTATTGTAACTCTCCTGCTTTCATTTTCAATCTGCTCTTTTTTAGAAGTGATAATCTGCTTAGGCTCTGCTGGGTAGGAAGGGAGCTTGGGAGCTCCCATATTACTTCTTGTCCTGCAGGTTCCTCATGTTCTCCTCCCTGATATTTTGTCAGGTCCTGCTGAGAGGGTATCAGAACCTTACCCTAAATCCCATTTTTCACCTGGTATGACACACCACTAAATCATCCCATTTACACAAATCTGTTCTCCAGGACCATTCAAGGACTACCCTCTTCTCAGTCTGGCACTAACTGCAGCATTTGCTGTTCTTTCTTTTCTTAAATGACTGTAAGAAACTGCAGACAACCAGGGAGTTTTCTCTGGGAGGCAAGTTACTAAACATGAATGCTGCAAATATGGGACTCCTAAATCCCTCCTTCTTTCTTTACCTCTCCTTTCCTCCATATTTAAAAGCACGTGAGATGCTGCTGGTCAGCTCTGTTTCAAGGTTATTTGGAAGGTCTTCAGTTTCCCTAGTGTCAGCAACCAGTCATGAATCATATCATTCAGTAAAGGCTGCCTGTTGGCTAAAAAATTACAGGATACTCTTTTCAGACTCATCCAAAACACCACCACAAAGTCTAACACTAAATCCCAGTGATAAGCAATAGTTGAAATTGAACAACGTGGATGTCAAAATCTGTTGGACCTCTACAAAGGCAAAACCAGTGCACTTTGAGGAACACTGAAATAGTAACACCAGGGGAAATAAGTGTGTAAGCTGTCTGACCTCTTCCCCCTGCCCCTCTCCAATTCCTCTCTTTCTCTCTTCCATCCCCAAAGGAAGTTAAAGATGTTTTTATAATGTGGATGATAGAGACAGCTGATCTGCATAACGAAGCTGAAAACAACCTGCTTGTGTTGAAGCTCCTCCTCTGCATGTTACATGCCAGCAGAGATTGCTGAGAAACAGAAGGAGAGCTGCAATGCAGCATTTTCCTTTGGAACTTTGCAGCTGTATTACAGTTCCAAGCACACCACGAAAAGACTTTTGTTTACAGTATTTAAATTCAATTTGAATGGTAGCTGTTAAATATAGGCAGATGAATCACTGCACTAGCACTTTAGTGCTCACCCACTCTAAGGCTATTGTGCTTAACTGAATTACTTCATGTTCTCATACAATTCATTTTCCTATTGTTTATGGTAGTGCCTGTCTCTAATAATTAGTGTCCCTTAATACTTAGCTATCAGTAGTCCTTAATACTCATCTAGAACTAAGATGCTTGGGTGAAAAAGCAGAGTCATAAATGAGCTCAAAATATTGAAGAACAGAATGCTAAGTAGGAGTGATAAGGCCAGTAACCTCAAAAGAGGAAGAGGGTGTAACTTTAAGAAAAATCCATATTGAAATAAACTGTTCTTTAAGCACAGCAGTGTTATTTCCTAATAATGGTCACAGTTTGTCTGCTTCCCAAACTACAATGTCATTAGAAGGTCACTTGGGATGGCAGTGTCTTTCCTCCAAAAGTCAAAGCTGGCAAACATTTGGTGACTCCTTTCCCAGACAGTGAAGTAACTGCCTTTTCTCCTTCAAGTCCATATTGCTTTAACATTATCTAAGCTCAGCAAGACAGGGTGTTATGAGGTCACTTCCAATATGCTATTCTGCATCCCAAGCCCCAAAGCACTGTTCCAATTTACATCAACTCCAAATAACCTGGAAAAAGTTAAGCTATTGGTCCAGCTTCTCTCCTCCCAGCCCCTCCATAGAGGTATTAGTTTAATGCACCAAAATTTCCATTACAGGTTCAAAACATTACTGTGGTTGCAAGTGAGGAGAATAACAGTGCTCTTAGATTAGTTCCCCATGGAAATAGTCACCAAACCAGTCAGCATAATTATCAGACACCGGTGAAGAAAAATTCAGGATGAAAAATATACCAGTGACAGTGATAAAATTCAGCTGATGAAAAACTCTGACAGAGCTCTAGGGGAAAGCTATCCCAATACTCTTGCTTTTGACATGATATGAAGATAATTCATACAGAATTATATTTGCACAAGGTTAGTAATAAGAAATCTCAAATTGGATTTCTGCTCTGTTTTTAAAAAGCAACTTCCTACATGCTGGATTTAACTGCTGGTTTCAATAAAGCCAGGATTTAACTTTCATTGACTGTGATGCAGCCATTTCTCCCCAAGCCTAAAAAATACTTAACTTCCCACACATGTGCACGAACACAGAAAACAGAACAAAAGAGCAGCAACTACATATTCACGTCTCTTCTAACATCTTACATCAATTGTGCCTTACAAAATGATGCTGCAAGCATGCTTTGCACCAAGCTTTCTCTGAACCTTTGAAGCTATAGTACACAGCATTAAAGCAATTGCAGACAGCTATGACTATCACAAATTATAGAAGCATCTCTCCCCTTCATCTTTCTCCTGCCATTTCACTAGAAAAGGCAGTTTTATGATAGGCCCTTATTTGAATGATCATCCTCTGATTTTCTGCATCTTCTGTTGCAATTGACTGAAGACCAATCAGTTGTTGATACATACTCATTGTGAATGTTAAACTCCGTCACGACAGAAATGGGGATAGATTTCTCTATTAGCTGCGTACATAGCCCCAAATAGCAGCCCCTTTTCCCTTGAAGTACCTACACATTGCTGTACTGCAAATATTAAAAAGCAGTGAGTTATTTATTGCCCAGTCAAGTCCTCTCACTCCTGAGCATGACAAACTCTATTGCATTGCCTGAACTGACCTCTGATGGAACAAAATTAATCACTCTTTCCACAAAGATGTGCAGATATCCAGAACATGGGATCTTCCTAGATATTTTATTCCTTTGCTGCATAGAGTGCTGAACTGTGTAATCCTTAAATTACTGACTGCTGAGCAGGTTTAGCAGGGGAAGGATCACTTTTTATGTTCCTGTATGCTTCCCTAAGCATCTGCTCTCACCCACTGCTAGAAGCAGAATATAAGGCAAGAAAGACCCATAGCTCAACCTCCATCTTGTGATTATAATCACCGTTTAAATTCACAGTACAGTTTACATACCAGAATTTGCAGCTAATTTATTCTGGCCCATGCTGGGAAGAGAAGGTATTGCAAGTCCCCCTCTTGTCCAACAGACCCTTCCAACCTCTGGCCCCACACTTATACCCCCAGAATTCAGGTAGGGCATGCTGGTGGGGACACACATGAACCCCACTCCTGGCAGCAGTCCTGCCCCATTAAGTGCAGATCACTCCTTTGCAAAGTTCAAACCCCTGTTTTCTGCAGCCGCAGCATGGAGCCTAGAGCTTCTTGCTGTGCCATGGAGATGATGCTGTTCTTTTCTTGAGGTAACAGAGCTCATATGAGCCCTAAAAGCTTCCTTCAGACCCACGAACCACATCACAGTTAGGGTCAGGGGAGACATCAAGTTTCAGATGTACAGAGGAATACTCTGGATTTGGGGGTAGCCACTTGGACCTATCTGAATTAATACAGCCACTGCTCAAATGCTGAGAAATTTTAATTCTCACAAGGCTGCTCCTTACTTGAAACTATTCAACAAATGTTTTCTGCAACTGTAATTCATCCAATTGATTGTTTGTAATGTTTGGTTTTGACTGCTGATTTCAGTACAGGGAGAATTCTCCTTCCCAGTACTCATTTGCATCTGTCAGCCTTGCAAACAAGCGTATATTAGTTGTCAGAACATTCACAGGAAAATGTAAGAGGGACAAATCCATACTTCCCAATTGCCTGAAAAACATACACTTAAAATCACCTTAAAATCACCTGTGACCACTGGTTTTATCCAAACAACTCTCTGAACCCTGACAACTGCAGAGATATGCAGGGTGGAGTAGCTGGGAAACATTACCACCTTAGGATAACCATAGTGCCAGTGATGCCTTATCATTAGTGGAAAATGAAAATTCATCTACAAAAAAAAACAAAAAAAAAAAAAAAAAAGAAAAGATTACATAGATTACATTTCACTGCTTTGGAAGTATTTAATATGCTCTGTTTTGCCAAAAGCATAACTGCCTGGAAACTAGACTCAGCACATGCATTAGTGGACTCTGACCTTGCCAGATACTGGTCATCAGCTGCAGTGTTGGGCTTTTATTACAGAAACCTTCCATAGTCAGCTCCACTGAGAGAGAAGGACCCCAGTGGTAACAAACCTGTCTTCACCTGTCTTCCCAGCCTCCAACCTGCAAAGTCCATAGACTAGTGAAGAGTGCCAGAAAAGCAAGGACGTGTGCAAACAAAGTGATGGACAGCTTGATTAGCATGGTCACAAGACTGAAAAAACGACAAACTTCATAATTATTCCATGCTCAAATGCTACTTTATCCTTTTATGTCATTGCAATTAAGCTGCAGATTACTCTTTAATTTCCTTAAATGGGACAGCATTTCACAGAAAATGGCTGTCCTCCTGGACCCCTGAACTCTTCTCTGAGGTGTATGTTGGTGTTAATAAAACAGTATTAAATTACCCTGCAGTAGCAATTACTCAACCTCAGACCTAAGCTGTAAATGGCACTAAAGGAAGATTCCCTCTACCAGATATTAGTCCATGTTTTTAATATCTGCAGCACTGTTGATTGGACTTAGGTTTTGCCTGGCTTTGACTCCTAATTTGTTCTACTATAGTTTGATCAAGAATAGGAATGATGGGGAATGTAAGAGGAGAACAGCATGTTCTGATCAAGCAAGAGGCAAATTCAGAAGGTCTTTATTCCATTTGCAGAAAGTTCTGCCAATGAAAATACATAACAGCAAAATTTAATCAAATCAATATAACCTAATAACCTAATATACAGGTATCAAGTCCAGCTGTATAATTTAAGGCAGCAACTTTCTCTGATTAAGTGGTCAACTACCTGGAAAAATACTGACATTTTCAGTAAAACTCTTTGACATGAGATAAGCTAAAGATGCCCACCTTTCTGAAATGCAAATAAATAACAACAAGTAAACACAGGCAAATACTGTATAATAGAAAGACAACATCAATGGAACTGGATGCTTTGACAGGACAATGATAATCTTCTGACAACCTGAGTTTCTTTGTTTCCTGGTAAATTTCTAATATTCAGTTAAACTAAAGACGCCATTGTAAAAGCCTTGAGATTGCTTTAAAATTGTATGTTTCATTAACCTGTGTTAGGGCACAGATGTGCCAGACCTTTAATTCTTCACTCAGAAGGAATGAAGATATACCTTACACAGAGCTGCTCCATCACTTAGCCAGGAGCAGCTAGTTCTACAGTGCAGCACAGGCCAAATAATAATAAAAATTCACACTTCTACTCCTTCAACAGTCACAAATTTCAGGAGGTAAAAATAACACACTTGAGATGCATTAAATGCTCATTAAAATTAATGAGAATGATGTGATTCTTACAAAAAGTACAGCATTGTCTAGTGAAGGAACTGTTTAGTCTCACAAGTGAACTGAGAGTGTTAAGAAGTCTGGTGGTACCAGATAAAATACATGACAAAGCTGTATAGAAAAATTCACGTGGCCACCTGGAAAAAGAAAATCACATTTCTGTCAGCTCTATTTTATCACAGATTTTGTTACAGTTTCCATGTATATTGAGAGCAGTTTTCACAAACCCAAGGCTTTGTCATTTTTCTTTTTTTTTCCCCTACTTTTCCCTTTCATGCAGCACAATCTCTCCTCTATATTGCATGGCCTAATTTTACCTCTTTGCCCTTGAAATTCTGTAGTCATTAACAGGCAAAACAATGACAAAAAGTAACAAAAGTACCATGCTATGGTTCTCGTGTTTGGATGTAGGTATCAATAACTTTCACTCTGCTCCAATTTTGAGCACTATTTAAACTCTCAGATTAAAGAACCAGTAAAGAATAGCACAAGTATATGAATTTCTCAAGGGGAAAAGTTAAGATCAGAAGTAGAGGGTTCCAGGACTGTGGGTAGCATCTTAAAGGCATAAAGGAGAGTTGACTTAATATTAAAAATGTTGACTGTAAGCACAGATCTTTAGAAATCCTCTGCAGAATTCATTTTAACTTGAGATTTTGGCAAAAGTGAACGCATTGTGAGAATTCTAGAACTCGCAAGTCGTGCAGACATCCAGTTTCTTTCTTATGGCCCTGCTACAGTTTGGAAAACTACCGCACTAAAACAGCAGCAGACAGAGTGGAGTTTGGGTTAAAGAGGAGGAGAAGGGGACTGCCCCTGTTGAAAGCAGGGAGGTGCTATGGGTATTTTAGGTCACTCCTCTGCTGCCTCTCCCACTGTTTGTCTGGTCTGTTCAGCCTGGGATTTCACAGAGACAAGGGCCCTCTCTCACAATCTGTTTATAGATTGATTAGTTCAAATAATGCCATCTCATACAGGCCTCAAGGTACCAATTAATATAAAAAGTAATAAATGGACAAAGACTAATTCCATTCAAGTTAATCTGTGCTTAACAGGAGGTGGATTTACCACAAAGAGTTGTTTTCTAATAAATATAAACCATGGCAATATGAGAGAGAGTCTGGCTGTTTACTGTACTTCCTTAATGGCAATAAAACAGTATTAAAACAGAGTCAAGTCCTGTTAATTTGTGATGCAGTGAGAACATTAATTATAAAAGATGTAAAAGAACAATAATTCATTTGGAAAAAAAAACAAACCAAAAAAACAAGCCCAACTCCCAGAAATACAAAATAAATCTACTTTCTGTAGAAAGGATTGAAATGTTTTAAGCATTGCAGTGGCATAGCCTGTATGTTTTACCTAAGGCAGGTCTGCAGTAATTGCAAAAGCTCAGGCTAGACTGCAGCCAGATTAATCCTCTCTCTCCTTTGAGTCACTAAAGTGTCACTACAGATTTACATCCTAAGGTGCTGCCTTTGGACAGTCCCACCATATAGCTGACAGCCCAGCAAGAAAGGACCCTCAATAACTGGATCCCTGAAAGAGAAGCATAATGTTCAATTGATCAAAAACGTCAGAAAGCCTGAGGAAAACTGGAAAAAAAAACAAAACAAAAGCCAAAAACAAACCAAAAAACAAACATCAGCAAGTAAGGTTTGTTCAAAGCCATATGGAAAATTACTAGATTTGGCCATTGTCTTACTAGGATATTAGACTTTATATTAAATTTCAAAAGCTGTATTATCATTCATGTCCTGACAACAGTGTAATGAAAAAAATTAGGAAAAAATCCAAATGTAAATAAAATAATACTTTATTATTAAAATCCATATGGGAAGAAGGAATGATAAGAAGTGCTTATTTTCAGTCTTTCTGACATTTCACTTCTCACTCTTTAGTATTCATTTACCTTAACTAAAGCCAAAAATAAGTTGCTTTAAAACACTAAATTAATATATGCTAGTCAACTTCTGTGTAGGAAAACAGGTCACAGAATGCAGTCCCAGCCCACTAAATCTGCTTCATGCAAACATGTTTCTTTTCCACTTTGAATCAGTCCTAAGATTTTCAGGAGATATATGCAATAAATGCCCTTGCATCAGCATTTCTGAGCTCCTATTGTTTCAAGAAAGGCATGAATGATATAAAAGATACAACTTTGCAGGACCAGGGCCAAACTGCCTATATGGATATGAAACATGAAATCACATTATATACATAATGAAGACAGATGCATACAACTAAAAACTCTGAAAGAAAAGAAGAAAAATGTTTTCTCTGATCTCTGCATTTTTAGTATAAAAATTCCTGTCTTCCCAAAAGAATGCAAATGAAGTGCTTTTTTGCTTTGACAGCTTTCCTTAAAATACTTTTTTTTTTTGTTTCAGATTCTAAGGAAGGAGGAGAGAAAGGATTGTCTTCTGCTTTTTTGATTTTTTTTTTAATATTTCTTACTTGATAACTCATTTTTAAGCAAGGAGTTTGTGACAATGGGAGTGAAATTAAAACCATCATGGGGACATTATTTTTCTTTTTTTCAGAATTTCATAGGGCTTTAAAACTAATGCTCTAAAACATGTTATTACCATACAGTAACGAAAAAAATTCATTCTTTTCAAGAAGCCTATATACATACTCCTGTGTACAGCATTCATAGTCACGCATGGATGTAAGCAGCACCATGGTTAACTTCTGTATTGCTTAGAAATTATGGCCACAAGTCTAGGATTGAGATTGATGAAAGTCAGCACACAGAGCATCTGAACAGTCAATAGGAAATGATGCTGGGCAGGGAAGGGGTAAATCCTGTTTTCTTCCTACCTGAGTGCTCTCCTACAGCCCTGGGTTCCCACCCACAGCTCCTGTCTGCAGGTCTTGCACTGTGTGGAAGAGGCTCTCTAATATTAACATGCCCTGAGAAACCATCCCTGGAAATGTGACTGGCACCTGAGACCCCAGGCTGATAAGCCAGGCTGCCTCTGGCCTGTTCACATGTGGAGATACCTTCGTTTGTCAGTCCCACAATTCTGGCTTCCTAGACTGTAGAGTGGCCTACTGCGAATAAAGAGTGGAGAAAAATCCCAACCTAGACTAGAGAATAGCTCAGTTTAAGACATTTCCTTAGAAAGAATATCTCATAAGCCACGAAGAAACTTGCACATGTGCCTTCTGCCTTAACCAAGATGCTACTTGTGTATACTTTATCACCATTGTCACATGCAGCTAAGGCAATCCTGATTTTAGTAATCAATGGGTTATTAGAAAAGACTCACGATAACTTTGTATATGCTTTTCCTTGAGTCATCTAAATTGTTGACTTAAGTATAAGGCTACAAAAATGCTCTTGAAGAAGTAGGTTCTGCTACTTCAGCTGTGTTAACACAGCACATGCAGTGGGTGCCATTATTCTTAAAAGGCCATAAAGGATCCAACCACTTAGAGAAATTAAGTGACATAGCCTGGCTCTTGTTCAAGCACTAAATATGAGAAGCCTATGGCCTTGCATTTTGTATCTGTCCTGCTTAAATGGTGGAGGTCAACAGCGTTGGACTAGGTTCAACTAAGAAATTAATGTTTGCCATTTTGGTGCCAATAGAAAGAGAAATACAGCAAAACCATCTCCGGTTCTAACATCTTATTAGTCCTGCAAATAAAATGAAAGGGAAGACAAAGAACATCCCTAAGTGTTTCTATGGCACATAGAATTTATTTCTGACTTCATTGAGCCTCTAATATGCAGTGGTTGCTCTGCTGATAAAAATGCCTACCTTGTGAATATCACTACAGTATGCACAAGTTAGTACTACTATGTAAATTCACTTTTTGCCAATTATTTCTCAGTCACTGACTGAAAATGTGCATCTTTTCACCATGTGGTCCATGTGAGATAACTTACCCACAGTGAAAGAGGCACTGACAACTCACAGACAGGTATTAACTGCACAGGAACTGACCTACAGGGACACCATGCACTATCTGACCTCTCAGTAACTTGCTTACTGACCATGATTTTAAAACTGAGTATTGGAGAGAAAGTACTTCTCTACCACATTTCCCTGCCATATTATTAAACAGGAAAGGCAATAACCATTCAGGATGCATATGCCTCTTCCTATTTTCTCCAAATTGTTTACCGTAGAAGTTAAGTACAAGACCTATGTCACAGTAGCAGATGAATGTGATGGCAAGCATTGCAGAGTTTAAATATATATTAATACTTCCTACTGGTGCTGAGAAACTAATGATAACTTGATTTGCTGAGCACTATGGGGGACACTTCTAGTGACCATCTCAGTACTGCTGCAGCAAGCTCGGCATTTTGCAAAATCAGAAACAAGAAATCATTCTCATTCCACCTTCCCTTCCCAGTCTCTGAGGTGATCAAATGCAGATGAGGACAAGAAGGAGCAAATGCAAAAGCCAAATGATTACTAAATATTGACAAAGGTGAAAGCAGAGCACATTTAACACCAAACTTCTTTGTCTACTGAAAAAAAAGGCCTATCTATATAGGAATGGATCGAAGTCCGCTGGGCTTAAACCACAACAGGAAGATACTGACTTTCAGTACGATCATCCCTAAAAATAGCAATTGGCACAATCTTTCCCTGTTCTTAAGGGAAGATACTATATCTCACCTAGGTGAGATACCTATTTTTACAGTATCTAAAATGCCAAATTAGGAGCCATCTGTCACAAAATCAGCAGCATGGAAGAGAAGGAAGAGACTGGGCTCCCATATGCATCCACATGGCCTTACCACAAAAGCCAAACACGTGAGATGACATGCAGCATGCAGGCCATCCTTACTTATCTTTCTACAAATAAGTACCTCTGTCTCTCAGAACTCCTCAACGTAACCACTTTCACTGGACTCTAATATAAGGTGTGTGGCTGCTGTTCTGTATGACATTTCTTCCATATATGAAAAAGACTGTAGAAAGAAGTTGTATCAGACCGTGGCAAAAAAAAATATCTTTCTCGAATTTCCAGAGGTCTAGTATTATTAATAAGAATAATAACGGTAATCATCATACAGGATATGTGTACTTTTATTTATTTCATCTGAATAGTCTACTATGGTTTCCCCAAGACTGCCAATATAGCATTCAAAGAGCCAGTTCAATTACTGAAGTATTTTCTATTAAAGTAGAAGCAATATACTTCTCAAAGAAATCATCTATTATTTATAACTAAAAGGCAAAGAAATGTCTAACCCACAATGTTTTTACAAAATCTAACAGCTGAACTGCTAGGTTGTAAACAGAGCCATGTTAATGGGCTCATCCGATAACAAATTACTTAAAGATAGCACAGAAACAACAATGGTAGATGTTAAAGTGCTTTAATAAAATCATGAATTCAAACCATTCATGAGAAAATGTTAGACATGCAAGTGAAAATTTCCTCACTTGTAAGCATTACAAAAATTTCTGATGTGGGATTAAAGTGTACTTCATTGCCTCCCTGCCTCAAATTCTTACTGTAGCATGACAGAGGAGAAGGTCTGATATTTATTGACTCCTTCTATAACATGCTACATATATAAGGTGCAACAATCAATACCTGCCTCACACTGAGGAGAGAGGAACTTCAGTCCTGTTTTATAGGAAGAAAACAAAGTAGAAATCTATAAATCTTAGCTAAGATGCAATGGTAAAGGTTTTTGTCACTCATATTAGCCTAAGTTTAGGCCCATTCTAACATATTGTGCTCAATAAAAATCCAAGGTTATGGGAGGTTTATTGAAACTGTTAATTTTCATTAACAGGAAGAAACTGAGCTAATTCCTTGGAGTCTGCCCAAATAAGATGACTATAACGCAGTTCCTGGAAAAAGCCTGGGTGTAGCAGTACATTGTGGGAGGCAAGACCTGCCCCTAAGATTCTCATTTGTCTCTAAATACTTCAACCTCTAAACAGCAAATGTGAAAACTTAGAAAGGAAAGCCTGGAAGGGGCCTCCAAGCTTCTCCTGGTTCATCCCTTAGCCTACTACTCCTGCACTACTTCTGACAGATGGCTTCCCAATCTTTTACAGACTCCTTACAACAAGTTCTTATGGATTTTCAAGAAAGCTGCTTCCCAAGCCTAGCTATTCTTATATTTTTTACAGTCCTAATTGAAGCCTCCCTTGTTATAACTGAAAATCATTACTACTTGCTTTACCCATACAGGAAAAAGCAACTGGAACTCTAATCCCTCTCAAGAAGCTTTTCTCCTTTTTTTTTTGTATTTGAAGACACAAATGAAACCCAGATTATTCTCTGGAAAGCATATTTTCTTGACATTAGCACAGGCACTTTCTAGAGAACATTTTTCCCACTCTCCTTTAAACTCTGTCTTGTCAGTCAGCATCTTTTGCAAACACAGTGACCCAAACAAAAAACACACTGTTCATCTTGCAAGACCACACCTAGCAGACAAGATTGATACCTCCCAGAACATTTGCAGTTTTTTTACAACAGGTAGTTTGTTGATTCATGCAGTTTGCATCCACTATATCCTGTGGATTAGCTTGTTCTTTCCCTTATATTTATATGGCTGATTATACATGCTTAAAATGAGAATCTGAAGAATAGAATTGTACCTTACTTTTCCCTCCAGCTTAATTCAAATTCTGATTCTCTCCTTCAGGACATTTCCAGGTCTTTCCACCTCGATGTCATCCATAGATTTAATAAACATAGTTTTCATTCCATTAGCCACATAACAAATCAAAACATTCAGCAAGTTGAAACTCAGGACAGGAGCAAAACAACTTTCCTACCCAACATAAACGCAATGTTGTAACTTGCAAACAAGCTACTCTAAGCACAATTTTTCATTGTTACACCTGTATTATAGTAGGTTTTTCCAGAATGCGAATCTATAGCTTAATTGTAAATACCATGCAAGCCAACATCAGAAGCTATTGTTTTCTCTCTCCCAGAATGCTTGTCACTTTAATAGAAAGCTATTAAACTGATTTGATGCACTTTGTTCCCAACAACCCTCCATGATGACTGCACCGCATCTCATAAATTTCTAGGTACTTGCAAATAACTATTATAATAATTTTCTGTTTGTTTGTTTGTTTTATTAGGAATTGAAATTACATTCGGTTTTAATTCACAAGCTCCTTCTCCACACCTTTTGAAAACAGAAATCTTACTTGTCTTTCGCCAGACTTCTAAAACCTCAACTACTATTCATGAGGTTTCAAAGGTAACCTTTCACTTTTTGGAAATTGCTTTATCTTGCTTTTTAAGGAGCTTTGGATAAATGCTAGATAACTTCAAATAGGATGGATCTAAGTCTTCTGAGTACTCTCTAACCTGTACTTTCTTCATGACTGAGAAAAGCTTGTGGTTTATCATCCTTTTTTTTTAACTGTAATAATAACCTGAGCACAGTCCTTTTCTGGTGAGAACTAAAACAAGGGACTCCAGAATTTCAGGCTCCCTCACATTTGATAGCTTTCCCTCTGTTTTGAGCACTGGAAACATTTTTCCTTGACTGTCTTCTTACTGACAACATAGGAGAAATTCTTGTCACCTTTGTCAGCCCATGTAATATGCATCTTGATTTATTGATCTTGCTTTTTTGCCTTTTTCCTTATAAGCAAATCTTATTGTTTTATATTATCTTCAGCAACTTGATCTGTTTTCCATCTATGCACAAGTCCTTGTTTTGCTCAAGGTCATAAAAATACTCAGGAGTTGGCCACACTTGCTTTTTGACTCTAAGTCTATCCTCCCCAGCTTTCACTTGTAGCCTCAGAGTACCTTCTTTGAAGTTCTGCTGTCTCTCTTAAGCAACATTTTCCTGAGACTTATTTTCTACAAAATCTTATCAGTTAGTTTTCAGAGGTGACAATGTTTTCCTTGCTTTACCTCTGTAAGTTGCTTCAGATTGTTTGTACAGGAGTGCATCATAAATCACCGAGAAATATTGACTTATGATTTTTTAAGACTTTGTTATAATGTTTTGCCAGTGATAAATGTGGCTATTTTTTGGTTTGGCAGATTGCCAGTGGACAAAAAAAAATAATAAGTGCTTTCTGGTTTTGGGTTTTTCTAAAGTCTACTTTTTACTCTCTCTATAAAAACTAAGTTTAATGTTTTTAACCATTGTGTTACAGAAATGATTATGAGCAGGGAAACAGCATAAGAAGGGATCATTTGGGTGGGTAGAAACAAGTACCCTCACTCTCCCTCTTTCTTTGCCCACCTTCACAGACATCATGCATTTTTATAAGGTTAAGGAACAGCTACTGAGAGGCATAAAAGCAGCTTAAACCACAGCAAGGAAAACATATTGCATGAGCAGCTGAAGCTAAAAATGGACTCGTGCAATCAAATATATTCCCATAGACAACTCAGGAATACAAGCAGCTCTCAGGTAGGCTGCAACAGTCCCTTTCACAGTGTCATCTATACTGCTACTGGGCAGAGCAAGCAAACACCTCCAGTCAACTCAGGCTTTTGGTACAGGCGCACAGAAATCCACCCCAGGAATTCTGCAGCATTTCAAGGTCAGTCTCTGTGGCACGGGCAAGAGATTTCTGCAGCAAACGTTCATCAATCCTGCGGCTGTAATAACGCGTTGCCATCTGCAGCCCCACACCCCCTGAATCCCCTGTCAGCTGCTGCCGAGTTGGAGGAGCCAGGGCTTTTCGTAATTCCGCTGTCACACGCACGTGCTGCCCGGTTTCTTTAACTCTTTCTCAGCACTCTGCTAATGAAACAGGCACAAAACCCCCAGACGCACAGAGCTCAAGAGGAAATGTAAAGCGATCTGAACAGCAGAGATGAGTTCTCACCGGTCCAGACATTGCCAAGCGCCAGCAGGATGGAGAGGGGACTGGGAAGGTGGCAGTGCCATATGCCCACCACACAGAGCAAGCAGTTATAGATGCAGGAGAGGCTGCTGGATCCCCAGGGCCCGTTGAAGCCAAAAGCTGGAATCAGTCTGTGAGTCACTACCCAGACAATTCTGTGCTGCCAGGTTCAGTCTCCAGTGGCATATCACAACTGAAAGAGAGAGAAGAAAACCAGTGCTACAGCAACGTTTGTTGACTCTTCCCAATTTCTGGTGTTTCTCTTAACCAAAAGAGAGAGAGAGGAAAAAAAAAAAAAACAAAAAACAAACATTTTCTTCTGTTCAGATCTCCTTGCTTGTGTTTCTAAGCCCTCAAGCAGGCACAGACTACCTCAGGTTGATTTCTAGTGCAATGTGCCCTCCTGAAGCTCAGAGATGGAAAGCTTGCCTGCTTCCCTGCCGATCCTGCAGAGCTTGAGCAGCAGCACGTAGGTTTTGCATAACCTTAACCCAGACCACTTTCACTCCAGGCTCACAAAGCTGATAGCTCTGTGCTGTCAAAGGCTGATAGCTTTTTTGTAGCGATCCTACAACTTGCCATGAGCTCGTGGTGACAGAATTGGAGGTGGGCATGAAGGTACAAGGCTACTATTCAAAGCCACAGCCAAGCTCAACTTTCCTTAAAATTTTGATGACTGCAAAGACGGCTGTTGATGACAGGGGGGCAGTTTGGGACATGGACACTCATAAGACAAAAAGAAATGGTTCACGTCTGTCTCAAGTCAGTAATGGGTCCAAGATCTGCCTGTTCTGAGGACATCGTCCACAGGCAGCAATTCCATTCAGCTGTATGGGAGCAATTCCATCCATCATCCACTGCGATTTCCAGTGCTTCCACACTTGCATCAGTCTGGCAACATTCAAAACAAAACCTTTTGCAGGATTGGTGAAACCTCCTAGCTGACATTACCAACACAAGCACAGAGGTGCAGAAAGATAAGCAAGGGAGAGCAGGAAGCCCTGTTGCTTCACAATAAGCAATTCTGTTTTCAGAGCATTACTTTAGTCTTGGCTGGGCTTTTAAATATGGGTGGGTACTTCAAGTTTTACTACACAGCCAGTTAATTTCAGCTTGGCCACTAAATACACAAAGTTTAACAGCATCATTGCACTCTCCAGCTCAGGTGGCTTTGCCTTATAAACCACTTGTTTTTCAGTACTACAGAGAAAGAAAACAAGGAAAAGTTTCTTTTAATAAGAGCTCTTAAATATCAGAAATCAAATGCCATTTAGGGCAAAGTATGCTAACCAAATTCTTCAAATTCAGGTATATAGATATAGATATAGATATAAGACACGATCTGGGCTAAACGGTCTCATTTTCACATACCTCTAGGTTTTCTTCGGTTACTGAACATTCTTTTCTTTTCAACTTGATGCCAGTTCCTGAAATAGCATATACTGGTAGTAAATTCTCCTGAATTATCATACCAGCCATCGCAACTGATCAATTTAATTTTGACTGATATGTTAAAGTGATTATATAGGGACTAGGGTCCCAAATGTAATTGAATTTCAATGGAATTGTGGCACTTAGTTCCTTTCAACATGTAGAAGATTCTAGACTTAAAGACTAAATATTAAAGCTGCTTGGAAAAAAGAAAAGATTGCTACAAGAAAATTCCAAACTACCTTCAGTTCATTTCAGAAAGTTCTCTCCAATTTACATTGTTTTTCACCACATAAGAAAGATGACATTCAAAAGAGAAAATTCTAAGGAAGCAGGGCAAGTTTTTATTGAGTATGATTTGTGAAACATTTGTTTAGCAGAGTATACAAAGGCCAGTAATTTTTACATTTTTTATATAGAATTCTGACCCACTAACAAAAAAAATAACAGATACCTGTGATTAAAATGAATTTAAAGGTAAGATTAAATATTTAGTGATTAATATAATATGCCTTTCTAGGATTGTAGGTGTTTCAGAGCTTTCTTTTTGTACCATGTGAGCTGATGCAGATTAACACGGGGTTTTTGGCACTTAAGAAAATTGAAAATAATTAATCTGTAATGGCATTGATGGAAAAAGTGTTCAAAATGTCAATAAAAGTGCTGCTTTAACAGTACTTCAAATATTCTACTTACGCAACTTAAGAGACACATTATCTGCCAGACTACACACTTTTCCATTAAGATCTATGAAAATCTGCAGGTGTTTAATTACTTACTCTCCCATTGTTCCCTGGCTGCAGCAGGAGTAGTTTGAGCACCACCATGTAAAAATTAATGTGCAATTTAACATAACAGTTATGCAGATGAAATGAAAACTTTCCCTAGTTTCTATTTTGTATGAAAAGCCTCACACAAATAAACCACAGGTTGCATTTCACCAGAAAGAGTTGCTTAAATATTTCCATTCATTACAAAACATTTCTGATTTACAAAAGGAGTTCAGTATCACTATTGCAATAGTCAACGTAAGACCATAAAATATCTGAAAAAATACTACGAGGAAAATTACACCTCATGAGAACAGTTTAAATACATGCTCTTCTTCCCCAAAAGGAAGCTGTTCAATAAAGTATTGTTTCAGGAAATTACTCAAATTTTCATGGAATCAAAGCATGAAGTCGGAAGCGACTTCTAGAGGGCATCTGGTGCAGCCCCCTTGCCTAAGCAGGGCCACACAGAACTAGTGACCCAGGACCATGCGCAGGTGGCTTTTGAACACCTTCAGGGATGGAGACTCCACAGCCCCCTTGGGCAATCTGTGCCAGTGCTCGATCACCCTCACAGTAAAGAAGCATTTCCTGATATTCAGAGGAAACCTCCTGTGCTTCTGTTTCTGTCCATCACCTCTGGTGCTGGCACTGGGCATCACTGAAAACAGCCTGGCTCTGTCCTCTGTGCACCTTCCCTTCAGGTTAGATCCCCCTGAGCCTTCTCTTCTCCAGGCTTAGCAGCCACAGCTCTCTCAGCCTTTCCTCACAGGAGGGACATTCCAGTCCCTTAATTATCCTGACCTCTAGTCACTGGATTCCAGCTAGACTTTGCACCACTGATCAGCACCCTCTGGGACCAGCCATTCAGCTAGTTTTGAATTCGTCCCGCTGTCTGCTTATCCAGCCCACACATCAACAGCTTCTCTATAAGGATCTTACGGGAGACAGTGTCAAAGGCCTTACTGAAGTCCCTGTAGAAGAAATCCACTGCCTGCCCTGCATCTACCAGGCCAGTCACTTCAACATAAAAGTTTATTGAGTTGGTCAAGTTAAAGGTCAACCATGCTGACTACTGATGATGATTTTCTCTTCCTTAATGTGCCTGGAAATGGTTTCCAGGACTAGCGGCTCCATCACCTTCCCAGGGATCAAGGTGAAGCTCTCTGGACTGCAGTTCCTTGTTGAAGTCTTTCTAAGTCTTTTCTGTTAGAGTTTCATCAATGTCAGAAGGACTCAGACAATACAGTTGGATGTTTTTGGCCAAGGACCTTTATCCTGGGCTTGAACAAAACACAAAGAAAATCAAGAACTTTGGGATTTCTTCTGGCCTTGGTTCAAAGTCAAACCAACTTTTTTTTGGCAGGCTTCTCATTTTTCTGTTTCATGCCTTGTCCTTTCAAGGCAAACTCACAAAAGTCAACCAGTATTTATCTGTCTTGTTTATAAGCCCTGAATTAAATTTCTTTACACATATACACAAGGGCCCAAAAAGACGTCTAACTAGGTCTTCATTAACTCCATCCATTGCTTGATCTTTGGTACCATACTTACCCACTCCAAGATCCACTTCAGGGAGCAGGCATCTGCTCTCTTTCATTACAGGGGAGACTTCTACTCCATTTCTAAAGCAATGTAGTGTGAAAAAGCAGGAAAGACATCTGATCTTTTGTGGAACGGCTCAGTGAATAAATATCCTTTTCAGAGCTCAATGATGCTTAGTTGTATTCATTCCTCAGGTTTAGGTGATGTTAAATTCAAAACATCACCCTCCAAGCTAACAGGGGTTGAGGCACCCTCCACCTTTGCCATTCTTCTTTTACTTCTATGAAGAATTAATTAGCAATGGCACCAAGGGAAGAGAGTGGGGATAACAGGATGGAATGGCTTTGAACTACATGATCTCCAAAGGTCCCTTCCAACCCTAATGTAGAATCACTGTGATTCTGCAATTCTGTGAATAGTCTCCAGGACACACGTAGACCTCTCTAAGGGAAGAAGTTTCAAGTTTCACTCACTGGTCCCTTTAAAACATTTTATTCAGTCTTCTGAAGGAAAATTTCATCAAAACACCCTAGGACTTTGCAGTCTCTTCTGAGATTAGCAGAAACTATCTTCTTGCATCTCAAAGAAACTGGATGTGATCCCCGTCTGAAGGAACACAGATCATTTCTGTCAGGCCCAGCTTGACACAATGGTGAAGGACCATGATATGTTGCGCTTGCCAACAGCTCTGGTCCCATAGCACCTAGCAACCCTAATCCCAAAGCTCATATCTTTCTGAACCCTTCAAAATTGAGATTGTCACACCACTGTGTCAGCTTTACAGACAGACAGCTGAATCCCAGGGTAATCTGTATCTTTTACAATCCTTTGTGAAAAGGGCTCATTGTTTTCAAAGATATCCTGGAATATATTTTACATTATTTTTGCCTCCTTAAATAAAAAGGCATGATTAGGCTTTTCACTTGCCAGTTGTCCCTTAAGAAGAAATTACCTCTCAGGTCTAAAGGTAACTATAGCCATCAGAGGTAGATTGTGTCTAAACCTGTTGCAAAAATGTGAGATGGATGAGGTCAGCTGCTTTGTTAGACTTCTGATTTCTGATCAAGGTACTGCTTTCCTTGTGTAGAGATTACATGTCCCATCATCATTACAGGTAGTGTTGATAGGTTTTATGGAAGTTATTTATAGCTTTTCACCTTTTCCCACCTCTTGGGAACTGTAGAAGCCCTCCTTGTCTTGTTTCAAGGCAAATTTAGGCTTGTTCTGTCTCTGTCCCAGTCTAACCAAATAAAAAAAGCCTCGAAGCTGTATAGTCCTGTTAGCAGGGGATTGCACCCAGGTTTATTATCCCTGTGAAAAAACTCCAAAAGACAACCCAGGCATTCCCCCCAGTTTAGGTTACAAATAGATTGTTATTAAGCCTCTTGACCTGGATATAGCACAATCTTTACTGTTCAGGACTGAATGTCATTTTCAGACCTGAAGAGTGCAAGTCCTAGGTTTCCCCACAACATATCTGACAACACGTGGATGCTGCATGAGGCAGTAGTAAAAATCTCACAGCAGGAATTTCCTTCCTCTTTATACCTGCTGCTGTTCACCAGCAACCCTGACCGTCTGAAAATACATCATTTCATAGGAGGTTGCTAAATTTTGCTGAACAAATTGGCTTATGCAATTTTGATATTTTCACAAAGCTAAAAATACAAAAAAGGGAGTGGAAGGGAGGTGGTAAGGGAATCGAGAGCTTTAAATATATAGAATAGAACTAAGGGAGCAATACATGTATTTAGTATTTGGAGGAACCTTTCGGAGCATGAGAAAGAAAGAGACAAAGATTTAAATTCAATTCTTTTCTTTTCCTATTATGCAGGACCACAGCATCAACAACCAGCAATTGAGAGAAGAGATACATCATTAAACTTATTTATAGCATTAGCTACTTTGCATTCATCCACACAAGTGAAACTGTAAAAAGAAGAAAAAATTATAAAGGGAGTGTGTGGTTCTTTCATTAGCTTGTCTGTAATGTTGGATTGGTCCATAAATTAATGTGTAAAAGAGGACAGAAAAAAAAAAAAGAATTCAAAGCTTTGCCATTGTAATTACAGCTCTTTAAATATCAAAAGACACAAAGAAAGATTCCTTTTGAAAAGAGTACAGATTCTCTTGGCAAGCCACTATTAAATACTTGCATAAATCTACAGTCTGTATCCTGCAAGTTGAGGTGACATTGCTATCATGGCTTACAGGTCTTTTCACGTGACTAGTGGTGCACTTCAGTATTATTTATATATTTTATCAGGATACCTTGATGAAATAAGACACTTTCCTTCTGTCAGTGGTGACATGCTAGGAAGTAGCAACTGAGAAAGCTCACAAGAAAAAGGACCTTGATCAAAGGTAACTTAATTGACTTATGTTGTTCCAGATGCAGACTCTGAAAGTTTCTTTGGAACCACTTAGACATCCAGGTGCAGTTTTAACACAGATTTACCAGTACCTCCTCCATAGCATGGCCCCCATAAAAGTACGATGTCACAGCAGCAGACAGATGCCTTCACTCTTCTGCCTTCCAATTCACGTTGTATTTGGTCCCAGAAAGGCATCCAAACTACTGGACAAAACATATTAGTAAAACACCTTCTAACACGCAGAGCAATGTGGATTATTAGGCAACGGAATTTCTAAACTAAATGCCACAAGGCTCAGCTCTCACCCCAATTTGCTCCCTCCCTGGCAACCTTTCTCCAGTCTCCCAGAGGGTCTGTCTTTTGAAGGGTGCCACAGATTAAAGAACTCATAGAATCATAGAATGGCTTGGGTTGAAAAGGACCTTAGGATTGTCTAGTTCCAAGCCTGCTGCCTTGGGCAGGGACACCTTCAACTAGACCAGGTTGCTTAAGGCCCTGTCCAACCTGGCCTTGAGTACTTCCAGGGATGGAGCATTCACAACTTCCTTGGGCAACCCATTCCAGTGCCTCACCACTCTCACAGCAAAGAATTTCTTCCTTATATCTAACCTAAATCTCCCCTGTTTAAGTTTGAAGCCACTACCCCTTGTCCTATCACTACAGTCCTTGATCAACAGCACATTTAGAGTACATTTCACAGACTGCAAGCTTTCTCAGGTCCAGTTCCACATGAAAGCAGTATCTCCAGATAATTTCTAAAAACAGTAAATCCCACACTTTATGGGGGTTTCATAGCCCGAAATAATCATGCATTACTCCTGAAATAATTCAGAAGCAGGCTTTTTATGAAGCTGAACAACTGCTTCCACATGGTTGAGGTTAATATGTTGTTGTGGTTTAAAACCAGTCAGGCAGCTCGTTCACTCACTCCCCCCATTCTTTTCCTCCCCCTACTCCCAGAGGGACGGAGAGGAGAACTGAAAAGAATGCAACTCCCACAGGTTGAGATAAGAACAGTTTAGTAACTAAGGTATAACACAGATCACTACTGCTACCACCAATAACAACAATGATAAAGGAAATAACAAGGGGAAGAAAATACAACGCCTCAGCACCAGCTGACCAATAACTTGCCCCACCCCACCCAACCGAGAACCAACCGATACCTGGTCCAACCCTGCAGTGCCCTAACCCTTCCAGGTAACTCCCAGTTACATCCTGGGCATGACGTGCTGTGGTATGGAATACCTCTTTGGTCAGTTTGGGTCAGGTGTCCTGTCTCTGCTTCCTCCCGGCTTCCCCTCCTCCCTGGCAGAGCATGAGGCTCACAAAGTCCTTGGTCACACCAAACATTTGAGCAGTAACTAAAAACATTTGTGCTATCAGCACCGTTCCCAGGCTGAAAGTCAAAAACACAGCACTGCACCAGCTACCAAGAAGGAGAAAAAATGACTGCTACTGCTGAACCCAGGACATATGTGTATGAACACCTATAGCTTCTAAAGGTTTTTCTAAGGCCTGGCTCTTTCCTCAGGCTGCAACCTCACATCTCTCAGGCTGCCCAGCAGGAATTGCCCTGTTGATGCTCAATAGCCATAGACAAATCCCAAGTGGAGCACAGCAGCATTAAGCTTGGGTAATAGCACAGGTTGGCTTCTGATTTGGCACTTTCAAACAAAAAACAGGACACCGTTCATCAGATACACAGCGGAAGGAGAAAGTTCTGTAGTGGGACACAGGAACTTTTCCCCAGCTGCCAGAAACATAAATCAGTGCCCAGAAATGGGTACTTGAAGGACAATTTTTATAAAGCTGGGAAACCTGGGTACTCTCCCCTTCTTGGTCCTCAAGCATTGAGTCAGAGCAGACCAGAAGCAGCACCATCCCTTCTCACTTCCATGTATTAATCTGAATTTGTCTGGAGTACAGTGTGACCCAGCTGGTCCCCAGTGGGAGGGACCTGGACTTCAGGAAGGAGACAGGGAAGGACCACCTTAGGCTTCATAGCTGAGGCATGCAGAAATGTAGACCCAGAAGTAGTGTGGTGCACACCACAGAGAGCTTCTTCCGTTAGCTCGTACTCGAGTATTGGAGGTGAAAGAGCTAATTGCTAAGTGCAATAAATTCACAAAGCCAGCTACACAGTTTGGACAGTATCTCTGTCAGCAGTTCATATTTGAAGCAAACTGGATTTAAGATTCAGCAGGAAGAAAAGCAGCTGCTGTCACAGATGCCCTAACCGTCAAAAATACCCAGTGTTTTTTTCACTAACTTGCCTGCTAGTGATGAAGAAAAAGTTCAAGAGCAGACCCTTGAGGTACACTGTGCTGCCTGCTTCTAAGATTGACTTGACACCATTTAGTACAACCTAAGCACATTCTTATTTGCAAGCTAACAAGCCAATTAATTATGAAAAGCAACAGGTTTTGGCCTAAAGCCAATCTACAGTAGTGTCATTAGTCTCTGCTTTGTAACAAAATCAAGAGTCCTGCCTGGATTCTATTCTCTGAACATTTCAGTTCAATGATATTGTGCTGTAGGACTCCAAGTAGGTGCTGACACACACACATTGTAACAGCAGGCACAATGATAGCAATAATCATCCCATACTTGTAAAGGATTTTTCACCTTCACATGTTCAAAATCTCTTTATAAAAAAAAAAGTAACTTCAAACAAACAAGCCTCTCCTGTGCAGCTACCCACCTGAACACAAACAGGTATCACCTAGGCCAATATAAAAAGTTTAGCCTGGAGGCTGCCTATCCACCAGCAATGCCCCTACCTTCACAACCGCTTATCTGGGGTCCCAGTATCTACCCCATCTCTGAATCCCCTCACACTGGATTTTGTGCAGATTAGCCCTAAAGACTGATTGCTTACAAATTTAATTTCAGAGAACAGTGTTTTTAGAAAACAGGTGAAGGCTGTATATATGACAAATATTTTTTTTCAGTGAGGATACTTACATTGTATCTAAATTAGGATGTTATTTACATTAAAAAAGCAGATCTGTTTGGGGTGCCATATACATTTTAAAACTATATGCATGCAGGGGAAAAAAAAAAAAGTCAATGAATTCTGAAGCAGAGACACAATTTCAAGCAAGATGGTGATCCCCTAAAGATTTTGCACTGCTGTAATACCCCCTGGAGTCACTTGCTGAATTGCTGAGCAGGCTGGAGAAGCTGTCACAAGCCTCATAGCCCATCAATGTGCCACACATGGCCCAGTGGTATAAGAGAGCTGGCTGCAGCAAGCCAAGCAAACTGCTTTATTCACAAATTGTAAAGGCTCGGTCTGAATTTCATTCAGTATTATAAAGCATTGTAGTTTAAGCCAGCTGGATCAATGGCTTATCTCATCTGATTTCTGTAAAATGCGAAACAATGGGAATTCACCCTGTGACTTCTGTGTTGCTGCTTCTGATAAAATATTATGCAAACATATTAAGGAAACCAATAGAAAACACCTGAGATGTCTATCTACATTAAAGTTTTATTACTTCTGGGATCTCAAAAGGCTTAGGAAACATCACTGAACATTGTTTCATACATGCTCATGAAAGGGTAACATAATAAAACCAGGTCAAACAACACTGAATACTAAATTTAATGTGTTAAAAGAAAGAAATACAGGAGTTGTTGTAAGAATTATTAGAAAAAGAAGGAACAAATAACTGTACCTGTGATTGTGGGTTTTTAGGTGAGATTTTTTTGTGGTGTTGTTTGTTGGTTTTTTTTAACTGGCACACAAAATCATTTTACATCTGAGGAAAAATGCAATTAATTTTCCTCATTTTTTTCTTCTGACTAAATTTGGAGCAGATGAGAGGTTGGTTATTTCTAACCAACTTTAAAAATGGACTTATAATGTTGCCATCTGTTGGCATATGACAGATATAGCATTCCGTCATTCCAGACAAGAGCGATGCAGAAAATTAAAGGGACAGATGTGAGAAATTCATGCTCTCATTTGATTTCAGTGCTCACATCTGTTCTTCTCAAAGATTTTTCAATCATATATATCTATCCTCAGAAGCTAGTACCTTGAAATGTTATGGCATTTCTGATAATCATAAAAAGCATATTCAAGTAGAGTTTACTGCATTCCAAAACATCGCTGGATTCATAAAAATCTGGTTTCCATCAACAGGAGACAAAGTACAGCAACATTACTTGTCTGCTTAATTTCCCTCTCCTTCACAAATCATGATCTAAACGGTAGGTGACTGATGCAATTGCAACAGAATTGCAAGCACACAATGTCAACAGGTACCTACAAGTACTGTATATTTCCACAGCACCTGAAAGGGAAATTGGCATCTCTTTCTAATGATCACTGAACATTGCCCTGCCCCTGTGTGGGTCACAGACAGTGTTACTTACCCTAGCCTGCTGGTGTAAGAGCATTCTTGTCACTGAAGTGTGGTCGCCTGCCATTGCAACACATCTGTCTTCATTTGCAATGTCACTCATTTTTTTTCACAGTGCTTTTGACAGGCTGGCTGCTAATGCTTCCATCAGCTGCAAGGTTCTTTCCACCCTCCCCTGCTTCCCTGTCTCAGCCCCTCTATACTCACACAGCACCAGCCCTCCCCAGCCCTGAAAGTCCCTTCACCCTGTTGGACGGTGTGAGACCTCCCTGATCCTCACAGGCAGGAGATGAAGTAACCACAAAACCAGACAGACCGTTACTCCTCTCAATCCTACCTTCCTCATCTACCCGTTACCCCTCTTTCCTTTAGATTTTAAGTTTGCATGTCATTTTCATCCAAAAGGATTACAAAGTACATTCCCCACCACCTCCCTCATTATTCTGTTAATTGGAGTGGGGGCTAGGTGCACCTGCATATTTTTGTGAGACACACATATGCTTCTATGGCCAAACATGTACCCCCTTTTTCATTCACAGATGGGTTTTAGTGGTGAATACAGAAATGATGCCAAAATTCTTATTTCACCTTAGGTGCAGTGAACCCATTTTCACCTTAAGTACAACATACCTCCTTCTCTGTAATAAACTACATAAATTCTCTCTCAAAATGGCAGTGCCATCAAAAATTAAAAGGTGTAGTACAAAGCAAACAATATTGGATCTACACAAGCATGCTGGTAGTTCACGTGAGCAGTTTTCAGTAGTTACAGAAAGCACTGACTGGTACAGTTCACTGGCCCCATGAGTACTATGTTCAATCATTAAAGCATGAGCAGTCTTTATTTGTATTGCAATAATATTCTGTATCCCAAGCCCAGAACCCTGGTGTGTTCAGTGCTTACAACTACCAAATCATGATCTGCATTTGAGCATGACTTTCTTTTTTTTCCTTTAAAAACTGATTTCATCTTTGACAGCTCCTTATTTTTCTATATATATTCAATTATTTCAAAGCATAAAATGACCTGCAGGCTACAAAGAGCAAGTCAGCATTCCTCTACACAGCTCCTGCGTAAATCACTGAAGTAAATTGAAGAGTCTAACTACTGCATATTTCAGAAAGGCCAGTAACCTATATAACTTTCACAATACATAAGCAATTACATGCTTGGCTTTGGACAGAGATACTTGGCAACAAGACTGTTTGTACTTCTTGCTCCCCAGGAAAACGAATGAAAATATAGTGGAAAAATCTTTTCTTCCAAAAGATCCTGAATTTAAGACCAAAGCATTTTTCTGTAGCAGCTGGTACTTATCACTGCCTCTCCAAACATGATAGAAGTTCAAAGGCAACAATAGAAGTAACCAGAGCTTTCAGATGCCTGTAAGTAGCAAGACCAGTGATTCAATATAACCCTTCTGTGGGTGCCCTCACATTAAAACTTTTCGCCACACAGCAGGACCATAATTTGTATTGCAAATAAGAAGCAAACCCATCAAACCCAAAGAAAAGACAGCAAAATTAAGTAAAATGAAGGCACTCATGTCTACTGTGGAGTCTCTCAGAAGTATTTTGTCTCATATTTAATTACACTTAAAAGTAAATTATATTTCTGTACTTACTACAATTCTGTCAGAAAATGGGGTTAGACTAGCATTTATTATAGCAAAATGTGCACTTACAATATGTGGCACAAAATGTTCAAGCACCTTTTCCTTGCAGATAGAGTCAAGGTAGCTCTTTTGACGCGTGAAGGAAGAGCATATCACCTATGTCATCTTCTACAGAAGGGAAAAAGAACAGTAATCATCTCAGCCCCCTCTTACTTGACTTCCTTGATAACATCACTCACTGCTTCCTTCCCTATGTAGCACATCAATTTTCCAGTTCCTAAAATCTTCTTGCAAATATTTTGATGACCCTCCTTCAGTCCTTCCCTCACCAACCTTCTGCTGAACTTCTTGTCCCCTCATTTAAGCATCTTCCGTACTTTCTCCTCTCCTTATGCTTTATTCTTTGGTTTTCTTACTCGTCCTTCTGCGCTTAGGATGATAAATTCAAAAGTTGATCTACAGCTAGCAATTTATCTACTTTTTTTCATGTTTTCATCCTTACTGATAATCCTGTACAAGATCTTCCACTTGAGTCATTTACTTATACAACTGCCTGTCTCTTGAATTCCTTCTCAAATGGAATTTTTTCCAAATTAGCTCCAGGACTGTGAAGAATAACTATGTGTGCTGGTTTTCTTCACTCAGAATGTTAGCTGTGGTAGAGACTAGTGTCACCTAAGTTTAGCCAGCTAACCAAAAAGCTTACACTGAAAGTCTAGATGCAGCGGAGACTAGCAGTTTTAAACTTCTTCATACAACACAAACGAAAGAGCTTCTGGGAGTTATTTTCATACTCTTAAGACCTGAGTCACGACTGGAGACAACCTGCCTCTTTCCTTCTATCAACTAGGAAGCAAGATCCTGACGCAGGTGTGATGAAGCTGAGCTGAGGACTTCAAGAGCTTTTGAGAAATGCTTGGTGCACTTCAGAAAAAAGGTGTTATACAAAGAAGAGTCATCACGATATCAGGCTTCAGGTGCACGAAAAAGAAGAGCAGAAGCAACAACTGAAGTTACGAGGCGCCCTAGTCCATCAGGCTATGCTAGTCAATCTCACATCTCATCTACTGTGTCAGGGACCTAAGTGGAGAAACACTCAATTTTCTGAATCCTGAAAAGGCTCAAGCACAAATAAGACACTGGGATGCCTGGCACTTGCAAAATTCAAACAAATCTGGCCTTGCATTTAATACAGTTTTATAATTTTGATTAACACCCAAAAATCAGTAAACTTTTAGAGATATATTCATGCAGGGGTACTTGGATTTCAAGAGCAGTTGAGTAGGTAGGTTCATTGTGAGGCCAAAATACGTGCTTTCTGGCATTTGTATGTTGATGGGCATGACTCGTAAGCAGAGCACATTGTGAAAGCAGGTAACTGGTTCCAGCTCTGACCTGAGTAGGAAGGCTGTGGAGCCAGGAGATGGAAGCAAGACCCACATCCACTCAAACAAACAAGAGCTTAACAGCTCATTATATTGCCCTCCAATAAAGCCAATCAAGATAAACACAGAGTGATGAATCCTTAGAAATAAAAAGCTATCAAAAAAGTCAATTTCAAATACTGCATCATGGTACAAACAGGTTTTTAAAAAGACTTTTATATTTAAAAATCAGAAAAATTGTTCATCTGGCCATTTCGAAAAGGAATAACACTTGAAGATGTTTAATGCGCCTATGTCACTAGGGAAAGGCTGTGTAAAAAATAGTTCTGTTTATTACACTAGCATCCATGTTCATTAATACCCAAGACGGTATCATTTCACATACTGAAAAGTAATTGCCAAAACCATGCTTTCAAAAACATATCAATTGATCAGAAAGTTCTGATGGGGTGAACCAACTTGTGCAGACCAAGGAGGAATACGTTCATAATCCCATTGCAGCTGGAAGAGACGAGTACACAGCAGCCTGCAAAGAGCTGTAGTAGCAAAGCCCTTTTTCGCTGATGCTTATATTCAACACCCCTACACCACTGCCATCTGCTGGCAAACAGAAAATGCAAGTTTCACTTAAAAAAAAATAAAAAAAAAAAATTAGTAATTAACTATGAAGTTGTAAGGCTCGAAAAAGAAGCATAGCTGAAAGTAAGGCACTTGCAAGGTGCAGGGTGGCAACAAACTGCCTTCACCACACCACTGGAGATACTCCAAGTTTGGAAAGCATCTTCCACCAGATGCATCAGCAACACTGAGAAATACGACAATGAAAAGTCAATATGTCACAATATTTTCTTCCACTTGTTAGTCACTTTAGGTTTTCCACGAAATCCAAAAAGCCTCTGGTGACAGGTAAAGCCATACAAGACTTTCCTGGTAGCTTTTTGAGTGCCAAAGTGCTACGTAATCTACACAAAACACAGTGCAAGTGCTTTATAATTTGCCCTGGCCAAAGGGTGAGTCAGCTGATCAATACAGATTGAAACACCAGCAACTGACTTTACTATGTATTTCTTTGACAAGAAGAAAAAGCAATTCAATTCTCAAAACCCAGTTATCAGCCCCAAAAAACACAGCAACCTTTGAAGCTCTGGAACTGGCTCAAATGTTTCAGATAAAAACCAACCAACCAAATAAAATCTTTTAGCTAAGATAGAAAAATTGTAATTATTACTATTAGCAAACAATAAAAATGTAGATTTTGTGATTTAACGACTCATCAGGATTTTTCAATAGAACAAGATTGTTAGGATGCAAACAACACCCCCAAAAGTTTCACCTATCATTTGACGTATCTGCATTATTCTTATTATGACAGGATCAAAGAGATTTGGTCATGGATCAGGACTGCTTTTAGCAGCAGGACAACATAGAGACCTACAGGTTCAGGAGAGGGGGTGGGACACATGGGGACAGACAACACAGACAAAACAAAAAAACCCAAAACCCAGATATCCTTGCCTTACCATGCAGGGTTTGTAAGGTGACAGAAGAAAAACAGTGAAGTCACAAATGGCGTATTCCATCCATCAGCTGGCCAGTGAACCATTGTTGCAATGTAAAAAAGTTTCTGAGGTGCCTTGGGTTCACATCACAGGACACAGCGAGTCATCCTCGTGTCTTGCCGTGGACAGTAGACACTACTTACAGATGGTTAACTGAATCTAGGCAGCTGTATAAAAGCCATCTGAAGCTCACCTCCTGTCAGGGGAAGTACAAGAAGGTGATATGCTGCTGGTCAGCATCAGCCTTTCTAAAAAGCAGAGAAGATGAAGGTTTTGAAGGATGGTACAGTGATAAGTTGGTAGGATGGAAAAGATTGATGGTATGTATATGAAAAATTAAAAGATAGAAAGAAATTGGCATGTTAGGCTATTTCAGAGTAAGAAGTTGGCGTATTCACAGTGGAAGAAAGTGGGTAGGCTGGGAAGGAGCTGTGAAATGAAGCTTGTGTGTGATATACCAAAGAAGTGATAAAGTCTAAGAAATGGCCTAAAAAAAATAATAATCTTTTCAGCTGCGTCCTGGTCCTGCACATTTGCATAGAGCTGCAATTCTCATGCCAAAATAGATATTATAACAACTGACACAAAAATTAGGAAAATTTTAACTGTGTAATGGGATTGAAAAGACCGACTGTATTGGAAACCCCTGAAAAATCTGCAACAGTTGGTTGTAACATGCCACAGAAGCAAAGATGGTACCCAAAAATATGCCTTCCTTTATAGGCTTGAATGAAGGAAGAGAGCAAAGTTGCCTTCACAGATAAATATGGGATGTGGGTGTGTGATTATGTAGCAGAAAG
Source organism: Pezoporus flaviventris (assembly GCF_033815535.1). Lineage (NCBI taxonomy): Eukaryota > Metazoa > Chordata > Aves > Psittaciformes > Psittacidae > Pezoporus > Pezoporus flaviventris. Next base: position 36,332,772 of record NW_026892555.1, read on the forward strand.
GAAAATTTGTCTTCTTTTTATATATGTATGCTTTATATGCATGCATGTGTGCATGTATAAAACATACTTGCATTCATTCAAATATAAAGGCTATAAATATATATAGACCCTTTAGCAACGTGACTAATGACTGGACATTCATGATATCACAAAGTTGGAAGGGGGAGTGAGTGGGGAGTAGAAGGTAATTTGACAACAGAGAGTAAGTCTGCAAGTGCAAAAATAAAAGCAATTTCTGACAAATACAGCTCTGACAAATAAGACACCATTCATTTTAAAAAGAAAGAGAGGGAACAGAGGAATAAAAGCTAAAACCAGATGTAGTCAAAGCATTACCAACACTAAGAACTAGAAAGAAATCATCAGGAGCTTGTGATTGTTGCTTATGAGGCATACAAGGGAAAGAAGCAGAATAGGAAATGGCCTAGCACAATTTTCTAGAACTGGAAAAGAAAAGCAAAAATGATAGCAGGAGGACTTCTACTGATCTTGGAGAAGCAAAAGTGAGAGAAAAAAAAACAAGAACTGAAGCCAACACTGATAAATCAACAGTCAGAGAGCATGCAAAGATGTATCTGATAAGCAGGGCTAGAGGATGGCTGGAAAGAGGGAATGAAGCAGCAGAGACAGAGGGCACAGTTTGCTAAAGAGTAAGCTAGGTGAATGGTCTCCTGACGGAAGTTTGAAGTAACTGTAGATCAAATTAAAACGTAAGAGAAAGAAAGTATGCAGCTAACAGAGAGTGGGTACTTGATGCCAAAATTAAACCTGAAGTATTAATTCCCATTCAAGTCAGAGGAAAGTGTTATCTATGCCTTAGATATTTGGCCTATGATCTAGACAGTCTCAAGAGATCAAGCCTTCTCTTTGCCCAGGAGCTCAGCTTCCATGATCAAATATTAAAGCATGTGCGTTATGGAACATAACTAGATAAATGGAGCATTATAGAGAAGTAAACAAGCAATATGACATTGAGCAAATAAGGGAGGAAAAATACCAGCATTTTCTTTCAGTTTGGGTCTGGAGTCTTTCCTGAATTTGAATTAAGTGTCAAGATCAAATGTGAATGTAGTTAATTATTTAAAGATATGATGCTTTGGGGAAAAGCCTTGGTTTTTTTGATAACTTGTGAATAACTTTTAATCTTTAAATTTTTTTTTTCACTACACTTTCTTTTGAATAATGTTTTAAGCAGTGCATCCTCTGAAGTTCCCATGAGCTTCAATTTCAGTGTGGTAAATAACATGCTTTGGAACTCAGAAATAATCTTCCATATTCCAAATATTATAAACTTGAAAATGTTGGAACACTTCTTTTTTTCCCTACTTTGTGCAGTTTTATTTTCTTCTTATAACTTCAGAGACTGTTTTGTACATTGCATCTTGCTTATTGACCACTCGTGCCCCTAAGGTCTATACCAAACAGTAAAACAAGTACAAAACTATACCCTGTACTTTGAGAGCATAATAAATGCTACAAATGCTTCTCTTGGTTAAGTCTATTTTTTTCCAATTCCTTTATTAGTGTCAGAGCAAGTAGGGATTTTTGCTTGATTACTTATTTCTAATATTGTTCATTCAGAGGGATTAGCTCACTACTAACTGTGAGGCAATTTCCATTCCCATTCAGAAAGCAGCTCATCTAAGGCCTAAACAGTTGTTAAGTTAATAATGTGACAATAAATCTAATGTAGAAACTGCATCTCATGACACTTCAGCTTCTACTCTGTCCACTGGACTACATAACCTGACATTTAATGCAATTCAATTCATTGCAGCTCTTCCATCCCACTTTTCAGAAAGATGTGCTCTATTGTTCTATAAATGTTCCCCGGATCAAATATTTAGAAAGCAACCAGCCTGACTGCATCATCAGTATCCTTTTTCAAGTAAGTTACATGAGTTATCTATTGCAACAAGTATAAGAGCAATAAGTAACATCAGATGCATGATAAACTCCTCAATAGCAACTGGTTTAGACCTATTATTTGTAGTCAATCAGAGAAAGAAAACAAATTTCTGAAGGCAAGAAGTATACTGTGCTTAGCCAATGGAAAATCTAACTTAGACAACTTCATTCCTACTCACTGTTTTACATCTACAAATGGTCATAAAATTATCCTGTTTCAAAAAAGCTCAGAATTCTCTGAAGATAGAATGAATCAAACTAAACCAACCCTGACTGCATACGAATATTTCAATATCAAACTAATGGCAGCCTCTGGGAGAAGTAAACAAATCCAAACTTCATGCAACCATATCTGCAATTGTGGTAGCATTCAGCCTTCTTTATGATGAGTATGAAAGATTACATGGCCTGAGCCATAGCCTCTGAGAAATCTAGCAGTAGGCATCAGCACCTTTTGATGCCATTGGCATAGGTGAGATCACAGCCTTTCTGAGGAGCAACACAGGTCTCCAGGCATCAGAGCAACATTCTATTTCAGACATGAAGATGTGGCTCGAAGAACTAACAGCAAACTACAGCTCAGTATCTACAATAACGGTCTGCAGTTTATGGACCACAGACTATTTCCATGAGGGGCCAGACTCCAGAGTGCACTGACACTTTCTATGCATAACACCAATCAGTATAATTCAGAATACAGCTGCAAGTCGGTTTGTTCAGTTTTTTGGGTTTGCTTTTCTTTTTAGTGCTTTGCTAATAAGCAGCTAAGTTGTCAAAGGTCATAGAATGACTTCCAACCTGATGATCTCATGAGTGTACATCTGCCCACAGGAATAAAAGTGCCAACAAGATGAGTTGTTTATCTCTGGGCCCCAATGGCAGACTACAGCTATGAAGGTCAGACATTACATTTGCAAGAAGTGACAAGAGTTTCAGCATCAACTTCATAATTTTAGCAGCTATAACTGGAAACTATCTAGACATGTGAATGGGAACAAGGAAGGACAAGTACATATGGGAAGATGAAGGTCGCTGTAGAGTATAATACTATGTTGTTGTGTATATTAGTACATGACAGCTGGAACCTAACAAGGTCAACTTGTCACCAAAAAAAAATAATCTTCAAGTAATTACAATGGACAGACATGCCAGAGTGCCCCAGCTTTTATTTGATGCTCTGTCTAGGAATTAAGAATGGCATGATTAGTTTGCAGGAAGAAAAGATATCAACAAAACTACTGAAGTAAAAAGAAAGGTTAATTCTTCTGTTGTGTACTGGAAATTTATGTCTTAACCCAAATATTGCTTGAAACAGTAATCAAAATACTTCAGCCTTCTTTTATCCTCATTTGTAATTTATTCATGGATTTTTATTTATTTATTTATATGCTTTAAATTAAACACAAGTTCTTGGAACTTCAGGTTATTAGAGTTTTGCATTTTCAACTCAGGAGCTGTTTCAAGTCAACTGCAAGAACTGAAAGACAGTCATAATTCTTCAAAGAGGAAGATGGTAACATGGCCAACCATCTACCAGCAAATGGGTAACTTGAATGAGTGAGAGCAAAAGCGAAAAACAAATCATAGAAATGGTGTGAAGATTGTTTCAGTTAAAAGCACTCTCTCATGCCATTAACATACATTAAAATAAGAAGATTAAAGAAAAGCAGTTCTCTCTCCATTTGCAGGCCTCACTTTAATAACACTGGGCTGCATCAAAAGGAGCATGACCAGCAGGTCAAAGGAGGTGATCCTGCCCCTCTACTCTGCTCTTGTGAGACCTCACTTGGAGTATTGTGTGCAGTTCTGGTGTCCTCAACATAAAAAGGACATGGAACTGTTGGAACAAGTCCAGAGGAGGGCCACGAGGATGATCAGGGGACTGGAGCACCTCCTGTATGAAGATAGGCTGAGGAAGTTGGGGCTGTTCAGCCTGGAGAAGAGAAGGCTGCATGGAGACCTCATAGCAGCCTTCCAGTATCTGAAGGGGGCCTATAGGGATGCTGGGGAGGGACTCTTCATTAGGGACTGTAGTGACAGGACAAGGGGCAACGGGTTAAAACTTAAACAGGGGAAGTTTAGATTGGATATAAGGAAGAAATTCTTTCCTGTTAGGGTGATGAGGCAGTGGAATGGGTTTGCCCAGGGAAGCTGTGAATGCTCCATCCCTCATGGTGTTCAAGGCTAGGCTGGACAGAGCCTTGGATGATGTGGTTTAGTGGGAGGTGTCCCTGCCCATGGCAGGGGGGGTGGAACTAGATGATCTTAGGGTCCTTTCCAAACCTAATTATTCTATAATTCTATGATGCTATAAAAACACCAAGGAGATTGAGAATATCTGTAACTTGACTCATAAAAGGTTTAGTGACCTTCTGAAATATAAAATACACTTCTTAAATAAATTGTTAAGTTCAGGCATCATACATTAAAGTAAAACATCAACAATCTCAGTAGAAGAATTAGCTGGTATAACAGGATTTGAAATATAATTACTATACAGAATATACATTTCAATTTTGATTGAAACTGGGTCTTACTCTGCAATTAAAAATAATACACATTTCTTTAACCTAAAAGCTAATGTCCTTAGACCTCTGCACATCTACTTGAATAAACAGCCGTGAAAAATCTGTTAAGGTAGGTAAACTGTTGGCATTAGATTTCAGAAGCAGCAGTCTTTAAAAGGACAGAAGCTTAATGCTCCTTCCTTGCTGTCCAATGCAAAAGTCCATCGAATTACAGTTGTGGCAGCTATTGAAATTAAAAACGTGAAGGCAACACTCATTCTGCTCAGCTCTAAATTTTGGTAAGCCTAAATCTCAAGAGTTTAGATGTTAATTTAATCTTTCAAAGAATTCAAAAGCAAGAACAAGACCATGTTTTGATGGTCTAATTTCAGAGCAAATATCCAAAAGGAGTAAAACATAAGATTGTATTTTTAGTTTTAAGTTGGTGTGAATGCATATAGTAACCTAAGATTCTACAAATGCCCAGAATCATTATTTTAATTGTCTGTGTTTTCTTTTCAGAGCTCTACGTGTACAGATTTCTCTCTGGAAGCATAATTTCCTTGTTCAGAATAAAGACTAATAGATCCATCAAAATAAGAAGAATTTTTATCATTTCTCTTTTAAGAAAGTGATTGCCATTTATGGGTAGAGAAATATTGCAGGATCATACCCAACAGCACACACCTCATGAATTGTATTGAAATCTTTTTGGGAAGTATGAATATCTTCAATGACTTGTTAACAGAGATGTCAGAGATGAATTTCTGGATTATTTTGACTGCACTAAAGTCCACATCAGAATCTCTCTGAGAGTTTGTGAAGTTAATTTCTAAATTAAGTTAATTTCTAAATACAACAGATACTACAAGGTACAATACTACATTTGGGCTTCTCAGCTGAGATCCCGGATGTCAGCATTGAACCAAGACCTCAGCTTCCCCTGATCACAATTCTGTACATGAAGCTTATATTATGCATAAACTGTTTGACATCTTAGTTTCCCATCTAACTTTCTATGTTTTAAAACTACTGCCAGAGCTGACATAGAGAGGTGACCACTGCAAAGAAGTGACAGGATCAGTAAATCTGTCCCTCCTTACAACATATTTACCTCTACAGGTGCTATACAATCAGATATGGTAGCATGAAAACAATATCAAGCTGTCTGACTGCAATAAGGGCTTCTAGCATGTTGATGAAGTCTCATTTCTGTATTCATTTAAACTCTGGACTCTCATTTTTGTGTACATTTATTTGAGCCTAGGTTTTCTAGAACATGGGCTTTGGTCCTGGGCATGTTTTTATCTTCAGTTAAATCTTTTCCCACTGACACCTGATGATCTTCAGTTATATCTTTGATCATTAAAGCAATATTTAATAATTTGCACTGAACTCTGGACTGATTTCATTAGAGCCACACAAATGTTCAGAGGGCTGGAGGACCTCTGCTATGAGGAATGGCTGAGAAAGTTGGGGAACAGAAGACTTCAGGAAGACCTTTTAGTACTTAAAAGGGGCCTATAAGAAAGGTGGGGAGAGACTTTTTAGCAGGGTCTTTTGCAATAGGACGAGGGGTGATGGGTTTAAATTAAAAGAGGAGAGATTCAGGCTGGACATGAGAAAGAAAGTTTTTACGATGAGGGTGGTAAAACACTGGCACAGGTTGCCCAGAGAGGTGGTGGATGCGCCATCCCTGAAGACATTCGAGGCCAGGTTGGATGTGGTTCTGGGAAACCTGATCTAGTTGAAGACACCCCTGCTCACTGCAGGAATGGTTAGACTAGGTGAGCTGTGAAGGGTGCACAAGAACAATGGTGAAGATGGGATGGCAAGATATGCATGAAATTAAAACCTCCCCTCACAAAGACACAAGAAGTGTTAAACATTGAATCAGCATTGTATCTTAGATGTTTCCACAAGAAAAAACACCCCTGAACTGAAGAATATCTGCGTTTTGAGACTGATGTGCATTCAGGATGTAACTAAATAGAAATCATCATGAAGAATATACGTGATACTCTTACTCCTGCTATTCAAAACTAGAGAACAGGTACTGCGTAATAGCAGAGCCCTGATGGAAACAAAACACAGTAAGCATACTAAACACTGCTTCTAAGGCAAACACTATCATTTAGCTCTAGGTTACAGGAATTAAGATGCCTGGAGTCAGATCTCATCTGGCATTGATCTACTCTCGTCAGCTAACTTCATCTTCCCACCTACACTTTCTCCTCCCACACCACAGTTTATGTCGCACTGTTGGACTCAGGGACCACATCCCTCAATGCATTTGTGGAGATGACACATAGCACCATGAAACGGCATTTTTTTGTTGTGGTTTCTAGCAGGTAATAAGAAGACTCAAGAATTTAAATGCTTTTCTCTTCTCACACATTTGCCACAGTCTAACTGTTATTACTTTTTTGAAAACATAGAAACACATTTTGTGCACTCATAGCTCACTTTTGGAAACTTCTGTTAACATTCTCGCAAAGCCCACACAGCTCCAGGCACTGTGCAAACATATGGGAATATATAGACTGAAGTAAATACAAACAGTAGAAAGAAGTATCACAACTATCACTAGATAGAAAAATGAGGCCAGTAACAAATACAGGTTTAAAATAACACAGTTTATGGTACAGATTTTAATAAACAATATTGTACATTCTAGTAGAAACTGTGTGCATGTGACAAACTAATGTCATTGCTCGCTGCACAAAGCTATGTTCTCAGAATTTATTTAGGAGGCTGCCCAGAATGCCAATATAATCAAGTATCTGGGGCATCTCAATACCACAAGTGACACTAGTGTAAAATGTATTGACCTAACATGGATTTTATTTTTTTAACCAAATTCTCATCTGTCGAGTCAGTTAAACGTGAAAGGAAAAAGTGCTCTACAACTTGAAATCAAAGAGTTTGGTTTTTTTTTCTTTTAACGCAGCAAACAAACTACAACTCAATGGCTCCCTCTGCTGTCATGTCTTAGAAGTTTCATTATATTTGGGTTTGGGTTTTGTTTTGGTTTGTTGGGGGATTTTATCTGGTATTTTCACACTTCATAAGATGTTCCAGCTTTGGAGATTCAAAGAGACCTTTATCCAAAAGTATATTCCTCAAAGGGCAATTCAATACCTGCTTATCCGGGCTGGAACAGTAGCATCCCTTTATGTTTGTGTGGCAGCTACACATAGTAACAGGAAAAAAAAAATGCTTATGAATAGGTCACCATCTTCACCATCAGCTTTGGGGTTGAGCTGTATTTAACTGCAGACAGAGATACAGATTTTGTCTCTAACAAGGCTAGATCACTTCATATGAAGCAACTGTATTGAAGAGTAACAAAAATTTCAGAACTATGGGAACTATCCTAGAGATGGAACACATTCCTCCTAAAACGAAAAACAGTCCACAGCCAATGAACCTGGATAGCTATAACGCCTCTGGCAACCATTCCGCCTCATTCCTTGCCAGTCCCAGGAGACAGATGATTGAAGTTACCAGTCCCACGTGAGCAGCAAAGGAGCAGTATCAGGGTGTCTTGCCACAAAGCTGAGAAGGACTTGTCTGCCGCTCAGCATCACGGTAGGAAGCTTAGCAATAAATACTCCACTGGGGACCTAGCTCCAAACCACAGAGGCAACAGGTCCCTCAAACAAGCCAGACACAGACCACAAAAATCTACCCTCCCACAGTTAAGAACAAAGAACTCTGAAGGATGTCATTTATTCCCAGCAATGTACAAACAGGGAGGGCAATGAAAATCAACAGTTTTCTGCAGCACTGGGTCAAAACACAGAAGTGTGAGTTTAAGAAGAAAACAAAATACCTGAGCACTTCACTTCCCGGAGAGTGTGAAACCCCCCTTCCCATTCAGTGGGAGGCAGACAAGGAGGGACAATCAGGGAGGGACTTCCCCACAGCAGGGCTCCCACCACCTTGGCCTTGGCCAAGCAACACATTCCCCTAATGCTTCCCTAAAGTATATTTGGTGCCTGAGGTTAATGGAATGACTGCAGTGAATATTTCCGTACCCGTCACGGACTTTGCCTCAATTGTTTCCATCCTCTTTCCACTCCGAACCCGATACCTCCCAAACCAGGAGCTATATTTACCCCTCACACACTGCAATGTTTGATGCTCTCATGGTTCTAAATTAAGCAGCTTCTGTCATGCCCAGGACCAACCTTAACCCTTCTCTACTGGGTCTCCACTTCAGACTTCTTGGTGCATTTGTGGTGCCCTGTCTAAACCATGCTCAGATGTACACACTTAAATAGCCAGCAGTCATCTCACTCATCTGGCGGTGAAATTTAGATTGCTGATGTTCCAGGCTTTTCCACTTACTCCACTTTTCATTTGGTATGCACTTAAACTGGTGGAAAACAGTCTGCCTCTTTCTCCTCAAATTGCTGAGGCAGCACTAACAGCTTAATTTTGCCGTAAGATTAGACCCAGCTGCATCTATCCAAATACCTTTCTTCAGAAAACATGCTAAAAGACAGCATGTTTCCACTCTTCCCACATCCTTGGCAGAACAAAACAACCCTTTAGATTTCAACTTTTGCTTTCTTTTTACTTTTTCCCCCATATATTTTTATCGTTATGATAGGCTAATCCTCCTACAGGAAGCAAGTCTAGTTTATTCTTTGTAAAGCAATACAAACACTAATTTATTACTAGCAACCTCTTAGCATGAAATGGCCTTGCTCTCTCATTTTACTCAGCTAAGCTTGTGCATTGAATTCTATCTATGCTAACATCCTGACATTCTCCAACATTGCAGATTTAACCTGAAGGTGGACCGTCCAAATCTGACAAGAAAAATCTGAAAGAGCTTTTGAAACATTTCAAGTGAAGCACACCAAAATAATATTAAGATAGCTGATTATTTAAAATCTCCCAAATGCCTTCAGCTTACAGTCCTGATCCTTTGCTATAAAAGCCCATGGGCAATGAACTGAAGTCTGGTCTTATTTACATTAATTGCAAATACAAATTAATTGATCAGCTTATTGGAGGTAGATACTATATACAAGAATCAGTTGAAAAAGCTAACTAGAATGTCCAAAAAAAGTTAAAGCATGTTTCTTCATAAGGAACTTTGTAGTGCTGTCAAGCATGCAGATGCAACAGAGTGGTCTGCACATTCACCTACTGCACAGATTAAATCTTTTGACATATTTGTAAGAAGTTGCATCTTTATTTCCTAGAGTTCAGTCCAACTGCTGTATGGTTCACTGGTATTATTTTCCTGACTGGCAGGCTTGGAAAGAGCAATTTTCATACAGTAATTGCTTATTATACTAGAAAGCCAGAAAAACTTTAGGCACACTTACACCTGCCCCTTCGAGATACCTTAAACTGGAAAACAAGGGATAGAAGAGGAATGCAAATAGTTAATGCAAGTAGCTAGCAAGCCCATCCACTGTGCTTTTTTAGACAGAAGAGAGAACACAGCCTCCCAAGGCTCCTCTTGCACCTATTCCAAACTCTGCCTACAGATCTGGAATAATTAGCCTGACTTGGGATCAACTGAGTGTCAAAGTCTGAAACAAAAGAAGTTCATGAAACTTACCTTTACTGTATTTGCATGCTCATTGTTTGCCTAATGCCTGGTAGGTGAAGAGGTGTCATGTTACTGACATGAAACCAAGGCATGAAGAGTAAAGGATGTTTCCTGTTCCACAGAAAGTTTGAGGCACCAAAATGGAAAAATGAAAACATTCCAACCCTGTCCCCTCCTTTTCTATAATCATAGAACAGTTGGGGTTGGAAAGCACCTTAAGATCATCTAGTTCCAACCCCCCTGCCTTGGGCAGGCACCCAAGGCTCTGTCCAACCTGGCCTTGAACACTGACAGGGACAGAGCATTCACAACCTCCCTGGGCAAACCCATTCCACTGCCTCACCACCCTTAAAGAACTTTTCCTTATATCTAACCTGATTACCTACCTGGTATCTTCCCCTGTTTAAGTTTTAACCCATTACCCCTTGTCCTGTCACTACAGTCCCTAATGAAGAGTCCCTCCCCAGCATCCCTAGAGGCCCCCTTCAGATACTGGAAGGCTGCCATGAGGTCTCCACGCAGCCTTCTCTTCTCCAGGCTGAACAGCCCCAACTTTCTCAGCCTGTCTTCATACGGGAGGTGCTCCAGCCTCTGATCATCCTCGTGGCCTTCTCTGGACTTACTTCCAACAGCTCCATGTCCTTATGTTGAGGACACCAGAACTGTTAATCAGTGCTGTTAATGAGTGAATTAAGCCAGAAAGTCGTGGATACTAAATCTTTTCATTTCACTACACTGTCAGATGTGTTGTTTGCTCACCCAGTGCAGATAGACTCCAGCACATTTTAACTGATCCTGCTCTAAACTCCCTACAAATGATCCAGCTATGAGACAGAAGCCTGCAGCAGGCCAAGGGTGCTGCTGAGCTGTTAAGTCTGGTAAATTGAGAGCAATCCAAGCAGGAAAGCTCATTGCTCTGGTCCAGAACCGTGCTGCCAACAGTGCACTGCAGAAGTGGGCACACAGGCAACAGAGGTACATAACAAAGTTGACAAATAGATCAGCACTTGCACAGACGACAACTATGATCACAGACTTATAAAAAGGACTTTTCCCATCCTAGCTCTTACTCTCTCAAAATAAGACAACTACCTTGGGTAACGACATCTTTATACCAGCTTTAGAATAATCTGAGCTCTGCGCAAATTACAGTCTGCTTGAAATTTAATCTTTTACAAAAGGTTTCTATGTCTGTAAAGAAAGCTGAATACTCAGGTTAAAATATGTAGAATATAAGAAGTAATATCCAACAGCATCTCACCCCTGTTCTGGGAATAGAAGTTCCTGGAAGGAAAACCTGGATTCCTAAGCAACATCTCTTTATTTCAGAAAGCTATTTCCTCCAGCAATTAAACTTCAGCTAAAAGCAAAGGACCTAGTTTTCACCAGGGAACACATTTTCCTATGCTAATTCCTGCAGGCCTTGACATGAGCATGAGGGAAGAAATCAACAGGAAAGAGTGAACCCAAGCCAGTAACTAACCCAATGTCAAGCACATTTTGTCTTTGTTCAGGGACAGAACACTTTAGTTAGTGGGAGTGCAGCACCTGCCTCCATCCAGCTCCTATATTTAGTTCTTCTGTAGGTTGCTTTAGTATGATTCCTCTGGAATACCAAACACATTCAAAGATGGAAACTTCGACCAAATGCTCTCCAAAGGTAACTAACTGCTGGAGCTCAGATATTTTTCTAGAGGAAAACATAATGTGGAAAGTCTGTGGATAGTCCTTCAGCTACACCTAGTAACTGAAACTTTCCAGCCGCATTTCTGTCATGTGCAGTACAGACTTAATTTTGCAAAGTAAATGCCATTTTGCCTGTAAAATGGCACTCTATGCAATATCTTAATCATTTTTCTTATTCGGTTAAAGTTTCTCCCTAACAGATAACATCAATGCTTAACTTAGTCCTTTTGAGAAAGTTCTCAATGGATTTTCTTGTTCTTGGCTGTCAAATGAGTCACATTTCTGCTGCAGATATGTTAATACTATTTTACTCACTGAAGCAAAAATCCAGAAAGGGACCCGATTTAGAAAGTCCCGGCTAGTTTTGGACTAGGGAAGCTAACCAGACAGCTTCTGCTTTCCTTGCTCTTACGCTCTTCTTTCAGTTAGCTGTGATCAGAGGGAGAATATCAGATTAGCCAGATCTTTGGCCTAACTGGCATATCCATTCTTACACAATGCCATCTGTGGAGAGATTTTGATTGTCAAACATCTGCAGAAAGGGTTGAAATTTCAAAATGTTTTGCAACAAACTTCTTGAACTTGTTAAAACTTTAGACTTCAGTTTATTTTTTCCATATTTTCTGGATGTCAGTTCAGGCAATAAAATAAATTCATTTTTTTTTACATCCCCCATTTCGGGTTGTTTCTCTAGAGTTAGTGGAGTAGAAAACTCCTAGTTTTTTTGCTTGTTTGTTTATATTACAGATTTGATCTGTGGTGGGTGTTAGCCTCGGTGACATTACTGACCAAGGACTTTGCGCTAGCCTTAAGTCTGTGAAGCTTTGTGCTTAAAAAGCACATGGCTCCAAAATTTTCTGCAGTATCGCAGCATTCCATGAAGACTGAAAGAACTACAAAACCTGATCCAAATCAAGCAGCAGTGAACTTATTAGTGATGAAAGCTGGATGACAGGGGAATGCTAAATTGTCTTAAGTCTCCTGCAAGCTTTCATAGTCAGAAGTGTAGTCTCCTTTAAGATTCTGAGCTGTTCTTGTCTTTGAAAAGCTGCACAGGGCTCATCCCTCTAAATTTTGCTGGCAGATTAGTGGGTAAAGTACTTACCAACCTGAATGTTTTCCTCTTGACTTCCCTCCTCAGGCAGATGTGACTCAAGGTCAAGCTCTTACCTCTGTGCAGGACGCTACAACCACCAGAGAACTGCAGCCGTCCTGCAGTAGGCACCCATACTTTCAACTCTTTCCTCCTGTGTAATGAAATACCTGTGCTACAGTTCTTTCTTCTCAATTCAGCCAGTCTTAAGACTAAAACATCCCCAATTACTATCAACAAATTTATTTCAAGATCCCTTTACATCCATTTCCACACATTCGCTATCCACGGTTCATCCTGTACCTTCATCACTAAAATGTTCTCAGCCCCTACCTATTACTTTCCTACCTTCAACATCTTTTACATAGTTTCCATGTATCCCACTATTTTTTTCCACTCCACATAAAAGATAACCAAAATGAACCAATAAAAAAAAAGTAATATATTTGCTGCAGTACGTTTTTCCCTCAACTATCCCCATTTCCTCAGTCTATCTTAATTAAAGTCCAGTCTATTTGTGCAGTGTCTCACCCTTTGATGTCCTTCAACTCTCCTGCAGAAAATGTGATTTATTACAATAGGATTATTACATTATCACTTAAATATAGATGAGTTGGTGCCCACTGATGGCTGACTAGGTGTAAATGGAAAAATTACTGCATTATTTTGTGCATTTTAGTTGAAGATGTTGTCTAAGAGGAGAAATTTGAGCACACTGTTTGCAGAAGTAAACATTTTGAATATCACACTCAAGATTACCTTTGACTGCCAAATGAGTAACGATTTCTTTCTTCCAGCAGTATTTTGATACCAGGATTTCAGGAAAGCTAGCTGGCTTATTTAAATAAATCTTATCACATTGAGTGACTTAAAAGTACAGCACAGTAAGTAGTTACTCTGTTCTGTTCACTTCATCACACTATTATCCCAGTGCTTTATTAAATCATTAATTCCCAATCTGTACCCAGGGTGCTTTTCATCCGTGTTGCTCATGCATCATTTGAAAGACACTGCAGCAGGGATGGTCGCATTTGGGGTCTCAGGTAAGCTTCTGCCTTAGTGGTACCTTAACTTCTAGCCATACCCTATTTCTCTTTTTACATTCTCATCTTGAAAAGTCACCTGCATTATCATCCAGGATCACCCACGTAGCATCACCCCAGGCTGATGCTTCTCTCTGTACATTCCTCCATGGGCTGGCAGTTTGCTTCCAAGCTCCCAAACTTCCAAGACTTACTTGTTGAAAAGTCTGTGTTACAGAAACTTTTTTCCTGCATTGCTTGTAGAGCTTTCTGGGGAATTTGAAGATGGAAGAGAAGGAGTAAAGGACTGAGAAGTACCTTCCAAATTTAAAATCAATAAATTTAAAAAAATGGAAAATTACAGTTTCTCCCAACAGAAAAAGTTTTATTCTTTGCAGTCATTAGAACTATAGGTTTAAGAACAGCAAACTCCTTCAATTAAAAAAAAACAAAAAGAAAACAAAAAAACCTACAACAACATAAACTTCTGAACCAACATATAAATGCACAGAGAAACAGCATACATCTGGACAGCATTTCCTCAGTTTCCTTTTACCTTAGGCTTTGTTGGTGTGTTTGCTCCCTGCAGGTGGGAATATCTCACAATTCCATCTGTTTCCCATTTTCTTGAAAGATTTCCAATTATCCCTCCCCACTTGTTCCAACTGAATAAACCAACAGCTCATTGTTCTTTTACATGTGATAGGTATGATTAATTGAATTGCAAGGAACAGGAGGAAAACATCAAAAGAAAAAGAAGGTAGAAAGTCAAAGTGTCCTTTCAAGTGAATTTTCTGTTGCAGAGCAAGCAGGTAGGCTCAGTTACTCAACAGTCACAATCTTACTCTTAGATCTAAAGAGAGACACTAAACAAGAAACTCCATCATGGTGTACTCCTGCAGAAAACCTGTGTTTAAGCAGAGACTTTTTCAGTCTACCTAAAAAGCCTTTAACACCATTAAGACACATTTGGCAGAGAGAAAACTAACTAGAACTTGTAAGAGAGTTAAGCAGTGAAAGTATTCAGAACACAACTTGTGTGAGAAACCTTCCGTATTTTTTTAATTGAATACAGAACTTACTTAATCGTATTTCATTATCTTGTCATTTACTTATTATGAGGATAAAAAAATAAATGATGCAACTTTTCAGTATAGCCAGCTTCAAAGATTAACAATTATTCAAAAAAATAAACTAGTAACTGAGTAACTTCTTCAGATAAGGAACTTAAAATTAAGCAAGACTAGAAAAATCACCAACCATGAAATCAGCTGGGGAAGTCTAGTAAAGAGCAAGGAGGACCCGTGGCAGGGGAATGGCCTATACACCGAACACAACTAACCTTCAGAGCCTTGGAAAATATAAGGCTTATTTAAAGAAAATGTGAAATAGGGAACTTTATACTGGAGCGCAAGTTAACTCTTAAGACTGTAAACTGATGTAAGGCCAAAAGCAGAATCACGTTAAAAGAGGAAGAAATATATAAGAGATAAATGGGGGAAAGAAGAAAGAAATGACCCCAAAACAAAACAAAACAAAAAAACACAAAACAAGCACACCAATTAGGAATTCAACTGGACTATGTAAATATACTTAATTTTAATTCTTTGCTCAAAAGATTCTTCCGGCATCTGAAAAGCTACACTGAAGTGCAAGGGGAAGAATCAACCCTTCTTTGCTGTTTAACATCCGTTGTCTCATGCACCCGTTAGTGCTGTTTGGTGTTCCAGCATTTTCATCTACTTCCCAGGACAAGTATTCCTGTTTCCACCTTTTACTTTCAGCTTTCCAAAAAATCGTCAATACTCACTAGCAACCCAAAAAGCAGATACAATACCTATTTATTAACATTTAAAACAAAATAAGCATAAATTTCAGGAACTAAAAACTCCTCTGAATTATTCTGCATATTTCTGGTATTCTTGAAATTAAAGAAGATCAATACAACTGAAAGACCACGCATTATCATGAAATATGAAGCTGAATGAAATACAGATCAATAGCAATTAAGTTATATTAACCTAAAGAAAAAATAAAGTTTCATGCATTTTTTGATGAAGCACCACACTCACAGACCCAGTGAAGCATCTCATGAGAACTAAGCTGCAAATGAGTTAAGCATTTGAAAACAAACTGGCAGCCAATTTAGGTAAAAAAATAAATAAAAAATTACGATAAGAATTTAGTAGCAATGTTTTCCAGAGAAACAGCAGAAGACGGACAGATTTATCATCCAATGTATTGTGGTCACATAGCACAAACACCTGAATTTCAACCAGTTTAACAGTTCTGTATTCCTGAAAAAGAGAGCTCTCAATCCTTTCATCCTTTGTTTTACATAGCTGCTAATCTGAACTGATGCAAACACTTGTAAGATTCTTGGGTAATACTGAACACCAGCTGCATATATTAATGCTTGCAAAATAAAATTTCAGCTTTTTTTTTAGTAGATATACAATTACAGTACATAATGAAAGACCCGCAACCTTTTATATCATCCTTTTGCTGAAATGTAATAGCTTAGCTCAAATTAAAGCTAAACCTCCATCTAGCTTGCTCAAATGCTTAGTTTGGAAATTTTTATTCCTGGACTAAGCATAAAGCAAGGACTTTTTAACATCTGAGGTTCTTTCAGATGTTTACAGAACAGGAAATAAAGGATGCATAAATTCAGAGTTCAAGATTAAAGTGTAATGCTTTACACATGAGGGCACAAATCAAGACAGCTTGTTCATCTGAAAGCCCACGAACTCAACTTAAAATACAGTCATCAATCTGGAGTACCTTGTTTCATTTTACACAAACATCCACTTCATTCTCAAGATGCACGTAAACTTGTGCAGGCAGATGAAATGTTGTAGTACCTATGAGCACATGAGAAATTCAAAGCAAGAAAAAAAACAATGAAGTTTCTCAAGTGTTACAAACTGATTTTACAAGCAAAGGAAGTTAATTCAGTATTAAGATGGCAAGTGCAAATGCACACAGGGTATGCAAACAGCTTATAAACTCTCACTGTTAACACATAGGTTATTACCACCACTAAAATTTAGAAGCACGCTTAAAGTGGAGCCTTGTATTTGAATAACTGTATGCCCTTTAAAATCCCAATGAAATAATGTTTCTTTCCACTTTCTGAATGAAAATGCTGCAGTTAAGTTTAAAAAAAAAAAAGCCATAATCCACATGGGAGACTGAATTCACTCAGTTATTAAAGCAATATTTCTCTATTTACATTGTGCCAAACAGACTGAGTCAAATCAAACTCAGTCAGGAGATTTCCTCTTTCGAGAGAGGAAAATAAGTAAAGTCAGAAGTGTTTTTGTAGATTGTGCAAACAGCATCCAATGCCAGGCTTCCCTCATGGGCACCCAAATGAAGCAGAAGACAAAAAAACACAACAGAGTCTTCCCAGAAAGGATAAGGAAGGGGGAAGGAATTCTTACTCAGATGGGAGTAAGAAATTCACTGCCTCTTCAATGTCTGACTAAGAAAAGACTTCTAGAGGAAGAGCTGAAGACCCGCTCATTTGCGCTCTGCTTGCAGTGTGACAAGACAGTTTCTTGCAAAACATGTAAGGAAGTTGAAGGGGAGGTCCAACTGATCACTGACTTCTGTTTGCCAGACTTCCACTTGTGGAGAAAGGACAGTGTCAGAAAAGAAGAGATAACACAAACATTATGCACCCCTTTATATTAACAAATGGCAAGTTTTTTATTGACATTTGGCTTAGAGATCCTTGGATACTGAAAGTATCATCACCAAGAATGCATCAAGATTATTACTGGAAGAGAAATGCTGTCAAGCTTGTATCCAGGCCAGGCTTTCAACTTTGTGAATGGAAAGGTCCGTATTTATATTAAAATGCACTGTATTAAGTAGAACATTACAGAGCAGATTTTTTGAGGAAAACATGCCAGCTGTACACTAATATTTTTATTTTATATGAGGCCAAACTTATTTACTTAAAATTCCTATAATACATAGGGAAATTCTTTCCTCTCCCATGCTAAACTATAGTGGATGGGTCAGGCTGAAAAATAAAATAAACAAGGATGTAAAAAGAAGGTCAGTTTTGGGGAAACTTTCAAGCTAATTAAATAAGATCAAACGGTCAGTTCTCATGCCAATGATGTCTAATCGAAGTTACCATACTCAAACACAGACACGCAAAAAAAAAACCATGAAATTTAAACCAAGGGTTTGCTGCAACTGGATAGAGAATGAACTGCTCTCAATCTCTCTTAGCTTGTCAATAAATTACACAGATCTTCACCTGGTAAAAGAATAAACATGACACTGAAAAATCTGTGTGTATTTCGTTAGCAAAATGGTAGGGGAAGATGAGTTCAAATAGTTTTGAAAAGCACATAAAATCCATTCCTAAAGGGTGATTTGGTTCTGAATGCCTAGAATTATTCATTTAAAAATCAGTGCTGCAGAAAATTCAAATACTGTCCACGCTGGATTTTCACTGCACTAGAATCAGCTGAAGTATGTAAATATCCTTCTGCTGAAAGAGTCACCAACCATTTTGAAAAATTAAGGTAACTGCTATGCACAGAATTAAAAACACTGTTACTGTTGCTTCAACTCAATTTCAGCTAGGAAAAATGCACTGATGCTTATATATCAAACCAGTTTATTTTAAACTTTTGTAGTTTATTTGAAGCTTCCTTTGTGCAAGGAATATTGTTGTAAGTATGTACATTCTCCTATGAAATAGAAAGCACCTTCAAAATACAACTTTGAGTGAACAGTGACAAGTTATAAGATGCTTCTTCCTACATATTAGAATATTTACACTTGACCAAGAGTTCAATGTTATCTTTTTTTTTTGGTGCCACAGATTTGTCTGGAACAAGAATAATTTTGGCAGGGTTTGGGGGTTTTTTGTATCTAAATTTTGTAGACCGTGCATCATGAAACTGCCAGTCTCCAAAAAAGAAAACAGAGCAAGAGGATGCAGAGAAGCAAGTATTTCATAAATTAAACCTGGAAGTACAAAATATATGAAGTAGTTAAATTTGTCTGCTTGTAAATATCAAGTTTTTCCCAATCCAAGTCCCTCAGGTTAGTGTCCACATCCTTCTTAAGGCTGCAACTTCAGCATTCAACTGACAGGAATTATTTCTTGTCAAAGTCAAATACCAAAAAAGTATGTTGAAGATGCTGATGTTACAAAGTCAAGAGACTCAAAGGTCAGCAAAACTCATACAACTT
Source organism: Pezoporus flaviventris (assembly GCF_033815535.1). Taxonomy (NCBI): domain Eukaryota; kingdom Metazoa; phylum Chordata; class Aves; order Psittaciformes; family Psittacidae; genus Pezoporus; species Pezoporus flaviventris. Next base: position 36,351,786 of record NW_026892555.1, read on the forward strand.
TAATGTGTCCCACTTGCATTTTTAGGACAAGCCATCCAGCTTTAACTTTTCTGTAATGAATTCACAAGTCTCTTCCAAAGTGAAAAAAGTGGTCAAAATGGAAAATACCCTGCATTACTCCCCTCCTCCTGGTATCGCTAAATGTGCATGCTACCATGTTTCACTGTATAACTACTGAAATCTTACACTGAAACCAGAATTGATCTTCTTTGTTTTTCTTGGGGAGCCTTTCCCAGTTTTAAACATCCTGTTGCACTTCTGGCTGACCAACCCACAGGTGTGTAGCTATAGTGCAGCTAAGCCTATTCAACAGTGGGTACCTGCTTCTGAGAGGACACATCCTTCCCCTCCCGCCATCTCCCTTCCAAACATACAACCTCACAGAGGACTGCCCAGACCATTCAATCAGCAGAAAACATCTTCAACTGGCTCAGTATGGACCGCAGGAAAACAAATTCTGACAGAAAGGAGGAGACATCCATCAGGAACAGAAAAGGGGTTCCACTGACTCCTCCATTAGCAAGCAGCCATTACAACAATTTCACTGTATTGAAAAATCAGACCAAAAATAAAAAAAAAAGGTATTTCTACATTTATTTGAGATATTAAGCACCATTCCTTTTCTTTCTGGAGGAAAAGAACTTGTGCATAAGGAAGCTGAAGGCTAGAAGTTTGACATGTCCATTAATTAGTACAGCACTCTATAGCTGATTTTACAATGTTATATACTATTTTTACAGTACTTTATATGCACATAAAATTCCTTTTAATTTCAGCTGCACATACTAAACCCTCAGCAGTCAGCAAATCGGTCGCAACATGACTAACACCATCAGCAATAAAACTCTTCTATTTGTGGATTTGCTAGCAATCCTGGAAGAGTGTAAGAACTGTCACAGCTCTCTAAATGTGATCACCTCCTTCTCTCACAATCCTGTCTCATTTTCCAAGCTTTCAAAGGCTGCAATGGCATGATGAACCCATTTTATACTAAACCTGATTCAACCCAAGAGCAATGCTCATGCTATTAGAATAGAAGAGGCAAGGGATAAAGCAGGGAATACTAACAAAGCCGGCAAAAATATGTATACTGCAGTGGAAGCAAATTAAGGTTGCACATGCAATCAATTCCTGAATGCCTGACTCTAACAGTAGCTTTCTTTTAACTGGAAACTTCTGTGCATTTTCATTAGATATTTTTGTAACAAAGAAACTGAAGCATGCTGATCCTCTGAGGGATCATCAGGACTACATTCTTTGGACTCACAACACTGACCTTTGCCACTTCAACTGATCAATGACAGTTGCAATAATAGGCAGTAATCCATAAATCAGCCAACAGAGGGAAACAAATAGCTTTAAAACTTGTTAGCAAGAAACAGATACACATGGAAGTGGCAATTTTGGGGCTTAAGCCAAATTTCATATGGTTTGGGCTTGAAACCTTTATCTCCTAGTCTCCTCTTACAATACACACTTTGCTTATCACTCCCTTACCCACTTGCTATTTGTTACACATACGCATTTAAGTGAGGTTGCTTCTTTTCTCCAAAATACAGGACTGACTTCTCTTTCGAGCTTCCAGAAAACTGGCACTAAGAATTAAGATTCCCATTTGCTACTCCACAGTCTCAAACAACATTTTAAACAATGAGCAAGAAATAAGTGTGTATTGAACTTTGTATTTGCAAAGTTAGAAGAGTGCAAGGGGCTTTGGAAGAGAGGAAATAAAATACAGCAAAATAGTCTGTATTCAAAGTGAACCTTTCCCACTTAAACTCCAGAACTTTGTTTGCCAGAATCTGTAACTGAAGGACTTGAAACACAATATAAACATCTGTGTTGGGCAGTAAGATGTGAAACATGTTCAAATAATATGTGGTATTGCTATTTTAAGCTATAACATATCTGACTTCTACACTGCCATTCTAAAAAGAGAAAGCTATCCCTGGAGTTTAGTACAGGCTGTTCAGTATTTTGTACAGTCAATACACCCGCTTAACATTTTTTTAATATTCTCTTCCAGCAGACAGAATGTGTTGCTACACAAGCTGAAAGAAAAGATAGCGTTTTTAGAAGTTAGAAACTTATATAGAATTACGCATTCTAAAATTCTTGATGAATGGCTCTAACAAAAAAATCATGTTAACATGGCTATGAATATGTCATCTCCAGGGATTAAAGTATTTTTCTCAAAATATTTTTTAATAGGGAAAAAAAACACCTGGATATTGGGACAATGAAAGAAAAAAAATTTGAGAAACAGTATATGCTTGCTAAACAAGAATTATGTTTATTTAGCTAGTGAATCACCTAGAGGAGTAAATTTTCACTTTCATGATAGCAGTCTGTCAAGGCTTGCAAACACCCAGAAATAGGAATTAAAGATTATTTTAAATGTAGTTATAAAGGTCATAAAAAGTCTGATTTAGACTGAGGTACATTTACTCAAAACTGAGATTCATTGAGTGGTAGCAAACAAACAGTTCCTCAGACAAATGCACTTTTTTCAGTATACATGTTACAGAAAAAAAAAAATAAAGAAATGTGCATTAACTGGTGGTGTCCACCAAGCTGCATATTAATATTCTCTTACACCAAACAGTTTGAAACAAGGGAAATGTCATTCTAGTATAATTTCATGTTACGTTTCATTTGGCTAAACTGCAGCTTAAAGTTGCTTTGCCATATTAAAAGATTACTACAATAATTTTCACATGAACATTTAGACTTGAGTTTTACTCCAGGACTAAATATGGCATGATTTGCTTTTAATCTGTTGAATAGCTAAAAACTGACAATTAAAAAAACTACAACAAAGAAAAAATTAAGTTGAAGCAATGTGAATCTCACATCATTGAACCACTTCTAATGGTTAAATGTTAGTATTTAACAAATTCAAAGAATTAATGAATCCTTGCATTCGTTCCGTCTCCTGTGCCTTAGCTAGGATGCATAAATACAAAAGACAGCAGATACTGGTAAAAGCTTCAGGACAGAAAGTGCTTGACGAAGGTACAGTTCTCAAGTGTGTTTGGTGAGAGAGTATAAGGGCAGATGCACTGATGAGAACCATTACAAGAAGAGTCAATTTTGTGTTAAAGTGTTCAAAGATGTCACCTTAAGCAGAAAAAAGCTTTAATAACGTCTTCTTAGACATATTAGGCATTTCCAGAGTCTACATCATTAGTGTTGTAATTCTAGCAGGACATCTCCATTTAGTTATTGTTTGTTTCTATTTCTCTCCTGAAAAAAAACAGAAACATAAACAAAGAAAATCATGTTAATACATACAGTTAAACATTATCTGCTTGCTTTCTTCTCATTAGAACAGTTGCACTGCTTGCCATTTCTAATTCAGGCAACAAGCTTTCAAGGAAAAAGCTTCACTTGTCAAGAAATGCTCTGCATGAATATTTAAACATTCTACTCTCCATCCATTATATCCCTGGAAAAGCAAAGATCCCATTCCCAACTATGTCATTCAAAGCCCCCTACAATAAAATGTCACAGCATGTGGTCAAAAGGTAAAGGAACAAGTTGGCCCATTACCTCCTCCTCTTCCATATAAACATATTTCTCAAGTAGCAAGAAAAACAATAAAAATAAGCCATCCACACTTTTTTTTTTAAATAACAAAATGCAAAACCAGCGAGGTTGGAATGACTGGAAAAAAAAAACCCACTTGAATGCACACCTGAGTTGCAGCCAAGGCCATATTCACGTACAACACCTTCACAGCATTGCAAGATGCTGCATTTGGTGTAAAGGAATAAAGTGTGCAATGTCATCTGTGCAATACAAACAATGATATAATAACTTTCTACGATTAAGGGCTAAAATACTAATTGCACTTTATCAGGGACTAACAAATTCTTACGCTTTCTTATAAGTCTACAAGTTACTAAACAGAGTAACATTGAGTGCTTTCTCAGCACCCTCCATTTCCTTTACTTTGAGACAAACATACACTTAGGCTTTATGACTACCCCTAGGGAAAAAAAAAAAACAAACAAACAACAGATCAATAAACTGTATCTCACTGCCTTCGTTACATCTTCTAGACTGTAAAAACACTGTAGTTTGACTCTAAGAAGCTAAGAATTTATCTCCAGTTGCATTGCCTTTCTTAACATGTACAATTGAGCATGTCATATAAATGTTTTAAAATACCTTTGTGGAAGAGAGGTAGGCTCCCTCCTCCACTCAGAAGAAAACAGAAACCTCATTCCCAGTATTTTTATTATTATTGTATTACACAGCATGTTATAAATGGAACATAAATGTAGCAGGGAAAACAAAAATAAACCAGAAGGCATTTCAAAACCACTCTGATACCATACTGAAACTTTATTATGTTAGAAACTGTTTAGGAAAAGTGCAAATTAGTGTATGAACCCAAGCACATGGTGCCAAAAAGACACTATTATGAAATAAGAGGATATATAACATTTATACTGGTTATTAGAGTCCAGGTGATGATCTAGTTCTCTCCAAGGCAGACCTCCAAAGTTATCTCAAGATGAACACCAAAGTAGAACTCACACAGAGGCCTTGGTCACAATAAGCAACCCATGGTTCCAAGAGATATATATCTAAGATTGGACATTCTCTAGGGCAGAACTTCAGTGTTTTTTAGAGGGGGAGCAATAATTGCACTGTTCTGCTAGGTATCATTTTATTCCTAGTTCAAAGAGACATGACTAGTATTTTCATAGCAAGATACTGTTTTTAAAATGTGAGATGGTATTAATGACTGATACTATCAAACTGATATGTTAACAGGGCATATCTTGGCTGAAAACAGATGATCACTGGCCTCGTGCCTCACTATGCATGTAAGGCATGCAAAAATAGCCTGCTTGTGCACATCTCGGATTATTCTTCTACAATTAGCAGAGTTCAACTGGAAGAACTGCACCATGCTGAAAAACACTACTGTGGTATGAAGTAGGAGCCTGTGAAACTGCAGTGTTAATGAATGAGTTATTAATATTTTAACAATTTTCAATACTACCTATATATAAATTAAGCATCACTTCCAGCTCATGTGCAGGTATTACATTTGTAACCACTAAGTCAAGCTGTCTAGAAAGCCTCTCTCTGCATTGCACAGTAAACTGACCAAGCTTGTGCTTTCCATAGCCCCGAAATCAAAATGCTTTTAAGCTCATAAAATTTCAAAGTAGATAGGGAACGATATCCTGACTACCTGTTGTTACAAATTTCAAGTCCATTCTGAATTCTATGAGGAAAAAAGGCTTCAAAACACCCCCAACCCACTTTCTGTAGTCTCAAAAGTTTCATTTTACTATGTTTACATTTAAATACTTAACACAGACATACAAACTTGACATTTTTCAGTGCAAGTCAACATTACTTTCTTCAGATACTGGTATCAAGGATATTTGGATACTCTGGACAGCAAAACAGACAGAGAAAACTTGATTTATTTAAAACACAGGTAGTGGTATTACACTCAAAAGTGAACTAACAAACACACACACACACACACACCCTGCTTCCAAGTCTGGTGAGACTTGCTACCACTGCCTTTTCATGTCTCAAAAAGTAGTATTCTTCTGGGTTTTGGGGATGGCTTTTGTTTGACTGGTTTTATATAAACAGTGATTATGGGCAAACTAGCAGAAGACTTTATCCCCAGCAGGTTTCCACCACAGGAGCAGAGGAAGTTTCCAGCATAAATGACTGCATTTCCCTTTCACACAACGTCTCATTTCTTACATTCAGATGAGTCACATCTCTTCGGACGCTCTCAGATAAAAAGCTTCTCCAATCAACTTAAGTTCCCTGCCAAAGGCCAACTTCACTTCAGAACTTTCCAGGGTGAGGTTACCCATCTTTAGGGGGAGTTTCTGAGTGGGACTTGGAATTTAAATACCATCTGAGTGAGAACAATGTGGGAATGTATCGGCTGGTTAAAGGTACCTGCCAGCTGCATACCATACGGTGAGCAGATTTCACACACACAACAAACTAACCAAGTGAAAGTGAATCTAAAAATACTTGGACCTGAGAAACAGGCATTGATCTAGTGCAAACAAAAATCTGGAATTCGCTCTGTCTGAACTGCAAGGCTGGGTGACTTACTTCCAAATTTCAGTCCTCTGAATTTAGGGCATTAATCAAATGATCCCACACTGGAAAGTAGATGCAATGTAATTTATCCTCAGGCTTAACAAAATCTCTACGCTAACAGAATTTCAAAATTCAAAGCAACAAAAATGACTCCTGACCCAATCTGATAAAAAACAAAACTATCAAGATACATACAACATTGACCCCTAGAACTTTTTGTCACACAGAAGGTAAATCAAAAAGCCTCACTCTAAGTAGCAAAAATATAAATGATACGCTAACAACAACAACTTACTAAAGTCCTCACCTGTATTTTTGTTTTTTCACCAAGATCCCACAAACTGAATCTCAAGGTGAGGGAAAGCAGACCTGAAAGGACCTTTGCTTTTTTTATAGCAGTTGCAAGTGCAAGTATTTCACTGTGTACATTTTGAAAGCTATCCAGGATTGCAAACTCACAGTGCAGAGCTCACACACAGAGTCAACTCCTGCACCATCAGCTCTACTTGCAAAGATACCCCTGTGTTTTGCCGAACTTTTGCATCTTACTTTTGCATCTTACTGCAGTGTTTAAAACGTTCATGCCTGAAGCTGTCTGCCTTGCCACTCTGCCAAGAGGCAGCCTTCTCACAGCAGCTGCAGAAGGGAACACGTAGCACATCTTAGTTGCTTCACTGCAAACTGCGATATAATCTTCAATTTAAAAGCCCTGTTCATCTGCACTGTAAGCTAACATGTCAGACTGCATTCTGTGAAGCGAGGCGCAGGCACACATCTCCATTGCCAGCTCTGCTGCGTGGGCACAAACACCTGGCAGAGGCAGAACAGACAGCTGCAGAGGTGGTGAGAAGCCGCAGCAGAGTTCATGAAATCTCATTTACTAATGGCATCAGCCATAATCTGCAGTTTATTGCACCCCAGTGTACCATTACAGTTATGACAGCATAAATGTTGACCTTAGTGCTTGAGAACCACAACGATAAACAGATCACTAAGAAAACTGAAAAATGCTGGAAAGAGTTTATACTCCATTTAGGACAAGGATCTCAGCTGTTAACATAAACTACATTACTGAAACTTAAAAAAGAACCTTTATTTTACATAGTTTTAAGCTTCTCACTCCTGAATTCCAAACTAGAGAGGGCAAATCTCCTAAACACAGGTATTACCTCAAAACTAGGTAAAAATACTTAAATAAATTTTTGAGAGAAGCACTTCTGGAAATTCTGGAAAGATGGGAAGGGAGAATCAGATGGGAAGGATTTATAGAAGCCTTACATGGACCCAGAAATTATCTCCTGTAGGGATGGCTTCTATTCCTTATCCCAATGTGAAAACTACTAGCCACAAATTAAAAATCAACTTCAACATAGGAAGTTAAATGAGGTTTCACAACTCCAGAGCAGTTCCTTCTCCCAGTAAGCCTTATGAATTAATACTCATCCAAGACCCTGCTGCTGCAGATCATTTGAACTCCAGACAGTAAACAAGGCTTTAAAGCATATAAATATTAAGAAAGTCTAAAAAGCTGCAAGACCTAGACTTCTAATTTATTTATCTTCCTATCAGTTTTGATGGCATTTTACTTCTTTCACTCTCTGAAATATACTTCATGATAATAGTATGAACAAATTACAGTAAAATGTAAGTAAGTTTACATTTGAGCAGACACATGCATCGTTAATGGAACATGGACAGCACGTATTATTTTATTATGGTAAATGATAAAGGTAATAAGAACTTAATTCACATGTGAAATTCCACAGTACATAAATAAAAGGATACAAACATTCAGAAGGCAGAGGTGAGGAAAGAAACCTATCTAAAGGTATCATATGACAACACTACAAGGAAAGGCTCTACAGAAATCAAGCTTGAACTCCATGCACCAGAAAAACCCTTCCAGTCTTGTTTTCCCCAGTAGATACCTTCAGTGATGGATTGGTCAATTCTAACTACAAGTAGCGAGTCTTTTTCAGTGCTGCACATCACTTTGAAATATCAGACTTCAATTAGCTACAAGACAGCCATTTCAGCAAGTTCGTTAAAAAGTTAAAAATCAAGCTTCTAAATCCTCATTAATGTTTGTTACCAATACTCAGCATACAGCATCAGCTTCTGAAGTCTGACAACAGGTAGCTTCTAGCTACATCTATGGAAATTGCATTCAGTGATGAACACTGTCCCAGCAAAAGAAGCAAAAGAATGACTAACACCTTCATTAATTTTTCTCAGACGCCTAAGGGCAACAACAAGATGATCTTATTTAATTACTCTGCTAAGGATTCTATAGTAGCCTTGGAAGGGAAATGACATCCACTGCGGGGCCTACAAAATACACTGTGGTAGAATTTCTCAGACAATTTTTCTTTAAGCCTCACCACTCATGCTCTTTGCATACATGCTCTTTGCATACATGTAACGCAAATTCCAGTCTGCCATAAGTAAATATTAACTTATTTTATGTTGGTTTCTCATTATATTCTATTTCATATATTCAATGAACATGCAATGCTGTGTTTACTTTTTCATAACTGACTACAATCACTAGGTACAGAAACAAGAATTATAATTACCTGTCAATATTAAGTACACTACCAAACCTCTGAAAAGGTGCTCACGAACAACTGGGCTCAAACTACTTATTATCTGATGCGAACTCTTGTAATGTACCATTTCAACTAGATGAATCTGAAGGCTAAAGCCAATCAACTTTGATATAAAACAATCCTAATTCAACTGAATCTACAGAAACAGTTTTACTAGCAATGCAAGATCTGTATGGTTTTACAGTTCTATTTTTTCTAACAAAGCACCACCAGCAATCTTCACTTGAGTTTTTGCTAACCAGGCCATCTGTGATATGAGTCAATGAAGCAAGGCTGAAGTACTATGTGGAAAGTCACACAGGTTGTGACTTCCTTGCAATATGCAGGCATATTTCTTCCCTGCAAACTGCAGAAAAATCACCAGTGTCCTAGTCAGTTTGTTCTTAACAAAGCACTGCAATCTGAGGAGGAACAGCAGGAAGCAGAAAGCTGCTGCATGAATTTTAACAGCTATTCACATATACTCAAGGTTCTGCTTTTGCTCTAGACGTAGAGATTGAAATTATTTCTCTGCTTTAAAACCAACTTGAAGACACAGCATTTAGAAAAAGTAAACTGTCACAGTTCTAGCTCAACTGAAGTTTGTAGTCCCTCCTTTGATAGCTACCTTCATATTTAAGGACACTAAAGAATTAGATTCCAAAAACAACTGGTCTCTTGAGCATTAAAGTAAACCATTTGGTTGATATTCCTATCTTTTCCAATAGGGGTCCCTATTTTACAGGAGAAACTGGTCTTTCAAGTCCCAGGGTCAGAGAATTTAAATCCACCCTGCAAAGGGACTCTGTAGGCTCAACTTTGTAGGTAGGAATTTTAAACCATAAGGTAAAACGTGACAAGATCAATGCAAGCATCACTATAAACTAAGTCTGCCTGTAAATTGAATTACATTCCATCTCCTTCATTCAACTGTCCAATACTGCACTTTTCCCCTTGCATTATCTTTTCCCATACTAGAGAAGGGCAGGACACATCACTGCTCAAACTCCTACACAGTCACTCTAATACCATATTTTAACATGGAGACCTCTCCATACTATCCCCATCCTGTAACAAATTCTAAACTCTACCACTGAACAGAAACAATTGACTCCACCAAATGCACCAAAACCAGGCACATTTGAAATCCCTGTGTCTGTAACATGAGAATTTGCAGGTAATTTTTAAGCATTTCCAAAAGACTAGAGATACAAAAGCAAATGAAGACATGGTAAATAAGCACATCACCATGGGATGAAAATTCTGGAACAGTATGTCTAAAATTACACTAGCCAAATAATTCTCTTCTCCCAAGACAAGGAGTACATACTCATCATTATCAACAGAACAAAAACATATCTTCTCCTTCTTTCTTCTTAAAACAAACATGATACCTGCAATACCATTTTAATTTATGAAGATGAAACTGTAGATAAGCATCAAGTTCAAGGAAACTGAAAAATAATAGTCCTTGAAACATCATCAAAAGCACACAGGAAATGCACAAGTTTCTCAGCAGGTATTACACAACCCGTTTCATTTACTGTTTTGAATCTCTCTTAGATGAAAATACACAAACCTTATAAAGTCATCTGGTACAACTATCATTTAACTACATTAAAAACGTCCAATTCTTGGCTTGTACAAGGAATGTGAATGTACTCATTTTGACATTATAACCTAATAGGGATGGTTGGAGGAGGAAGAAGTGTCTACAGTTGATGGATGTTCTCTCCCTTCCTTCCTTCAATGTATTTTTAAGAAATATCAAATCAAGCACAAAGTCAGCAATGACCTGGAGTGGAAAGGAGTTACACTGCTTAACACTGCAGCCAGATTAACAACCAATTACACGAGTATCGGAAGTGGGGCAGAGGAAATACTCACTTCAACAGTCAAAGTTTCAGCTATATCTGCATTCCTATTACAAGATATGTAGTACAACAGGAGAAAGCTAGTATTTTAAATGCTATTTATCGGCCAAAGGCTTCCTGAAAAGTAAAAATTCTAAACGCAAATTAGATAAACAAATACATATTGAATTCCTCTATCTTCCCCATGGATGAAAATTATATTGTTTTTCTGAACTATCTCACTAAGAAAAACATTTAAAGTGTTTTACAGTTACATGGAGCCATGATCTTTTTTTCAATGATATGCTACAAAAGTAGAACTGTGCAGCAAAAAGCAACAAAAGTTGTCCCTGGACAAGAGGTAACTGCAGGTTAACAAGCCACCATCTGAAGGTAAGGTATAATCTTCCAACAGCTGCATTTTTAATACGAGACATTTATTTTTGATCTATATATTTACTGAAGATCAGGTGCATAACTACTAATACAAACTCCGCCCCCCCCACCACCCCCCCCAAACAAATATGCACATTTACACCACAAAGCAACAGGTCAAACTAAGGACTAATGCAATTTCAGATTACTTCAATATCCTACGGAGAGAACTCATGGAGAACTTCACAGATTTCTTAGCTCCTTTGGTAAAAGATCACAGCACTTGTATGTTTAAAATAGAACACTGAAACCTGAGCCATAAGAAAAGTGTGAATAGTTAGTGCACAATTTGGTTCCAACCCCAACTGTAGGTACCCTCCAGACACCAGGATCACATCAAATAGTGGCAGACACCAGAGTTCTAATATTTACACTTAAAGAGACTATTCATAGTCATTTGCAAGTAAACTATCAAATGGCAAAGTGACTGAAGTTTCATGTTAGTCACATATTATTCCTTGCACTTTTATAACTATGCTGCCATATTTTAATAAAACATACTGCTGGGTCATATTGGAAATTAATTATTGATCCCCCCGAGTTGTTAAGATTAAACTTTTACAACCAATTATTTTAAAGTAAGTTAGCTAGAATGATGAACAGTCATAAAGTAAATCCATAAATCACATGCTGTTTACTATGTTTAGATCACTGGTTACATGAAAGTTTGCTACCACCTATGCAACAATAAAACATTAACTGAACCTTCAAGGAACATGTAAATGACTACTACTGCCTGATGCATTTAATATTTTATTAAAAGCGGTAAACATATTTTTCATGACCAAAACACTAGAAACTGACTGCCCCAGCTGCCACAGAAAATGGGCACGAACTTAATTTACACAGTTCTACTGGCAGTAGAAAGTACACAAATTTAAATACAGCTCCATAAAAGCCTAGCTGGCACTAGTAATAAAGGATTACTCAATTAACCATAAACCAGGGCTTACAATACTAATTGTTGCATTTCCAAACTATACTTGAATCATAGAAGAGTTAACAATTGTATGTTTACAATTTAAAGATGGGTTGCTTGTACATTGTGCGATACAGAAGAAACCTAGAGGTTTAACATCAATAATCATAAGAGAATGATAAAGATGAACTCTTAGTAACTACAGATTAATTTGGACTTCCTATATTTTAAATACGTACTCATTTCCTTAAGGTCAATCTCAAATATATCTACAAAGACAAAACCTTACAACCAAATATCCAGCTCTAAAGTAATTTTTTCAGCATTTGTCTCAAAACCAGTTTGTACAATGCTGCAGAAGAATCAATGCCTAGTATCTTTGACCACTATGTTTTCTCTCAATAGTATTGGCAAAGATAGCTTAACAGACAAACGCAGAGTTCAGTACTTGAGTCATACAGGTACTGTATGGTTCCCTGAGGGTATTAAAAGAAACAATGTTATTTATTACACAAATATGCATAATCAGAGTCGACTAGTTAGAGACCTACTAAATGCTGAATTTTGTACTCTGCATTTTAAGTTAAGCATATACAGAAACATTGTGTTCCCCCTCTCCATTATACTTTGTGGTTTCATCTACTACTGAGGAAACAAAACCACAAATGGAATATATCTTCCTCAGTTGCTTGGGCATGTCTGGATTGTAACTCCTTTTTTCACAAAAGTACATACTTTTGAAGCAAGCCAGTCATTTGTGGAGTGCCTTACACCATCAAAAATTTACAAAATACTGAAACAAGAATGACACAGAAGAAAGATGATAGTCTTAGTCCTGAAACATTATCAAAATCACAGTGAAGTTGTACTAAAACCTCAAAGTTTTCCCTTACATTGAATATATAGTTTAGAATGTTGCCCATTCTTCCACCATCAAGATAGCATGGAAGTAACAATACTGACTTAGGACATATTGAGTTTTCTTTCTGGAAAAAAAAATTCAAAAGGCACTACACACCCAACTGGGATATTCATCTTGTCTCCAAACAATAAAAACTTTCAATGTGACAATTTATTGCAGAGCTGTGCAGTAAAACTATAAAATTGATTTTGTGCATGCACAACTGGTTTATAAGATGCAACACGTGTGTTGAAGGATTAGGAACGTACAAGAAGAGCGGAACCACTGCAGCACTAGAAATCTAAAAGGAGACTGTGAAGCAGGTGAACTTCTTGCACAGCCAAAATTGTGGCAGCTTCAAGAAGTGAACTTCAAGATGCCACATCCCACAAGGCCCCTACCTAGTATAAACCCTAGATTTTTGGGGCTGGGGCGTGGTTATGTAGGTGGTGTGACAGGTTGAACAGAGAGCACTACCACCCAACTGCACTGATGCAAACTCCCATTTCTGCATACTTGCACATCATCTAACAAGTACAATAGTTCCTGATACGTTTCTAACCATATCATTTAGTTACTAGCAAGCCTCGGGGGGAAAATAAATATAGTAAAAGTAAATAATGTGGACAATGGTGAACACAAGTAGGGAAAGTACACACAAGACAAAGTACTACACAGCAGCCTAAATTAAATGCCTTTTTTGCTTGTCTGTTTATCTGAAGTTTCTCCAGTACAAAAAAGTTTCTGTATAGATTTATCCTATGTATACTCTTCTTTGCAGATATTAACTATATATTACTCTTTAATTATTTTTTTTTTAGGAAATTAACTATCAGAAATGTCCATCTAAACTAAAATACCTGAGTTATAGATAATATACTTAATTCAGGTTTTGTTTACTTTGAAGGGTGAAACATGTTAGAAGTCCACTTGTGCAGGCCTACGTTAGTATTGTGGTTAAACACATACCTGTGCTAAGTTACAGGAACTGCAATCTTTTCATTAAAAGCCAATTATATCAAGTACAGACACCCTGGGTAAAAAGCACCACTTTCTGATTCAACACTCACACATTCAAGTTCCAGCTGTATGAAAAACAAGGTTTCCAAAACCAGAAAAAACCAGAAGAGCTAGTATAATGACACTGATTTCTTACCCTACGCATGGCTTCCTCCTCCTCTTGACGCTTCTCATAATGTGCAAAGTCATCAAAGATTGAGGTGGTATGCTTGAAAGTAGCAATTATTTTAAGCACTTGCTTGGCTTTTTCTAGGGGTACCTCTTGAGTGTCCCTCGAATTGGTAACTGGTTTGTTGTCATTGTTTTCCAAGCGAATATGCCGCAGTTGGTTATTGGGAACGTCCTTGACAAAGATCCATTTGACATCAAACTTCCCCTTCCACTTATCCTGAGACCAGACACCAGCATATGCATTGTAGTCCACAACAGACTTCATCTCAGCCACTCCACAAAAGTGTCCACTGCCATTCACACTGAAGAGTAAATAGAGCGGGCCTTTTCCATTCAGGGAACGGTAAGCAGCATCCAAGCGCTTATTACCATGCTCAGTACTACACCAGATAGAGTACTTAATGGAGCGATGAATATCGTCCTCTGAATAACTTTTGATTATAAACACCCGTCCATTCTTCAGATTCCAATCGAAGTCTTTGGGATTATAGTTATTTATGGCCTTTAGTTTCTCCAGCACTGGGTGCACTTCCACACCAGAAGGTGAGGAACTGACGGATACAACACCTAAACCAAAGTTCTCACTACCAGCTCCATTATTCTGGCTGAAGCCAACACCCCTATTACGAGGAGCTACCCAGCGGTTTTGCAGCTGCTGCTGCTGCAACTGGTGAGGCTGGGCCTGCTGCTGAGGTCCTTGTTGCTGTTGTGGTTGCTGTGGCTGAGGCTGCTGTTGAGGCAGTTGGCTTTGCACCAGTGGTGGTGGTTGAATTAATGGCTGAGGCTGCTGGATTATAGTCTGAGGAGGCAGTACTGGTTGGGCTGGGGGTGCTTTTACTACTGACCCTTTGTCATCCCAAGTTCCAATATTCATGTTGTGTTTTATAGGTGGTGGCGGTACAGCAGGACCCCCAATGCCCACATTACCTTTAGGCTTGAGCTTCGGCTGAGGTTTAGCAGGCTTCCTTGCAATGGCAGCCCATGAGGTTGGTTTAGGTGCTGAACTGCTAACTGGGGGCACGCTGTTTGCTGCAATGCTTGTCATACCTGTACTGCTAAGAGCTGAGCCTACAGTTTTTGTCACAGCGGCTGTCATATCTCCACCAATTTTCAGTCCAGTCATGCCTTGCTCAATGCTGCTAATCCCAGGCACCTTGCTCAGAGTATCACTGCCAAATCCAGCCTGTCCATCTGCTATGGCTCTCCCAAGAGAACTAGGCGGATAGCCATAGCTGCTGCTATAAGCAGAGCTTTGCGTTGATTGTCCCTGAGATCCACTTGTCCCCCATGTAGAGAAGTCTGCATTCCCAGGAAAAAAATTAAATCCATGCTGCCCGAGAAATGGAGGGGTATTTCCTAATGCCCCAGGTTGACTAAATACACCATCAGGTATGTAATGGTGTTCACCATTACTCATCTGTCCATAAGTTGTCAAGTATGGCATTGGAGGGTCACCTGCAGTTGACCATGCTGCTTCGCCTAAAGAGTATGGAAATCCAATAGATGGAGCGTAATAACTAGGCATATATGGGTCTGACATTGGTGGATAGCTGTTACTCTGAAAAAGAAAATAAGACCAAAAATCAGCAATACAGACATTATGTTCAGGGAAAAAGACCCAATACACTGTACTGCAGTCCAAAACATTTTTAAAGATTACATGAATGCGTTTGTAACTTCCACCATTCCTCCTAGTGTAAAAGATGCACAAGGTATCCATTAGATATGACCATTTTTTCCTCAAGAGACCTTCTCAAAGGACTAAGGAGCTCCATTTTTGTAATAGATTATTTTTAGTAACTAAGCTAAGCTTAAAATGCCTCCATGTCAACAGTATGAAGAAAATAACAAGCTACTAAAAGAAAAAAGGAAAAAAAAGAAAGTCTTAACAACTGTAATTTCATAAACACAGAAAAATAGCTGCAACTACGATCTGAAGTTTTGGTATTCTTAGTTATTTGTCAAATTCCTCACTTCTAGCTGTTTCTCGCTTCCTGCTGGAATATTACAGTGAAAAGGATACAAGAATGTCTGTCTTTCAGGAGGAACAACAATCAAACCATAACATTTCTACGCTGTTGAGAATGGTCATTAAGTACTATACAGCAGAACAAAGTTTCCTAGCTAAATTCAAATCATACTTCCCAAGACTCATGGAAAACCACAGCATTTACTTCTTGAGAAGATAAAGTTCAAAGACACTTGAAGGACTACCCATATATCATTTCTGATGGTTTTGGGAAAGTAATGCAAAATTATCATCTTCTAGCTGATGCTTCCTTCATGTTGTGTTAAAAAAAAAAAACTAAAAAAAAAACAACAAAATGAGAATGCAAGCAAAATTCTCAAAGCCTTTTAATAATTTGTACTTTCTCCCTCTTTCAAGACTGCTACAGTTTACAAACTTAACAAGTATTAACTTTCAACTACAGAAACAATTCACTGCTCATTAACTTCCTGGCAGAAGAGTTGTAACTAAACTGTAGTAATATTACACTTCAATCTATTTTGCCATCAACTGTGAGCTACCTCTACCAACTTCAAAAGAAATCATGTCCAAGCAGTTAACATTTTCTCAGAGCAAATTAAGTTGTTGTTTTGAACTGTATCCAATAAATGATGATCTCATGGCAAGTTTTAAGTTGTAGGGTTTTGATTTAGGGTTTGCGTTTTGGTCTTTGGGTTTGTTTTTTTTCCTCAAGCTTCTTGTAACTTTATTTTTCTGAAGTCAGAGCACAAGCACAAAAGTAGAACACATCAGAGCATGCTTTTAAACCAAATTTTTTCCAGAATGATTAAGAAGATTTTACCTGTTTAAGATACTGTATGATAAGACAAGGATAAAAAAATAAATAAATAAAAATTCAGTGAATATTCAAGCAAGTAATGCTAAGAAATATCATCCAAAAATTAAGTCTAGAAGTCAGTTGAACTCCAAAATTAACTTCAATATAGTAAACAATGCTCACTTACCTGATTTGTCTGACTACTTAGATATGGCTCAAAATCATCGTCATTTACTGCATCCTTTTGATGAATCGAACCGTTTTGTACTGAAACTAAAAGTAAATCTGTATTAGGTATGCTCTCTGGAAGATCTATGTTGCACTTTTAATCTAGATAATACTTCTTAATCACTTGTAAACTGAAATGCTTCTACTTATGCTTTGTTAAGACTGGACGTACTATTCTACACACTGCTTTCTAAAGTCAAAGAAAATAGCTCATTCTACTGATGATCCTGATCAGATCTCAAGAGAGGTCTGGAAAGATGGAAACCAGAGAAGACTATTCCTGACTACTCCTTCCTGAGCTCCAAAGACAAAGAAAAAACTATAGGCACACCTTATTTGCACAGGCAGTAAATCCAGCATTTCCAGAAGTACCAGACCAAGTGCAAATGTGCAGACCGACCAACCAGATCAGACATACTCAATAGGTTCAGGGAAAGTTGTAACATACAACATTCTCCTGCCAGGAGGAAAGGCAGTTACCCACCAAGACAACCATGAAGGACACCATTATTCAGCTATTTATTCTGTATTTCCTACGTAACTATTACGGTGTTCTGCATTAGTGGCATCTCTGAAGCTCTGAGGGGACAAAGCAGGAGAGAAACAAGAGCTAAAGTCCCCAACGGTGATTACAAATCCTTTCCTAGCATGTATGCCCCTATACATTGGAATCTCTTCTTACCAGCTCTACTTGGCCTCCTATTACCTTTAATTTCATCTAAGGCATTACACCTACCTGGAATTTTCCAGCTGCCCAAATTACTTGAAGTGTCTCTCTACCCTCCCCTAGGCTACTATTCAAACAAAGTCAAATTGCACAAATTTCTACTAGGTTCCACTGCTTCCTGTGGTGCGAAGTAGAACAGGGACTTAAAACAGCAGTTTGCAGTTATACAGTTTGAAGATTAAGACCTCTTCTCAAAAATAAATAACTGCTTTTCTGAATGCATTTTTTTTGTTATTTCTCAAGGTTTTATAGTGATCAGGAAGGTGCACTGAGAAACCGTGACAGCAGAAGTTACAACAGCTGACTTTCTTACAACTTGAGATGACAAATCAGGAGCTGACTCAGTGGTTTCCCTGTTTTAGCTTCTGAAAAGTATACGCAACCATATAACAAAACCTTCAACTTTATTGGAATTAGTGTTTAAGAGCGGTGTTTTTTCCAATTTATTAGAAGGAGGCTTTGCCACCCAAAGTTCATGTTGCAAACTAAGGGGTGCCTGGACCAAGACACTTCATTTCATTATTATTTTTCCTTTCCCCACATTTGACTTTAACATCTCTGAAACAAACTGCTTTCAAGGAACGAAACTAACTGGAAAGAAAAAAAAAAATACAGAAGAATAGACAAAATCACCAGGAGCAACTAAAATTCTGAGAAAATTTCACTTCAGACAGTAGTAAAGAGCTAAAAATGCATAATTTAACACAGAACAACATAAGATTTTTTTTCAAAGCAAGTATCTGGAAAGGAAGAAAGCAACTTGTGTTTTAAATATCTTCTTGAAGATTTAAAAATTTATTGCAGGTGTTGAGGTTTTTTCTTCCCCATAAAGAGTTTCAGGAAAGGTCATTAATCATCCTAAATTCACACACAATGATAACATATCAATGAGCTGGAAGACTATATTTCTCTCTATATTTGGCCCAGTCACATGACGGATGAGCCTCAAAATCTTTTGTCAATGCTATTGCTTAGACTTAACCAAATAGTAGGAGAGCACAATTCTCACACAGAATTCTGTTATAATGAAAAACACAGATGGCAGCATACAAGTTTCTTAAAAGCATGCTACCACAAACAAAGGAATAAACAGCTGTATGTCAAGACCAGAATCCTATCAAAATTAATCTCCTCATACTGACAGCTAATCTTCACAAAACATGCATCTGCTGTGCTTATTATTTCAGAGGTATCTAAAGGTCACTTAAGACACAATTATTTTTGGTCTGCCATTACAAGTAACATAGAAAATACACTTACAAGAATATTATTTCTTATTCATTTTGTACCAAGATCTTAAGTCAGTGACACAAAACAGTTCTGCACTGACATCCTTCCTAGTAAACATACACATTTTTCAGTGAAACAGCATCAGTGGAAGCATGTTCCTCTGTTTTTTCATTCTAACTTACATAATGTGTTAATAATGAAGAATGTAGCCCCCACACACATTTAACAAGAGCAAACAGATTAAGATGCATGCCTTATTCCCAAAATCTCACATTAAGTTCCAACTGAACAGGGCAGTAATGAAGAATACCAATTGAAACTAATCTACAGTTACTAAAAATATCTGTATCAATCCAATTCTGAAAATACCATATACTTTTGCAAACACTGTGAAAACATACAGTGTAATTGGATATTGGGAAGAAACAACTCATTAAGTAAAGGAACTTAAAGCTTATATTCTTTTAACCACTACTGTCCTTTGAATAACCACTTGCAAAATGCACAAACGATGGCCAAAGGCATAAGAATAAATTTTTCATTAGATGTTATTACACCCTGGGTAATGTGAACAATAAATACAAAAAGAAAGAACATTTCATTCTTGTTTTAAAACTAATGCTTACATTTAAACCTTCTACAAAACCAAGATTATACACACACATGTAAACACAAGTCAGCACTTCCCTACAACAGGTGTGATACACTGGCACAACAAACAAAGGAAAAAAAAAAAATCATCATTTGACTGATGTCAGCTCTGACGTTTTGTCAACTGTACAGTAGCTGACAATCAAAAGAAAACTTTGAAGACAGGATAATTTACTCACTCAAGTCTCTGAAATGCTATCATTGATATCCAACACAACAGATGGATAGTACAGTTCTACTAGAATTTCAATCCCACAAATTCTGGTCAAGGGAAACAGCACAATACACCAATTTATAATTAACTAAAACAAGGCACACTAAACATTTTACTAAACAATACAAATCAGCTACCTCCCCCTGTCATTTGCAGGTCTAGGATTTTTTGTTTCAATATGAAAAACTGTTTTACTTCCATGCATACACCCCTTATACTGCTCACTCACATTCTCTCATATGCGCTGCCAAAACCGCGGACCGTAATCTTTTAGCATCCTCTAACGTTGTAATTCTTATGCACAGAACCAACCCCTGGTTAGTCTATAAACTCAGTATCACATCTTCCCTTGAGGCTCCCTTAACCTGGGGCCTAACATGGCACCTGAAAAGAAAATACTGTCTGCTAATATGTTGTTAGTAAGGATTGCTGATACCAACTTAATTTATCCTCTCAAAAAAGTCTCTAAACCAAAGCAACTACTCATGTTCCACTGTGCTACCATATCTCCAACCTCCTAGCCCTTTAATCTAATGCTGAATCATAACTTAGTGTCATTAAATAGACATTAAACCAAATAATTTAATAGAATGGAGGAGATTTTGCTTTGTTTCACTACAGTTTTCATTTAGGTTATATTCTTACCAAGAAAATATACAGGAAGTATACAATATTTAAAAGGATATATTCCATACAAATCCAAGTACAGAAGTACAAGAATTTCTTCCATACATAGCAAACTAGGAGATGTGTTTTGATGCAAACATTCTGTGGTATTTACAAACAACAGCACACAAAAATATGCCAACATAAATAAGTTAAAGCTGACTTTTACACTTTCACTGTTAAACTGCAACATAACACACAATTAGAAATGGTTAATATATCTGCTCCTATCCATATAAATGGAGTACAGTTCAAACACTACTTGCATGACTCTCTAGAAGATGCATCTCAATAACCTTACTAAAACTGAGATAGGGTAATTCAAAGAACACAACGCCCCAAACTACTTGTTAAAATGATTCTCACTTTTCTTCTCATTTTAGGGCAATATGGAATATATAAATAAAAACTATTTCAAAGACACAAAGAAATAGTTAAAAACTCCATTTTATTTTTTTTTGGGGGGGGGGGAAGGAAATATAGAAGTATTAGAATACGAGACAACAAGTACTCAAGAGTGATGAAACTGAGGAGGTCTGAGGATGTAAACACAAGCTCATTTTACTCTGAATGCAGAGAAATGAAAGGGAACAAACAAATTCCGCAAGATTCAAGAATCATGTGCCACTCACCAAACATCATCATAAGTGATATTTGTAATAAGCAGCAGGTAATATGCACACAGAAAAAGTATGCTGCAGTTAACATTGAATGACAATTCATAGAGAACAATTAGACTAGTTCAGATAATGAACAGTGAGAGGCAAAGTTTATCTGCGTAAACAAACAATAAGGATATTAACACAAGAAGGTAACGGTGCACATGTTATTCTATACCTAAAAATTAAATGGGCACAAGTGTACAGATTAGGCAAAAAGAATTCCCAGAGTATTAGTCTTTATGTCAAAGAAAAGAAATTGCCAACCAGAAAGAAACTGCAAGATACAAGCTGAGATGCTGTTTACAACAGACTTGCCAAGAATTTTAGAGAGAAGAACATAAAGTAGTTCATTCCTTATTTTTGTGGGAGAGAAGAAACCCCACTGAATATGGCATTTAAAAATTAAGGTGTTGGCAGAAATATGGAAAAAAGTAGAATAGCAGAAGGCCTACTAACACTAAGGGAATATTCTATACTGACAGTGAAATGAAAAGCCCACAAAGATTCCGAGAATAAGGAAGGTGATGTGTTCTGCTCACAGATAGATATGAGTAACTAAATAGTCACGTGGCTGTTGTCTCACAAGCTAAGGAAGCTGTTCAAAAGATTCTTCCTGATGATTCTAGTAGACTGATTCTATTCTCTGCACAGAAAGGCCCAAGGTGTACTGTTAAAGAGATTACACAATCATATCACTATCAACTAAAAAGAAATTCCTAGGTTATCATCTTACTTCTGACATTAATTTTCATTTGCAAAATAAACCATTTTAAATTGATGCACTGCTGTGCTGCAGTAAAAATGCTGGGAAACAACATTTTGGCACAAAATTTCCTGTCATCTTGCTCTGAAATAAAAGACATTCAATAGCTACGTTCTCTTCCCATGATTTTCTGAAGACATATTAACCTCCATAAGCAGCAATATTAGTGATGAAATACAAGGACTCAACTTACCTTTATTTCCCTGTCCTTTAGGTCTCTGTATGTAGAAAATTGGGGGGGGGAGAGGCAAAACAAATACAGTTAGAATCCTCTAATGTTTACTTCAGGATAATTCCATTTATTTGCCAACCTGCTCTTTCAACTTATGTATCAGTTTAAAATATTATTAAAAACATTCTATTGTAAAAACTATTGTTATATAAAATAATGTAAAATATTACCTTAAGCAAAACTTAAAAACAGAAGTAATTTCACCAAAAAACATTGAAATAACCTAGTCTTCTACAGCTTGTAAAGTATAAATGGCGTTGAAAACGTGAACAAATGGATTTTGATTGTGTCATGTGTTCCCCAAAATATAAACAATAAACAAAGCATAGAGTAAAAGAACAATTAAGGTTAGTAGCTTAAGGTAACTACCAGTACTAGAACTTCATGAGAACTTATCATATGTCATCTTTTGACTGATGGGTTCTTATCAGGCAGTACTGTACAGTGCCTTGTTGTTTAGATACACAAAGGAATATAGAGTGATATCGTAAGCTTAACTACAAGTTGTGCATTCCTCATCTAGGCAATCACACTGAGAAAATGATGCAGCCTGTATGAAGCTTTCACACAAGGAACTAATAAGGACTTTTTTCTTTTCACGATTAGTTATTACAAAACACTCTGCCATGCACTAAGAATCACTGTAACAGTACAAGTTGCAGTATCCTTAATTCCTCTATAGCAAAATAAAATAGCTTAGGAAAAAACAAAGTCAGCTCATGAAAATCTAGTTCATCTCTGCTCCTACATACAACTAAACATGGGAGGGTTTCCAAAGCTCCATTACTCTCTAATGATTTTTAGTCCTGAAAAAAACAGTATTCAGAGGTTTGAAAGTTTAGAAGGCAACCCCCTCCATCTTGCTTTCATGTGCATCTGCCTCAGAGTTATCGTAACAGTGCTTAACACTGTTCTAAGGCTGCACTGGTTACTTCCATCTCCCAAAACCAGAGAAAAAACCTCTGTAAACTTAAACCCCCCAAACGCCTCATCATTTAGGACGATTCTGATCCAAACACCAAGGCATGCAGAGACGAACAAGAGACATAGAACTAGAAAAGTTGGGAAGAAGCCTTCGTGGAAGACTGAGCAATGAAAAACTAAGAGATCATTCAGCTAGAAAGAAGTGCTTAAAAGGAAACTTGGGAGCATGCACAGGGACTTAAGAAATAAAACATTAAAGACAGAGACACAAAATTAAAGGGAGCAGCAGAATGCAGGGCCAAAACTTTCAGGGAGTGGCAGAAGCCCATGAAGAAGCAAAGACCAAGACAGAACAGATTCCAGCCGGAAAGAAACGCCAGTGGAGGCCTAGCAAACATACAAAATAACAAACTCTTAAGCTCCATGAAGAAGCATCTAAAAAAGTGCAGCACAGCGCACGCAGAGAGAACAGCTAGGAAAAGCGGAGGCCGCGGGGAAGGACGAAAAACCAGGAGCCCGAAGGGAGAAGAGATGGGTGACAGAAGAGAAATGATGCGGTAAGGAGGAGCCTGAGAAATTAGGGGTGCCCTGGGAGGGAAGAGACGGAGTAGAGAGCCGCGGGGAGCCCGGCACCCAGGCGCTCCCGGAGCCGAGAGAGAAAACGGGAGCTCGGAGGGGCTGGGCCGGGAGGGTGTCGGAACACACCGAAGGGCCGGCCAGGCGGGGAGAGCCGAGCGGGCGGCGGGCCGGGAGGCGCGGGGCTGAGCGCCGGCGGGCCCTGCGGGCGAGGAGGCGGAGCGGCTCTGCCGCGGATCATTAGTTATAAATAGGGCCTGCCGGGCTGGGAAAGGGGTCTGCCATCCCGGGCGCCACCGGCTCCGATTAATCGCTGCTCCCTATGGCGGCGGCGGGGGAAAGAGGGAGGGCGGGAAGGAGAAGGCCGCGAACCGCACCGCCCCAACGACGAGGGAAGGTGCAGGTGGCCGCCTAGCTGCCACCCCCCCCCCCTCCCCCGCCGGGGCTAACGATGAGCCAGAGATGAGAAAAGGGCAGGGAGCGGGC
The DNA here is from genome assembly GCF_033815535.1 of Pezoporus flaviventris. Taxonomy (NCBI): domain Eukaryota; kingdom Metazoa; phylum Chordata; class Aves; order Psittaciformes; family Psittacidae; genus Pezoporus; species Pezoporus flaviventris. Next base: position 36,375,917 of record NW_026892555.1, read on the forward strand.
GACCGCCCCTCCGCTCCGCGGCCGGTACCTGGTCGACGCTGGTGGCTGACATTCTTCACGGGGAGCCGCGATCCCCTCGCTCCGCTCCGCCTGGGCCTCGAGTGATTCCGCACGCCAGAGATTCGCTCGCTCGCTCGCCCGCCGCTCCGCTCACCGCAGCGGACGCCGCCTCCTCCTCCTCCGCCTCCTCCCCGCCGCCGCTTGATTGTCGTCGCCGCCGCGTAGGCTCGCTGCCGCCGCCGATCGGGTTCCCACTGGAAGGAGCCGACCGGCCGGACGCAGCACCGCTTCCCCCCCTGCTCTAGGCTCCGCTTCCCCACAATGGCGGACGAGCTCAGGCTCCCACTTCCGCTCCGCGGCACCCTGACCTTCCGCTCCCCCTCCGCCGGCGTCGACACTGACCTTTCCCTTCCCGTCTCCGCCTCCATGTCACGTGGGGCGGGAAGCATAGCCCCGCGGGCTGCCGCTGGTGGGAGCGCGCGTGCGCGGGGCGGGGCGCGAGCGGAAGGAGCCCTTGCCACGCCCTTCAGTCCCTCGTCGCCGGCGGTGGGGAGTGTGTGCGTGGGTTCCCGTGTGTGGCGTGCTTTGTGGCACCGCTGAGGAGCGCTCGGTGAGGCGGCAGGCAGCTTTAATTTCTGCCACTCTGCTGCCCTTGAGCCGCGGGAGTAGTCCGGGAGGAGGGCGGTCAGGATAGCGGTGCTGTGAGGGGTTTCAGCCCGGCTCCTGTTAGCGGCCGTTAGTCTGTGGTGAGCTTGGGTTGACCTTCTGTCACTGCCTTTGCTGGGCGTCCTCTGCTTGGCCTCCGCCGCCGCGTCCCGTGCTCCGGTTGTACGCGGTGATGCGGTACGTCTGGCCGGGAGAGCTCCTGGATGGTGGGATTACGTGGTGTAACGCTTATCGTGCAGCCCTCGTCCACTGAGTTCTGTTGCTGGGCTCTTTGTCGTGGGATGTCTGTGCTTTGATACAGGTTTGGTGGGGAGCAAACGGTTGTCATATGCTTCACTATTTTTTTATTTTTTATATGGCTGCTTTCATCTCCATCATTAACAAAGGACATAGGCCTTAATCAGTGCAAACTCGGTAAACTTGCAGGCAGCACCAAGCTGGGTGGGAGTGTTGAGCTGCTGGAGGGTGGGAAGGTTTTGCAGAGGGATTTGGACAGGCTAGATTGATGGGCAAAGGCCAGTGGTATGAGGTACAACAAGGCTGGGTCTTTCACTTGGCCCACAACAATTCCATGCAATGCTGCAGGCTTGGGGAAGAGTGGCTGGAAAGCTGCTTGGGGGAAAAGGTCCAGAGAAGGGCAACAAAGCTGAGGAAAGGTCTGGAGCACAACTCTTACAAGAAACAACTGAGGGAACTGGGATTGGTCAGTCTGGAGAAGAAAAGGCTCAGGGGGGACCTTATTGCTCTCTACAGCTACCTGAAGGGAGGATAAGGGAAGGTGGCTGGTCTCTTCTCCCAGGTAACAAGTGACAGGACAAGAGGTAGTAGTCACATGCTGTGCCAGGGGAGGTTTAAACTGGATATTAGGAAAAATTCTTCACCAAAAGACAGGCTTCCTAGGGAAGTGCTGGAATCGCCACCCCTGGAAGTGTTCAAACAACGTATAGCTGTGGCCCTTAGTGATGTGATTTAGTGGTGGACTTGTCAGTCCTGGGATGAAGGTTGGACTTGATGAGCTTAAAGGTCTTCTCCAGCCTAGCTGATTGTATGATTCTACGAAACAGAAGTTAAGCAATTATATAGGGGCAGCCATCAATAAAAGACAACACCACTTCAGCAATACCACAGGGAGAGTTAAGCGTTTATAAACGTGAATCTGAAAAGTCAGCATTGCAGTGAATATGCTGCTAAGAGTTTTGAGGAGAGAATGCTGTAAATCCAATACTGCTTGTGTAAACACCTGTCAGTGTAATGAGAAGGTACATCCCTCAAAACATAAAAATGAACTCCCTTTTGAAATTTACTGCGCTTGTTTTTCTTCACAGAGTAAAAGATGGTTTGCAGTTGAGATTTTTGGTGCGGGTTTGTTTTTTTTTTATTTTTTTGTTTTGTGTTTTGGTTCTTTAGAGGGCGTTTTTCTTGTTTTGGGTTTTGTTTGGGAGGGGGTTGGCAATTGCACAGTGATCTTGGGAAAGAACTGGGTAAGAAACAGTTCTAGATGGAGAGTCAGGTTATGGCAGAAAATAATTTCTTACTATCATCAAAAAGTGAACATTATTCTGGAAGGTACCCAAAATTGTTGTAGGTAGGACTTGCAGGCTGCTAATTTATCCTGTTGTAGGATAGTCTGTAATTTTGATAGCCACCCATCAAGAAACATGCTAGAGTCCAGAGGGAACAAGCAATGGAAGATCTGGAAAAAAAGATTCTAAAGGAAAAGATTTTTAAAAATGTCCATGGTTAGACTGGGAGGAGAAGAATAAGGGCTAATATGAAGAAAGTCCTAAAATATTTTTATGCAAACAGGACAAAGTTTTATGGTTTTAAACTGCAGGTGGCAAGGTTAAAATTGATCTTCCCATATGAAACCAGGATGAACTAGTTGACCCTTAGTAGATTTGCAAACCTAACTTTGGATACAACTCCTTTAAAACTATCAAAGGAAGCAAGATTGCATCCTCACCTTTATAGGACCACAGTTATAAAGGAGGTGGGACCCTTAGATTCAGTCTTTAATATCATACAGCTTTTCCTTATTTTTCTGTTTTCCTACTCCACAGGCAGCTGTGGCATGAGGGGATTCTCACTTCTTAATGAAATGATTCTGGTTTACATACAAAAAATAAAGTTTGAGTAGGCAGAAGAAAAGTAAAAGTGAGTCAAACAGAGCACAGGCACTTAGGTAGAAAGTGCCCACAGTAGTTTCCTTACAAGTAAGCTAGACATTCATTTCTACCTTTGTTTTGCTTGTAAACCACAGTGAAATAACTTCAACCCTGGAATACATTTGGTGTGGTGATAAGAATACTGCAGTGAGAAATGTGGGTTTTAATGTCTTCTCACTAAGGAGAGAATTCAGATCTCAGCTTATCTTTGGTCACAGAGACTTTTGGCCATGGTTAAGTCCCACAAAGTTACATATTGAATATGGCATTGAAAATTCCAGTTGGATCTTGGAGCCCTAAAATTGATATCAGGAACCCCTGATAAGAATCTGCCAAACATGTCCATTAGGGAATTTGGGCCTTAACCCAAATTTTGGGTTTAACCCTTGGCTTTAACCCATCTAATTCATAGCACCTTACCAGTTCTCGGTATTTTATCATGAAACCTAGGAAATTGGTTTTGCCCCAATGCCCTTAGTTGTTTGAGGCTGACAACCGGTTTTGAATGTTTGGGGTTTAGACATTGCTCCTTTTATACAACTACTTTGAGAAAGTGCTGGCCCCTAGTGACATAATAGCCTCTATTCATTAAGTATGCAATGTAATAGTGGAGTAAAGAAGAGCAGTAGGAATTTTGAATTCAGTTTATAGTGATTGCAGTCATTTGTATGACAAAAATCTAACATGCTACAAATACTTCCAGTTTTTTATAATGTTGCTGTCTGTGCTGGGAAGTGATTTACATTTTTCCTCATCTATACCAGTAGGAATGTGGTAGAGTAAAAATTATCTTTAAAAGAAGTGCAAGTTCAGCAGGATTCCAGTCTGCATTGCAAGCTTAGGCTCAAATGAACCTTTTTGATGGGGAATAATGCAAGCCTCTGAGGACTTGCTGGAATGCTCTGTGGCAATTAGTTCTGTAATATCATAGTTCAAGTTCTGGCCTTTGGAAATATGTACGGCTCATTTTTCAAAATGCTTTTGTGCCTCCTCCCCCCCCCCCCCCCCCCCCCCAGTTTTCCATCATATAATAGTTACAACAGAATATCATTTGTGTTTTGAACTATGATAGATTCCACCACCCGTTTCTGTCGGATTATCATATTGAAGATTTTCATCATCTACATGCATGACTTGCAAAGCTGGTGCAGGTGGAGCTTAACTGATTAGGGAGTGCCAACGAGCAGTAATATTCTCTTCAGGACTCCAATTCCTTGTGATCATTTGAAATGCATACCAACAGGATGTGTGCTCATGACCCTGAAAAAGTCTTGGGGCCCTTCTAGACTCAACGGACCTCAGGAGGGGGACAGTTCTCTTCGTTTAACCATGGAATCAGTAGGTCCTTATCAAAGTCTTGCCTGTTAAATTCAACAGAACTTCTTGGGTTTTTCTCATACTAGTTTCAGAATAGTGATTATGCCAACTTAACTGCAGACTTAAAAGGAAAAAGGATTGCTGCATTTACTCTTTGGAGATACATTTTTCCGTTCAGCTTTTCTGGACAAAACCAGAAGATCATACGTATTTTTAAAATTAGGAAAGCTTTAGGGTAAAAATGTCTTTGAAAATCGTTGCAGTTTTGAGACACGAATTCTTATGTGCTCAGAAAATGTTGTGAGGATTCTTTTCTTAGACATTAAAAGTAATACTAGACAACAGACTAACTGTAAATAGCATGATGCCTGTGTTTCTCAGTGTAGCCTAACAGCTTAAAAAGATTATGACCATGCTTGTTAAAGTAATAGAAAATATACGCTACTAGTGTTTTTCTGTTTCTACTGCCTCAGAAAACCCACATATATGACCTGGGATTGGTGATAGACCTTCTCCAGGCAGTAAGGTGAACTAGGTGGCTTTCAGATATCCCCATTAACAACCATTTTTGTGATTATCTGTGATTGAGGAAGTCTGTAAATGGTTCATGAGACAAATTCAAAACTCAGGTGTAGGTCACTGCTGAGGAATGTGGAAGGGTGGTGAGACACTGGAACAGGTTGTCTCAAGAAGTTGTGGCTGCCCCATTCCTTTAAGTGTTCAAGGCTAGGTTGGATGAGGCTTTGAGCAGCCTATCTAGTGGACGGTGTCTCTACCTATGGCAGGGGGTTGGAACTAGATGGTCTTTAAGGTCCCTTCCAACAGAGCCCATTCTATGATTCTAGAGCATACTTCCCACTATACCTTGGCATTGTGCTGTGCTCCCTGGCTCAGGAGTCAAGGGATTGGGACACCCAATTTAATCTGGCATGAAGGATCACCAAAGTCCTCATAACATGGCTATAAACAAGTGAAAACCAGAGCTCAACTGCAGATAAATAAAAACTTGCCCTCAGTGGTAACAGAACACCTATATGCTCTTCACCCTGTGTGAAATTCAGTCCTATGCTGAAGGCCAGGGCAGGTTCCAGATTCCAGCAAGCATTGTTTTCCAAGGTTTGAACAGTTGTGGAACAAGGAAATCAAAACTATACAACAGGCATTCTGGAAAAATACACTGACCATAAAAGAGTAATAAAGTTGTATGATATGTTAATGTTGTTGATGCATTTCTTGGGAATGAAGAAACACTGGCCTGCACTTATGAAAGAGTTTGGAGGAACCCATTGTATGAAATGCAGACTTGTATGAAAAACTGTAAATAATCATAGAATAAAACTATAATTGGTGAACAATTAAATAGAATGTACTAGCTCATAGCTAACACTGTGACAGTTAAGCAGCTGAATTAGTGTATGCTGTCTTTAAAAAAGAGATTGCGGATCATGATTTCATCTCCCAGATACTTTGATTTTATTTCCTTTGTTATCCAGTGCGTTATTTTTAGTGGGCTCCGTTATCTGGGAGCATGAGGTAAGACAGAAGCTTTCCACACTGGCAAGCTCTTCTCCAGATATATACTAATGTGAAGTATTAGTCTATTTCATAACTGTGTGTTAAGTATTTGGCTTAAACAAGCATGTAGTCACATATCACAGTAGGCCGGGTCCACAACAATGATTAGCTGTTGATAGATCTTCTCTCATTAGTTCTTGTGAAAGACAGTCTTAAAAAAACAACCCCCACCTTTATTCCTTACACTAGCTGTGTGAAACCATCTTTGTCCATGAGCCTGTTTTTTAAATCTGAATTTTGCTTGTATTTTGTGTAAAATGAATGGCTTTGCTGTCTTTCCTCCTAATCACATTGAGCAGCGTTGCTTGTCATACCTGCATGTTTGAAACTCAGCTCTGCCATCATCTTGACTGCAGCCTGGAGGTTAGGGTAACACCCAAATGCTGTGCTAGACAAGACTCCCACTGGCTATAGTTTATATAGCTGGGGTGCTTCATACCCACATCATAGTACTTTTAAGACCATATTTTTCACAGTTCATCAGCAAACTATATAACATATAGGAAAATGAACAAGTTTCTAATTTAAAAAAAGCAATTTCTGTATGCAGCTTTAGAGCATACATTCCTTCAGATGCAACCCTCTTACAGTACGTTGTAGAAAACAGTGGCCTGTTAGCACTCCATTTCAAGCAACTTCATGTGCCAGACCAGACAAAGCATGGAACTTTTGTACAGACAGTGCTGATACCATACTGTTTGTCCAGATATTCTTAGGTGTAGCTTATGCGACTTGTACTCTAGCAGACCTGCTTACATGTTTCATTTCTGTTTCAAGATATGGCTTTGATGAGCTGTAGGTAAATACGCAGAAAGCTAGCATTTAGGCTGCTAAGTCTCACATAGTAACCTGCTTGCCTGAGAATATGCACTAAATGCTATTCTTTATAATTTTGCTGGTGTTTAAGAAAAATTTTCATGAACTGGATTCCGTAATTATTTTGAAGACAAACTATGTGATTCCCACTTGACATCAGATTTAAGAGTATCTTTAGTTAAAATGAAGTTTACTATATAGAATCATATAATCAACAACGTTGGAAAAGACCTTTAAGTTCATCAAGTCCAGCTGTTACCCCAGCACTGAGGCCACCACTAACCCATGTCACTGAGGGCCTCTTCTACACGGTGTATCAAAGAGACATTGATGTGCATTTGCTGAGAAAGTCACCTATTCCATAAATTTCCTTTGACACTTATTCTGGAAAAAAAGGATTAAATAGATTATGGAAAGGATACACGATTCTACCACCTTATTAATATTTTCTGTTCACCCTGGTGGAGAATACCTGTAAATCTTTCTGAGTTCATGTTCTGCTTGTGACTGCAGCATTTTGACTCCTATGCTTATTAATTATTTCATTAGATAAATATTTTTATATATATAAGACATTACTGGGGGATCTATTACGGATCACCTGATCAAAGAGAACTCTGTGGATGAAGCGCTCTATAGACAGATAGGAGCAGCCTCATGTGCGCAGGCCCTTGTCCTCATGAGGGACTTCAATCGTCCTGATATCTGTTGGAGCGATAGTACAGCCCGGCACAGGCAATCCAGGAGGTTCCTTGATTGTGTGGAAGACAACTTCCTCCTGCAAGTAACAGAGGAGCTGACAAGGAGAGGTGCCATGCTTGACCTCGTGCTCACCAACAGGGAAGGGCTCATTGGAAATGTGATGCTCCCGGGCAGCCTTGGATGCAGCAATCACGAGATGCTCGAATTTGAGATCCTCAGGACAGTGAGAAGAGTGTGCAGAAGCTCACTGCCCTGGACTTTAAGAGAGCAGACTTGGGCTTCTTCAGGAACCTGCTTAGTAAGGTCCCATGGGATATAGCCCTAGAGGACAGGGGGGGCCAAGACTGTTGGTTGATATTCAAGGATCACCTGCTACAAGCTCAGGACTGTTGCATCCCAACTAGAAGGAAGTGCAGCAGGAGGGCCAGGAGACCTCTTTGGATGGATAAGGAGTTGCTGAGGGAACTTCGAGGGAAAAAAGAGGCTTATAAAAGGTGGAAGCAAGGACAGGTGGCCTTGGAAGAATACAGGGATGTGGCCTGGGAAGCTAGGGACCAGGTTAGGAGAGCTAAGGCCCAGTTAGAATTAAACTTGGCTAGGGATGTAGAAGGTAACAGGAAGGGATTCTCTAAGTATGTTGTGAAGAAAAGACAGACTAGGGACAACATAGGCCCCCTCTGGAAGCTATCAGGAGAACTGGCTACCCTGGATTTGGAGAAGGCTGAGGTTCTTAATGACTTCTTTGCCTCGGTCTTTGCTGGCAAAGGCTCTGACCACACCACCCAAGTCTTGGAAGGTAGATGCAGGGACTGTGAGAATAAAGACCTTGGGCCCACTGTAGGAGAGGATCTGGTTCGAGACCATCTTAAGAACCTGAACGTGCACAAGTCCGTGGGACCTGATGAAATCCATCCGCGGGTCCTGAAGGAGCTGGCAAATGAAGTTCCTAAGCCACTGGCCATTGTATTTGAAAAACCATGGCAGTCAGGTGAAGTTTCTGACAACTGGAAAAAGGGAAATATAACCCCCATTTTCAAGAAGGAGAAAATGGATGACCCGGGGAACTACAGACCAGCCAGTCTCACCTCTGTGCCTGGCAAAATCTTGGAGCAGATTCTCCTGGAAGGCATGCTAAGGCACATGAAAAACAACAAGGTGCTTGGTGACAGCCAGCATGGCTTCACTAAGGGGAAATCCTGCCTGACCAATTTGGTGGCCTTCTATGATGGGGCTACAGAACTGATGGACAGGGGTAGAGCAGCTGATGTCATCTACCTGGACTTGTGCAAAATGTTTGACACTGTCCCACACGACATCCTTGTCTCTAAATTGGAGAGACATCAATTTGATGGATGGAGCACTCGGTGGATAAAGAACTGGCTGGATGGCAACACGCAAAGAGTTGTGGTCAATGGCTCAATGTCCAGCTGGAGACCAGTAATGAGTGGTGTCCCTCAGGGATCGGTGTTGGGACCGGTCTTGTTTAACATCTTAGTTGCTGACATGGACAGTGGGATTGAGTGCGCCCTCAGCAAGTTTGCTGATGACACCAAGCTGTGTGGTTTGGTTGATACGCTGGAGGGAAGGAATGCCATCCAGAGGGACCTTGACAAGCTTGTGAGGTGGGCTGATGCCAACCTCATGATGTTTAATCATGGCAAGTGCAAGGTCAGAGCAATCCCAGGCACAGCTACTGGTTTGGGCAAAGAAGAGATTCAGAGCAGCCCTGTGGAGAAGGACTTGGGGGTGCTGGTTGATGAGAAAATGAACATGAGCCTGCTTTAGTGTGCACTTGCAGCCCAGAAGGCCAACCGTATCCTGGGCTGCATCTAAAGGAGCGTGACCAGCAGGTCGAAGGAGGTGATCCTGCCCCTCTACTCTGCCCTCGTGAGACCTCACTTGGAGTATCGTGTGCAATTCTGGTGTCCTCAACATAAAAAGGACATGGAACTGTTGGAACAAGTCCAGAGGAGGGCCATGAGGATGATCAGGGGACTGGAGCACCTCCTGTATGAAGACAGGCTGAGAAAGTTGGGGCTTTTCAGCCTGGAGAAGAGAAGGCTGCGTGGAGACCTCATAGCAGCCTTCCAGTATCTGAAGGGGGGCCTACAAGGATGCTGGGGAGGGACTTTTCATTAGTACTGTAGTGATAGGACAAGGGGTAATGGGTTCAACCTTAAACAGGGAAAGTTTAGGTTGGATATAAGGAGGAAATTCTTTCCTGTTAGGGTGGTGAGGCACTGGAATGGGTTTGCCCAGGGTGGTTGTGAATGCTCCATCCCTGGCAGTGTTCAAGGCTGGGTTGAGCGGAGCCTTGGGTGAGATGGTTTAGTGTGAGGTGTCCCTGCCCATGGCAGGGGGGTTGGAACTTGATGATCTTAAGGTCCTTTCCAACCCTAACTATTCTATGATTATTAAATACATGACATCTCAGTCTTTCACTGGTTTTCATTTAAAAGCAGAAATGGAATTTTTCTTTACTTTGGGGAATTCTGATCATTAAAGGACATCTCTCTTCTAATGTTTTGGGCTTTATCAGTTGGGAAGAGAATGTTCTATGCCGATGTTCAATAAGAGCCAAATTTTGTAAATGGAACAGCTTGGCAGACTAGTATTTTTTCACCTTTATTAATTAAGCATTTTTCAGAGCTGTTGTGACTTGGTATTAACAAGCAATCAAATAGCAGCATCTAAAGAGGAGACACTGACAGCTGCTATTCCTACCTTTCAAAAGCTAAAATATTTTGCTAATTATTTATTTATTTGTGTGTGTGGCTCTTTTAAATAGAACCACTAGGTGGTGCTTGAAATAAGCTACCCCGGTGTGACTCGCTCTGGGTTGCCAGGCCCATCTCAGAAATCTAGGGACAACTGGAAATTATCGTGGCTGTGAAATATTAAGCCATAATTTATAGTCAAACCTCCAGCAGGAATATTCTTGGTAACAGGAGTAAGACTGCTATCGAAGTGCTTGGTTTCCTCCTTTTCCAAAATTAATTTTTCTGTTTCGGAAGCAAAAGTAGGTGTTCACCATTATGGAGATACATTGCTCTCCATTATAAATTTCAATGTTTCTGAGCTCTGATAATCACAAAATAGATCATTTTCCACTAGCATTTTTGGCATTTGAAGAAAAAGCTTATGTCCAGACTCACAGTATTTTGGATACATAGTTCTTTAAACATATTAAATATGAAGGTTGGCATTACCTGGATGCTTCTGCACTCCTGAGAGAAGTTGAACTCCCAATAAGAAATGAAGAAGGGCTTGAGATGTTACTGCACATGACTGGGGGAATGGGCAGGAAGGCACATGTGGCCAGTTATGCAGGTATAAATTATGGACACTGTGCTAAAATCCTCATGGCAGCTTGTTTTCTCATGTTATTCTTTAGACATTTGCTGTGCTATTACTCTTCCTAATGTAAACTAACTTCTTCAGAGCTTTAAAAAGTACAGCCGCTATAAGACTTCTTGATCAGCTATGCACTGGTACGTTGCCTGGTAATTGCCTTGCCTTTCAGTCTGATGGTAAAAGCTTCTGGTGTAATTACTTGTTCCTAACATTATTTCTCTGTCAAAGAGGACGTGAGTCCTGCCAAACACCTGCCCAGTGCCCCGGTTAGGAGCTCCAGAGCCCCTCTGGTGCCAGGAGAAGCTGTGACCCTTTCAGCCCTTGAGCCACTCCAATTTCCTCTCTGTCTTCTTCTCTTGAAGGTGAAATTCTGCTCATCCTGGCTTTACTCAGCATGTAGCTTTAAGGGAAGTGCCCCTCAGAAGGCATTTCTCTGTTCTTTGCAGACCTGAGGAGGACAAAATCGGGTCCAACACATATGGCGAGCAGGGGATAGATGGAAAGGAAGGAGAAAATATAACGAAGTTGTTCCTATCCTTTTTGCTTGCTTACAACAGCAGGGAGGTGGCTGAGGACAGCTGCCTGGGCTGTGGTGGCGCAGTGCTAACACACAGCCCGTGCAAGTCTTGCCTGAGAAGAAGGGTAATACTGGGTAATAATAAGAGGTAATACTCAGGGCTGGGCAGGTATCAGAGGTGCTACACTAGCAGCTATTGAGGATTAGGAAATTGAAAGTAACCACAGCCGGAACAGTTTAAGAGCTACAAGACAAATTTAGAGTAAGATAGGCTTCTGTTATTCATAGAAAAAATGTTTAAAATTACTGTTGAGGCAGGATATATAGGAAAAGCATGTGTGAACTGCTAGTGGAAAAAACTCTAGATAATTAGTCTGTTATAAAAGTCTCTAAAGGGTGCGTATGTGAACCCAGAGAATTCAGACCTAGTTATTGATAAATTCACTACCATCAATGTAATATGTCATTTAGGTGTAATGAAAAGTCTGGTTTGATCATGGCCAAAGCACAAAGGGCGGGAAGCAGAAGGAAGTATATAAACTAAGGTGATGTACATGAGAAGCTAATCCGTCACCCCTAGTATGCCTACAACGCGTCAGGTATTTTTCATGTTTAAAATGTAGTCTATGAAGAAACAGCTTATGGATATTGATCTCACAGAATAAAAGAAGGATTTGGGTCACTGGAAAGCTATAGAGAAGAAATTAATCATAAACTCAGCATTTTGTACAAAGAGGATTTATAGGACATGGAAAAAATAAGCTTAATTATCTGCAATGCATCTTGGAATAATGCTCTTACCAGTAATCTGAAATATGCAGATTAGAAAATGTTAGTCCAACCTGTATATAATATGAAGTTAATAGTTCAGAGGCTTCCTCCTTTGCTTTTTCTTTGTTATTGTAGTTCTGAAACGGATTCACAAGATTTATATATATAATATTTTCTTTCTTCAGTTTGTTGTTGCTGGTAAAGTTTAACACCAGTTTTAGTTCTGTATCCAAGTATCCTCATTTTTCACTATGTATCCTGCCAAAAATTAAATTCTTCTAAACCACAGTTATGTTTGGATTGATCAGGTTACTTGATTTTATTGTTTAATTGGCACATTATTTATTAAGTTTGCAGAGTTTTTTAACAACCTAATTCTTATCTTACCACTTCTGATTCATTTTCCTGAGAGGAGACTGATGAAATCTTTGTTCATGGCAACGTGAGTCTGCCCCATAGGCAGGGCCAGAACTGTATGCGGTCATCTCAGAAGAGAGCCAAGAAAGAAGCCCTTAGCATCCTGAGTCCTCAGAGTAAGGCAGAGAGCTGCTCCTTGTACAGGCTCAGGTTAGAGCAGATCCAGATGCAGAATGAACATACTCTGATCTCTGTGCTTTAACATCACAGTGTTATCAGCTGTAATGTAATTTGAAGAGAGAGATTCACGTTCAAGAGCTAAAAAAGCACCAAATAGATCTTACTTCCCTTGATAGGACCCAAGATAGGAAAAGGAAAGAGTTAATTTCTATTTCACCAGCTTAAGGTTATGTAAATTTTCACTTGTTTAAACAAGTGGTTTAGTTAAATTTCTTGTAAAAAGAACTAAAAGCAGTAATTAAGTTTCAGGTTCAAAAGAAGAAAATACATCTTTTTAACTATTTAATGCTAAGGTAGGACAAGTGATGTTTTCTTCAGTTAATTTGTAAATTTTCCAGTGCAAGCTAACTAGAAAAATGCTTAGGTTAAGTAAGGAATTTTTTCCTTGCCATATTCTGAAATTGCTGTTGGTTTTATTCAGGGCAGATTCATTCTTGGTGTAACCCCACACAACTGAGCGATGTCAGTATTTTAGAAACATTTTCTGGGTCGATATGTAAAACAGATAAAGGAAAGTTTAGAGAGAAGTTAGTCTGAGGACAGAACTGCAGAAATATACCTTGACTGAAAGCCAGGCTGACACAGCCTTTGCAAAAGGCAAGAAAAGCGCTGTGCTTTGCAGGCTTTTTGAAAGCTAGTGAAATAGCTTTTAAAAAGGTGAAGATGTGCTAAAAGTTTACTTTCTGTAGTTTCTCAACAGGTCTTCTCACAGAATGAAGATAATTAAAGAGGACGAATAATCACAGAGTTGGCTATGAATTAAACATTGAATATGTAAGAAAACAAACGAGCAAACAGAAAGCTGGAGAGAATGTCGTTTTCTCCAAATAGGAGGAGGTTAGTAACAGGCTATCCCAGGGATCTGTTTTAAGAAGAAATTATTTTTGTTTGGAAGCAAAACCTTTTCCCCACTTAGTCTAAAAATAGGCTAATATGAGATAGAAATAACTCTTAGAAATCAAAGATGAGATACCTTGGCCCTTTGCAGCAAAACGGAGTTGACTAACAACTATTCTGAGATACAGTATGTGGTCTGTTTTGTGGTTGTATTTTCTTCTCAGGTACATATCAGGTACCTTTTATTTCTACGCAATCGGTCATACTTTTTTTTCAGGATTGTCACATCCACTTCTCACCTCCAAAACATTTATCACTGGCAACTAAAATATTAGTATGTCTTACTGGCTTCCTCTCATTGATGATTAGCCAAAGGTCTCCCCCTTGTAGCCCAACTTTTCTTTGCCTCCTCTTTGGTGCTGTGGTGGGTGTCATCTCTCTGCCTGTCATTTTGGCTATACTTGGCCATCTCTCAGGCCCCTCTCTATCTTCATCCCAAGATCATACCTCTTTTTTTACTAATTCCCTCTGCGTAATGTGTCAAGGATAGAATTCTCTTTGTCTACTCACAAAACTGAAGTTCTCGTTCCTGTTATGGTTTTCTCATTGAGCCCGTTCTCTGGTCTTGTCAAATTCAGTCTTGCCTTGCTCACGCCTACCCATGAGGCTACTATAAATATGTATTTTTATGCACATCTGAAAATATTAGCTCTCTGTGTGCATCCTTATACTCTATTTCTCTTGTCACATCAAACCTTCAATGCTTATCCTGAAATCAAAGCCCTTTTTACTGTTGCCATCTAACCTATGGCACCAGCTTTTCGTTAGCAGTGAGCTCAGTTAGGTGCAGCCCCCCTTTTGCCCTCGGTGGTAGGAAAAGCTCCACAAAAGGAGTCTTCTTCCAATCCCTCATTGAAGCTCTTTTGTGGGACATTTACAGGCTTCACAAGACCCAGGTTGCAGATATGCAATAATTTAGGCTGACTGTTTTGGCCAGTATGGTGTCACTGTTCTTTTATCATCTAACTCTTGCCTTTTTGTGTCTTTTTTTATATGTAGATGCAGGCTGCCTGAGGCCAGGGACCAACTTGATTGGTGTCTGCAAAGACCTTAGGAGAATAGGGTAATGCAGTAACATCAACCATAGCACTAATACCATCAATGCATACATTATACTATTTATTTTACATATTTTTTAAGGAATCACGGACATCTTTTGGGGTTAACCACACATGAAAACTACCTTCTCAGTCCTTCTGTGCTCATGACTTTCATTTAATTTCACTGATACAATAACAAGTTCCCTTGCCTGGAGAGCTGCAAGGACATTGCAGGGAAGGACTATTTAATTGTCTAAGGATGGCTCTGTCCCCTGCTTCACCTTCATGCACTAAATCAAAGGAAAATGTTGACAGAAGATAGAAATGTCTCTAATATCCTTCATTCCAGGGTGCTATTATAGACACTCCAAATGTGAGTAGTATAGGATTAGTATAGGCGATATTGACACCATCATCATTCTTTTTAGCTGAATTAACTTTAAAAAATAGTCAAGAAAATCCAGAATAAAATTACCTAATTCATTTATTAACTCAGCTGAGTCAGTGAGTATCCAGTGATTGCCAACATGGATTAAAGTTTATATGTCATTCAAGAACTCAAATATTGTTTCACTTGGAAGGCAGTGGTCTAAGTAAACAGGATTTCCCTGAAGGTAGCAAGGAATGATGATGCAATGTGGTTATTTATTAGCTTTGGTTTTACTGTCAGGGAGATGGGCAAATATATAATGCTTAGAATTTAAATGGGTCAAACTATTTGCACTGCTTAGTCTTTGCCCAACTTTATAAGTTCCTAGTGATAAGCTTCTCAATAAACATAATTTTCAGAGGTCCTTTATCCTCCTTTGGTATTGTGCCAGTTTAAGCACTTCTGAAAATCAAGCCATTCATTTAGGTTTTGCAGTAAAACTACTCAGAACCATTTCTTTGCGGAAGATAGTACTCATTTAAACTCAAGGCTTTCACAGAAATCTACCAATTTGGATTGATTTTTTTTTTCCTGAATATCCCATGTTGACTGTCTAATCACTGCAAGAGCGATATCTAAATATACACCTGACATTTTAAATCCAAATCCAAATATTTTGACATGGTATGTTCTCACAGGTTTTGGTTTTTACAGTATAAAATGAAAGCAAATTTTGTAATCTTGAAATGCAGTAAATGGATGGTTGTCTCTGGACAGATTTATTTACATCCCTAGTTTAAATTGGTTATTTGAAAAACATATAAAAAAGCTCTTGTTCTCGGTTTTGGGCTTTTTTTTTGTTTTTTTTTTTTTGGTAAAAATTTAATTTAATTAGTTGTCTTCTTAAAAAGCAACTTTACCCATTAAAAAAAATACTGGGTGAGCTGTTGGACCCACTGATGGAATCTACTTTCCGTTTGACTAGGACACACATCTATACCTGCAGTCACTCTGCCCACGTTCCTCTACAATACTCCTTGCAAATAATTATTAGCAAGAATTTGCTCACAGGTCTTGACAGCATCAGTATACCTTATCAACCATGGCATATGGCTTTCTGATACACACCCTGCGTGTAGAAGTAATGTAAGCCAAATGAAGACTTGCCTTGATTGTGTCTTTTCAATATTTCACTGGTCTTCTCTAACATGTATATGTTTTAACTGGCCATAGAAAGCGGGAGAGATCTCATCATTTTATTTTTTTTTTCCTGAATCAATGTAAAAACCTGTTAGAATATTGCTTGACTGTTTGATATCAATCTAAGGCTTTGTTTTCCTGATGATATTTTACCATTAAGACAATGCATGTGAATAAGGCATCTGATGTTGTAATTTTAAATTTTTCAAGGTTTTCAGGCATTATCATTGCTTTAAATAAATCATTACAATTGTTTTATAAAATAATTGACTAAATCAGTGCCAAAACTACTACCATCTATCACTTTAAGTACAGCAAATGGGATTAAGGCTACTCAAATTATACAGAAAATCCTATTAAAGTCATTTAGGTTAGACTTCTAATGTTACTTAGGTACCTAATTCTCCTTTTATCCAACTTAAGATGAGGTGCATAAATAAATTTGCCACTCTGGGTCTTAGGAGCTTTTGAAAATCCTACTCACCCATGTATGATATACAGCTCTGCAGAAACTTTTGCAGAAAGTGTTGCAGGAATCAGACTTACAGATCTGATTTCCCAAGGAAATAAATGTGATCACATTGCCTGCCCATCTGTCTGTCCATCAGTCAGTCTCTGACCTCAATGTCTCTCCTCTTCATAACTTTTAACCTGACAGCTAATGTTGGCTACATTTGACAGAAAGGAAAAGGCCCAAAGGTATTAAGTCATTACAAAGTATAATGATTGGAGAAAGGGCAGAGCTGACCTTCTGCCTCCCCTTGAGAACTACAGCATGAGCCCAGCTGTCCTCACTTCCCTCTTGTCCAGTCAGGATCATGGGTTGACACATGTGCTGGCCAGAGCCAGCACAGCACCACCGTCTGCCAGAGGGTCTCCCTCATCTTCAGGAACAAACCACTCAAGGCAGTTGGCACTGCTCTGCTGAGGATGGTGAGGATGGAGCTGGAAACACAGGTCCACTGGAAACTAGGCTGCATTGGTCTCATCATCTAAAAACAGTCACTTGCTAACTTCCAATAGCCAACAGTGAAATAGTAGCTTCAAAAATGCTCGTGAAAAACATGTTTCCTATGAAATGGCATCAAAAGAGTTTATTTAGAACTAGTTCTCTGGATCGCCACAATTTTGCTACCTTGCAAAGGGCAAAAAATTTTGATGTGTCCCAGTGGCAGCAGCTGTACTGAACACTGGTGCTTACCCTGTAGAAGGTTCTTCAGTCTAGATTGGCTCTGTGACATGCCACCAGCAGGAGATGCACTGTTATCTAGTCTTGGTCATACTGGATAGTATTTGTCACCCCCAAGGTTTATCTCATCTTGATCCAGCAGGACAGGTACCATGTCAGGAGGAAGGAATGGAAATCTCTCCATAGGCTGTGGCTCTAACTTGACTTCTCACACTCAGGCTCCTTTTTAAATAAAATACTGATGACCAGGCCCATGAAGCTTTATGTCATCAAGGCAATGGACAACATTATTACATGCTCAATAGAAGTACATTATGACTGTGTTGTGTATCTCTTACTGTTTTACAATATAATATATTGGATTCTCTCCTATTTAGAAGCAGAATGACAGCTGCATAAATTCATCAGGAGAGATGATTTATATAAAGCACAGACCAAATAAAAACCTAAACCCTAATAAAATACAAGACCCAAGAAAAAGTTTGCATTTAGCTAGCCAAGGTATTTTCCTGTCCTTCTTTTTGTTTTGTGACTATTTTATATATATATATATTAGAACATATATATTAGATTATACATAGAATATATATTGAATATATATTATATATATATATTAGAAGGACAGGAAAACGTGTCAGATTATCTGGCATGGAATCAAAAGGTAACCATGCATGCTTAGTTTGTATATTTCTGCATGCTCAAATGTGTTCATGGTCCACCTGGGTAATTTTTTACAGTAGTTGCAGTTGCCCTTTTCAGTGTTTTTATTTACAGGCTTCAGCTTGCAAATGTTTTTACCTGTGTCTCAGAGAATCTACGCTATACATTTTCCTGTATGCAGTAGGTCTGACTCTGCTTTACTCAGAATCTTTAAACTTCACAGATTTCTGAGGGAGGTGAAAGTCTTTAAAGCTTCACAACCTCCATTGAACAAAGTTTACCATGTACTAATTAATTCCCTGGAAATTGCTTTTAGTAGTCTCTGCAGTGCTATCTTATTTGCCAAATATGTTGTTTATTTTTGGTGCTTTTTTTCTTTTTGACATATTTTAGTACAGAATTCCAGTCCAGGGCTTTGAGATGGACACATCCTGAGATCACAAAGTCATCACTTAACTCTCTGGCTAGTGCAACTTCAATTAAGGTCATCTTCCCAGGTAAAATTTAAGTCAGGGCACTGGATACTGCTTCTGTGCCAGGGCTTGCATTTATTACCCTGCATACCATAAACAGGACTAAAAAAAAAGTCAACAGGATGAAGTACACTCAGAGTGCAATCAAGTTCAGTACAAGCCAGCAGAGAACCACACCTTGAAACAACACAGCTTTGGTGGAATACTTGGCATCAAAGACAAAGGAAAGGGGAACTTGCTACAGCAAATCATAACCCATAGATCACTGCTGCCGCAGCTACCCTGCAAGCAGTAACCATATGCTGGAACGCACACATGCAGGAGAGAGAAGGCATTTGAATGCACAAATATTCACCCTGTTGATTCTGCTTGTTGGTTTTGCTCACAGCTTTTCAGTGGCTGTCAGCCCAAGCAACCTGAGTTAGTATCTTTTATCATTTCTGTGCTTATACAGTGGAAATGTTGACAAGCTGCAAAAGCAGCAAAAAATTGTGAGCAGAGGTCCCAGGGAGGGACACTGCAGCCAGCCAGACCAAACACACGGTCACAGACAGATGTTGTGAAACACACAGATGCAAGGAATAATGAGAAATTTGCTATAGAGCTGTTGTATTTGCTGGTTGTTTTGAGGGTTTTTTTGCTCCCTCTCATCACCAGTTTACAGAAGCTTTTCAATGAAAACCCAGTGAAATTAGTTAAATTTCAACTAAAAGTTATAGGTGATAGGTGGAAAACTGTTAAAGGTGAAATTAAAGCCTGAAGTGTTTAATTAAACATATAGCCGATGCGTAAATTCTGCTCCCTGTGTATGGGCATAGATTTATTTGAAGGAGGAAAACAAGGAGAGAGGGTTAAGGAACTTACTTCAGAAGTCCTTCCTCTCTTTAAACACATACAGTGTGATGCATGTTCTCCCAGACATGTGACAGGGCTGGGTCTTGCTAGCCCTTATATTGCTTCTATAACATGCCCAGACATTGAGGGGATGCCCATAAATCTGGCAGTAAATAAACCAACACTTCTGCAGATGGTTTTTTGCAGATGATTCATACTCTTACTACAGCAAGACAGCAGGATCAAAGTATTTCCCCTTCATCACTCAGTCCTTGAGTTACCCTTCCAGTTCCTGACCATGAATGTTTTTCATCATCTCTTCACACACCAAGGACTGCAGTGTCTTACAGAGCAGAATAAGCTAATTTTAAATAGAAGCTTGGGCTGTGCTTAAATTACACTTAACTGAAATTTAGGTTTTTTACACTAAAATGGTTTTGCAAATCATCTATTGTGCTGTAAAATGAAAAACAAGCTCCCTGCCATGTGCCTAGCAGCAACTGTCTGCTGACACTGCTGAATTATACTATAGAGGAAGACATTTAAAGGCTATCGCTAAGATGCTGAGTCACCAGCCAACCCTGCCAGAGAGTATATTACAAACTTCTAGGTCTAGTACAATAGAAAGAGGTTTGCCAAAGATTTGAGCAATGCTTTCAGCACCAGTAAGAAGACAGACAAGAAAGACGGTTCATGAGAAATTCAGACAAAAATCAGCAAGAATTTACTGCAAAAAACAGTCCTGTTACACCTTGGGGTTTCAGTTACATTGAAAAGTTGACCTCTTCAGCACTCCTATTCTAAGGCATGCCTACATTATGATTCAGAGAAGGATGGCAACTACTACTCTAGTAACAAGGGGTGTCTCTCAGGGACCGGTGTTGGAACTGGTCTTGTTCAACATCTTTGTCAGTGACACGGACAGTGGGATTGAGTGCGCCCTCAGCAAGTTTGCCGATGACACCAAGCTGTGTGGTTTGGTTGATGCCCTGGAGGGAAGGAATGCCATCCAGAGGGACCTTGACACACTTGTGAGGTGGGCTGATGCCAGCCTCATGAAGTTTAACCATGACAAGTGCAAGGTCCTACACCTGGGTCGGAGCAATCCCAGGCACAGCTACAGGTTGGGCAGAGAAGAGATTCAGAGCAGCCCTGTGGAGAAGGACTTGGGGGTGCTGGTTGATGAGAAAAGGAACATGAGCCAGCTTCAGTGTGTGCTCACAGCCCAGAAAGCCAACCGTATCCTGGGCTGCATCAAAAGGAGCATGACCGGCAGGTCGAAGGAGGTGATCCTGCCCCTCTACTCTGCTCTTGTGAGACCTCACTTGGAGTGTTGTGTACAGTTCTGGTGTCCTCAACATAAAAAGGACATGGAACTGTTGGAACAAGTACAGAGGAGGACCATGAGGATGATCAGGGGACTGGAGCACCTCCCATATGAAGACAGGCTGAGAAAGTTGGGGCTGTTCAGCCTGGAGAAGAGAAGGCTGCGTGGAGACCTCATAGCAGCCTTCCAGTATCTGAAGAGGGCCTACAAGGATGGTGGGGAGGGACTCTTCATTAGGGACTGTAGTGATAGGACAAGGGGTAACAGGTTCAACCTTAAACAGGGGAAGTTTAGATTGTATATAAGGAAGAAGTTCTTTCCTGTAAGGGTGGTGAGGCACTGGAATGGGTTGCCCAAGGGAGTTCTGAATGCTCCATCCCTGGCAGTGTTCAAGGCCAGGTTGGACAGATCCTTGGGTGACATGGTTTAGTGTGAGGTGTCCCTGCCCATGGCAGGGGGGTTGGAACTAGATAATCTTAAGGTCCTTTCCAAGCCTAACTATTCTATGATTCTATGATTCTATTATACACCTTTTTTTTTCTGTACAAAATGAACAGCCGACAAATACAGTAATAGGTTCTCAATTCAGTTCTGCTTAGCTTGAAAGATTTCTCTTATCCAGAGTAATATTCCAAAGTACTTTAAGAGAGCAGACTTCCATGACAAACTGGGAGTCCTACTGATTTGAATGTCTGCTCTAGACTTCACTGGAACCTTGCATTTGTTCAGGAGTTTCCTTATATAGGAATGTTTGTTGGGGTTTTTTGGGGGGAGGTTACATAAACATAAATAATACAGTGAGAAATAATATTTTTTTAAATTGCATTTCTCTCTATTTAATAAATGGTAACATAATTCTTCCCAAATGCCTGCCCACCCAGAAGTATGTGATAATCTTGAAGAATTAAATAGTTGAACATTTTGGGTTTAGTTTTTTGGTTTTGTTTTTTGTTTTGTTTTTTGTTGGTTTTTTTTTAGAGTAGGGTTATTTTGGTTTAGCTGGTGTGTGCTTTGAGGAGAAAGGCAAGAGGGTAGAGCAAGCCATCTGGCACCCTATAATAAACTGTCCCCATTATTGCCTTGATTTCCCAAAACCTCTGCATTAACACTTTTAAATATGTGAATTCTTAGAAACAATTAAACATTCCATGATGGCCTTTTTGCACAAGCTTAAGCAAGTTAACTAGAACTTAATTTATAGAGATGCTGACTACCCGCTGCCCTCAGTGACTGAAATTAAGCTCAACACCTGTGAAAGTTTAACGCTTAATCTTGATCCTAGCTAGCTTAAATGTGTGTGTGTGAAATACAAGGTCCTTCTATTTATCTGTATCCTTCAGAGAAAGAACAAACAACTACTACTGTAGGGTTGAAACTCAAAAAACTTTTCTGATTTTGATAATATCCTGTAAAAGAAAGGAGCACAGGCACATATATATTTTGCAGTCAATCTAGACTGTAGAATCTAGTGTAGGCAAAGATAGTTGCTTACACAACTCTTGAACACTTGCCACAGAAGACCTGTTGAAGTATGATGTGGGTTTTACACAGATGTAAAGCTTCTGCTGAAGGAGGGCAAATTCCAGCTATCTGGAAAAAGTCTGATTGTCACCAGAATACACCAAAAAGGAACATCTAAGAGAGACTGCCACAATTTCTAGTCTTCATTGCAGCAATAATCATCATGGTCCAAGGACACAAACAGAGCAAAGTTTGCATACAGGAATGTTTTATTTAGACAGAGCTTTCAGGCACTTGAGCTCTTTTCCAGCTGTAATTAAACAAAACAAAAACTTTACCTACAAGCCTCATCTTGCAACAGGTCTTAACTGCTCTGGTAAAGGCTCAAGTATTCAACATGTTGGCTCCTCTGTATGAAGCCTTGATGATATCATAGAATCATAGAATAGTTAGAGTTGGAAAGGACCTTAAGATCATCTAGTTCCAACCCCCTTGCCATGGGCAGGGACACCTCACACTAAACCATATCACCCAAGGATCTGTCCAACCTGGCCTTGAACACTGCCAGAGATGGAGCATTCACAACCTCCCTGGGCAACCTATTCCAGTGCCTCACCACCCTAACAGGAAAGAATTTCCTCCTTATATCCAATCCAAACTTCCCCTGTTTAAGTTTTAGCCCATTACCCCTTGTCCTATCACTACAGTCCCTAATGAAGAGTCCCTCCCCAGCATCCCTATAGGCCCCCTTCAGATACTGGAAGGCTGCTATGAGGTCTCCACGCAGCCTTCTCTTCTCCAGGCTGAACAGCCCCAACTTCCTCAGCCTGTCTTCATACAGGAGGTGCTCCAGTGCCCTGATCATCCTCGTGGCCCTCCTCTGGACTTGTTCCAACAGTTCCATGTCCTTTTTATGTTGAGGACACCAGAACTGTACACAATACTCCAGGTGAGGTCTCACAAGAGCAGAGTAGAGGGGCAGGATCACCTCCTTCGACCTGCTGGTCACGCTCCTTTTGATACAGCTCAGGATACATTTGGCTTTCTGGGCTGCAAGCGCACACTGCCTTGCTCATGTTCCTTTTCTCATCAACCAGCACCCCCAAGTTTTTCTTCACTGTCAGAGACAGGAGCTCTCCTTAGTGTTACTACTATAGGATCACTTGCAGAATTTTTAATAGAAACTTCACAGATATTTTTGTAACTCAGTCTTGAGAAAAATCACTGAAACCACCTTTAAAACTAATTATGGTCAAATTTGAAGCCAAAATAATCTGAGTTTTGTAGAAAAGCTATTTAAAACCTGTGAGTTGCTCAGCTGAAAGGTGAAATAAAAAGTTATCTGTATTTTCTCACCCTTTTTGTTTTCACAGTAAGTTGTTACAATACTGAGATGGCAAAACTAAGTGCTCAAAAGTTAGGAAGTGGTGTTTAAAAGCACTGTCTGACCTTGCTGCGGTATCCCTTTGTGTTTGTCCTGCCACCTGTGGCTGGGTTACATGTTTGCGTGCCATTTTTCCCACTGAAGCTCTGTTCAGAAAGGTTTAGCACAGCTTGCTGTTTGCTGCCCTCTCCACGTTCTGTTCTCTTTTGTGTCTTCTTATATTTCCAGCTTGCTTTCTTTTCTTGATATAGGGCAGGTCTATACTTCCTCACACCTCCCTAATATCCACCTCTACATACCCTTGACAGCTATACCCACTGGTTTCCCAGTTCTTGTCCTTTGCTGCAACACTTTGTCCCTCTAAGCCTGTATTTCCTGTTCAGTCAGTCCCTTGAGTTCCTGCTTTAATCTCTTTCTTTGGTAAGATTATTCCTACTCCTCCCACTTTTACTATCTGCATTTACTTAGGCAGATCTTTTTTGACATCTGTAATACTGAATGGGATACCCGCAGACAGTTTGTAAGAGTCCAGGACATTACTAGATACAACCAAAATACCAACTGAAAAGTATTAAGTAAGATAAAAGTAAGAAAATATTAAGTGTACATGTAGAAAGCCAGAGAAGGGCAAGATAATCTTGAACAAAGTTTTGTCAACCTTTTATTAGGCCCAAGTATGCTTTATACATTGTATGTTAAATGAAGTAAGGCTTTTAAGCCTTAAGTAGGGCAGAGAGATCACAAAGGAAACCTGATCAATGGAAATGCTTATCATAAAAATACTAATAGCAGCAACGCACTCTTCACCTTCGATAACTGAACTCACTGCCGGGCAGCAAAGTTGGACTGAAGCTGACTTCAGTTTCAGCATCTTTTCTCCACACAGAGAGATGTCTCTCTGTTACTGCAGGCACAGCTTCTTTTTGGAGCTGCAAGCTAAGAACAAAAGAGATGTTCTTAAGGCATAAAATGCTAAAAACTGGTCAAGTCCATAAAAGTGGGGAAAAAAACAAACAAAACCCAAACCAAAGATCAAAGTATCACCCCAAAAGGTGACCTCCGCAGCGGGGCTGGACGGACGGACACACACACACACACACCTGCCTCCGCCCCTTCCCGCTCCTACCGGGGAGGGTGCTCAGGGTTAAGCCCAAACGGGCTGCCTCCGCCCCCCGGCGGGCTCCGCTGCCACTCGGTTGCCGATGGGACCAGCGGGGGTGAGCGCGGTCGCCTCGGAGCCGGCCAGCGGCGGGATGTCGCAGGGGCCGCCGGGCGCGGGGCGCCTCAACGACTTGCCCGACCACTCGCCGCGGGTGCGCAGCGCCGTCTCCGAGCTGCGGCGGCGGGCGGAGGCAGAGCCCGGCCAGCGCTGGCCGCAGCCCCTCAGCGACACTTTCCTGGTGCGGTTCCTGCGCGCCCGGGACTTCCACTTTGACCAGGCCTGGAGGGTAAGGAGAGGAGCGAGGAACGGACTGGTGGCCGTCCGAGCGTCTGTGGGGGAGTCCCGCCAGACTCTGAGGGTGTCGAGGGGGCGGCCGCATCACCGTTCGCTTGCGGAGTCCCCGCGGCGGCTGTCAGCCATTCAGCCGGGCACGGGCACGGGCACGGGCACGGGCACGGGCACACCGCGGACCCAGCCCACGGGGTCCCATCCGCCAGCCCGCTGCCGGGGCTGGGACCCGCAGGCCCCCCGGGCCTGGAAGCCCGCTGCCTCCGGGGGCCTCGCCTTTGTCCCGGGGGTACGGCGAGGCAGCAGGGCGGTGGTGGGGGGCCGGGGGATCGAGAAGTAGGAGTGTGTTATTGCTGCTAAGGGGAGAGTAGGGTGGATGAGCTGTGCTGCTTGGGTCGGGCAAGGCCAAGCAGGTAGTTCCAGGGTGTAACTAATTGCTTGTCACATTCAGCATGGCACCACCATGTAAATGTGTGGTGCCGTGGCTGGCTTTGTGCAGCCTTGATGAGGTAGCATAAAGGTTACGGTAAGTGGGGTACAGTTATATAAGGCAGAGGTTACAGTAAGTGTGGTGAGGTTACAGTAAGTGTGGTAAGGTCAGGAAAACGATAACCGTTAGAGGACACCCTTACTGTGCTTACCAGGCTCCAGTTACTTGTTACTAGTAATGGTACTAGTCTCACTGCTTTTTATAATTGATCCAGTGTAAAGCTATGAGGAAAACCCACTCTTTTTCTCCTGGAGTTTAGTCATTTGCAGAACTCCTTTCAGGCTTTGGTAAGTTTTCATTCTTCCCTGGCTGCTTGCTTGTACAGCTTTTTGCTGTACGGACAGTGCGTGCCTATTTTTAATATCCAAAGGTACAAATTGTTACTATTACTTTTTTTTTACAGGAAGACTGACAACCACTAACGCTTCTGAGCAGAAAGTATTTTGAAATCTTCCCCAGGGCAAAAGCACTTACTCACTTATGCCACCTGGAAGCTGTGTTTCAGTGATATTCAGTGATGTTGATGACATAGCATTGCCCAACAGACCTCACCTTTTAGTTTATGACTTCTCTGTATTGTAAATTTTTTGAGTTTAGTACTCTAAGGATATATTGGAGAATCAGGGTAGCTATAAAAAAAAAAAGTGAGAAACTGAATTAAGCTCTTAATCATAAATAGCTTTGAAACTATATTTTGTGTTCTTTTCGCTTGGCTCATGCAATTTGCATCATAGCTTTAAACCTCTCCTCAGTAGAAGAACTAGCAAGTCAATTGGGATTCCTTAGGATATTTATGGATTTTTTGCTTGAAGTTCATAATGTTGTTTCTGTTGGAGCTGTGCATTAGTACTTGTAGAACCATGTCTTTTTTTTCTTTCCCAACAAAAGATGTGTTGTTTTCCTATATTCCTTAGTTCCAAAAATAATAGGTCTTAAGGAAGACAACATGCACTCCTAAATCCCACAACCCACATTGCAGTTGGTTGTTAGTGATAATGCTGTACACAGGACAGTAGCACTTTAGAATTTGGCCCATACTTTTCTGCACTTTCTTGTGATTAATTCTGAGATGTGTTGTAGGTAGGACTAATCTTTAAGAGCATGGAATCCAGGGTAAGTTTAGAGATGAAGTCTATGAAACAGCGAATTTCCTGTACTCTTCTGGAGAATAAGCCTTCTAGGACTGGGGACCTGGTCAGAAAAAAATGAAATCTTATTTAGAATCTCTTTAGTATTTCTGGGTCTCCACAGGCTGCTAAGTTTCTACATTTCTTGTTTTGCCCCTTCTATGAATTAAGAGATTCTGATGTTCAAAGCCCATCCATGTTCAGTCTTCCCATCTAGAATTTCAGATCTCTAAATGCTGTAGCTACCTGTGCATGATCTTCCACATACCAGCTGAAACTGACTTCTAGGGTTCTTCTCTTATAGTATGGGACGAAGAAAAGAAGCCCATTTTGTTTTGCTTTGGTTTGTTTTTTTTTGGCGGGTGGAGGAGTTAAAGGAATGTGTTTATCTGCAATTGGTATATTAAGGCAAATTTGTGCAAAAATCTGTGGTGATCATAAGATGTATATTAATCTAACCGAAGTCTGACCGCATGCAGAGGTTCTGTTAATACTCCATCCCAGACAGGGCCCTCAGTGGCTGCTCCCTCCCATCTTGGTTTGATGTTACCTCTCAGTTTGGAGTTCAGGGTGATAGTCTCTTTTTGGCCACTGGGCTCATGAGTACTGCTGCATAGTGCTTGTAGAGCAGGCTAAAGGGATAAACGAGTTTCCGGCTCTCTCAGTGCTTATAAGCAAAGGTTGTCAAGCATCTTTCTTAATGCGGGTTTAGACATAGCTGTAAGTAGGAATCAAGAATCTGCCAACTGACCAGACTTTATACATGCATTCCTGGTAAATATTTGACATAGATTTATCTGATTTTAGTTAACTGATATTTGGAAATGCTTCAGAAGAGAATGATTGGTAGACTGTGGCAAGACAGGCAATTTTTGAATCTTTTATGTTTAGTTGTTTGAACAGCAGTCGTTTACATCTTTCCAGTGGCAATTCCAGACTTGCTTTCAAATACTGATATACTTAACACATGTCATGCTAGAAGCAAATTCACTACTGAAACAGGTAGCTGGAACTGAAGAACTTGAGCTGAAACTGTCTGTATTTTTTAAAGCCAATGATTATTAAATTAAATTCAGTAACAGACTGTTCTCAAGTTAGAAGAGAATTATTTTTCTTCAGTTTGAATCACAGGGAAGATTAAACTTCTGCCCACTGCCTTATCTTAGAAAGTGGCTGGAAATAGCATTCATCAACCCAAACCACTTAAGTACAGGCTCCAGAAGAAGAGGTGAAATTAAGCAGAGAGCTTCTATGAAAGGATTTCAAGTGTATGAATGTTATTGTTAAAAAAGTATTAGGTCAGTCTACATGAAATACTGGCAGAGCAATTCATCTGTAGAAAGTCCTTTGACAGACTATCACTAACTGTCAAACAACACAACAAACCTCTAGTAGGTAAAAATGATTTTTTTTTTGTCCTGTGAGATTTCTGGGCAATACTTACCTCCCTACCAAAATTAACACTCTGAAGGAATTAGTCATATTATTGCAGCATCTTCTGTGCCTTTGTAATCTCTGTTAGAGGTGTGGATGAGATGCTAGTGCTGAAGAAGTCTGCAGTCTGGATATAAATTCATATCTGAGCTGAAGCATGTTGTTTGCTCATTAATTTGTGCAGATATACCTAAGTATTCCATATGCTATAAACTGAGAAGCAGGGCCACGAGTCTCCATTAATTACACTAAAGCAATGGCTTTATACGCCCCTTTTTTAATGTATGAGCTGTGTGTGTGTTTGACTTCACTGTTATGATCAAAACCAGTCACTTGGATTCAGTAGTTATGTGAAATCTGGAGGCCTAGCGTCTTCTTTCCTCCATAAATCTTTTTGCCCAGTGTATTTTATTACGTCCTTGCATTATGTCTTACATGCAACTTTTGCATAAGAGTGTGATTTTCAGTGACTTGGGGATACTGTAGTTTTGTACTTGAAATAGATTATACTCTGGGGAAAAGAATGAAACTTTTTAAATTCAGTAAAAATGCAACTTGGAAACTCTGTGCCAGGAGGTGTTTTCGTATACCACTTAAGACTTTTGTAAGCATCATTTTTATGGCACTCAAAACTATCTCAATATCTAGGATCCTTTTAAGAGTTCTGGTTGATATGAAGGTACTTTGTCTTTGCTCTGCATTTGACTTTTGTAGGAATCAAGACTTTCTAGTGTGTTGTACGGCAAATAAATTGCTTAGAATAACTATGCTGTACAAGAAGGATTGTTTTCCATAGTGCCGAACTTACAGCTGAGTCTCGGGCACTACCCCTGAGGATCATCATTCAAATATAAATACGAAGTTTGAATCAGTTATTTGGCTGGTCTTTGTCCATCAGTGCAGAGGGATTTCTCAAAAAGGACGTCTCTGGGCTGAGTGTTGAGGAAACAAATCAGTCAACAAGTCTTCCCTTTGTGCTAAACCAAATGTCTTACCTTACACGTCTTCTCCCAGCTGGCAAAGAGGTGATGTGTGTGGAGTTGGTAAAGTTCTGTGTCTCAATAAAAATATTTTAAATTCTTTATCTGTGTATACCAGATAGTTAAATTCTGTGTGTAGCTCTATACACATATGTAAAGCATATGCACAAAGGTGTGTGTTCATGTGTGTGCATATATATGTTTATATTCTAAACTTGGAGCTGTTGTTTTCTCCTCCAAAGATTACCAATATAAAACATACTTTTCCTAAATGTTGTGTGCATTGGTACAACTGCTGACAAGAGTAGAGGCCTAATTCTGTCTAGCATCCTTGTTAATATGAATAGTTATTAATCAATAAAAAAGTAGTTAATTTACATATAAAAAATACATTGGTTTCTGTAACAAGCACATTGTTTTCTCTTAAGTACTAAGTTCACTTTGTTTTGTAGCACATGAATCTTGAGTTAATTAGAAACTTATCATCTGTGATGTTCAGAAGTCTGGAACTGTCTCTTGCAAACCTCAGGAAAAAAATCCTAATTAATGCTTAACTCCAGACACTGGAGTTTTTCATCCAGCTTTCCCCATTAATCGAGTTACTGTGCATCTATTTTCAGATGCTGAGCAGATGCTAAGTAGGTTATTCAGTCTGTAAACACAGATAATTATACATTGAGATGTTTTCC
The DNA here is from genome assembly GCF_033815535.1 of Pezoporus flaviventris. Lineage (NCBI taxonomy): Eukaryota > Metazoa > Chordata > Aves > Psittaciformes > Psittacidae > Pezoporus > Pezoporus flaviventris. The sequence goes on from NW_026892555.1 coordinate 36,405,402, forward strand.
CTGTGTTCAAGTACATAAGCCACTTTTTATACTATGTAATGAATGCTCCTGTTTTTTCTGATATTAGTTTGCTGATCTCTATATCCAGACTGCTATAATTAATATTTGTTTTTCCTTGCTGTCTTTACTAAGAAAAAAACAAACCCATATCTTTTAAACATTTCACATGAATTTTAGTGTTTAAACAATGTTAAATTAGAATATTTCAAAATAAAGTAAAACTGTAAGTACCCACTGCTAGTTTTTTAATTCCATTATATGTTTAAGGATTACTCATGTGAGTAGCTGTGTGACATGAATATGTCCAGCTGCTGAGAAAGGGATTGTTTACATAAGTAAAAGTTTATAGAGTATGTCCCCAGATTAGCTGTAGATGCTGTGGAAGATTATCTAATGCCAACCTTTACTTCAGCTCTAATTGTTTCAGGTAGTTAGAATCGGTTTTCAAAATCTGGTAACTTGTTAGCACTTTGTGCCTTTCTGTCCAAGGGAAGGGTGTTTGGAGCTTAGTCATGTCATGTACCTAAAAGATGGGCCACTTGCCCACGTTATGGAAGGCATCAGTAGTATTCCAACGATGTATTTACTCCTTAATGGACTTGCCAGTTAGATAAATTATGTCTTCTGTAAGGATCGCGTGTCACAAGCTGCGATCACTGTCTCCCAAGGTCCAGAACTTAAGTCCTTGTTCTTTCCAACTTGGAAAATGTAAATACTAATGAAAATAACTGCATTGGCAAAAAAAGGATTATTTAGGGTATTGAATGAATGTATTATATTTATTCTCATCTTAGTATTGGCAGGCAGCATTTCAAAGAGTTGTTTACAATATTTATGTGATTGTAAATTAGGTTCATTAAGTTGTGGTACAAGAGATTTTGGAAAAAAAAGTGAGAAATTACAAAGCTACAGATGTTTGTGTAGTGTTGAGTGTGAGTTTGTATTTTGCTGTGGTTAAAGTGTTTGTATTGGAAAGACCAAGGAAAAAAATATGTTGACAGTGCTGTCTGGTTGGCACAAAGTGGTTGTAATTGCTCAAACAGTGCCCTTTGTAGAGAGTAAAGCACTAACAGAGTGAGATAATCAGAGTACCTCTTCAGGGCTATCTTGCAATCATGGTGAATTTCTATTCCACAAATTAATCTACTTTCCCTACTTCACCCTCCTCCCTCCCATCCCACCCCAACCTTTTTTGTTCATTTGTTTGAAGTTAGCCTAGACTAGAGCTGGTTTAATCCATTCAAAAGGCTTCTTGTAAAATTTTCCTAAAGGTTAAATGTTGCTTTCTACAGTATGGTTTATGATGAGGCTTTTATCAACTTTCTCATTGCCAAATCAGGTGGAATTGTAGCATGGGGGATGAACTTTCTAATTTTTGTACATAAATATGCATTTATAGGTGCTATTCCGTGAAAATACAGGTAATTTCTGATCAGTACACCATTTATTTGTAAGTAAATTCTACTGACAACTGTAATACCTTATAAATAATTTCCTCATGATAATTCATTTGAGACACCTTCAGAAGAATTTAAGACCTTCAGCTGAGCTGAAGAGCCTTACAATGAAGAAAAAGTATATGGTTTATGTAAAATTATATGAGAAACTACAAAGTAGAGGGAAGGTTAAGGAATGCAATTAATTGTCTCATATAAGCATGCTATGTGGTACAGGATGGTGAGTCTCAGGTCTCCCTGTAAGAGACTGTAGCTATGCATCAGTTTAGATGGTGCAGTGATGTTCCAAGGGGATGGATTCAGTATTCACAGAAGTTCGTTCTGACCTTTCTTTCTATCAAAATGATGAAGAAAATGATACTTGCATGGATACAAGAAATGTTTAATTTAAGGTTGTGTTCTATTAGTTGGAGCTGATAGTTCTTTTAATGTTTCTTTTGTGAAATACTGAAAAATGAATAAAAAATAATTTCTGTTAATATAAATTAACAGAAATAAAAGACTGTTGGCTGATGTTTTTATACTGTTGGTTGATGGTTTTATTGTGAAGACATTTAATTTGTGAAACTGTGATGAGGATCAGATTATGTTTCGCTGTTTATGAAATACAGAAACAATTACAAAGGCTAACCTGTGCATGCTACCTTTAAGATTTAAACCTATGTTTCAGTTTGTTGTGAAAAAAAGGTACTGAAAAATTCTGATTCCCTTGGCTCCTTTGACGGCCTTGGTTAAAAGTCTAAACTGTCGCTATTTAGGAAATTGTAATATAAAATCTAAATTACTTGCAATAACTACCCCTTTACCCTCCAAATTCCATTCCAGAGATCTTAGCATGGGTGATAGAGCAGAGGCAGAATTTAGTTGGTGAATCGAGAGGAAGCCTTTCAGAAAAAAATTTTGTATAGCTTCCCACTTACCTATGCAAAATATCTTCAACAAATTTTTGTTGCAGGGCATAGCAGTTACTTTCCTTCACCGCCACTTAATAATAAGAAACAGTAATTAGACTTGGGAATTAAAACTACTGCTTCACCAACTTAATTTTTTATGATCCATCTTTAGGATGACTTTTCACAGTATCACCTGTAATTCTTCTACACAGATGTTACCTCAGAAAGTAACGCCTATGGTGGACTCTTCCTTAGAGTTAGGCCATTGGCCTTCAACACACAGCTCTTCCTGTGCCTTAGGCGTACTGTTGCTGCCTTCCAGTCTTAGAAGCCAGGGTGATCATGTCCTCTATAAAGGGCAGGATCTCTGCTTTAGCAAAACAGATTCTTGTATTTCTACTCTGCGGGAGGCAAATTTCTTAATGGGTAATGGACCTACTACATTGTTATATTCTGCCAGTTCAGGGGGCTAAGAGAGACCTTGAAAAAATTCTTTGGATATGCTGATGATCATACCTGTTTTAATAGTAAACTAAAATTATTTATGACTCTCTGTGTGTGTACAAAATGGGCCCATACTTTATGGGAGGGGAGGAATGGGTGAGTGAAAGAGAATATTCCTGTGTAAAATTTTACATGTCTAAATTAAAAACTGGCAAATGAATCTGATGCAGTATCAAACTGCATAACTCTAAAGGTAACCTGAGTAAGAAAACTGTTTTTCATGTGTATTTTACATGGAAACTACAGGCTTTTTCTATATTTTCCAGTTTTCTGACACAAAATGACAACTGCTGTACATTAGCAGTTTGACAGGGTTCTATATTCATCATAAGGACTTAACTCATTTGATCCAGTACAGCAACCTTAGTAATTTGCTTAAAATATACAATGAAATTACAGCTAATTTAATGAATTAAACCTGAATGCAACCACGTGTAGAAAGCGTTTTTTAACTGTGCTGTTCATATAACACCTGATGCTTTTTTGACATCTACATTTATTTTTTCTAGTTACTGAAGAATTACCAGAAGTGGAGAATTGAATGCCCAGAAATAAGTGCAGATTTACGACCATCTTCTGTTCTTGGACTCTTACTTGCTGGCTATCACGGAGTCCTGAGATCAAGGGACCCACATGGAAGCAAAGTTGTAATATACAGAATTGGTGAGTGACAAAATTGTTTGAACCTGTTCCACCTGTTTCACACCTGGCTCTGGCACTGATGTTTTTGGTTTATTTCATGGTTTGGGGATTTTGGGGTTGATTTTTTTGTGTTGTTTTTTTTTGTTTGTTTGTTTTGTTTTTTTTTATTGTCACAATTTCAGCAGTACAATCTTGGTAGAGTTACTGTACTGAAGAAAAATTGCCTGAATTGATTGGATTGATGATCTGTTGTTTCTGCTAGCATAACTCTTACTGAATTAAGCTGTTCTTGTCAAAGCTTTGTACTGGAGGCTACAGCCATAGGTAGAACATAACTGCATTAGGTGGCATCTACAAGCATCTTCCATTAGGTAGTACCATCTACAGAAAGCGTGTAGAAGACGAATGACAGAGCAGGCACAGAAAATAACTTCTGCACTGGCAAATTGTTTTATTTCAGGAGCTTTGATATTACTAGTTACTTTTTGTTACTGAGAAGCACATTAGAAGTAGTAGCAAGGGAAAGTACAGGTGTATGCAGTATTCTTGTGGTAATGCAAAATCTATCTACTCTTCAGGACAATGGGATCCCAAGTTATTTACAGCATACGATGTGTTTCGTGTAAGTCTCATCACATCTGAACTCATTGTAAAGGAGACTGAGACTCAGCGGAATGGAGTCAAGGCTATATTTGATCTTCAAGGGTGGAAATTTGCTCATGCATTTCAGATCAGTCCAGCAGTGGCCAAGAAAATTGCTGCTGTTCTCACAGTAAGTATAACATACTGCTTTACACTGCTTCATTGCTGTAACTCCCAGTTTTTCATCGGTTTTAAGCTATAGTAAATTTTCCTTCTGTAGACTTTTTTAGAGTCTATGCAGCTTAAAAGAACAAAATCTTAAATCCATTAAAAGTCATAGGTTGTGCTTGATTTGACATAAAGTATGTTCTTGCATAGCAGTAAATGCCCTTTAACCTCTGATGTTTTGTAAGAACTCCACCTACCTGTTAACAAGACAAGAATTTAATGAGTGTAAGAGCAGATGAAGCCCAGTTTTGGAAGGGCCTGTATTTTTCATTTTTTTTCCCCTGAGACTCAGAGCATATACTGAGTTAAAAACAGATAGTACTAACCTGTTACCAGTATGGATGATGCTATGTGATCTTCATCTGCTACCAACAGAATGTATGTTTATGTTCTGTTTGCTTTTTGCCTCCCCCCCCACCCCCGAGCATTTTTTTTGTCCAACTCACTGCTAATTCATCTGTTTTTCACAAAACTTGCAGGGACTTTACTGCCTTTAAGACTTGTTCTTTTCTGACAAATTTGTTAGAACTTTGCCAATGGATATGAGAGGAAATAAAAAAGGAATGCAGGAAAAAAAGAAGGGAACAGAGAAGTGACAGACAAGCTACAATATAGTCCTATTTTCCTTCTGAATTTAGGTTGAAAGTCAGTGATAAAAATTCTGTTAGCCTGCAACATGAAAATGAGCCAGGGAAATAATCTCTTGCTCTGATTTGGAACAGTTCATATCTGAGATTCAGTTAAAGCTTAGTCATTGACCTAGTATCATTGTAACTTCAACTGTTTGTTCTTTTTGTTACCTTCTGTGAAACTTCTGTGAAACTAGCATATATTCCCAACTTTCCACATCTGGAATAAGAACTCTTGATGTTCATACTGTCCTGGGCCAGATCTCATGAGAACTGGACTAGTAAAAGTGTTTCAGTTGATTTCTGAGGTAGTAAAAAAATTGCTAGTAACTTTTTAAACCTTGTAATATAGCAGAAAGGAGGTAGAACAGGATTTGCAATTACATCTAAAGGCTTCAATCCATTACCTCAAAGCAGGAAATTCTTCGAATGTCATGTTTCCATCATGACCTATTTCAGATCTGTTGCATGTTTTTTAAGCTTCTAAATTTTTATTATAGGCATTCAAAAAACAGGTGGAAAACATTTGTGTGTTTCCAGTGTTCTTTTCTAAGAAGAGAAACAAGTTTAACTTACTTGTTTTCAGGTTCCTTTCATCACTTTAACTGGGTTCATATATTTCACCCAGAGATTTTCATAGTGTTGTTCAATATAATTATAAGTAAAAATTAAGTAATCTTAGTTTCGACCCATTTTTTTACTTTAGAAATGTGTCTTGCAAATTACTACCCTGTAGGAAGAAACAGAAGTTAATAGAAAGGAAATACATACTAAGAAATGGGAAGTGTAGTCAGATTAGTAAGTGACATCATCTTGAAAAATCTGTTACCCCAGGCAAAACCAAGTTGTTTTGTGAAAAACATGACAGTAGACTTTAAGTAAATGATAGCACATAATTGCATGCAGTAAACCTATAATCCGATAGTTTTAAGGTCTTTATCATACATTAAATTGTAAAAGGATTTGCACTTAAGAAAGGTGTGGGGTTTGGTTTGGTTTTTTTTTATCCATAAAAGAGTGAATGAAATAATTCTAGAAGAGCAGCTGTACTAATAGGGAGAAAATGTTTGTGAGAAGTACTATTTTTAAAAGCAGAAAACTTATGGTTGCAGGGGTAGTAGCAGGTGAGGTATGAATGGAAGCTATACATTCCCTATTGCATAATTCTGTCTTTCAGCACTGCTGTATTTTCTTTTAAATTTCAAAGGTATGGAACTTCTAAATGAATTGTGAATGCAAATAGAAAGCTGAACTACTGGCTTGCGCAAATACCCAGTAATTTCAAAGCTTGTCTCTAAATTATAATTTATTTAACTTAACTTAGTAGCTTTAATACTTACATACTATCCTTCAGGCTGTAAATTGCCAATGAAAGCACATGGTATGATAGGGTTTTTTTTGTAAATTAGCAGCAGAATCTCTTGTGAAGAATTGTACCTCTGAGGAAAGGCTGAGCACAAGCTTTATGTACATTACTTATGTATAATTTGGTGAGGGTTTTCTTGTTTATTTTTCTGGTTTGTTAGTTGTTTTTTTTTAATAGTCAGTCTCTCTGTTTTCTTTGGGTTTCCCTCCCTTTTCCCTCTTCTAATGGGAAGAACATATTGATGTGATTGATGTGATTTTTCTAAGTGTTATTGAGGCATTGTAAATTAAGAACACTCCAAAGTGCAGGAAATGGTAAGGTCAGGAGGAATGTTCTAACTTATGGACTACGTAGTTTTCAAAGACCGTCCTTAACAATAGAATCTTTTCAAAATTTTCTTTTTTCTTATACCATTTTTCATGTATGTTGACAGGATTCCTTTCCACTAAAAGTTCGGGGTATCCACTTGATAAATGAGCCTTTATTCTTCCACCCGGTCTTCGCTCTAATTAAGCCTTTTCTCACTGAAAAAATAAAGGAACGGGTGAGTGCACACAAATATTTTTTTCTGCCACAAAACCCTTACGTGACGATCTGTAGCACTTCCCTTAGGATCTGGTACTCCTGAGCACTGAAAAGCATAAATTATTTTTGTGTGGTAGTGCCATGCAGAACTCCAGAATTTAATTGTTAAAGCATTTGCAGTTATCAGTGATGTGAGAGTTGCAAGCAGTTGCTGTTGTCACCACTCTGAAGAGAAAAACTGCTGTGGCACAGAGAGGTTAAATAATTTGCTTAAGGCCACACAGCAGTTCTTCTGCAGAACTAGGAAGAAATAGGTCCTGGATTTCCCAGCACTGTGCCTATAAATGACAGTGAGAAATTGTCATTAAAGAGTGATGTTATGCTCCAAGTAGTGCAGGATTTGTAGAAGACAATTTTTGAGTTCTGAAAGACCTGCAGAGGCATTTATGCATCAAAAATAAGTCAGGCTTAATTAAGTTCAGGGTTTTTTCCAAATAGCTCCTTAGTTGTTTTAAGTGTTTTTTCAATTTTAAATCTGAAAACCTGTTTGTATGTGGATGCAAAAGCATGTCAAGAACTCTGGTTTATTGTAGCATAGGAAGAATATTGGAGACTTCAGCTGACACAAAAGTACTGTGAAATGTTAACAGCAGACTAAGGTACAAAGTAAGCAGCCAAAACCTATTGCTGTTCCCACTCTGAAGCCTCCTTATCTCAGCACAAGGATTTTGTGCATTTGCAGTAGCTATGACACTCGGGGACAGTAGAGCCATGTTTTTTCTTGTCACTGTTAGCATTTGTTTGCCAGCCCCCTTTTCCTAGCACAAGTGTTTTGTTATGGGAGCCTTGTGCAGTCCCTCACTCGCAAAAGAGGATAAGAAAATGAAGTATGTTGCAGTAGCCTGAAGCCATGGCCCTTCATCTCTTACATTACTACCTGTGAAAAAAGCCCATGTCATTTGATCCAGCTCAGAATATCTCAGGATAGAACTCAAAAAGCAGAAGGGAGGGCAGATGGACAGTAAAGGTATAAAAGAAAACAAACCAGATATCCTAGTTCATCGAATGGAACAGAAGCAGATTGGCTTGTCTCCAGGCTGAGTTACAGGTAGGATCTCAAAACAAACCTCTAAGGGCCAGATCCCCATACCTTAATAGGAGTAATTACTATTCACTCTATCTTAATTCCTGATGGGCAAGTGTTAGATAAAAGACAGACAGCTACCTTTTGAGTATTTTGCAGTTTTCTTGTAAAAATAATTGCAGAGAATTCTTGTCATGTATTAATAAGAGGCCTATAAAAGTGTCTGATTGAAAGTAAGCAATAAGGCTTCAAAGTAGCTGCAATAAAGCAAGAACCAAAACTATGGTGTTAGAAGGGTTAAAAAAGAGGCGTAGTCCAGTATCTAATTGCAGTTGGACCTGAAATGTAAGAACCAAGGTATCCATTCTTTTGAATCTCCTCCTTGGCTGTGTGAACCTACATACATACTGCATAATGCTGTTTTTAAATACATGTGGCAGAAACAGATAGTAATGGCCAGGAGCCAAGCTGTTTTTTCTTGGAAATGACAGAAAACCAAATGCATGATAGCTATAATGATAAGACCAAGTACCGGTCTTCCCATGGTTTAGCTCACTTTAGCTGTTCAATGTTGCTGAACCAGTCTGGAACAAGTGTGTAGTTTGTTTCAGCTCCTGTGCTTGCAGTTGCATAAAATGCAGTTCTTGGGTTGCAGTCCATGCTTCACCAAGCTGCAGATACTGAGCACACAGTTTGAGCACCCATGGGAAACTTGCTTACATGGTACTTTCTCCTTCATTTAAGGAGCTCATTATGAAGAAGTCGACTTGTCTAGTCAAACTGAGCTTCAGCTCTTGGACTGAGTTTCTTTGCTGCCTGTTTTCACTCTGTAATCTAGCATTCATACCCAAGTAAATGCTTTTTGTATTTTTTTGTAGGTGTATATGCATGGAAATAACTACATGCAGAGTCTGACCGAACACTTCCCCGTCAGCATTCTCCCACAGGAGTATGGTGGGGAGGAAGTCTCCTTTGAAGAGCTGGCCAAGGAATGGACTGACTTTATAGTGGCATCTGCAGATTATCTTCAGAGCATTTCTCTGTTTGCCCACGAATAACCTTACTACAGTATTATTTCAATTACTGAACACTGGAAATAAGTTTAGTACAAAATCTTTCATGTAAACTTGAAATTAATGTAAATGAAACCAGAATGTCTTTGCAGGGCACTGAGTACTATACTGACTGCACTTTTTATACTAACTGGAGTCTATCAGTATGTACATCTGAAGGAATTAATGGATTCTACATATTTACAGTACTGTTTGTGATTATTAACTTGTGTGCCAAAAAGCTCAATAGTGTGTTGGATATCAGAAATTGATAACTGCTCCTGTTAAGTCTTTGGAGACAACTGATCTGTAATAATGCAATCAAGAACCTTATGCTTAGCTCTTCTGTCTTGCCTTGTCAAGACAACAGGTTACAAGAAAGAACAGAATGTGAATGGGGTAGATAAGCTTGTTGGGAAAGTATGACTGTGGGGCTAATTTACAATAACTGAAACGAGGCTGCTTTTTGATTGATTCTCAGGGAAAAGGACTATTTTGTTATTGTCAAATTAACAATTACTCAGCAATAGTGAGACATTTGCTTTAATCTTTGCTGCTTGTGCAGCTTCCCTTAATTAATCTTCCAGTTTTATAGAGGAAGAAAGGGAAAACACTGTGTACCTATTCTTCAAAGAACAGTATGAATCAGGAGGAGGAACTGGTAAGAGAGTCAAAACAACCTTGAAAATTCTGATTTTCTTTCTTCAAAGAGATAATGTCTGTGGAAAAACTATAAAGAACTCAGATTATGATCACCTTTAATTCCTACTGTAAAGCACAGCAGAGGTCAAGGGTTTTTAGCTGTTTGCAGTAGCTGTTTGTTCTGCAGGGTAAAGTAGGTTATCCTTTGTGGATATGAACTTTAGAAGTATCTGTTTTATGGTTTAAGAGTACTGTTAGGTCACTTTGGACTTCAGCGCCAGAGATGCTGGGTACCTTAATTTTGTTTTCAGAAAAGTAATTGGCAACTCAACATTTAATGTCTTCTGTTAGGCACTGGAAGAAATTATTTTTAATTTCTTTATTTCTGTAGGGGTAAAGAAAAAAATCTGTCTATACTTACTGAAAACATTTTTTAAGAGCTGTTATTCAGATATGAACCATATCTGTATAAAAGCTATCGCTCACATTATATAGCAGTATCATCCTGCAACCCCCAGTATTTAATAATCTAAAAAATTATTTTTCTTTTCATTCAGCATTTTGTTAAAATCTCTGTCAGTGTACCTAGAGTTTGTTTACAGTTTTTAACTCTGTTTTGAAATAAGCTAGGGGTTCTTTGCAGGAGCACTGTGTATTTAAACATTCCATACAAATCTTCATGTAAATGAATCTAGAACAAATCTCTGGTTTGTAGATAGCTCGAAATGCTAACTTCAGTTATTTTGGAATCTTCATGATACATTGGGATGCTGTATTAATATATGCTTGGGGAAAGAAATTAGGGGAAATTGTATTAAATCAGAAATGTTGTCTATTAGATTATCAGTAATACTTCAAAGCTATTGGAAGCTGTTCTTTCTTAGCAAGAGGAACATCTGTGAAAGGCCCACAGAATACTTGTTGGTTCTGTTTTCTTTTGCTGTGGTAGGGTCAATGCCAGACGCAAAACTATTCCAAAACTGAGGAAGACTTTTTAATAATTTTTTTCTTCCAGATCCCTCATTTACTCAAATGCATTTTTCATTCTCTTTCAGGAAATATTTGGTATGGAGCCTAAATTTAAAGAAACATTTTTCAGATATGTTTTTATATTACCATATACTTCATATATCTTTTTCTCAGATGGAATTATTTTGTGATAAAAAAGCTCCTTAAATAGAGGAGTTCAGTGAAGTGCTAATTCTTCTTTATAAGAAAATAAGCTAAGTAGTCAGGCATCTGGCAGTTCTTAAGGTGTGTAAGTCAAGTCTGAAGGCATTTACAAACTAGGAAACTGAAGCTATTGCCTTAATTTTATGTTCCTGCAATTTTAATCTTTGAATGGAAACCACATAAAGGAACAAACCGTGTTTCAGTGAACAGGAAGATTTAAACTTTCCCTATGCAACCAGTCTCTAATCGTTTTGCTGGTTTATGTAGCAGAGATTCATTTGATTGCATATGTATATTCACATGTACAAAATGTAGCTGGGTTTTTAAAATCTTCCTTTGGACTGCACCAGTTCTGTGAATATAAAGTCCTGAATATCTTCAGATAACACCTTGAATCTGTTACTAAATGGTAAGACATTTGCATAACACAACAGTTAGAGCATGGAGTGCAGTTACTTTTTCATGCACGGTTAATTATTTGTTAATGTTTACATGTTACATGGACTGTAGGAACTCTAGATTGCGGTTGCTGTTAATAGTAAGGACACAATAAAATGAGAACATTTGCGTGATGACTGGAAGAGGTGTCTGTATGATGGGGGGTGTCTGGCAGCTTTGAGCTGCAGAGTCAACAAAAGAAAGAAATAAAAATCTCTAGGTGCATTATTATTTAAGAATATAAGGGGTGCCTCTAAAAACAGACATTTGCTGTTAGATGATGCAAATAATTCACTACTGACCATAAGCACAATGTAAGGCTCAATGTTTTTATAATTTTTAACGTATTAGCACCATTATATTAATAAACCTCTTCTAGTTGAACCATACTGGTCTGTCACTGGTTAATGATGCAGCAACTACTTCGTCGCAGCACTGAGGGGGGACCTCAGCAAAGCCAAGCCCTCCGCCTCTCTCCGCAGGCGGCCCTCAGCTCCCCGCCGCCGGAACTACATGTCCCGGCGTGCCCCGCGGCGCAGGCGGGCAGGGTGCTGAGCGGCGCAGGACTGAGGTGGTGGCGGAGCGGTTGGTGCTGGCAGGCAGCGGGCGACGTGGTTATGGGGCGCCTCGCAGGGCTTTCTGCCGGCCCGGCAGCCCCCCTGCTCCTGCTACTGCTCTTGCTCTGGCTCCGCTGCGCCGCCGCAGCCTCCGTCGTGCTGTACGGCCGCCTGGCGAGGGGCAATGAGAGGCCCATCATTGGTAAGGGGCGGGTGGGGGGCTACCGGTCGGCCCGAGGGTTGCCTTCGCTGTCCTGGCGAGGGAACCCAAACCGGCGTTTACTGTGAGGGTGGTGAGGCCCTGGCACAGGTTATCCTGAGAAGCTGTGACTGCCCCATCCCTGGCAGTGTTCAAGGCCAGGTGGGACAGGGCTTTGAGCAACCTGGTCTAGTAGAAGGTGTCCGTGCTCATGGTAGGGGGTTGGAACTGGATGAGCTTTCTACCCAAACCATTCTATGAAACCCTGTCAGTTTCTGTGTGGAGTGAGTATGGGTTTGGTTAAAGCTTTTATCAATAATGTTACACTATATATACCTTTTTAAAAAATCTTAACTATAGCTTATCCAAAAGGAGCTGTAGTACTGAATAATTAAAGTAGAGAAGGTGAGTCTTAGGTAATATGTTTATTTGGTGCCTTGTGACTAGGCATCGTAATTGATACCCCAGTGTCTCAGTGTTTGGAATTCCTTCAGGTGGTAAATGTTACGCATGTAGGAAACTGGAGTTTAATTCTGTTTTAAGTGTGTAGCATTTCCTGTTTGTATAGCCCTAATTTTCTGTCTTGGATCCTTCAGGAATATTGGCACAGGAGTGTCACTTTGATAAATTCCACAGATTTGGAAGTTCCTATATTGCAGCTTCATACGTGAAGTTTTTGGAATCTGCTGGTGCCCGAGTTGTGCCAATAAGGTAGATTTTTATATCCTTACAAGTGGGTAATAATTGTTTAACTTAACGGTATTATCTTAGAGCCCAGAAAGCAGTTGTGCTGCTTTTGAGAGTGTTTAAAGCTCCTTGAAGACTATTTGAAGATACCACAATCTGCAGGGAGCTTTAGAAGCAAACAGAATAAAAGCAGGCTGAAACATGCTATTATTGAAACATGTTATATGTAAGAAGAAATATTAAAAATTACATTTATTTGAAATGACTAGGTTTTTACCTGTAAAATTGCCCTCCAGAGTTTGCATCCCTAGTTTTTTGAAGTTAGGTATATTCAGTTTAATGTGTAGTACCCCACAAACACACATAGGTATCTAGATACATACATATTGTCTGTCACATTGTGTAGTCCTAGAATTCAAGTAATGGAGAAAGGCTGTCAGTACTCCTTGAAGAAACCAAAGTCCAGTTCTGCTCAGACTGTGGGTTGCTACGTCCATGTGGTGTTTTATGTTGGTTGTTGGTTAAAATTAGCAAAGTAACAGAACTGGCAATACTTGATAGCCAACAGCTATAAAATAGTAAACCTACTGAAATAAAATGTTAAAATTGTAATTGTCAGAACTTAATACTAATGAGCTGCAGAAAATTACAGTAGCATGTATATACATAGTCAAATAAGAGCACCAGTTAAGTGTCAGAATTAGAAGCAATGTTCCTCACGCGGCTGGTAGAGCTTTTATAATGTTTGCAGACCAGAAGCTTCATCCATGAATGGAGGCTTCTAAATCTAGCAACAAAGTTAGATCTAGCAAAGCTGAACTCTTTGAATATACCCAGTGTATCAGTTCTGCAAGGAGTGTTTCCACCTTGCTGGTTTGCTGACATTTTGCCGATGCTGAGGACTTTCTCATCTTCGCACCTCTTAACTACATCTTTGCTGAAGAATGGGTGTGACCTACTGTTTGCAGCTCTGCCCTACTGGGAATCAATTGGAAACCGGAGTTGCCAGTCTGCAGGAAATAATAACCATACCATTCATATAAATGTCAAATTTAACAAGTGCCTTCAAAGGGGTCTCTTAGTATCTAATCTTGAACTGTACCTGACAGGGCCCTATTGTCAATTCTGTGGGTTGCACTCTTTCAAGCTGAATGTTTTGTTTGATTTGGGTCTGTTTTATTCTGTTGAAAGCATGCTTTCTAAATGTTTTCTGTGTCCCACGTTTCTGATCAATAATGATGACATTTTTGTGGTTAAGTATACATTTTTCATATGTATTCTGTAACTATTTTCTTGGTGTTTCAGATTAAATCTTTCAGATGAAGAATATGATAAAATATTCCACTCTATTAATGGGTAAGTTTTGAGCACTGTTTTTTTTGTTGAAAGATGTGATAGTTCTGGTATTGAGCTTTGCTGTATTCCCAAGAACACTTCCTGCTCTCTTGAGAGGTTGTGCCGAGTGCTTCAGACACATAAATACTTTCAAAGACAGAGCACTATTTCGTCCGATGTCAATCTACTGCCTTTCCTTCCTTGACGGGCACATGTTAGATAATCTGCAACAGTGCCAAGGCTCATCCTGACATTTGCCTGTGCTTATCTGCAGGCAGAGCGAAGTGGCATTATAGTGGTTAACAAGTTTATGAGTGAAAACCCCACTTCTTTGTTAATTCTTTCCTCTTCCTCATTTGAGTGGTCATGTTAATGTTAATATTTAATAGCACTTGCTAGGTGTTTCATCCCTGTTCCTACCTTTGCTTGCTTCTTCTGCTCCTTCCCTTATCTCCGCTATCACAGAAGTTTCTCTTTTACAGTCTCTTCTACCCTTTTCTGTATGGGTGCTTTCTCTTGTTGCTTGAATGGCCTGTCTTTGCCTGTCATGGTTCTGCGGCTTAGGTCTTTGTTGGACAAATATTCTAACTTTCCAGCTGCCCTATGGCATGTGTTCTTCCTGTATTTCAAGTGTGAGATAATGTGATCTAATTTAACACAGTTTAATTGTGGACTAAACAAAGCCAAAACCTTTTATGTTTTCCTGGTGCTAAAGTGGACTTCGGGAGAGTTAAATCAGCTGATGCTACATTCACAGGCTTGATTGTATGTAAGCCTGTAGCATGTGGTTGAGCTACTTGTAGTCTTGAGATCAGCATCTTAAACCATGAATGTTTTTGTTAAGTTTACGCATATACTAGAATGTTAATCAACATGTATAAAACTTTTAGATTTAGCCCCATGGCTGGCTGGGGCGAGTGTTGTCCTCTTATGCTCCACATCATGACCTGTACACTAAGACATGGGTCTTTACAGTCTTGTGGCATAAGCAGATGTAAGACAGTGACATTTTCTCCCCATGTGGCCTCTCATGTTGGAGACAAAATGAATAATTTCATCCCTTTCTTATGGCTGCCAGCCTCTCTTTGGTTGCTGGAAGGACTTGTACCAATGGGGTCTCCCATTCTTTCTACCTCACCACCTACCTTGATGCAGAAGAGGGTGTTAGGCAGTTAGATCCAGTTCCTCTATACTTCTGTCTTTGCAATGGCTGGCGTTTTGATTTGTGCTGTGTAGGTGGGTAAGGCCACTCTAGATTTCCTCTTATTGCCCTCCTCTGTCAGCTAGTGACTTCCACAGCACAGCTGTGTGTAAATAACAAAAAAGATCCTTTGAGGGAAGGACTTTCCACTCTGTGGAAACTTAATAAAGGCGATACCTTGATATTTCATGTTGCAGGAGCTGAGCTCCAGGTTCTTTGCAGTTGAAAATTATTTACTTACATCACCACTTTCTTAAAATCATGAAATTTACAGTCTTAGAGACAGAATATTGTGAATATAGCAAGGTACTCCTGGGATAGACTTTGAAATGCAGTGTATGTCATCAGCTTTAGCCAGTTAGAGATACGGGAATACAGGTAGTTGCATTTCAATCTGCTTATGGCAATGTCAAGCCATTATCATTGCTATTTAATGGGTTACTTCCTTTTAGCATTAGCAGAAATGACAGTTGTTTTTCCTAATTAGTATTGACCAGTTTTTGGTTTGAACAAAAGGAACAGGTGAAGTAAGTTTTCCACTACTTCCAGGTAAGGATCACGTTATTTGTCTAATTTACAGAGATTATAGATCTCTCTGGAAATCTATAATCTGATCTGTTCTGAAAATATCTTCAGCTGTATTAATTTTCTGTATTGGCACTGGAGAGTAATCTGATGGCAGGGGGGTTGGATCTTAAAAGTCCTTTCCAACCCTAACTATTCTGTGATTCTATGAATACTGCTCTACTTTTTCGCCAAGTATTTGGTGGCTTTTGTGTGATTTTGTGCATCATTTACCTTAAAATAAACTGAGTCACAATGGTATAAATGCGCACTCAAATGCTGAGGATCATTTGAGGTGTTAGTTGTTTCTAGGTGCATGTGTCTCACTGATACAGGTTGCCATTTCCAGAGCACAGAAGTGTAGAGAAAATCCTTCAGCCATTTTGGTGAAAAATCAGCAACTGGTGG
The DNA here is from genome assembly GCF_033815535.1 of Pezoporus flaviventris. Lineage (NCBI taxonomy): Eukaryota > Metazoa > Chordata > Aves > Psittaciformes > Psittacidae > Pezoporus > Pezoporus flaviventris. Next base: position 36,421,568 of record NW_026892555.1, read on the forward strand.
ATGTGGCTTGAGTAAATCTACTTGAGGTTCTTCCCCAGTGGGTTAGGGAGTGCTCATACATTCAGTTCTGTTGGTTCTGTGGCTGCTGTTTCAGTTACAGCCGGAAGAGACTTCCCTTATTACACATTACTGCCTCTGATAGTACTTGATTACTTTCCATGTCATCATGCATACACGTGAAAAAGACTGCACTGTGTCTTTTTCTTTTGTGGTGTTTGGGTCTGGGGAGTGACACAGAGAATAGCTGTTGCTGATTATTTACTGTAGTGGAAAAAGCTTGTGCACTGTTTCTTTGAAATTGTCCCTGAGATTGTTTTATTGTCTTCAGCTACATCAGCTTCTGTGTAGCCAAACATACTTTTTCTTCCTTTTTAATAGGAACTTTTGAACTGTGTTGTCTGCAACAGGAAGATTACTCTGTCAGGGCCACAGCTCTTCAGTTCTTCACTGAAATGGAACAGGATGAATCAAGTTCAGGGTCAGGATTTTAAAGTGGTAGGCAGAGCCAGCTAAGAGTCAGGACAGGATCTGATGGAGTCATGGGGTGCAACCCTTTTACACGCCAGCTGAAATCTGTATGCTTTGTGTATTTTCTATTTACTCTCCTCTTCCTTACATTGCAATAGGCTTGGTCACTGCTTTGTAATAGTTACTATTCTTCAGTAGAAGAACACTAAGATTTAGGATATGAATAAGTTAAAGACTAAGACACCTAAACTTTGCTGTCTATGTGTGTGACAGCTGTCTAAACTCCTGTAATTAATGTCATGCTAGTCTGTAGAGCCAGTGGAGCCTAATTGGCTGACCAGCCTACTGACTTAGGTTTCTGCTGTAGAAAAGATGTTTGACTTTTCTGACTAGATCCCTGGAAGCTTAGATGACTATCTGAAGATTTCTGAAGTGTAGGTGTCTAAATCTAGACCTGAATCCTACCCTTAAAACCACTGTCAGACCTTTCTCTGTGTACATTGTCCAGCTTTTAGTTTAATCGCCATTGCTAATCAGACTCTTGAATGTTGCCTTTCAGGGTACTTTTTCCAGGAGGCGGTGTGGATCTTAAGACTTCAGAATATTCCAGGGTTGCTAAGATATTTTACCACAAGGCGTTAGAGGTAATTACTAAGGAACAGTCTGTTCTTGTATTGTCACTGTTCAGAGATCAAAGTGACAGGGAGGCTCATATTTTCGTAACTCTGCATTGGCATCAGTGTGTTAACTGTAGGCCCAATAATAAGTAGCTCGTAGCTGGCTTCTACATAAAAAAAAAAATCATTTAATAGCTTAAGATTCAGACTTCTGGAGCCCTCTCCTGTTATATCTTGCATCATGGTCTTACACTCTCAATTTCTTCAGGTGAAAACAGTATTGTTTATTCATTGTACCTGAGGCTTATGGCTATGTGGAACTTGCAATAGAGTAGCAGTAATGCCTTCAGAAAGTGCAAAGTATCCTTTGACATTAAATGTTGAACAAAGATATACATAAATGTTATAATTTGTATAAGTTTCATGACTAAAGTTTGAACTCGGAATTCTAGACAGATTCTCAAACCAATTTACAATAATAGAACATTAAGACCTCCCTTCGCCAGTATGTTGCAGCTAGTGAAACACCTTTATTCTTACTTACCTATAAGTAGATTTAAATATATCTTCAGATGTGCAGATATGGGGTCTACCCTTTTAGCTATTTCTTTGCATTGGTAACTGTAAATATAGCACATTTTTAAAGCAAACACTAGCTTCATTTACAGCATGAAGTAAGGTAGGAAGAGCACTTGAGAGGTTATCTGAATTGTAAATATTCATATGATCATTAGCTTCATTAAGAAAAAGATTGAATATCTAGGAAAGCTGTTTATTTCAAAGAACATGAGGAAGGCTTTGAATCCTACCGGACATTTAATTCTCTTAGAGCATAAAAGGTGAAGTTTTTTTCAGTTACTAATAAAGACATTTTGAAGTAAAATTTGCCTTGTGGAAAGGCATGGAGATTTGCTGAGCTTTATATACAATCCCTATGATTTGTTAAGGATCTTCTGTATTGAAATAGCATAAAAATGTAATTTTTCTTCCTTTTTTTCCTCTGTACTGGCTTTATTTTATTTTCAGTTAACATTGATTAAAATAGTCACAGAAGTCATATTTTGGAAAAATTTGCCCAATTCTAAAGGCAATTATGAGCAGCGTTTAAGCAGTTACTGTGGTAGAAGCGTTCATCAGCAGGAAAGAATTCCTCTTCTACCCTTGCTGCTGACTTCCCAACAGCAGACAAGGAAAGCACAGGCAGTGGTATTTGCAGGACCAGTCAGCTGCTGCAGTTCAGTGATTAAGTTTCCTGCTGTTCACTTCCTGTGACCCGAATAGTGTTCTTTTATCTGTTTTCATTCGTGGTGATTGTTTGTCTGTTGCCTTAAACCTGAATCTTGCAAAGGCTGTCTCGCTTCTACGTGGGACAGTCTCATTTGTCTTTTTGAAACTGCTCATTGTGTGAAGTGCGGCCTGTGTCTTGGTATGCAGTACTGGGGCAAGGGGTTCTTGTGGTTTGCAGTCCTATTATGAAATTTTATTGACATTGCACAATGATTAACTCAATTGTATATGTCGTAATTTTATGATCAGAGTGGCAGGTTTGTTAGATGGTAGGTGTACTTCAGGTGAGTGAAAGGCAGAAAGTAATTTTCAGTTCATCATAGGTAACCCTTACTAATAAGTCAGGGTTGTTTTTTTTTTCCTGTGTTTTTTGTGCTAATTGTGTGTTTTGATTTTCATCTTTTGAGACTTAATCGGGGTTATAAAATACTGGCAGCTTTATTGATATAAGGTAAGCTACACTAGGCAACAGTATATTGTCAGGTATGGAATTGATTGAATTTTATGGTTTTTAAAAATGTATGAGGGTTTGTTTTTTATTTGTTTGCACATGTTCACAATGAGAAATGATGTGGTCTGGCTTTGCCTCAACATGAACAGAGCATGTGAAATGCTAATCCCCATTCAAGTCAATAGAATTTTACTAGCTAGGCAAAACCCCAAATGAAATACTGCTTTCCAGCTTTTAAATTAGTTCTTAAAATGTGATGTCTTGGGTGTTGTTTAATACATGCTTAGCCTACAGGCTAATGTTTATTGAAAAAAAAAAAAGGAGGGGAGCAGGGGAGCACGAAGTGTTATGGTTCAGTTGTAGTAGTTACTAAACTGTAGTGTATTTTTTGTCTTTAGTGGCTTTGTTCCTCACTTACATGAAAGACAGGCGGTATTGCAAGTCCTGTGTCTAGCTATGCATGATGGGTAGTCATGAAGACTGCAGTACTATTGGCCTTCTTTCTGTAAACCTTCCATGTTTTGCTCTGAGAAGTAGTTATATGGGCTTTTATTACCATGCTACCAGTAATGCAGTAGGGTAACATTTTTATTCTAAGCCTATAGTTTCGGCTCTCTCAAAAAAGGCTTTTGAGCTATAGCTCATAGGGATGTGTGGTGTGATGCGTTATGCATAACCTAAAAATGTTTAGAAACAAATTAAGAAAAACTACTGATATTTCACAAAGCCAGGAGTTCTGAAACGTCTCAGCCTCTAACATGCGATTACTACCAGGAATAAACCATACAATAATGGAGATTTTCATTGTGTGTATGCACTGTCCTTAGTGAAGTGACAGGAAGCTAGTTGTGTTCTCTTTTTGCTTTCCTTTTCTCCTTTTTTACTTTCTTCTCTTGTTTTTGCACTTGCCTATCAATTCTTATTCTTTTGAAAGTGATTATCACTTTTTTATGCCGTTTAAACTCACAATTTATCTTTTTGGAGCACAGCTCCAAACCTGCTAGTTAAACAAGCATACAAGCATGTTACTTAAACTGTAGCCGTGCTAGTAATAGGATTTATGTTTTCTTAATTCAAATGGGTGGGCACAGGCATTCATTGCAAATGGCCCTTGAATGTGATCATAACATGTTTCATATAAAAGTATGAATTGAGTAAGCTTTCCCTCAAGATGGTGACAGGCTGGTTTGTGTCTCGTCTGATTGCCTTCTTTGCTGCTCTCAGTATTACTTACTGGTAGAAAGAACAGTCAAACTACTATCATTGGGCTCAGTTTACTGCTTCAACAGACATGTATAATCCCGTAGTCTTCATATTTCAGGAGAAAAGCTAAGAGAGTCTGTTCGTTTCAGTTCTAATTGAACTGTTAACAGCTAATTTAGTAGCAGTTGTACTACTGCAGTAGTTTTATCTGTCACCTACACAAGAAAAAGCAAAAAGAGTAGGAAGTTCTCTTCAGTCTTCTTTCTATAAATCTTCAGTGCTTTTTCCTTATGTTGTTGTTTTTTATTTTGAAGGCTAATGATAAAGGAGATTATTTCCCAGTATGGGGAACATGTCTTGGACACGAAGAGCTTACGTATCTCACAAGTGGCAAAGTTTTGCTTGTTAATACCAAGACAAATGGTTTTGCACTCCCTCTGAACTTTACCTCAGGTGAAAAATCTGTTACATCTCCTGTCTGAGTTTTGCTAAGAGGTCTTGTGTTTTGTTTGTAATAAATATGCAGTGGTGAATGTTTGGGAATTTTCTAATTATAATCTTGTTAAATTGTTTCTTAATAAATTGCCATAACTGTTTTCATAATGTCAGTGCAAATCTATCACTTGTAAAGCAGAGATGTGAGCACAAACCATTTGAAACCAACAGCAGTCAGCGAAAACCACACTTGTAGCTCTTTGAGTCATTTGATAATTTGGACCTACAAAAATAATGTGGGTTTAAGTTCCTTTTTTGTTACAGAGTTGAATAAAATTCATTGGTCCAAAACCTGTCAAACTCTGAGAGCAGGTGATTATAAATTTTTCAAATTGCATCTTTCCTAATGATGAATATTAGCATTGTTGTTCCACTTCTACAGTATTGAAATCGGTGAGAACCTGTAAGACAGAGCTGTGCCACTCAGCAACACTGGTAAAATATGGGATCTCTGTTGCTACTTTATCCTTTAATTTGTGAGTAATACATCTGTGGACCATGTAGCATTCACAAATTCTGTCATTTGTGCTCATTGTGAATGGAAAGGTCACGAAAATGAGTGGCAAAGAATGATACTTGTTTTAATGGGAACTTTAGGTAGCATTAATGTTGGGTCCTCTCTGGGGCAGAACTGGAGGACAGTGGTAACAGCATATTGGAAATCTGTTGTAGTTATTTAACTGATTTTCCTTGCAGCATATTCTAAAATCATAAAGTTATACTACAAATAAAAGTTTACTTTAATGCAGTGTTTCATTAAATTTGTCTCCTGCTCAGTATTAATCCATGCAACAGACTGCTGGCAGCTTGGGTAATGGATAATACCCTTTTTTTCATTTTTATTTCTAACAGCTGCAAAAACCAGTAGATTATTCAAGAATTTCCCCGATGATGTATTACATGCACTTGCTACTGAGCCATTGACATCAAACTTTCATATGTGGAGCCTTTCCCTGGAGGTATGTGGTCATTTTATTTCCTGAACAAAAATGCTTTTGCTTTGTTAAAACTAGAAATAAATGAGCAAATAACACATCTTTCTCCTGATTCCTTATCACAGAATTTTACAAAGAATGAAGAGCTTCATAATTTCTATAATGTTTTGACCACTAACATGAATGATCAAGTGGAGTTTATATCTACCATGGAAGGTAGGGAAATGAATTTTCTTTGTAAACTGACTGTGACAAACTAGTTCTTCAGAGGTGTTGCGGCATTGATGTTAGCTTGTACTACAAGCTTGCTGTTAGAACAGCAGGGTGAGTGTCAGGCCTGTCAGTGCTCTAGCTATGAGCAGCATACTCTGTGTGCAGGGATATTTTATCTTTTGAGTTCATATCTGTGAGACTAATTAATTACTTCTCTTACCTGCTGTTCCCCTTTCAGATGTGCTGGTACACTTTAGCACTAGAATATGAGTCCTGTGATGTTAAGTGTACAGCACTCATCCTGAAGTAGTTTAATCCCTCTGCAGTGCAACATGCCTCTGTTGAACCTTGCTTTCTGTCTGTCTGCTTTTGCTTGCATTCTTGTGATGCTCTGTATCTGTTTGTTGTACTGCAAGAACAGTTCAGAGTACTGAGGTAATAGCAACCTTCCTCACTGCTTTAGCAGCAATGCTGATAATTGCCTCCACTAAAAGCCTTTTTTGTTACTTACCTTGTGTTGCCTGCATTTTGCACAAGGTTTGCTGAGATCAAGAGGCAAGTTAGCTCTTTAGGGAGTGGTTTATCTTGATCAGTGCGCTACTAGCAGCTCTACAGTAAGGCTCAGCTGTCCACCCGTGGGATTCTTCTGTATGGCCTACTGGCTGTTTCCCAGAAGTAAAGAATAGCAATTTGATCAGAAAACCTGATTAGGCTAATGACAGGCATCTCATGTGCCTGCAAGCCGTTTATCACAGAGCAGTCATTAGCTGCTGTGCTGCTCTTCTCTGTAAGAGTTAAGGACTGGCTTCCGCAGTATGTCAGCCCTGGCACAGAGCAGATGGGAGCTGCCCCTGGATTGACTGGGCCTTTGAAGAGATCCTAAGACTTGGATCTGTCCCATGGAACTGCCAGCAATATCCTGTGTGGCAGTGAATATTGTATGTTGAGTGATGCTGGCAGTAGATGGGAAGTTTTGAGGCTGATACACTTGTAACACTATTTTTTCTAAAGCAGTGTATGTATATGTTTAATTTTGAAATGAATAATCAAAAAAAGTGGTGTACAAAAATCTTGCAAGGAATGAGACCTTTCTATTAGAATATCTGTTTTTTTTCTTTCAGTTGTACTGTGACTTAAACAGAGCTTCACCTTGCTGCTTAAGCTTTTGTTAAACTGTTGATGTGAGTTATTCGTAGCTTATTCTTTGGGTTCTTTTGCAGTAAGACTAAGTGTATAATTCTTTAGGTATAGACCTTGCTTACGTACTTTGTGTTTCTTACAGCATACAAATATCCAATTTATGGCGTCCAGTGGCATCCAGAGAAAAATCCTTTTGAGTGGAAGAGTTCACCAGGCATTCCCCATTCCCCGTCAGCTGTAAGAGCATCATATTATATAGCTGACTTCTTCATTAATGAAGGTAAAAAGTTTATCATCTATAAATGTCATTTTTTAGGGTGAAGCATTATTAAAAATCTTTGAAGATGACAGGCCTCTTTTTCAACTCTGAGAATTCAGTACCTCTCACTGCTTTCTGAGAAGATTACTCTGCAAGCTTTATAGGCTTATAAAAAAACATGGGATACTAGAAATAGAATGGCTTAGTAAAAGTGACATTAAAAGTCCAGGTATTCCACAAATTCTTCAGTGGACTAGCTGAAAAGCATTGTTTGTGCTTGACTTTCTACCATTTCAAATGATAACTTGTACATTTTAGCCTTCCTTGAGCAAAGACAATGAAATTAAAAAAATACTTTGTTCATACTTACAGCAGTTTCTCGAGTTCCAAACCGAGTTATAGTCATTCATTGTATTCTTAGTTTTGCTTGCAAAATATAAGCACCAATATTATAAATACTGCTTGGGCAGTATACAGCTGTATCAAAGGGGAGCAGTGTGGTGCCCAACAGGTATGTACTATAGACAGCACAAGAAGTTTTTTTAATTTTATAGAGCTTTTAATTTGTTTATACCCTAAGAAGCTGGGAGTGACTAATGTATAAAATATTGATAATTTATGAAACTTCTGTTCTATTTAAATAAGCAGGATATAAATACAGGAATATTCAAAGTGATAAAGCTTTCTTTATTCCTTTGTTTATACTTACTGAACCATTCTGCTAAAATAAATTTTCGTGTTTTAAATTGACTATTTATGAAATTGTCTTACCTGATTGACTGGCACTATGAAGAACATAATCAATAACCTAATTGAATTTGGTCTCTAAATTTGTTCTCTAATCAGAAGAGTCACCTAAAAAGCAAACAGTGATTTAAAAAAATGCAACTTCTGCTGACCTAGTCAGTGAGAATGGTGTGGAAATAAAAGTTTTGCTTTGTACAAGTTCAGGGCCCTTTTTCTGCATAATGTTGTCCTACTTCCCTTTGTGAAAAGGTAGCAAAATCACACAAAATGCCTTGGCAGTATCCAAGAAGTATCCAGAAGCTTCCTGTATTTTAAGAATTTTGATAAGGTACTTACAGGAGACTAAGACAAAAATAAAGGGAAAACCAGGAGAAAGTGTAGTGTGAGTCTGCCTTTTCTTTTGTAGTCTACTACTAGAACGCAGCATGTTTTCAGGTTTTGTTTGCTATGTTCACTAGTATCTGCACTCTGTATTACAGGCACAAGTAAGCTTGCTCAGGCCATTATCCAAGTAAATGTGGCAAAAAAAAAAAGTGCCAGCTCTGCTTGTAAATCCCGCTGAGCCATGGTGCCTGTGGGTTCTTTTATATATGTACACACATGTAATGAGCTCACGCGTGGTACCACACAGATGTGTCACTAGCTTTTGGAGCTGTTGACCTTCAATTCTAGTAAACTTGTGCCAGCCAGCTCTGTGTCTGCTGCCATCTCATATACCATATCATGAGCTATTATCCTTCATCACCTCTCCAGTAGGTGTACAACTGCTCCTACTGAGTGCTTCATATCTTAACGTTGCAATGAGTGATTGATGGTTTTAGCTGATGTAAAAAAGCAGAGTGTCTTCCTTAACTTTGAAAATAAATTATGGGGTGAAAAACTGTTTTCAGCTGACAAAAATATACTCATCTATGATCACTTAATAACTAAACCATTCTGTTGAAATACCATTTTCATATCCATCTGTTCTTAATTTTAACTTGCATAGAATTGCCGATGGGATAAATCAGGCAAGGATTCAGGTTTTATTTTGTTTAATTATCTCATGGATAAATATGTTTGTACAGGCTTGGCTTTTAAATTAATAATTAAATTTCTCCCTCCCCAGTAATAAAATATGCTATAACCAGCTTTATGAAGATGCATCTTCACAGTTCTTCACGTACAAGTTACTGTAATTTCATTTGCTGTTATACTACACAGAACAACTTGCTTTGCCAGGAAAGATACTGTCAAGTAGGATAACAGTAAAGTGATCTGTATTTTTACAATGTTTTACAGCCCGGAAGAGCTTGCACCATTTTCCCAGTGAAGCTGAGGAAACAAAAGAATTGATTTATAATTATACTCCAGTTTATACAGGAACATTTTCTTCATTTCAGCAAATCTATTTTTTTGATTGAATATTGTGTCAAAGGTGCAGTGTTGCTATTTATAAATGGAATTATTTGCCAGCATTGAGTAATTAAGCTGATGTAGTGCACTGCACATGACAGAAAGCCAGCACAGTTCTTTCTTTATAATGATTTATTCTGTGTTTCTTCTGCACTTGTGGACCATTAATATAAAGTCTATATTTAATAACATAATAATTGTCTTGGAGCACACTTTAAGGGAAGCTGCAGAAAAATAGCTTTTTCTTCAAGGGAAAAGGTCTTGATTATGCTTATTAACTTGGAAGTAGTCATATTTAGTACAAGGAAAAACACTGTATTCATGTATTTTAAAATATGAGAGTTATCTTTGTAAATGTTGTGGGCTATGATAGCATGAAAGGCTTAGATGCATTGCTTAGGAAAATCCTATCCTTTTCACGTGATTTAACAAATGAGACTCTTGGGTTTGACATAAATATGTATATGTAAACAAGTTCTTGACAGGGGCTATTTTGTCATTTGAAAAATTGACCAAAGTAGTAAGGAGGCATGACAGCAAAGAGACTTTTCCCACCCCCCCCCAGCCCCTGACATGCACATTATATCCCATTTGTGAAACTGTTTCTCTTGTACATTCAGCTTTGTTTTGAGTGGTTATACCTTGTGAGGCCTATATAAATAGGATGCAGTGTAAACTAGGCATTGCAAGTCTCAGGTAATATGGGTACATTTGGAGGGCATAGTTAAGTGCTGATTCCACTTTCTGTTCGTTTCAAATTCAGTTTTACATAACTGGAGCCAGCAGACAGATGAAAGATGTAGATGCCTTTTTTTTAATTATTATTTGAAAGAATATAAACCTATTTTTTTTTTCTTTATGTAATCTGACTTTTCCTGTAGCTAATAGAAATCTGTCTTTGAGTCAAGAAGTAGTTTGCCATTAACTTAAAGAGTGTGGTTTCTTTCTGCCTTGTTGGTTAGTTTAATGCAGCTAGAATTCAAACAGCAGATGAATGTATATGAGAAACTTGTTAATGTTGACATAATGTGACAATAGCAGTTGCATTTGATACCCTGTGATACGTTTTTTTTTTTATATCTTTGCTTTGTTGCACACTTAGTGAAAATTTTGCTCAGTGATTTTGTGTGGTGTCCAAAAAGGAACTAAGACGAGACAATCAAATCTAACTTTTCCTCTGTTGCACAACTTCCAAACCCTGTTAACATCTGCAGAGATTTGAAGTTTTATGAAATTCAGGTTTATACCACAGCTCTGTTTTGTAGTATGTTATACTCTCAAGTACCATATCTGAATAAAGCTGGTACGTTTCTCAGGTTTTTCAAGTGGAAGACTTTCCTCTTGTTCTTTATCATGAAACAACTGTGTAAGAGAATGTGAAATGCATTTGTTAAAAAACTAAGGAGACGCTGTGACTTACCAGAAGGATGCTTGCCAGGTAATTACTAGCTTAAACATGTGATATTGCAGGTTATTTCTGCATTTGTCAGATCAGTCAAGTTGAGTAAATGGAACTTGTTTTAATATAGGTGACTTTATTAATTTTATTAGCTGACTCCTGAGTAGAATCAAGTGTAAAAAGAGGATTACACTCTACAGTTGCATACAAATGTGGCAGCTAAGCTACTTACAAACCCAGTCCAGTCTTCTTGTTCAGGCTGAGTTCTTTGGAATATCTCTAAGAATTTGCCCAAGTAAGGAGGGCGGGATTTAGCATTATAAACAGGGATCAAACTTGTAAGTGAAGTGTCTACTAACTGCAGTGGTAGTAATTAGTTCCTAAGTCTGTAACTGTAACAATATTGTATGTAATGTGATGAGAAAGCATTGTATTTATTATGAATTTGTATGTGTTTTTTCTTAATATCTTTTATCATATAAAGCCTTATTAGATTTTTCTATGATACATGGATTAAACTTTTATTCAAGCGGATGTGTATTTTTGTTCTCATTTTAGGTACCATGGATAAAGTATTAATGGTCATTTTATAGTCTTTTATTTCTATCTGTGACAGTCAGAAGTCAGGACGCTTATGTAACCTGTGTCCACTTGGTATAGTCATGTCAGCATGGTTTTTAGGATTAACGCTGGAGAGAGAAGGAAAGGAGCCTGTGGCCACGCTCTCATCTTATTCAGAGTATGGCTGTGGGCGCAGTCATCTTGCTTGCTGCTGTGTGGGAAAAACACCCATCAGCAAAGAAACCCTGTGTGTCTTGCAGGTTATATGAAATGATCTTTAAGAAGGAAAAGCTTGAAATGGTTTTCTCATTGTACTGTACTGCTTTTATCACTAGATGGCCTACAAGAATCAGTGTTTTGTGCTATTTTGTGATCTGGTGGTGTGGTGTCTCAGAAGTTTAAAGTGACTTGTTGAGTAGAATATTTACTGTACTGTGCTATTTAATTATGTACCAGGATATCTGGGAAGTGAGAGAAGAAGGGAGGAGGCAGAATAATATTAGAATGTTTTGGTATAACTGGACATATTGGCAGCATTGCAGTGGAGAAACAAGAGTATACGAGCACAGAATTATTTCATCTGTGGTTACATCTTGTTTCCACTGAATATTTAACAGGTTTAAGCATTAGCTGGAGGTGACTGGAAAGTCATCCCTATTTTCAGGTGTTTTTTCCTCCCCTATAGCTACAGAACCTGTCTTGGTTCCCTTTTCTATATATGTGAAACTAACTCATGCAAAACAGCACAACTTACTTGAGAGGAACTGAGAATCTGAGTTTAGAAAACTTTTGCCTAGGAGGTAAGAAAGACCAGTTTGAATTCCTTCAAGTGAAGAAGAAATTACAAGGAAGAAACTTCTTTAGTGCTCTAGGTACTGAGTTAAAGAGTAAGAGTCTAATCCACAGGCTGCATTGTGGTGGTGAAAACCTGAAACAATGCACCCAAAAAAACACCACTTCCGGGGCAACAAGCTGTGCAAAATTCCCTAGCAAGGTGGTGAATCCAAAGCAGAGATTCATGTCTGAGCAAGCCATGACCCTATTCCCACTTTAATGCTGACTAGCTTATTTTTAGGCTAATTTTTAACTTCTTTCCCTTTGATATTTTTGTTACCTTATTCATTGCTGTGGGTGCCATTCAGCAAGACAGTATTGAAAGCTAGGCTGTGCTTGTACCAGTTCTGGGCAGATTTCCATAGAAATTAGTCGCCGGTTAAGGACATGGTGGTTCCTTTCCTGCAACAGGGAAGAAAGTATGGGGACCATTTGAACAACCAGGAAGAACAATAATGAATGGTTTTGCTATTGTGTTTTGTCCCTGCATTGCCTTTGTGAGGCAGGAGTCCTGAGGGGAGAGAAACAGCTCTGTGTGTGTGTGAACAGGCATCTGAAGGCTGCCTGCCAATGCGCACTCAAGAATGTTTGAGTTTGAGGGAGGAGGGTGTACACAGAAGATTTCACAGTCACTTTTATCATGGTAATTAATATTTTATTTGGGGTTGGTTTCCTTCTGTGGAGTTCACTCATGTATCTGATGGTGGTGTTATCAGAAAAGCTGTTGGAATTGGCTGGTGTTCAAGTGCCATTAAAGTTTCTAAATGCCTGTTCAAATTATTTTGGTTTGAGTACTTACATGGAAGACAGATAGATGGATACTGGGAGGTGATTGATCACCTAACCTTGTTAGCCTTGTGTCTTTTCCCAAGGCAGGGCTTTTCTCAAATCCAGTCTTTATTTATAGGGTAAATAGCAAAGAATATCCTGCCCGGGGCCACCTGTTGATAAGGCTACTATTCCAGCTTTCATCACTTCCTCATAATGCTTATATCTGTTTCACAAAGTAAGCAGTGTGTTTTAAGAGCCAACTTTCTCTGTGAGTTCTTATACAGCAAAATATTTCCAAGACCCTTTCATCCAAAAATTGTCCAGACCATCTAAAAATAGCTGTCACTATTTGAAAGAGCACTTGACCAAGGCATTTGCTCCAAACTTCAGCGAAACCCCTCAAATTATCTTCTTTGTGATTCTTAGAATGAGCAAACATCCCTTACAACCAAGCTTCTGTAACTGAAAAGCAGAAAGCAAACAAAGCAAAAGGCCGATAGGCGTAAATTCTAGCAATTGTTGCTTCCAGTCATCAAAGCAATTGGTTTGAGTACTCCACAGGCTTCCTCTGATGATCTGGACTGGAAGGTATTTCGCTGTGGTTTTGCAGTTATACGAGTCCAAGACCTGGTTTTATATGTGTAGTTTCACTTGTAAAAAAGTATTTCACATATTTCAAAGCAGTAATTTTCCTGAAGAGTACATCAGCAAAACCAGAAATCCTAAAATAGCCATTTTCTAGCTAGGGGTTTATTAGGAAATGAGTTTCTCTCTGTGACTTTCTCGAGGCACCAGGTTGTTATCAGGTTATTATCACCTGAATTCAACTTCAGACCAGGAAGTTTAAACTTCACATACCTGTACTTCACTGAGATTTACTCAGCAGCTCTCATGCTAGGCTAGCTCTTAAAGCCTGCTTTTCTCAAAAGACAGTGAGACTTATAAGAATGTGACTCATTACCCAATTGCTATAATTACATGAATTACTAATTGTTAATGCTATTATTAATAAAATTTAATAATAATATTACAGAGGAAAAATAAAGTGCAATGAATAGTTTATAGACAATTTGTGGGGTTTTTCCAAAGACTCCCTGGCAAAATGGAAGTACTCCAGAGCTTTCACCCAGACCCATTGTCACCCTGGATGGAGTTAGTTCTCGCAATCGTTCTAGGCTTCCAGATTCATCAGTAGCATTCATACTGTCGTGTCACTGGTGGAGTCTGAGGAAGCCTATTTGCAGCTTCTCAAAGCAGATCTAACCATGTCTTGTATTTCTGAGGAAAACAGAGAGTCCTAAAGAGGTTTATTACCTGCTTTGCTTTAATTTGAGAGATTTGAACTGAATGTTTCTCATTAATATTTGCAAGAAGTGTCTCAGTCCACCCTTTCAACCAAAAGTGCCAGGAAACCTTCTGTCTCTGAACAAGTTTAGTTTGCTCTTTCTGCCAATAAACTGAAAAAGCCTAATTTTTCCCTGACTAGAGACAGAAGCTAGTTCACCCATCATCCCTAGGCTCGTAAGCTTTAATTCAGGTTTCTCAACTCCCAAGAATGAGTTTGAACACATCTCTGTAGCTTTCCCGCTTTAGTTCTTGCAGCCCACACTATTTTAGAGCTCCTTATGGAGCTTAGTTACTGTGCCATAACTTCCAGGCAGCAGTCACTACTTATTCCAGCAACAGCTGCCATAGTCTTCTGAATTTACGCCCATTCCACTTCAGATGCTTGCAAATGAGGGAACAGGCTTAATGAACACACTGAATGCTTAAGCAAACCCAGAAGTAAAATGGCCAGTGAACATGCTGGCTGGCGCCCAGCCACCTGCACTTGCCTATAAGGGAGATGCTGGAAAGGCCATGGCAGCAGCTTTGCCATCTGAAGCTGCAGCTTTGACTGTCCCAGCCGGAGCTATGGTTAGACAACCAGTACATTAATATAGATGTCTTCCATGGCCTTTTATTCTTGACTATCAGCATTCTTGCCCTCCCTTCACTGCATTTGCAACAGTTCCTTAAGAAAGCTGTTCAGAATCAGTCAGCAGTTTCCTCTCTTTTCCTCCGCTTTTAGCTTCACCTTAGTGCTATAAGTAGAGAAAAGTTATGGTACAAATGAAAATGTATCCTTATACATAAATTTTATTTTAAGAGAAGCTGATTCATGTTACATCAGCATGGGGAATACCAATCCAGGCAGTAACCCCGGTTTGAACAGCAGCGCTTGCTGAGCATCTTTTGTTCCCCCCCAGATTCCTCACTTGAGCATTTTGATGGTGGAGTCCAGGCTATTTTACAATAAACTGTTCTTTTGGCAACTGTTTTCTGCAAAGGCTCAGCGTAGGTGGTTATAGTCACACTAGGGTTTTGGTGCTAAACCACAGCGTTTAGCCTCCTTCTGTGGCTGGGCTGTCTGTGGCAATGAGGCCACCGAACTGCATGGGGGAAGAATACAAGTCATGTGGCAGCTGACGTCTGGAAGTCAGCGTTTCATGAATCACACCCAGTCTGTCATGTCTCACATTTAAACGTTTAGGAAAGTTTAGATTTCCCAAAAGCAGAGTAAGCCAAGCTCAAGGCTTGTACTCTACACTGCCACATCAGTGAGCATGGATGCGTGCACAACCATGCCATGTGTTTGTGCTGTTGACAAAAAGGATTTAAAATGATACTCAGAAAGGTCGTAAGGTGCCAAATAATATTCTTCCTTCCTTCATTCTTCATAAGCATGCACTTTGAATTCCCAGACATCCTATTTACTATCTGGGTGAGTGACACGAAGCAGATCTCTCCTGGGATCAGTTGTCCCCATGTTGAGGAGTGGGAGCATGTTTATACAATGCCATTAGGGCTAGGGTTTACTGTGGGAAGAAAAAAAAACCCTATGAAATAAAAAGCTGTCTCTAGAACAGAGCTTGATTGTCCTGTGAGTGCCTAATTACAGGACAGATAACCCCATGTGGTAAATAAAGGGGTAAACTGGCATTTTTCTTAGAGACTTTGCTGCATCCTCTACCTCATTACCACACATCATTTTTATTCCTTTAGCACAGCTTATCTCCTGCTAAGTTTGCCATGAATTCATTGCAGGTTTTTTAGCTCATGACTATAATGTTGAAGAACATTATCCAGACAGATGGGTGATTAATTATATGAGAAATAATTAATTATATGAGAAATAATTAAAAAGAAACACAATCTCATAACTTTCATGAGTAGAAGAATTTTTGGTAGTTTTCTTGTTCTCTGTGTCCTGTAGAAATTACTGATAAATTACGATCTAGGTACCAGGACTTCAAACCAGACAAGAAAAATTCAAGAGCTTCATTTATGCAGTTTGAAATCAGACTGGAGCACTAAAAAACAGAGGCAATTAAAATTTGGGATGTCTCCTCTGCCTGATTAAACATCTGACAAGATGTGTGACTGACACTCCTCTCCAATCTTAATTTATTTGTTTAATATTAAAAAACTCCTCAGATGTATATAAGCCATCTGCTGTTCCCAGATTCACTGAACCTTGGTATATTACGTATCTGCAAAGCATTTTCATTTGATACTGTTAACTACAGAAATTTGCTCATGAAAATTTCCAGTTGAAAAAGCCAATGGTTTCTAGACATTTCTGATTATGGCTCAATCTTCTTTCCTCTGTGGTCCACAGCAGTTCTATTTTGATCATTACCACTAGGATGCAGACTGCTTTCCCACCAAATAACACTGGCCAAGCAGCAGCAGCAGCAGCCAGGCTGAGTCCTTCTCAATTCACTTGGGACACTTGACCTCATTATTTCTTTAATGCCCTGCAGAAGTCTCCACCTGGAGATGGGGCCCTTGCTCAGCGGTGGAGCAGCCTGGAACCTAGACCATGATATGGTGAATGTCATGGTCTGACAGCGCTAGGGTGATTGGGAGGGCATGGCAGCATGCAGGTAGTTTCAGATGGTGGAGCACACTATGACTGCTGATGTGGATGTCAGGCAGCCCGGGGAGGGACGTGCCGGGGGGAGCATCCCAGCTGACCACCTTGGCTCCCTGCTGCACGGCCTTCAGTGCTTCACACTGAAGTAAGATGAAACATGGTTTAGCACTGCCCCTTCCGCTCCAGCAAGGACAGGAGAGCCCACATCCTTCCTGGGTAGAAGCAGGGTTGCAAGGAGACATGGGAGGAAGGCCAGCCTGGGTCAGCTTCATGCAGACCTACCATGCAGCTGGTGGTGCGATGCTCTCCACTCTCTGCCTTCACTTGTCTCCCTGCTTACTGTGGCTCATGTGTGCTGGAAGCTGTTATACGTTTGTACAGCAACAAGCGTGCTGGGATTTACTGGGACAGCTGCAGTAATAGAGCAAGCATATGGAAATGAGAAAGAGCATGTCAGTGCTGTAAAAGAAACTGGCCCTTAGGTCCTGGATGCAAGCTGAAGCAAGATGCAGCAGTTGCAGTTGGTTAACACTGAGTTACTTGAGGAGTTGGACTTCTCAGTTGGCTCTTGTTTTTCTTGATTTGAGCAAGTACCTGTGGCTTTCAGTCACCTGTCTGCCTGCCAGCTATAGCATCTGAATAATGTAAATCCTTAGGGATTTCTTCTCAGCCTTATGGATCAGGGCAGGCACGAAATAGCAGTGTTCATTGGGTAGCTACCATCTGACTTTCAGTGCTGATTATCAGCAGATTATCTGCCACCACCAGGAAAATGCCAGGAGAAGGGCATGAATGAGGGGAATATTTCCTAACCTGCTGCTCCAGGGACCCCATTATGGAGTACCAATTCTGTGGGCCCCTTCAAGCCCTGTGAGGAAAAAGTGGTCTTCTCTTTACGTAGAGCTGCACCAGCACTTCCCATTCACATTGCAAGAGTAGCAAGGACGTGATGCAGATGTGTGGAGCAGAGTGAGCTAGACACATCTAAAGAGGTGGATAAGCACTTGCCGAAGCTGATGCATGCAAAAGGATGGCTGTGGGAGACTATCCAAATACCTTGTTGGGTCCAGGTACAATTTATGCACTCCTGTTTTCCTCATGCTTTTCCCTTTTGCCATCTGTGCTTGTGCAGCCCTCCCTGCTCCTCATTCCTTGCAGAGACATAGCAGAAGAGTGCAGTGAAGTTAGCAAGCTGTGTATGCTACTGGCCACGCAGCAGCCTCTCTACTTTGAATTCCAGTGTTTGCATGCACAGTGCAGTATGTGCACTGCACACAGTATCACAGCCCCACAGCAAACTAAGAGATGTTGATATGATATGATGTTATAGATTACTTTACTTTTCTAAAGTCTCTCACTTTTCCCCTGTGGGAAAAAGAGACAGTTAAAGCCCAGTCCTGTAAATGACAACATGTTATTTTTAGTTGCAGAGCTCAGCTGTGCTTAATTAGTTTATCCAGCTGAAAAATGAAAAAGAAAAGCCCATGCTCTACAGCAATACACGTTCATGTGTAGCTCCTAATAACTTAAATCTTTTAATTTGTCGTAAAGAACACCCATTAATGTTGTGTGTGAAGCAAATGGCACAATCCTTTATATATAATCTGAATACTTTGTAGACAGCAGCTCCACTAAATAAAATAAGTCAAATCTGAGTTGTTTCTGTGAGCAAGTGCTACATAGCTATTACTATGCCCACTTCATAGAGGAGTGTGATACCAAGAGATTAAATATTACAGTCCATTAAGTATTATAGTGTGGGACACATGTCACAGCCACAATACAATCTGGGTCATTAGGTTGAGGTCTCACTAAGCAGGCAGTGTTGCTTCTTCAGAGAAATCCCAGTGTGTCTTCTGTTTCCCTAAGGTTTCTGTGGTGGATACAAGCAGCTGAATGCCTTGCGATTTCCTAGCACAAAGGGAAAAGGCTTGTGTTTTCTTCTCAGATTTCCAGAAAGGCTTGGACCTCGGAGTCACAGATGTGTTAATGTAAAGTAAGTAGCCACATCTACTGAGGAAGCCAAGTCTTCATTCTTCTCCAGGAGGACAAAGACATATCTACACACCATTAATTACTAATGTATGCACCCAAGCAGGTTTTCATCAGTCATTTCAAATGTCATTATAGCGGACAAGAGTGTTTTCAGAAGATAGCGTTTGGAGTGTGCATTCCAGGTAGCTCTGTGAAGTCATCTGTATGCAATTTTGAAGCAGAAACTCTATTTATTAAGGAGGCCCTACTTCCAACATGCTGGTTAATATTATGCAAAATTATATGTCATACAGAGCAGACTGAGAGTCATAATAGTTACATTGAATGAACAGAATGAATCTCGAAAGGTAGGAAGCTGGTCTTGCAATGCATTATTCATGGATGCCCAAATTAATCCCAGAAGCTGGAAATAGGGGAAGAATGTGCAATTTATAGCTTTTTTTACTCTCCAAAGATTCTGACTCCAGTAACACATTTGCTCCACATGATCTCCTTGTTAAAGCAATCTCCAGAAAGAGGATTCAGTGTGATTAGATACTTCTGTATTGTAAGTTTAAAAACTGGCACAGTTACCAACAAATGTATTTTGTTTTGCTGTAATAAACAATTGCTTCTGAACAGGAAATAACTAGTATTTTTTCTGATGAGGCTGGCATTTTAATTTATTTGCGTGTTAAGCCGTCCTTTGGGCATATGAACTTTCTGGCAAGTCAGAGAAATAAGGATGATCCCTAAATGCATCAGTAATTTTGGACTGCAGATTACTGCTCCAGCAAGTGCATTCCCTGGTTAAGAGGGAGAGAACCCATCCATAGCCTTTCTAGACATAGGAAACAAAAGTATGTTATTATCTCTGAACTAGATTGCATCAAAGTCAGTGCATAACACTTCTTTTTTCAAACAACTATATTAAGAAAATAATATAAATATTTGTCGTGGTTTAAACCCAGTCAGGTAATCCGTTCGCTCACTTCCCCCCCTTTCTTGCCCTCCCCCTGCTCTTGGAGGGACGGAGAGGAGAATCAAAAGAATGCAACTCCCACGGGTTGAGATAAAAACAGTTTAGTAACTAAGGTATAACACAAATCACTACTGCTACCACCAATGATAATAATGATAAAGGAAATAACAAGGGAACAGAATACAACACCTCACCACCCGCTGACCGATAACTCGCCCCCCCAAGCCCGACCAAGCTCCGACCGATACCTCCTCCAACCCTGCAGTCTCCCAGCCCTTCTGGCTAACTCCCAGTTACATCCCGGGCATGACGTGCTGTGGTATGGAATACCTCTTTGGCTAGCTTGGGTCAGGTGTCCTGTCTCTGCTTCCTCCCAGCTTCCCCTCCTCCCTGGCAGAGCATGAGGCTCACAAAGTCCTTGGCCAAACCAAAACATCTCTATCAGCTCTGTTCCCGAGCCGAAAGTCAAAACACTGCACTGCACCAGCTACCAAGGAGGAGAAACATGACTGCTACTGCTGAACCCAGGACATTATCCACCCCTTATTCCATACCATTCACGTCATGCTCAGATCCCACATTTTCAATATACCATCACTCTTATCTCGGTGCACTCTTATCTTAGTGCATGGACCAGTCCCTATAAAGCTGCTGCGTCCATCTGGTCCATGTCAGGCTCCATCTCTTGTAACAGTCTTCCAGAGCAGGAGAGACTGTGTGCAGTGTTCACACTCGTGAATAACCTGGGCAATAGTGTCCATTGTTAAGTCCACCCCTCGATCATGAGTCCATCTCTGTGTTGCATCTCTGCTCTGATGGCCTGAAGTGCCATGGGCCCACCAGGCTTAAAATAATTCACTGTCCCCTTAAGCAGTTTCTGCAGCTTGTTGCTGGGGACTCCACACAGCTGCCTTCCATCTCCGACGCTTCCAAAGCACTGGAGGGGCCCAGTGGACTAGATACTTGCCCATACTGTCCCACACACCCTGCCACTCATGACTCTCCAGCCTTGGGGAAAATCTCTTGGTCCCCCTATATTGTTATCTAACCCCAGACAAGACCCAAACCTGACTCTGCTTAACTTTTGAGATCAGACAAAATGGTGGTGGGTAGAACACACTCTGTATGTGTGCCAACATGCTGATCCCCATCACAATCAGCAAGCAGGTCCCAAGGATACCCAAAGGCCATTCAGAGCCTTCAGAACTCTCAGTTGATGCTGCTGTGCTTGTCACTGGGGCTGGTGTAGCTGCTGTGCCTCCCGGCTCTCCCACCACCGGCTTCTCTTTTCCTGAGTCCAGCTCTTCCTCCTCTGCCTCGCTGGGAAGTGTTGCGTGGTCTCCTGCATCCTCCTGGGGCTCGGCAGGCGGCTTCTGGGGGATGCTCTCGGCCGTCGCGGGGCTCGGCTCGGCCGCGGGGCTCAGCTCCTACGCGGGGCTCGGCTCGTCCGCGGGGCTCGGCTCTTCCGCGGGGCTCGGCTCTTCCGCGGGGCTCGGCTCTTCCGCGGGGCTCGGCTCCTCCGCGGGGCTCGGCTCCTCCGCCGCCTTCTCCCGCTGCTCGGCAGCCGCCTCCTTCCTCTCCTCGACCGCCCCGACCTCCTCCACCCGCAGCCGTCCCCTCGCGGCCTCCGGCCCCGCTCCCGCCGCCGCTTGGTCCCCGGGGCCGCTCTCCCGGGCCGGTTCGGCTGCCGCCGGCTCCCGGGGCCGCTCCCCCTCGGCTCCCCGCAGCCTCACGAAGATGGAGAGTAGGGCGGGGGCCAGGACGGTGAAGAGCAGCCGGACGGCCAGGTACAAGTCCACGGCCACGTCCGTCCCGCCCTGCTGCTGGAGCCCACCCGTATTACAAGCCATTGCCATAAAGCACAGTGAGACAAGAACTTTAGCCCAGGCCCCACACTTGATAAACACTATCACAGCAAATACCGGCTCTACGTAAGTTACAACATTCTGAAGCTGTGAGATCAAGAGAAACAACTCTGAGAGCCAATAAATCAGCATTGTGACAAATGACTATTAATCCGGTCAGATCTGTTCTTATCTCAACCCCTCGTGCCCCACGTTGGGCGCCAAAAAGAACTGTCGTGGTTTAAACCCAGTCAGGTAATTCGTTCGCTCACTTCCCCCCCTTTCTTGCCCTCCCCCTGCTTTCGGAGGGACGGAGAGGAGAATCGAAAGAATGCAACTCCCACGGGTTGAGATAAGAACAGTTTAGTAACTAAGGTATAACACAAATCACTACTGCTACCACCAATGATAATAATGATAAAGGAAATAACAAGGGAACAGAATACAACACCTCACCACCCGCTGACCGATAACTCGCCCCCCAAGCCCGACCAAGCTCCGACCGATACCTCCTCCAACCCTGCAGTCTCCCAGCCCTTCCGGCTAACTCCCAGTTACATCCTGGGCATGACGTGCTGTGGTATGGAATACCTCTTTGGTCAGTTTGGGTCAGTTGTCCTGTCTCTGCTTCCTCCCGGCTTCCCCTCCTCCCTGGCAGAGCATGAGGCTCACAAAGTCCTTGGCCAAACCAAAACATCTCTATCAGCTCTGTTCCCGAGCCGAAAGTCAAAACACTGCACTGCACCAGCTACCAAGGAGGAGAAACATGACTGCTACTGCTGAACCCAGGACAATATTCAAAATGCAAATGGTGCCTGACTTTCACATTCACTTCTGCAAAGTTAACCTACCAATGTCCTCCCCTCTGTCATGATGAAAGACTGTAGTACCTTTTAGATGAGGAGTTTTAAACTATGAGTGGTCATTTCTCATGGTTCCTGGGTGGGTTACCTTGTTTGTGGGTTAACCAGGTCACAGGAAAAATCCCAAAGACCTAACTTTTTGATTCCTCATTTCCACTTCTCGAAATAGCATGTGTGTGCCAAATTAATAAATGGTTTTGCTTTAAGTATGTTTTTGTTTTATCTAGATTTCCTTAGATACTCAGGGGCTGTTTCTAATTAATTGTATAATTTATCCTAATCATAGAATGGTTTGGGTTGGAAAGGACCTTAAGGTCATCTAGTTCCAACCCCCCTGCCATGGAATTCCATGTTAGTTATCCAGCTAAAAAGAAATAATATTTCTTCTTACTGAAGTGGAAGAGGCAAAGAGACTACTTCTTGGAATAGAAAACACTGTGTGCTTCCAGATAATGGCAGCCTACTGAAACCTTAAGCACGGAAATAGAGCTCCACAGTTTATAGGGTAGTACCAGGTTAGCTTTGGCTTATATGTTTTGTTAGTAATATATTTGCAGTAAACCATCAAATTCAACTGTTAAAAGGCGATATATTTTGCAGTGCTTAGTACTTACGTATAATTCACAGATTTGATCTCAGCACTCTGCGGTGATTGATCCCAGTGGGACTTGTGACATTTCAGCAATATGTACCAGTAAATGAAATGAACTACTCTTTTTCCTCTAATGTATTTTTGACTCTTAAGTGTGTGGTGGTATTTCTGCCACTAGCCATGAGGTGGCATAATATGCACAGCAGAACAGCAGTCAAACCTTTCACTTAATACTCCTTTGTATGTACAGAATGTTTCTTGGTGTATTAGATTTTAATGGTGAACGACAGGCTGTAAAACTAGTTGAGTTTTTAGAAACCCTACCCTTTTACAAAAGCAATGACAAAGATACATATTTGTGTGTGTGTGTTGTGGTGCTTTTCATGCTAGGAAATCAAAACTGTCATTTTGAGACTACTAAAGTATGATGTTAAAATCACAGTTCTTTTTCTTTTACCTTTTTCTTGTTGTTTGCTTTCTATCACCTAGTTTTGCTTTCAGCATGCTGCCTTTTGTAGGTCTGATATATTTATTTCCCCAAGTCTTTCTTACTTCACAGGGTTAGCCTCTTCAGGCTTCGTTTCCAGAAAAGTGGCACTGGGGTTTTGGGGACAGGCTGGTCCCTGGCCAGGCACAGGCATGGGCACAGCACAGATCAGGCAAGCACCAAGGCCAAGGCCTGGGTTTAAATGCAGTTAAATTGAGGTCCCGAGCAAAGCAGGAGAGGTCCTCAATGAGATCTCCCAGGGCTGTTTTCCAGCAGACTGCTGCAGGTTGCAGAGCCCAGCGTCTGTGGCAGCCAGACCCTCCTGCTCCCCTCAGAGCTCTGGGCTCCTCTGGGTTTCCTCCAGAGCTGCCACCCAGGCACTAGGATGCGTCCTTGGGTGCTCCCATGGGCAGAGAGTGGTCTCCATAGGTGTTATTCTGGTCTTCAAACACTCCAAGGGACACTCCCTATAGCAGTCTACATACAGCCTTCTCTAAACTTCAGGGAAAACAGACTTACCTGAATTGTAAGACCTTTAGAAAACAAAACATGACTTTGAATATATATATATATTAAGAGTGGCATAGAAGGTTACCGATTATCACACACCTGAGGATCTGGCTGCCACCTCTAAGTCAGGTGGCTTTATTTGCTAAGAAAAAAAACCACATTGCAGTGTGGATTACTATCATCAGACCGTGGCTGCTTAAACAAGTTGTTGGCTTGTATTTGCCCCAGCACTTGGGACTTTCTACATGCTTGCTACCCTGGTTCTGGATACACAGATAAAGCAGGTTAAGTACACACTCATGACATTTTATTGAATAGTATGGGCCAACATGGGGAGCTGATTTGTTTGCTCACATGTAACATGGTTGTCATTCCAAGTATGTTACATCCTAGGGAATGTTGTAACACATCCTTGTATATGATGCTGTACTAGTTGGGCAGAAAATATTGTTGTGGAAAAAGAGAAATTGCATTACTTTTGGAATCACATTCAGCCAACTCATAATTCAGCTTCAGCAAGTCTGCTTGGCACTCACTTAAGGTGTTTTGAAACTATGGTTGCATATGGCTGGTGTGGAATAAATAGGAAACCGGGACAGCAAGCTTAAAAAAATGATACGAGGTCCTAGAGGGATAAGGAAAATATGAAGACTCCTTTTTTTTTGCCTTCCTGGTATGATTTATGCATGGTTACTGTTCAGTCAGTACACTCAGAGTCTTTTGCTGGTAAGAAAACAGACCATGCAAGAGCAGCTGTTCCCCAAAGCTTTCCCATCCAGGACTGTGTTATATGACTGACCAGTAGGTACTCATATGGAGGCAGGAATTAAACCCAGATGTTTAATTCATCTAAAATCAAAGAGAAACATTTGAACTATGACTTGTGTGAAGGAAATGGAAACTGCGGTGAGAAACCATCATTTATCAGCAGTTGCTTATCAACCTGGGGAAAATTGCAAGCAGGACAGGCTAGATCTGTGCCTGTGGCTGCTAAATAATTATTGAGGGTCCTGAACAGCCTTGTGTCCCTTACAGCGAAGCGGAGTGCTGCTATTTCCAGGTCATCGGGGCTGCTCTCACATCCATCCTGTGAGCACACCATCAGCATGCAATGCAGACATAACTCTAAGGGGCAAACCCTGCAGCAGTAATCTTGATATGAAATATCTTCTTTATGTGCCTATTTTCACAGATCTGAATTCCCCGATTGTCCATAATGTGTATATTAGTTCGCTTATGACCCTCTGCAAATTAATGGCTGTTTCAGGCTGATCCACAGTTATGCTTGTAGGGACAGAGAGGAGAGACTATTTCTTTAAGGTTATATTGATGAGGGCATCCTCCACCTTATGCAGCTCTAACCCATCAAACCTCTGACATGACCTCAGGGTGCAACCCAGCCCCCCAGCTGTAAAAGTGCCAATCTGGCAGGCAGGGACCCATCAATGTGAGAGGCACTAAAGAACAAGTTTCTGTCCAAACACTGAGCATAGCAGCTAAGAGCTGAGTTTGTTTGCAAAAAAAAACATGGAAGCAACATTTTCCCAACTTGAAATTTCTTCAGTGTACAAAAGTGCTGCTAGGTTGTAATTCATTATAATTAAACCAGATGAAGCTGATACTGGAAGGAGGCAAGCCAATTAGTTTGGGATGTCAGTTTTTGTTTGCCTCTGTCAAAGTCTGTTAAAGGAACTTGATAGATTGCTGGGTTGGCTTTTTTCAACCAGGTAACTCCCATGTAAAAGACAGGCAGGAAGCCAGCTGCAGAGAAGCACATTGCAGTTGGTGTTGGAAAAAGGCTGCACCTGCCAATGTGGCACTTGGAGGTGACAACGGTGTTACGACACCACCTGAGCTGTGGACATCCATGTGGAGAGGTGAAACTCAAGATCCAGACATGGAGTAGAGCCCAGCATGGCAGCTGTGAGCAAAGACAGCCAGAACTCCATGTTGTTTATCTGATAGAGATCAACCACCATGGTTTCTTTTGGCTAAAATACACCACTTTGGGGACAGGACAACAAGGCTTTTGAGTGACCAAATTATATGTTCTCAGGATTTAAACAAGGTAGTATTGTCCCATGCTGACCAGCAACCATACCCCTACCTTCAAGTTCTAATATCCTTATTAATATATGGTAAAAACCAGGTTCTTAATGCCATCTTTTGCACTACTGAAGGCAAGCAGTTGTTAAATAAAACCAGGCATAATTCCCATGGTTTAAACTGGTAAAGTTCTATTGAAAGTTTTTTCATAGAATCATAGAATAGCTAGGGTTGGAAAGGACCTTGAGATCATCTAGTTCCAGCCCCCTGCCATGCACTAAACTATCTATAGTAGTTAATGTCATATCCTGCCACTAAAAGAACCCCTTTAGCAAATCCAGGCCATGAACTGTTTCATTTTAAAAAGTTCCTTCAGATCACAGTTGAATTTCAAAAAATTTATTTGTTTCAAATTTTTATGTAAAAAATCTGTATGGATAAGGAAGATCTGAGGATGTCAGTCCAGCCAATGATTCCTTCAGGATCACCCAAAGCTCTAATATACAATCACTCTATGTCACTGTACCAGGCAGAAATGTGTTTATTTCTCAGTATAGTTTCTGTTTTCAGGTCCTGAAGACATGAGATGCCTTTTTACAACAGTGGCGCTACCTGGCTTGATCCTTACTGAACATGCAGTGCCATTATTTCTGCAGGCACATCCCCAGTCTTGCTGTCAGTTAAAGTAGTGTTGCAAATCTGATTCTCTGTAAAACTTGAGATAAGCAGAGACTCGGGGAAAGGAAAAGTCTAAAAGTTTGAAAGACAGATCTTCAGCTGTTCTAAGTGTCACTTATTAATGTCAGAAATACCAGAACAGTTTATACCAACTGATATCTGCTCTGAGGTTTTAAGATTGTCAGCAAGTTCTGTTCTGCAGTGCAAACCTAGTAATTTCCTGAAATTACATGTTACAGTTAAGCTTAAGAAAACTATCTAAGTTTATTCAGAAAATCAACACTTATTTCCTATGTAGCTGGCTGGTCTGGGACTCACCTAACAGCTTAGTGAAAGTATGTGTTACAGAAAAGAAGGAATTATTGCTTAAGTTTCCTACAAAATTGTTTGCCAATACATTTTACTATATTGGCAGACACAGCAATTAACATTCAAACCCATTTATTATTCTCTAGACTTTCACCCCCAACATGTACAGATTGATTGGTGCTATTTTTTGTATTTCAATTTAGAAAAGAACGACAGTTTCCTTCACCATTGCAGTATGCATTTTGGCTTGTTCTAATGAAGACAAATACCTCTCAATCAGGATCGTTCTGTTCATTAAGTGAGACAGATGGCAGACTCTCTGAATTGGTAATGATTCTGAGATTTGAAGTGTTATTTGGGATATTCTGGTTTGTGTTCCTCAGCTAGAGCAATCGATATTTCAGACAGAAGAAAAGTCAGATTCTGTCTTTGCTGAGTTTTTGTGGCATGTGCACAGCTTTTGGTTAGCAACTTGAAAACATGAAGTACACACAGAAAGGCAGGGTTTAGACACATTGAGGCAGATTCGTAAAACAGGGTCCAGCAAAAGTGCCTGTCTTGGTAGAAAATTAAGTGCACCCAAAGTTCTTCCAGGGATGCTCCTCCTTGGAGAAAGCTCCTCCTTCCTTTTCCTCCTGTCTGGTCCTGAGGGTAGCACTGGGTTCAGCTGGAGGCTTTTAATCTGCTAGCCCATAATAATTATTGCAGGGAAATTTATGATGAAATGTAAAACCCAGATGGGAACCATATTGATCAATGTGTGATCAATGACGGGAATCAATGTGTTAGATGCCCGTGTCCCAGGCTCTCTCTGCACTTGAGAAAGCTGAAGCAAGGCAGCTTCTGGAAACTGCCAGATGCTGAACAGTGCTCAGTTATCCCTGTCTCTGAAGTTCCAGAGCCATCACAAACAAGAAGGCTGCATGTACTGGCTAGGTAGACATTATCAGTGTTTTAGGCATCATGTAAAGAAATGAAATAATCAGTTATGATAAGCAGAAGTAAAACATTACAGAAGTATATAAAAATGTGTTCACTTATTAAAATATTACAGCAATAAACAATTCACACTCTGTCTTCCTTATGATGCCTCAAAAATGGTATTATTTATATTAGGTTTGGTCTTTAGTGCTAAGGTTTTAGTGCTAAGATGAGCTTTTCAAGATGGGACAAACCTGGAACTTTGCAGTATTCTAGAATCTAGGGGAAAAGAGTGTAGGAGCGAATACACAAACACACAAGGAAGATGGCACTATCTTCATACAAAGCATCCCTCTTTTTGTCACAGTTTGACTTCACACACAAAGACATCCCGTTTGAGGTATATTCGGTTCTAGGAATACTAAAAAAGGTTTTATTCAGTTGTTGTTTCTGTTGACTTTGTCTTAATGCTTACTTTATACTCTGTTTCAGGGAACATTAACCTACGTTCAGGTTGTGGTTTCTCCAAAGACAGTGAGGTCTTTGATTTAACTAGCTGGGAAACAGGCGGATGCACCACAAGAGCCTTGCTACCTAAAAATGACAGACACTACCTCCATTGTATTTATTTGCACCCCATTAGGTTCATATTGATAACACAAATCGACTTTAGAAGGGAAAGAATCAAGACAAGCTTTTTAGCTTTCATCTTGAATACAGCTGATTCAAGAGAAGACTGCAAATTTAAGATCTAATGTTGTTGGGCCAGAAATTACCAGCTGAAGACTGCTTAGGGCATTTACGAAGTAACTTGGTGGACCTCTGTTCAACTTGTGACAGAGATATAGAGATACACATGCCAGAAGGAATGTCCTTATTGACAATCCCACCAAAGAAACCATAAAATGAGAAACTGCAAAACCAAAACCAGCCCCAAACCCCTGAAGCTTCTGCTGAATGCTGAGGCACGTAGGCTCTGTGGAGAGATGCAACTCTCTGGGGCATACAACTGTGCACAGCACTTCATAGAGTAATTAAGAAGAAACCAAAGGTTCTGTTTAAAAGACTGCCAGTTCCCCAGAGAAAATAGCTTTGTGTATCACTTTATGCTAGTGGTGACAGGATAGAAAACAAAATACCACAGTTACATACATGTTCTTTGTCTAGAAGTATTTACAAATAATTTTACAGATTTTTACACACATTTTCAGGTTTGCTTGTTTACTGTCAAATTAAGAGCAAAATTAGTCCCCAGAGACTTCTAAGGCTTCAAATGGTGCCTCGTACTGTACATTCATGCTTGGCTTCTTCCTGGGAGAAAGGAGGAAAAGAGTTTAAAAATGTGCAAATCACAGACATCTAAAGAGCCCTGGATGTAAGGATTCCTAGAGACTGACATCCGTAGAGTGGTTGTCCTACATCTCTTCAAATCAGAGACAGCTACTGATGGTGGGCTCAGGGCAAAAGAGATTAGGAATGGAGAAGGAATCATATAAGAATTGCAACAATTAGGTGAGTACATTAGTGCTTGAACATCTGGGTAAGAAGGGTCATAGATCAATTCCTACAGCATACAGCAGTTCAAACAATGCAAGGACTGGACATTGAGAATTCTAAATACAGCATTGAAATGACTTCTTGTACACTGTTAGGGTTTGACTCCTGCTGCTCATTTTGGAGTCAAAGTTACTGTTTACCAACAAAATCTTGACCAGGCACAGTATGATTCTATCAGTCAAAAAATACTGACTTTTTCTGAGAAAGATGCACCCTTCTCCTAGTTTTCACAGGTGGTTTTGCTTTCATGCCTTAACACTGAATGTAGTAAAAATATTAAAATTAAAAAAGAAAAAATTTACAATTTACAAGTGTCCATATAAGTAAATTATTCAAAAATTCAAGATCATCTACAAGGATCTACGAAATAACAACGCTGATAATGACACTGAGCCTGTGGGAAGAACAGTCCACATGCCGTGAGGAACGGATGGTGGGTTTCTTCCAGAACGATGAGCCACAAGGTTGGTCTTCTCTTCTAAAATCTGTTTCTTCAGCTGCAGCAGCAGAAGTCTTGAGTCCACTTCATTACTTACTTCGACCTAAAAAAACAGAATATATGAATTACTTAAAAATTAGTGTCTTCTTTTTGTCTTCCTATTTGTGAGTTGAAAATTCACATCAGCTGAAAGGTTAGTAACTAATGAACAAGCGGATCAATGACCTCTGGTCACTAATGTTTTCAGCTACAAGACCCACATATAAGGACAAGAAAGAATGGCTGGGTACAAAGTAGTAGCTTTGTATCATGCATACTGTACAGGCAAAAAACTTCTGGGGAAAAATCCCACAGGTGCTGAAACATGTCTGAAGTTCACGTAATAACAGATTTTTTTTTTTTTAAGATGATGACAGTGTTGATAATCCGCACCATAATCACACATCTGTTAAATCTATGTGTTCTCTCTCGATCCCCCGTAAACCATGTTCACTTGTGTAATCTTGGAAAATCTACAGTGGTCTTTCATAGCAATTTTACACTGGGTAGAGTCTCAGGAGAAGATGCAAACAGGACAGGGCCACACAGACCCATCACAGAGAGGTGACCTCTCCACTGACAGTTTCTCAGACACTGAATCAGTTCCATGAGCATAAGTTAGCAATGTTCCTGGAAATCCTAGGAACATCCCTAATTGGAATTAACCATTCAGAGTCTGTCCAAACAAGGTTGCTCAAAGCTACAGTAGCACTGGGTCAGACATACTCATCCAAACAGGAATAATAATGCACATGTAAACCATTAATAATAATGATAAAAAACCCTAATGCAAGACAAAATGCAACTTCTTATTTTTTAATTCTAAACCCCACACTCCTCTCTCTTCCATGGGGCAATACATGAGGCAATTCTAAACATTACCAAGTGACTTGGCTGTTGATATTGTGCTTGAAAGAGATGAAAACACAGCAGTCCTCTTTATAGCCCATGTGCTTTAGTCTCAGAGAGAATATGATGATTTTTTTTCTACTCCCCCTGTTGTCTCCTGCCTTACACACAACTTAACTGAAGCTGCACTTTTTGGGGCAAAGATTCTTCTTCTCCTTGTCCAGTAGCCTAATGGAGTTATAGGCAGAATGAAGAGCAAACAGACAAGCTATGATCATTTCATATTTGCATTAAAGATGTTTGCCATGGAACAAGTTTAAGTTTAAACTCTTCTCAGGGGTGAAAAGGCAAACTAATCTTAGACTTGCTAATCATTAATAATTACGGGAGTACTAAGCAGACATTATACTGAATATGGATACTTGAGAAAACAAGACTGTCTTCTGCATAGTATGGATGAGGCCACAGAGCCTTGTATTTCCAATGGGCTATGTTTAGTTAATTTATTAATTAAATAAGGGAAATAAGAGGGGTGAAAAAAAGGGTAAATATAGCCAAGCTTTCATCTATAAATAACATCAAGCTAATTTTTCCCATGAGGAAAGTGGTGAGGATGGCAAAAGATCTTCAACCTTTATTAAAGCTTTGATTGTGTTTAACAAGCATTACTCATATTCAACTTTAAGAGAGCAGAAATGGAGTTTTTCACAGCTTGGATTCCAGAAGTCACATTTTATAGGGATATTATGGATTCTCAGACTGTATATAACTGATACAGACAGCAATTAACTTATCAAAAGAAGTCTTAGAAGGCTGATGTGCTGCAGAGACATAAGCATCTGTAAACTTCTGGCTCAATCCACTGGCCATTCAAATTGTTCCCAGCAATTTGGCTTTTAATTCAGACTTTGATCACTGATAGTATTTTTCTTCCCTGCTTAGGTCCAGATCCTCTCTGTATCTTTCAGTGCATAGGACCAAAACATCGATAAAGAAGAAAACTCAGTATAATTTATCTTCCAATTTTATACTTCAGACTGCATGAAGAGGCCAGAGAGGGTCCTCCCATCTGTACAATACCCATATGTGGTTAATGGGAAGATGCCATTTATTCTCCAGTATTGAAAGCCCACCAACATCTCCGAATCCTTTGAGCTACTTCACCAAAATCTGCCATTAAAAAAACAAATTCTCACATTCTGTGATTTTTCTGCTGCAAAATAAATGAACACATTTTGTAGGAATTTTTCTAAGTATTTTGTGAAAATTCCTTTTCCCCTCTCCTTTAATTATATTAGGTTTACTAATAAAGTACTAAACATTTATTCATTTAATACATAAAATTAACCTGAATGCAGGTTTAGACATTAAAATCTTTTTATGAAGATGTGTAAGTGTTGTAGCTATGGCATTCTACATCCTGGGTACCTATTTTACTTTTTTCAGTCCAGAAGCTTATTCAGAATGGTCAAAACCCCATTTTGCTGTCATCATTCCACAGAAAATGCAGCAAAACTAGCATTTAAAGGAATAATACTGAAAACGCAGATTCCAATATAGAGGGTGTACTTAATGCCATGTCATACTCTTCATTACTTCATTTTGTTGTCATAATGTGATATTTCTTCCTGTTCTAACATACATCATCATACTGAGAGGGCTTTTCTCCTTTTTGGTCCCCCATAATCTTACAATATTAACTCACTAAACTTCAGTACATTTTTGTCCATGTTTATTTCTACATACTGAAAGCTGCAGCTTGAATAAAATACATTTAAAAACCATGAAAAAATGAATAAAGTCACAAGCAATGTTCAGGTGTCAAGCACCAACTCAAAACATCTTGTTAGCAATAGTCCACTTTAAATTTAATCTCCCAGCACGTGTACACATGCATACACCAGGAAAAGACCCTCAAACTCATTTTAATTCCATTAACTGGTAAGTAAAATACAGTAAGTCATTAAATCAGTTTCAGTCAATTAGCTGCACATGGGTTTCATGTTGCATTTAAGATACTTGAAAGGCCTGAAGGTAAATTTAAAGACAGAAAACATCAGGGCAACAACTTAGAAGCATCTAAGAAGACTTTACAAATTAACATCTTCTGTTTTGACATTTAGAAATATCATCTACTTGAAGTTACCTGGGCTTCTGCAAAATATATGTTCTAGTAATGTTTCCCCATTATCTTAATTTATTACAAATAAAAAGAATATATATGCATACGAACTTATACATTAGGTAGCAGAGTGGGAAGAGCCTATGAAAACGTGATTTTCATGGTGATAGCAAATATGTGATTACAAAGAGATAATGAACTTGCAGTGGAACTCTACAGATAGATAGACTTTAAGCTGACTAACAGGTTTTCAGCAAACATTTTTCTTTCAGTAGCTAGACAAATGTAAAAGCTTCTGCTTTTCCATAAATGGGTTAATCCCATTAAGGTTTATGCAGCAGCAGCAGCCATAAACCAGCTCTTCTCTTGCTAAAAAGTCAGCAGGAAATCAATTCCATCCTTCACTTAGAGCCTCTCCTTGCGTTAAGCCAAGGCACAACACGGCAGACATGGTGATATCTACTAATCCTTGCATTAGTGGATATGTCATCGATGATAAAAGTGTCCTTACTTGCATGTTTTATGTGGATTAATTTTTAATTAAATTCTAATTAAAATGTAATTAAATTATTAGTAACTTGATGCCAAAAATTATTTCAGGAGAAGGTTAGCTTTCAGTCCAGTTAGAAGGATTAATGTGGTCTGTAGGACCAGAACCTTACCTACAGGCTTTACGGGCTTTAACTCAACATGTTCCTGGGGGGGCTGTCGGTAGGAGTATGTGTCAAGTCCGCCTATGAAATCAACTGAAAATACAACAGTTCCAGAAATGAACAAATGGAAATGAAAATATGTCAACTTAAAAAGAAATATGGACAAATTATGTTAAAAAAGATAGTAAGTGCATGCACAGGTTTGCCTACAAGAAATAAACCAAGTGGGTAACAATGCTGGGGAAACTGCTTACAGGAGGCTCTGTGCTCTGCCTCCCTTGAGGTTCATTTAGCGCTGTATCTGGCAAGACAGGCTGGCTGGTGACTGACCAGACACAAACTCTTGCCAGAGTGTGTACGAAAGAGGCATTCACAGATCTGCAGAATACGTAAACAGAAACCACGGTGGGGTAACGTAGCTGCTTCTCTCCAAGGCAATCTCAGCATATACTCTCATATAGTATTTCATAATTCAGAAGTGGTTTTGAAGAAATTTAGGCAGTGGAAACAGCTTAGCTCATGAGCCTAATTTCACCTAAATTCTTTCAACTCAATAGACTCTCAGGAATATAATGCACCAAAAAACCCCAAAGGTGTATCCACTGAGTTACAAATAAAGTGTTGAGAACCGAATGTGAAAAAGCTGCATCTGCTTCATCTCTGGATGAGTCGTGGGGACAGGAAGCTGTTTCAGAATCCTTCCACTTTCTCTCAAGATTTCTGTCAGAGATATCTGCTCTTGAGAAGATTTTAGTTCCTTTGTATGGGAATAATGATTTTGAAATAAGACATTTTAGTCTGAGTCTTGTGGCTTACTATTTTTGGTAAGATTTCAAGCAGCTTCAAGAAGCCGCATGTTGAAACTATCCTAGAAATCTTAAAAGCATGTTCATGGAGGAGGTTATTTTTCTGGTGATTTAGAAGGGCTTTTTGCAGACCTGAGAAATTCACGACACATTAAGATTCTTTGGTCACATGGAAAGCAACTGCCTTAATTTGTTTATATATAGGCTTATATATAAAAGTCCTGAGCAGAATTTAGATCCTCATTGTGTTGACTGTCATATGAGCACCCAATAACAATCAACCCTTTCCTAGGCAATGTATGCACTAGGTAAACAAAGAAAGAAAGAGTACTTATCCGTGATGAGGGGATGGAGAAAAAAAGCTTAGAGATTGAAGGGCTGATGAAATACCCACTGAAATCTGTCCCTGTTGATTTCAGTTGCCTCTTGTCTTGAGTCCAAGAAAGGGGTAACTTGGCTGAAAATGGAACTTGATGTACCGCAATCATACAGCATCACCTTAGCCACAAGACTGTTTACATAAAACTGAGTGGGACATAATGCTGAGGAGCTAGTCCATCCCAAGTGCCAGCCCTAGCCTATCTGCGCCTCCTCTTTCTACTGTATTTCCTTTATGTTGCAGCTCTCCTTTAGAATGCTATCACTAAATAAAATAACATACATCAAAATTAACTTAAGCACTAACGGGATAGAACCCTTACAAAGAAGTGTATTTGCAGATAAAAATTGATCTATTTAAATTATGTCTAATGTAAGGCATAGATACTGATTAACTTTTTAGAAAAAATCATGTCCATAGGTATAATTTTTTTTTATTTATTTATTTTAGTTTTCCCTGCTTTTTGAAGGGGTTTATTTTTTATTGTTTTTTACTGAGGACATGTGATAGAAGGATTTAGAAGGTATGTTTTTGAGCTAATTCACCACTTCAGAACCACACATCATTCCTCTCAGCAATCACAAACATCATCTGCTACTGTAAGCCGGGAGGGAGTTTAAAGTAACTAGTCCTTCTACCAGCAAATCTTTTGGAGAAAGAAATGACGTCAATATATGTTAATGATTGACAACATCATAGATGTATCTTTGTCTGATAAAGAATATATATTTAACAGCACCATCCAGCAACTTTTGAGATGAACTGCTAAAATCTGTTTAGCTGAGGCTTTCTCTTCGACAATCCAGGATGCGTTATATAGTATTAAAGTTGAATTTTGCATTAAAATTCATGTGAAGCTAATTCTCAAGGCAAAAAGCTGCTCTATCACACAAGACAATGGAATGTGCCATTTTTCATTATACACTCTATTTTATGGCTGATAGCTCTTTAATATGAAGATCGGTCATCAGTTATTAGAATTATAAGTTACTATTAGTTTTAAAAATTCAGTTTGTTTTTACCAGGTATTTTCAGCACTTTTATCTAGTAGACTTTCAGGACTAAGACCACAAATAGCCCTTAGATACAGAAATTTGAATTTTTATTACTACCAAAGTTTCAGTTCAAACAGAGATCTCAGACATTCAACTTTGATAAAATACTTAAAAACTTTACATTGAGTGAACTTTTTCCATACATCCCTCTTTAATTAGCCCAAAGTAAACAACAGTGACGTTTGTATGTGTTTCCCAAGTGGAAAACAGTTTAAGGATGATATAAAATAATTGATTTTGTTAATTTCTGGCCTGGTTAATGGACTATAGATAATTTGTACTATAAATTCATGGGACTAAAATAATTAATTTCAGAAAGTTCATCTGCCTGGAAGAAAGTTCAACAACAACAAAAAAATCTATACAGTTCTAGAATTCTATGCATTAAATTAAAACAAAAGCAAACCCAATCTTTCCCCTCCCCCCTCCAAACCAAAAAAAACCCCACGAGTTGTTAGCAGTAGGGATATTCAGTCACTAAACAAGGAACACCCCACGGAGTCCAGTCATTAACTACAGTCATGCAGAGAGAAACTTAAAATCCTAGGGAGAGGATTTTTTAGCACCCCCTGGGTATCAGCAGGTTACAGCAGAAGCCAGTTATTTTATCTGCAGCTGGCTGCAAAACATGATCCATAGTCCCAGGGAATTGCTCTCTGCTTGTGTCACCTCAGTTTTGTGGTCATGCTGGATGCTTAATGGCCAGTGTGAAATGTTTCTTTAGAGTTCACTACCTGCTGGGCTTGGAAGTGCAAATCTGCGCTGGCTGTCCACTGTGGGTAGTCCATTAAAATGATGCTCATTCACTCACGGGCCATATCAGAGGGACAGTTGTCATAATCTGCCTGAGTGAGAAAAGTGCAATATGCTGCTGGCTGAGGAAAGCGTTATCTACCATCGCCAGCAATTTTGCTATTCCTGTCTTGACAGATGACATGTAGGTTTGATTTACCATTATTAATCCAGTGCGTTTGCCCATATGCCAGTTAAAATTTGCTCTCCTTTGAAGTTAGCGCAGAAGAACTGGAGCTCTGAAAAAATGCTGTCTTTCTCCTTTCCCATCCTCTCATCTGGAATTCAGCTTCTCTGGCAATATCCCACTGACCTGCTGGCAGGCCCTGTGCAAACAGCTGCCAGAGCCTGTCAGCCCATTGGTATATCACTAATTTCTCCTTTTCAAAGTCGGCAAATTCTAACCGTGTCTGGAGATGCAGGTATTAACAGAGTGGCCGTATGCGGATAGCACAATTCTTAGTAGCCTCTTGGCCTGGAATACTTTTAATGCCTCCCCTTTTTATAAGTGTAAGCAAGCCCCCAAACCGGTGGCTTGAATGGCTGTCACCTCCAGATGTCCCCTTTCAAGAGAGGGGCAGGCTAGCAGCTGACTGAATGTGTGTTTTTATGTACCATAGATTTTAAGTTCTAAATACTATTTTGCATTGAATTATTTTCCTTGTCCTGAGATTTCTTTGAATGGTAATATATTAATGCAGTCACAGACATTAAGAAAAGGTATATAACTGGGGAGAGTGTAACCAGGTTACATAAGTGACAGGTAGTAAGAAAAGAAGCCAAAGTCAACAAGAAAGAGGAAGCAAAAATGGAGGATTGATGGCAAGTCAGCGCTAGATGCATAAAGTCTACATTTCAGATTTTCCAGTGTTTGCACTTGTAGCTTATATAAACTTTCCAGACAAGCATGGTTAGTTTTTTTTTCAGGGTGTCTACTTTCCCAGCTGCCTTTCATTCTCAAGAGACTCACTGTTCTTACACCCATCACTGAACCAGTCAGGCTGATCCATTCTGGGTCCAATACTCTCTGTTTTGCCCTCTTCATACCAAGTCTGAGCACCTAAACCTTGAGTCATGGGGCTGAAGTATCACACCTTCCTTTGTAGGATCCCAGGAATAGCTTCTCATTTATGCAGAGGACTAAAGGAGGGAAAATGTGTGCAAGACAATTAAGAAAGGGAGAAAAGACATCAGTAATCATATGTGGCACTGTGATTGCTGCTGTGTCTCTGTAAAGTACTAGCAGACAGTAATCAGGTTAAAACTGGATAAAGTGGTAGAAAATTACTGAGACAATCTTTTGCATAAACTTTTATTACTGGAAGCTAAAAGAGGAATATTTCAGGGTTCCACAGTAATTATTAAGGTTTTTGCACCAGATTTTCTTCTTAGTCTTCACCTACCGAGACACAGCATCACTTATAAAACTGCCCAACATTGCAGCATGTAAGTACCACACTTCTCTGCAGTACTGTGCTGAAAAAAGCATCATCTTACAGGTTGTCTTAGAAAGGGCACTAGTATGGAAATCTTAACTGCGATCTTTACTACCGAAGTCTCTCCTCATTTTATTGGTGTTATGACATCCAAGATACCAATATCAGATACACAGGGATTTTTATTCTCCAAGGGTATGGCTGTGCAGTAAGACAAACGAGGTATGATGTTAGGAAGTGAAAATGGCTCAAACCTTCTCAACCCAGACCCCTCAGATGTTCCAAATATAGAATCATAGAATCATAGAATAGTTAGGGTTGGAAAGGACCTTGGAAAGGACCATCAAGTTCCAACCCCCCTGCCATGGGCAAGGGACACCTCACACTAAACCATGTCACCCAAGGCTCTGGCCAGGCAAAAGCACCTTTTCAAAATATAGTCTCTGCCATGCCTTTGAAAGCTATTTGCAGTCATACCATCCCACCATTGAAGTTAAATGACAGGCTGCCTGATTGTTTTTTTTTTTCTTAAAGTAAGCATTTCTCCATCGCCCTTAATGACTTTTAAGTGAAAGTCCCTAGAAGAGTAAAGTCACCACACATAATATGGAAGTTGTATTTAAAAATACTTCAAACAAAGAAAGCTTTTTTTTTCTGGCTGGTATTTAAAGGTGCTACTGCTAGTTCCAGAATAAGATTTCAAATACAGTGAAGAGTAGCCCCCTTTCTGCATATGACCAAAGTAAATTGCAAACAATTCCAATTACAGCCTCCTACATCACTTTTATACAGTCAGAAGATTAGAAAGGTGAAAAATCTTAGCTCAGTGGTTTTCACTAATTACTGATTTTTCCCTCTGTGGCAACCTTTCCTACCTAACCCCTTTTGGTGCAGAATGCTCTGGGATTCCCTTTTTTCTTACCATTAAAGTTACTACACTGCTTATGTACAAATTCAGGTTACAAAGGAAATATAATCCATGCAAAAAAAGGTATTAAATGTGAAGAAACTACAGTTATCAATTACATGCATACAATCCCAAGAGACAAACAATGCCACTGAGTTTTCATAATATAGATTCATATTATAGATTTTCATAATATAGATTCATATTATAGATTACCTGGTCGATCCACTAAAATGGCAGCTCAAGTAGTCAAGAATGAAGACTGTTGTACAGAAGGCTGTTACAGCTTCAGTCACACCTCCAAACACATGATCTTCATGATAAATGTGTCCAAGTTGGCTTCAGAAGAGACAGAACTCTGAATCTGCTTTTCGAAGTTATGCTTTGATCTTTTCTGGTATTCTGATTCTGGGATACATGTTATGTATTAGCATGCCTTTATATTTCTGCTGAGTTTGATGCCATAAACTACAGAGTTCTTTTAAAAATGCTTTGTGCAGATTCTAGGACCGAATGAAATTGATCTATTTAACTTACAGTTCACTGCTAAGCTGCAAGTTCTGTGTATAGTTGCTTCAAGTTGGTTTTTTTTTCCATCAGTTGAGTTTCATGGAACTCCATTTCTGGCCTAGTGCTCTTTGTATCCATACCAATTTTTTTTTCCTTCAGTTATTTGTCAATATGATCCAGTAATTTATTTTTGTGACAACACTTATGCTACAAGTCACAGAGGCCTTAGTATGTGAAATTACGTTCCACTTACATAATGTAGACCCTGTTCAACTCCTTTGGATAATTAAAGGTAAACTTCCTAAAGCAAAGTATTTACTAGATCAAACACATGACATGTAGCCATGTGTTTGATCAAACACTTGTAATGTTTGGAGGAAAGGATTTCTCTGCATAGAATAAAGTTCACAGTATCCATTCACAACAGAATTTTAGATTTATTTTAAATAGTATGTTATATGACTGGAGGGATTCTTCTTATCGTTGAGTGATTCTGGATTTTTGTTCCCATCTTCCTAGGGATGGAAGACTATTCCTGAACTTTGCTGCTGTGATCCTCTGTGACATGATATTTGCTTCATGTGTTTCTATCTTCACTTGTTTTATGAAGAGTGAACAGGATTGAGCCAAGGATGCTCAGGAGAGCGTGTCTGTGTCCATGGCGCAGAACAGGACACAGCCAGCAAGGCAATAAGCTGCCAACCTGCTCCTCAAGTAGAGGCTGCAATGGGGAGCAGCAGACCAGGCAGGTCTTAGAGATGCTGGAGAAAAGGCACTGCTAATGACTTAGGAGGCCAAGCAGACTCTGCTGCAATTCAAGAAGCCAGAAACTTCGCTAAGGCTCAAATGGGAAGCATGGCTCTCCAATCACATGGACACAGACAACAATGGAGGAAATGCCATAAACTTCTCATTTCTATTCTTTATAATCCAGTAACTTTGAGCTTTCTATTGAAGAAATGTGCTAGTGTATTATCGAATTGGTGCTGCCTTTTTTGAGCTCTGTGTTGGGGTTTTCTTTGGGAATTTTCTACAAAGGGGCGTGTGCACATCCACTTCAAAGATCTGGAAACTAAAGCTCTGTCACATTCAGGCCATGTTGCAGTTTTTCTTGTCTTTCCTTTATAGCCTTATTTTCAAGTCTTTGCTTTAAAACCTACTTAACACCTCTGCCCGTTATCATCTTTTGCTGTCAGTCAGGAGAGCCTGCTTCTTCCATAGCCCTTCCTTCCTTTATCAGTAGCTGACTTGGCTTGGATCCAGGTACAGAAATGTTTGCCTTGGCAGACCTGACACCTTGAACTTGATACTCATGCTAAAACAGGTACTTCCAGTAGCCTGAGAGGTCAGGTATCAGCTTTTCCAGAAGAATACTGATCTGGTGATATGTTCCACTTTGTGATATCAAAGACATTAAGACTACGTAACATTGTTTTCCATTTCAGATGAGGCCATTTCCATTTCTCCATCCTCCTTCCCATTCATCATCCTGCCCCCACATCCATCAGTGACATCCTGTGTAGAAATCCTGCTTCACCACATGACATTTGCTCCTCAGTGTGGGGCACTGTATGCCTTCCCTCCTCTGCAACTACACTGTGCTCACAGATACACCCTGCCTCGCAGTGGCCTTCTTCAGTGCTTGTGGAAGCAGACCCCAAGGCTTTCTACCACTCATCTTACAGGGTTTCACCTTCTTTAAACTCCAAAATACCTTTTTTCCTCTGCTAACCAGACAGTGTTGCCTCCAGCACTGCTGGAGCCTTCCTCTCCACATCACAACAGAAAATCCCACATTCTTCTTCCTAGCAAGGAAGTCCGTGGTCCCACTAGGCTTCTCTGAATTCAAGTCTACAGATCAGAAACAGAAACGGATAAACTCCTTCTGTGATCAACGGATTCTCAGTCTTATCCTTTCAATCTTTCATCTCTGTGGACGAGCACAAGCTAGCAAGCTCTTCTGTTTGTTCTTGTCTTTAGTTTTTTAAGATGGGGAAGCCAGTAAAATAACTCTTCTGCTGACCAGTGTCACTGCAGTCATCTTTGGCCCCAGTAAATGCAATATCAAGTCATAGAATCACAGGGTCATAGAATAGTTAGGGTTGGAAAGGACCTTAAGATCATCTAGTTCCAACCCCCCTGCCATGGGCAGGGACACCTCACACTAAACAATGCCACCCAAGGCTGTGTCCAGCCTGGCCTTGAACACTGCCAGGGATGGAGCATTCACAACTTCCTTGGGCAACTGTCGTGGTTTAAACCCAGTCAGGCAACTTGTTCACTCACTCCCAGTGAGTGGTGCCGGGCTGACAACAATCGAGCCCCCCCCCCCCCCCACCGGGGCTCTCCCCTTCCCCACTCCCTGAGGAACGGGGAGGAGGATCTAAAGAGTGCAACTGCCATGGGTTGAGACAAGAACAGTCCAGCAACCAATGTACAACACAAATCACCACCGCTACCACCAACGACAACAATGATAAGGGAAAATAACAAGGGAAGAGAATACGATACCACCGGCCAAGAAACGAGTCCCACCCGGAAGCCCCTGTCCTTCCGGGTAACTCCCAGTTACCCCCCGCCCCGGGCATGATGTGCTGTGGTATGGAATACCTCCTTGGCTAGCCTGGGTCAGGTGTCCTGTCTCTGCTTCCTCCCGGCTTCCCCTCCTCCCTGGCAGAGCATGAGCCTCACAAAGTCCTTGGTCAGGGTAAACATCACTTAGCAACAACCGAAAACATTGGTATCACCAGCACTGTTCCCAGGCTGGAAGTCAAAACACAGCACTGCACCAGCTACCACGAAGGAGAAACACGACTGCTACTGCTGAACCCAGGACAGCAACCTATTCCAGTGCCTCACCACCCTTACAGTAAAGAACTTCTTCCTTATATCCAACCTAAACTTCCCCTGTTTAAGTTTTAACGTGTTACCCCTTGTCCTATCACTACAGTCCCTAATGAAGAGTCCCTCTCCAGCAACCTTATAGGTCCCCTTCAGATACTGTAAGGCTGCTATGAGGTCTCCATGAAGCCTTCTCTTCTCCAGGCTGAACAGCCCCAGCTTTCTCAGCCTGTCTTCATATGGGAGGTGCTCCAGTCCCCTGATCATGCTCATGACCCTTCCCTGAACTTGTTCCAACACTTCCATGTCCTTTTTATGTTGAGGACACCAGAACTGCACACAATACTCCAGGTAAGGTTTCATGAAAGCAGAATAGAGGGGCAGAATCACCTCCTTCGAGCTGCTGGTCACGCTCTTTTTGATGCAGCACACTGAAGCAGGCTCATGCTCATTTTCTCATCGATCAACAGCCCCAAGTCCTTCTCCACAGGGCTGCTCTGGATCTCTTCTCTGCCCTTCTATAGTAAGTCCCTCTATAGTACCCTCCATCTGCTCCAGAATATCTGATTATCCACTATTTCAGAGCCATTGTGGATATTTCTACTAAGTCTTCTACTTAATCACAGCTAAGTGCATCAATGAATACCTGTTTGTCTCTGAGGATGTTTCTCTGCAGATGGGGAAACCTACTGCACCTCATATTGTTATTGATTTTTTGCTGCTCTATCTTCACCTTCAAGTCATCTTGCTGATTTCTTAACATTTCTTTTGGCACTACTTTCTCTGTCACCAACTCAAATCGTCTCCTCAAAACCCCAAAATATGATATGATTATGTTCTCACCTTTGAGAATAGAGCTAAGAATGTAAAGCATTATAAAATTGGAGCTTACAGTGGCCAGTGGTCTTCTTATAGACGATGGAGTGAAAAGAAATATCATGCCTGTCAGAAAACATGATAGCTAGGAAAATGGTTTTCTCATTGTTAGAAAGTTGGTATCATTTCATATTAGAGAAAGATGAATGTGCAAAAGAGGAACAGTCTGTAACAGGATTAATACTCACTTTGAAGCCACCAGTGAATCAATCTACTAATGATAAAGAAAGATAATGCAATAGTGACCTCATCCATAAAAATTCCTCTCCCTGAAGAAAGATGAAATAAAAATTACACTTTTATGAAAACCTTGTAACTCTTGAATTTCAGTCCTTCGAAATAACACACTGTCATGATTAAGGAGGAAAAGAAAATGAGTAGCAATTGATGCCAAGGAATAAGAGTCATCATAAAAATGGTGAGACTCACACAGTATTACTTGGTTTTTCTGCATCTAACCTGTAATATTGAGAAAAGCACAGATGTACTGATATTAAATTTCAGCTAACAAAACCAACTGTATATTTACTAATTCAAGGCAAAAGAATGTCAAATGAAGTACATACTGAGTCCAGCTTTGACCCAGACCACAGAGCACTGGTAAGAGAAAGAATTGTTTTGGTCTAGAGCTAATAAAGCACATCAGGAACACAGACAATACATATGATATAGCCTTTTTGAAAAATAGGTTTTCTAGGAACAGGTAATACATTCTATTTGGCTTCAAAACCGTGTCAGCTATATCACCCAATTTAGTAAGATAACACCTCCTGTTACAAATCTCGATTCTCTTATATCCTAAAATCAGTAGGGCTATTGAAATAGTGCAATTAGAAAATCTGAAAAGTACAACATATAGACAACAAGTCCAGGTTTACAAATCAGAGGAATTTAGAAAAGTTACTTGAAGAAGGGTTGAAGGTGTGATGACAACAGAGACACTGTAAAGAGAACTACATATAGATTAAAATCCTCCTTAAATTAGTTTTAATATTTTAATATCTTCTTTCTCTAATTTTTTGACTGCGGTTCTTCTAAGAAATCCTTGGGATACTTTATTTGCAAGGATCTTTCTCTTGCTTTGATTTTATCTGTAATCAACATTATTATTCCTTTCTTTTCTAAACAAAACTGATAACTTTTCTTGCTGGAACATGCTAGTTGCCTTTAGATTTATGAGATTTAGAGCTGAGATTTTCAAACAGAGATTTTCAGACAAAGCTCTTAGACATGATGTGCTAATTGGGAAATTATCACACAAGTAACAATAACTATGAAATGGATATTACTTAAGCTGAGGCCCATAAATTAGAATTACCCATCTGCATGCAAATTAAGATGCAGTGGAGATGGCATTTACTTAGAAGAGTGGGAGTCCGGAAAGTTTCTTTTCAAGCTCCACAATAAAACCAGACAAGAAGCTGTTGCCATTTAGAAATGAAGAAGTAAGATGACTGGTACGGGAAGCGGAAAATGGATTTGTAAAGTGGTTTCATTTTAATAGAGAAGCTTGGTGAAAG
This sequence comes from Pezoporus flaviventris, assembly GCF_033815535.1. Taxonomy (NCBI): domain Eukaryota; kingdom Metazoa; phylum Chordata; class Aves; order Psittaciformes; family Psittacidae; genus Pezoporus; species Pezoporus flaviventris. The sequence continues at coordinate 36,466,249 of NW_026892555.1, forward strand.
GTAGGGAAAGGAATGGGCACCACTTAGGTCTGTATGTGATGTCAAGTGGAAAGCTCAGGAGAGGGATGCTGGATGCTGGAGTAAGACTGATTTAACAGTAGATGCAATTTAAGTGAAAAGGCTAAGGTGCTGGCAACTGAGGGTTGAGATGGCATCCATTTAAAAGTGGGTTTAATTTAAACAGGAAGTCCAAGGAGGTGGAAGGTGTAGACTAAAAAAAAAATCAATATTAAATTAGATAAGTAGAAACTTGAATCAAATCAGCTAGTTAAAAAAGGCATACTGAGTATTTGGGATTAGGGATGCAATGCGTGTACCTCAGAAATGTTCAGGAACTCTCAATAAACAATATATCCCCTCTAAACAGAGTAAGAATTCAATTTTATTAAGGATATTATTTGTTACAGTAGTAAACTGAAAAATCTTGAATGAAGGTATGATCTGCAGTTTAAGGAAAATTATATGATTATAATTATATTCCTATTTGAAGTTGTCTTTTATGTATATACAGGTGTGTATATATATATATATATATATATAGGATATGGAATATAATATTAATAGAATCATAGAATCACAGAATCATAGACCAGTTTGGGTTAGAAGGGACCTTTAAAGGTTATCCAGTCCAACCCACCCTGCAATGAGCAAGGACATCTTCAACCAGACCAGGCTGCTCAGAGCCTGACCTTGAATGTTTCCAGGGACTGGGAATCTACTGCCTCTTTAGGAAACATGTGATAGTGTTTCACTCACCCTCACTGAACAAAAATTCTTTCTTATAGCTGAATATTCAGAATCAATGGTGAAATGCTTAACATGAATTATACTTACAAACCAGAAATTTATGAGGTAGTAGCAAACTAGCTTTTAAAAACTCCTTTTTAGTTATCAGTCTGGAAATCAGCTCAAAACTGAAAGGAGTCTGTATATACTTACGTTTGAAACAGCATGCGTTTATATACAAATACATATCCATACATAAACATATACATCTACACACATATATACATATATATGTACGTAGTTATCCAAACAGGTAGAAATTGTCCAATAAATGATATAATACTGTTCAGACACCTTTCTCTGTTCAAGAACAGTGCTAGTACTTTCTGCAAACAACATCTTTTGCTTTCCATACAGATTATTTCTGAATGCTTAACCTATTCTCCTGAAGTCCCATTTAAACCATTACTTATATATATGTACATATTTCTACAGTCAGAATCCAAAATCATGGATGGAAGGTAATGATTGCAGCTCTGCACCTTTTGGTATCTCAAAGCTCACACAGTTTGTTGGAATGAAAGAGATCTCTCCTAAACTCTCCCTCAACTTTGTGAAAACAAAAATGAGCAAGTGGATAACTCTGACTTGATCAAAATGATCAAGTATCATTTCGATATATGATGCAGAGCAGAGTAGGCATCATCTGCTGAGCTATGTGCAGTGCCAGGCAGCTGGTTCTGGCTACTCAGGTTTTTACCTACACAGGAACATTTCAAAGCTGTACCACGTATAGATGGCTACTGCACTCACCTACTAACATTCTGGAGAATATCTGATAATAATTCTTTGTGCTAAAGTGATTGAAGTGGCTCTTGCCCACTGAATTTCAGGGAAAAAAATTCTGTCTTGTGCTTTTGGGATGAATTGTGGGAAGACACTGGAGGAACTTATAATTTCAGTGATTTACCCTTTTTCTTAATGAAAAATAAATGAGCTGCTTGCTTGTGTGAAAATGGCATCTTGACTATTGTCTTTATGCTTATTGCCAGGAAAGTTAGTCTGAGTTTAAAGTCATAATTAAACTTGTGCAGGAAGAGGAAATTAGAGACAAACCTGCAGTAAGAAATGAATTTTCTGAAGATAGACTAAAATGTTTTATTCAAGTGGTACAGAAACTCGAGAGGATTTTTTTCAAGTTATTTGATTCACACCTTTAGTAAGCTAAGCTCTATTAATAAAAAAATGTGATTAGTTTACACATGTCATTTAGATGATGCCATTTTCTCACGTTTTGGCTGCGCCATATCTGGATAAACCTTACATGTTGCATTCCACATGGTATTTTCAGGCAGGTAACTTCTTGCTGCTGTGAGAAATATTCCACAGCCAAGACTTCCCTTTTAGTATACTGTACACTATCTATTATTTAAAGACAATCTCTTAGCTTGAACAAAGCATTCTGCAACAGTCCATGGAGATTTCAACTGTAAATGAAGACTATTTTGTACATTTTGCTAGGGGAATGTAAAAGCAGAGGGTGATATGGGTATATATAGATATATATATATATATGAGTTTCTTGTGTCTGATTATTCATCTATGTTTTTTGAGCAGAAAAAAAGAAGGAGGAATCTTGCCTCCACTGTAATTCTTTCACTACTGACTTACTTAGAATCTAGATTATTTTTCTAGTATTTAGTATGTATTTTTAACTGCTTTATTTTGAACCACCTCAGAGCTTTTACCCTTGGTTGTGTGCATTGTATCTGTGCACATGTTTCCATAGGAACTAGAACAAATGCTTTCTTGGGAAATGCATGATGATAACTTAATGTAAAGGAAAACAAAGAACAATTGAAATAGTAAGTAGTGGTAATTTAAATAGTATAACGTCCTTGCTGTATTTCTTCCTTCATTAAATACTTTCGAATTTAGTGCAGGAGTGAGCATGCATTTTCAGTTAATTCACACATTAAGGTTAATGATAAATAGGAGGACACCAATGTAAGACTGTGCAATATTGATAGAATAACAGGTTTATCCTTTATATTTCCAGAGTATGCGTAAGAGTGGAGTCAGGTACATGAAGGATAGTAAGTAGGTGAACCAACAAACTCCAGCTGGACAAACCTCTAAAATCTACAGAATCTGTAACTTGACGTTTGCAACCATCAAATGTTCAGTGGGATTGGCTTGGGCCACAGCTGAAATGAGGGAGCACCCCGGATATTTCTGGTGCTACTGCTGATTGCACTTCAACCCCTCCTTCAGGTCACGGTGCGCATCTGCAAGGTGATGAGAACAGCTGCTAGCAAGGAGCAAATCACTCCGTTACAAGCCACCCTGAAATGCGGGCAGCACCTCAGGGCAAGGAGCAGCAGGAACCACCCATCACCAACCAGATGTCTTACGGTGTTAGCTGGGCTCCATGTTACACACCATGTCTGAGGACAGCTATGTTAGACTTTTCATCTCTGCAGGAGTCCACATTCGTTTATTTTTAGAAAACTATTCAGTTGACTGAGTCTTCACCTGGAGCACTGTGTTCGGCTCTGGGACCCCCACAATAGGAAAGACATGAACCTGTTGGAGTGCATCCAGAAGAGGCCACAAAGATGATCAGAGGGCTGGAGCACTTCCGTGAAGACAGGCTGAGAGTGCTCACATTATTCAGCCTGGAGAAGAGAAGGCTCCAGGGGGACCTCAGAGCAGCCTTCCAATGCCTAAAGGGGGGCTACAAGAAATCTGGAGAGGATTTTTGCCAAGGGCATGTAGTGATAAGGGGGAATGGCTTTAAGCTGAAAGAGGGGAGATTTAGATTAGCCGTTCGGAAGAAATTCTTCACTGTGTGGGTGGTGAGGCCCTGGCACAGGTTGCCCAGGGAAGTTGTGGCTGCCCCATCGCTGGCAGTGTTCAAGGCCAGGCTGGACGGGGCTTTGAGCAGCCTGGTCTAGTGGAAGCTACCCCTGCCCATGGCAGGTGACTTAGAACTAGATGAACTTTAAGGTTCCTTCCAATTCAAACCATTCTATGATTCTATGATCCCATTGTTTAATGAATTAACACTTACAGAACACATTCTTGTTATGGATCCATTGTTCTGTGCCTAGCAGTACATATAGTCTATGCCTTCGAAAATAACTGATTCTGTTGTTTTACAAAAACTGGTATGTCAAAATTCTGGGCTTTTGGGTTGCTTGTCCAGATAAACAGAAAGATGCAAACTGCTTTTCAAGCCTTCCAAAAGTACTGATAGTCATATCCATTTTACAGAAATGCCAGAGCCCGGAAAATGCTGTCAACCTGGCAGCTACAGTGCTGTTTCAGTGCCAGGCAGATAAACTTGCAATTTTAAAAGTCTGTGTCAAGTGTATTCATCCCTTGGTCAGTAAAAACACATTTCATTTCAATATCTCAAGTCATTATGGCCTAGAGGTGAGAGCTGTGAGTGTTAAAGCCTAGGGATGATCTGTGCTGCTGGCTGTGGTGTGGCAAGTTTCATAAGTTCTCATTTTCAGTGAGGTAATTTAGGGTAGTCGTTGTCTGGGGATGTTTGATTCTTGTATTGCCCAACAGAAGTGTAGTGCAGTATCCTCCTTCTCGGTCATCCTTGATATTAATCATTTTATGACAAAAATTATCTTTTCTAGAAAGTAAATACACTCAACCATATGGACAATTGCAATGGATGCAAAGATAGTAGTAGTGGGTTCTCAAAAACTTCTTAGTTAAGCAAACTTGTATATTTACATATGAAAGTAACCACACATGCAAACATATATAGGTCAGTTGCTAATTATTAGTTATTGCTAGTTCTTCATTCATTTTGAAAAAAAATTGCATATTTATAAGATATTTACCATTGCTGGACCGACTACTATTTGTAACTACAAATGCTAAATTAAATGTGAGGAAAAAATTCTTTCTCTCTTGTTTGATTACTGCCAACAGATGCTCAATGGTGTGTATAAATGTAATGACATATGTTAGATAAAGCAATGTAGTAGTTTTCCAGTGGTGGTAATAATGTGTCTTGTGCGACTTAATATTTGTAAAATGATGGCCTATGGAGATTCCTATTCATACCACAGTATGGGGAAACTCTTCCTTTTTAAGAGCAGATTCATCTTCCCCTCTGTTTTGAACATACAGCTGAGTTCTAAATACATCTAGCATAAGGGAGAGAAAAATACATAATTTTTTGTTTATTAATTTTGTCCTGTGGTTTCATTTAGGGAATAAAGCTTTCCCTCATCGTGAACGGAAGCCCTTTCCTTTATTTTTGCTCATGCACAAAAGAGGTTTGAGCTTCCTCGGACTGACCTTTTGGTGTTTCAGTCTTGTTTGTATAATAAATGTTGAAATCACAGTTGAGGTTTTGTGGCAAATATTCCCCTCTGATTTCACTGTTTTTTCTTTATGCAATTTGTATGCAACCCAGCTTGCACTCCACAAATTCACATACAGTACAGAATTATCACTTCTGGCACCTATGACATGTGTCAATGTCATATTTATGAAGTAGTATACAGCAGCAATAGTGCTATAAGCCATTTCTCAAAAAGCTGAGAAACTATTTAGAAATTTAATAATGATTTTAACAATGCATTTTGCCTAGGCTCCAGACCCTGCTTTATTAAAACCATTCAGGAACTCTGACAAGGTGGCAACAAGCTTCTGAGTTCATTTTTAGGAGAAAATGATTCACAAACAGGATAGTGACAGTCTTTAATGATTACAGATTTCACATATTCTGTTCCTTCAAAAGGGCTTATATAGATTGATAGATCTACAAAGAAAGAAATGAAAAAATGAAGAGAAGAGATATAAATAGACTTTTTCATTAGGATGAATGATGGCAGGTATTAACCCCACTACGGCAGTGTGCCTTCTACATGTCTTCTTTTTCATTCCTTTTGACCTGCTATCAGCTTCCTTCTAAGTAAAAGTTAACTACAGGCTGAAATGTAGGTAAGGTGAGCAATAGATAGAAATAAATGTTTCCTCAAGCATTATTACTGTTCAGGAAAGTGTCCATCAGCCAAAATGTCAGGCTCAAAATCCATTTAAGCACTGCACAGAGGCTAAACAGGCAGCTATTATTAATTTTTAAGTCTGCCTGATGGGTTTCAGACCAAGAACTGGGGTTAACTTGGTGCACTGAATATTGCAGAGTACTTTTAATTAGGGAGGCTTTGACTCTCAGATGGCTGAGGATTTATTCTGTGCAAACTAATGCAAAAATATGATAGAATAGCTGCATCTACTTAAGAAAAGAATCTGGTGCATCATATTAAAATGCATAAAGTTGCTCTTTCATTACAGTTTCTTGGACTTTTATCCTAATGTAATCCCTGTCTACTTTTAACCTGTTTTGAAGCACCACTGTACTTCTTTCTTAAAGGTTTCTTCATTATTCTGCAAGTTAGCAATGTGAATTTTTCCAGAATAAGTCCTGTTTTCTTTAGCTAATTACCAAATGAAACCATTTTCCCACTTTGCCTTACACAGACATTTCTTCATTTAAAACATATTTGTGGGATTGCTATGAATGAGTTAACATTTGTCTTCAATGTATGTATCTATAAGCATAGAGGACTCTAAAAAACAAATGGGCATTTTGACATAAATTAGCAGAAATTGAGACACTAAAGGGCTATTTAGTTGCTTTTGGTAGGATTCAGGATCTTAGAAGGGAATAGAAAAAGTAACAAATCAGAGATTATTCTGGTTGCAGAATCTCCTAGCTGTATCTATGTGGCTGCTATGACCAACTTCCAGCGCATCGCTCTTGCCCCTGCCCCAGGTCATCCTTCCCTAACTAAAAAAATCTATTCACACAAGAGTCTAGAAGATTAAATGTAAAGGTACAAGTGAAAATGGGAAACTTGCCCATTCCTAATGAAGGACATTGAGCTAAATTACACCACACTTTCCAAGATTGAGACGATTTCCGCTTGGAACAAAAGTTACTGCTCTGAAAGGCCAGCAGAAATTAAATATGGATGCCTAACTTCTTTGTGGATGGGCACTGGGTTAGGATTACTGTAGCATTCGATGTGTTTTACTGGTTAATAAATGTCAGCTGTTCTCCATTCTCAGTGATTAAATTTCCATTGGTATCATTCCCTTGGACCTGTTGGAGCAAATCCAGAAGAGGCCATGAAGATGATCAGAGGGCTGCAGCACCTGTCCTGTGAAGAAAGGCTGAGAGTATTGGGGTTTTTAATCCTGGAGAAGAAAAAGCTCCGAGGAGACCTTAGGGAACCCTCCAAGTACCTTGAGGGAGCCTACAAGAAATATACAGAGGGACTGCTTCCAAGAGCATGTAGGGACAGGACAAGGGAGAAGGGCTTTAAACTTAAAGAGAGTAGATTTAGACTGGTTGTTTGGAAGAAATTTTTCACTGTGAGGGTGGTAAGACACCGGCACAGGTTGCCCAGAGAAGCTGTGACTGCCCCATTCCTGGCATTGTTCAAGGCCAGGTTGGGTGGGGCTTTGAGCAACCTGGTCTAGTGGAAAGGTGTCCCTGCACATGGCAGGGGGATTGGCAACCCAAGCCATTCTATGATTCTGTGATCATGTGTCCGAAGACTCTCAAAAGACAGAAAGGTAGGCTTGCAGTCAGAGGAAAGTGGATCAGGCGTTGCACATCAAAGACAGACCTTACACCAACTCTTCTAAAGTAAATGCATTTTCTAAGTGGAAAAGGCCCTTAACTTGACAATGACCTTCTTACGAGGCCCTGAATATAAACCACATATGCTCCTTAGCAGATCACTGCGTTTTCCATAAACATGTTGCATTTTTGCTGGGAGCTTTGTCTTTCACACATGCATAAAACACAGATGTGTAAAGTGCGCTATACAGGACTAACCAAAGCCAACACAAGCATATTACGATATGCAAAAAGTAAAGCGTCTGTCTTCCCAGGTACACATATATCTGTGTTTATATGTGGGTATGCATGTACACACACTGTTAGTCTTCGAAAGACACTGTAGTTACAAATAATTTAATAGAGTCTCTGCTCCAGAAGTTTAGTCTGTAACTGTGACTGTCTCATAAGAGAAGTTTCCAGATACGTATGAAGCCCTAGCTACTGCCATGACTCACCACAGTCAGACAGAACAGAACTGTCTCTGGATTTCACTGACCAAAGTCTCTGTTCGTACATCCCAAATTATACAGCTGTCTTGCTACCATGCTATCCTCTGCTGTTATCCTGTGTTACCAGTTCCCAACTGTCAATTCCCAGTTTTCAAGGAAGCATTGGCTTGGCTTTTCCTCCTCCTCAAGACTTACACTTCAAGATGCTTTTCCAAGTATTCACATTTCTCCTTTACAACACCAATCTTTGTCCAGGCTCCTTGCACCTTTTCACAGTACAGTATGTGCACTGTGCTTATGACTCCTTCCCATTTGATCTGAGAATCCCTTCGATATATTTTCTTCTTATTAGAAATCTAAATGTAAGTGTTAAAATAGATTTCACACGAACGTCTGTTGCATTATGATGGAGAACCAAACCTTGTACAGTTTGTAACAACAGAAAAATATTTTGTTTATGGCCCTTCACACTGTTTTCAATCAGAAAGTATGGTTTACCGTCACAGTCATGAATTACTTGAATTATGCTTTCAAGAAGATTTTTGTGATATTATCAAATGCTTTCCTACAAACGGAATTGTTTCTATTATATTCATTTCACCTACTAGTGCCATTCTGTTAAAAAGTGAAACAACGATGTTAAGATTTATGAATAAAAGTTTATGAATAAATATTTGGTTGTTTATTATTAATCCTATAGCCATAAACTGGTATTGGCATTTGTTCTTTTTTTTTTTTCTATTGGTAGATATTTTACTGCTTCTCTCCTCATATATGAGAGGAAGTATCTGACATAATCACATATTGCGGAGACCAGTAACGAGTGGCATCCCTCAGGTATCAGTGTTGGGACCGGTCTTGTTTAACATCTTCGTCGCTGACATGGACAGTAGGATTGAATGCACCCTCAGCAAGTTTGCCGATGACACCAAGCTGTGTGGTTCAGTTGATATCCTGGAGGGAAGGAATGCCATCCAGAGGGACCTTGACACGCTTGTGAGGTGGGCTGATGCCAACCTCATGAAGTTTAACCATGCCAAGTGCAAGGTCCTACACCTGGGTCAGAGCAATCCTAGGCACAGCTACAGGTTGGGCAGAGAAGAGATTCAGAGCAGCCCTGCAGAGAAGGACTTGGGGGTGTTGGTTGATGAGAAAATGAACATGGGCCAGCAGTGTAAGCTTGCAGCCCAGAAAGCCAACCGTATCCTGGGCTGCATCAAAAGGAGTGTGACCAGCAGCTCGAAGGAGGTGATCCTGCCCCTCTACTCTGCTCTTGTGAGACCTCACCTGGAGTATTGTGTGCAGTTCTGGTGTCCTCAACATAAAAAGGACATGGAAATGTTGGAACAAGTCCAGAGGAGGGCCACGAGGATGATCGGGGAACTGGAGCACCTCCCGTACCAAGACAGGCTGAGGAAGTTGGGGCTGTTCAGCCTGGAGAAGGCTGCGTGGAGACCTCATAGCAGCCTTCCAGTATCTGAAGGGGGGCTATAGGGATGCTGGGGAGGGACTCTTCATTAGGGACCGTAGTGACAGGACAAGGGGTAACGGGTTAAAACTTAAACAGGGGAAGTTTAGGTTGGATATAAGGAGGAAATTCTTTCCTGTTAGGGTGGTGAGGCACTGGAATAGGTTGCCCAGGGAGGTTGTGAATGCTCCATCCCTGGCAGTGTTCAAGGAGAGGTTGGACGAGGCCTTGGGTGATATGATTTAGCATAAGGTGTCCCAGCCCACGGCAGGGGGGTTGGAACTAGATGATCTTAAGGTCCTTTCCAACCCGAACTATTCTGTGATTCTATGAGTCTATGATTGTCCCTTTCATATAGATTTTTTTTTGTATTCGTTCCTCATTGCTCGTCCAGCATCTTTCTATCTTCACTACTGCTTTTACCAATTGCTATGGTAGTCATGTGGTTATGGTGAACTTGTTAGGTAATTCTTTCAACCTTTTTTCATACAGCATCCTACCAGTTTTTCCGTATATTTGTATTTTTCCAGTGCCAAGTCAATGACTTCTGGTATATATTTTTTTAAAGGTATGCACACACTCCTTAAACAATATGGGTAGTTATATAACGGCTTTATCAATAAAGGCAGGTTAAGAGTATGGGCTCACCATTTTACATGCATGTTCTAGTTACATTAAGGTTTGGACAGGTCTGTCTATTCATCAGATACCGCACACTGTAAATGGCTTGATCTGTTATCTCTATTAGGTTTATTGCTGATAAAGCTGTCATTTGGAAAAACAGAGTAACTGGCTTCAGGAGTTTAGATTCAAATTTAAATGTACCTACATAAAGTCTTACATGAACATATATATGCAATGTGGATTTTCAGCAGTGTGACTGGCTCATGCAAGTGGTTCGCAGATCTCTAGAAGGAAGTTTAAGAAGTACAATCCTGACAGCTATATAAGGTGAGACTATGTAAACAAGTATGTCTTTGGGCACAATTAGTTGTGCACATGAATGCCAGATTTTGCCAGTTTTCAAACTGTTCTTCACCTTGGTAGTTAATGCAAGACTAAGCCTCATCTCAGAGATGGAGAGGTATGTATCTGTACTTACAGCTGTCTTCCTCCTCCATGAAAATACTGATCACGTAACAGGCATACACAAATCCAATCAGCTGTAAGAAAGAAGAGGAAAAGTAATCATTAGATTACATTGAACACTTATTATGCCTTTAGTTCAATGGTGTATAAATGCAGGTACCACACTAAATTTTAAAAGATTAATTTCCTGTGTTTATGTGTAAATTTCACTGCAAATGGTCACAAACAGATAAATTAAAAAGACTTTCTCTCTTTTGCTCATGTTGCCTTATATTTTAAAATCTTTCCCAGTCCCACTGAGATCAGTATTGATGAACACTACTATTGCATAATACTGATGGAATCCACTTGGACCTTGATGATCAGCTATTGTTTACATTCCTTTGTTTTCCAGTACCTCTGTTCTCACATGACTTCGACCAAATGAACGTGAGTCCCAAGCACCTTGTTTATGTGTTGTGTTGCATAAAGTGTCCCAGTGAAGAACTGGTCAACAAAAGCTTAATTTGATATGTGAAGTGTCATATTTGAGCTCATTAGTGTCAGAAGATACCTTATCAGAAGGGTCCCTCAGTAAATTACATTAACTATGCAAGAAATGAGCAGACTCATTTCCCCAAAGGACAACACGAGTAAAATCACGCCATTATTTCAACTGCATCTTTCACAAAACCATCCTCCTCCACCCAGATCTGTGTCACTTGTGCCACTGAGAGGAAGGGATTAAGATCTTTAGGATCAGGAATAGAAACTGCTCATTTGCTTTCCATATAGACAAAATGTTTTCTTACAGCTACTGCCAAAGAAGAAGAAAATCCCACCGGGCAAGGAAATGATTAAACTGCATTGCCCAGACATGTCCATGCCTGAGAAAATATTGTTTGTGCAGCTGTACACAATTTGTGCTATCTGAAAACCTTGAAAAGCCTGTTCATGAGAGATTTCTAAATTAACCCAGAGATTAGTTTTAAGAAAACTCCCCTTTTTCTGGTCAATTCGAAAAATCTAATTAAAATGGCTCTTCTAAGGGTGTCATGGATCAGCCATTTGAAAAAGAGGTAATTTAATAGTATCTAGACAGGTATAAGCTCCTTCAGAAGCACAAAAATAATTCCAACCTGCTTTCTGGTTGGGCTGCACAAGAAGCTTTACAAGCAGCTCCAAGCACCTCTTGGCAGACAAAAAGCTTGTCCACACAAGGGAATTCAGGGAAGTTAAGATGAATTAACTAAAGCTGTGAAATCAATGCACATAAGATAGAGTACATTAAATCCCTGTGTGGCCTTTCCCATTCAGAAATAAAGTGGCCTTAGTTCACTGCACCTTAATCCTCCTCTAAGGGATTAATCTTCCCCATGGAGATTTAAGCTACAGTATGCTAAAGCTGAATTAGTTGTGAATGAGACCTGTCATAGTGCTGCAGCACAGTCCTGTTGGAGCTTCCTTTATAGGACATTAACCTCAGTGATGTTTCAGGAAAGAGAGTATGACCCAGTGTCCCTGTTGCTCTGAGCAGACTGCAGTATTGGCAGATTTCTTGGGTTTTTTGGGTCCAGTTTACTGGGGCGGTATTGCCATAGCCTCTGTCAGGTGGACACCACTTTGATGTAGCAATGCTCTGAGCCAGCTAGATGCAAACTAGCTGTGCCTGAGCATCCATGGCCCTCTGTATTCAGTGTCATGGTAACTGCAGACAATGGGACCAGAAGCCACAGTGGGGCTGGGGTGCTCAGTGAGAGCCCACGTTTACCTGCTGAAGACTGTGGGTGGGTAAGAGGAGTCCAGCTTCTTGCTATTAATGAAATTGGGATCCTGTGGTTCTCCTGGCCTGCACCTCCAGAATCAGCTCTGCTTACAGATTTCTTGACAGATTAAGCACATTTTTTTCCCTAAACTTCACAGTTTAGAACACCATTCAGGCATTGCAACTGAAGGAATATGATATAAAGGCTTCCAAGGAGGTGGCTGGTCTCTTCTCCCAAGTAACAAGTGATAGGAGAAGAGGAAATAGCCTCAAGCTGCGCCAGGGGACATTTAGATTGGATATTAGGGAAAATATCTTCACTGAAAGGGTAGTTGGGCATTGGAATAGGCTTCCCGGGCAGTGGTGGAATCACCATCCCTGGAAGTGTTCAAAAACAGTGTAGATGCCCTCAGTGACGTGGTTTAGTGGTGGACTTGGCAGTCCTGGGGTAAAGGTTGGGCTTGATGAGCTTAAAGGTCTTTTGCAACCTAGTTGCTCCTATGATCCTATGATAAAGCAATAGTACTTGAGGTGTATTTCTTGTGCAATCTGAACATTACATATAGATTATAAAATCATTGCATTAGTGCCTCACAAACGTCAGAAAACAGGTGACTTTTCATGAGGGAATGTTGCCTGTTTCTTTACAGTATTTCCTGTTCACTATTCACATTGTGCAGTTGGACTGTGTAAGTAACTTGGATATCTTTCTTTTCCCTAAACATGACTGAAATACTTTGAAGAATAAAACTGCTGAGTAAAAAATGAACATGATAAAAATGAACCGTATTGCAGCTTGTGAGTTAAATAATTGTGAAGGAAGATCAAATATTTTGAATTATTTACCATTTTCCAATTTCTTTGTGTATTTCTTTTTTTATTATAATTAGTAGTATTCTGCATTAAATTAAATTTACTTTTATGAATGCAATTCCTTTTTTTGAAGATACGTGTGTACTCCATATCCATGCGTATTATATAAAGCATCAGTTCACAAGGGCTTCCAGCAAATTTTCGCACATGTATAAGATGTTGGACAGGTGGATAAAGCAGAGAAAGAGACTTTCACTCTAATGTGTAACAAAGACAGGGGAAAACACCCTAAATGATCTTTCCTCCAAAAAAAGTATGGGGCATGGCAAGCCTGATTGTTTTAGCAGTCCTAACAGTTTACACCTTGCTCTTTCAGTAGATCTTGTCTTTAGATTGAATCTTTGAAATGCACTTTATCTAGTCTATGACCTTGCAAAATCAGCATCCTCTCTCTGCTTCTCAGTATTTCTTTATATTTCTCAGTATTATTAGATAAATAGTCCTCAGTCAGATAGAAATCACTGCCGTCTGTTATGTTTATGGCATATACTTGCTTAAAATACACCATCTTCCCCAATTTGTTTAGTTATTAATATCAGGGGGAATAAAAATATATATTCACCCTCTCGAATTTCATGGTCTTCTCAGGGTAAAAAGAAAGATCAGGTTCACGCTGGGAGGTATCATAATCCACAATACCCCAAGAATATCTTTCTGTAATTAAATGTCAGAATGCACATTTCTGAAAGAATAAATTAAACAGGAGGGGAAAGAGCCCTTTACCACCAATTGTCAGGCATTGCTTTTCAGAGATGGACAGCAATATTTGGTTTGTAACTAACATACTAGTAATTATAGTTGGGTAACTGATACCTACAGTACAATTAACATGCAGTGATAAATTGGGAATATACCCTTCTACAGATGAGACCCATTTCCAGATTCTTAAATGAGTTACAGCCACCACAGTGTGAATATTCTTAGAAATGAATTAATTAAAATCTTTTATTTTGCTTCATTGATAGACACACTAATAAAATATTTATTCCAACAAATGACTTTTGCTATCTTGATTAACCCAGCTACTGTTTAATTAATAACATTATGCTCATGCGAACCCATCTAGCCATCATGTTAATTGCCAATTTGCAGTGAGCTGACTGATATGTACTGCTCAGTTTCTTGATATTGGAAATGTTGACTCTTGGCCTGGCACCAAGTGATAGACTTAAATGTGCGTTCCCTGATAACTAAAGAAAATGTGATACAAATGAGCTGGAAGATACTTAATTTGCTCATCTTGAGTTTCAGTAATCATTCAAAGGGAATGATAAAGTGGTTGGAACAGGATACCCGAAGCATCAAAGGTCAACAGCACCTGAAAGTATAAATGGCAGCCTCTCTCTTAACGCAGAGAGCAATTTAGATGCCAAGCTCGACTTGTCTTGACAATGTTGAGTTTCAAGGCATGGAAACCTTTAGGGATCCCTGCACTGAACAGGGGAATCCCCATCTTGCCTGCAGAGCACAGCCCAGTAACCTGTCTCAGAAAACACCTGTCAGCGTTATTCTGCAGAAAATCAAGTGAGAAACTGAAGGAAGAGGTTGTTGTCCCCTGCGTTCATCCAGCTACGCAGCTGTTACAGTACATACCTTGCTCTTGAGAGAATAAGCAATACATAAAATACTCAGATATTTCATAGAATCACTGAATGGTTTGGGTTGAAAGGGACCTTTAAAGACCACCTCATCCAAGCCCTGTGCACCTCATCCTGTGCCATGTGCAGGAACATCTTTCACTAGATAAGATTGCTCAAGCCCCATCCAGCCTGACTTTGAACACTTCTAGGATGGAGCATCCACAAGTGTCCTGGGTAACCTGTTCCAGTGCACAATCTCAAATCTACCCTTTCAGTTTAAAACCATTGCCCCTTGTCTTCTCACTACAGACCAGGGTAAAATGTCTCTCTCTGTCTTCTTTATACATATATATAAAAATATACATGTATTTATATAAAGCTCCCTTTATATATTGAAAGGCCACAATAAATTCTCCCTGCAGCTAAATAACCCCAGTTCTCTCAGCCTTCAGATCATTGTCATGGCTCTCCTCCAGACCTGCTCAAGCAGATCAGTACCTTTCTTGTGCTGGGGACTGCACAGCTGGATGCAGTACTCTAGGTGGAGTCTCACAAGAGTGGAGTACAGGAGGAAAATCTCCTCAGCTTGCTGGCCACACTTCTGATGCAGCCCAGGATATTGGCTTTCCGACTTTTGCTGGCTCATGTACGGTTTTTCATCCACCAGGATCCCCAGGTCATTCTCCACAGCACTGCTCTGAATACCTTCATCCACCAGCCTGTACTAATATTAAGGATTGCCCTGAGTCATGTGAAAGATCTTGCACTTGGCCTTATTGAACTTAATGAGGTTCACACGGGCTCATTCCTTGAGCCTGCCAAGGTTCTTTTGGGTGACATCTCTTCCCTTTAGCATATCAACTACACTACTCAGTTTGGTGTCATCAGCAAACTTGCTGAGGGTGCACTCAGTCCTGCTATGTCATTAAGTAAGTTATGAAAAACCACTGGTTCCAGTATGGATCACTGAGGGACACCACTTGTTACTAGTTTCTGTTTGGACATAACTCTTTGGACACAGCCCTCCAGTATTTTCAGAACCACCAGTGTTTTCATACCAAACCCATTATTTCTTCAATAACTAGCTGGTAAGTGTTGCTCTCATTCTCCAAATCATAACAATGAGCAGGCTTAGGGTAGTGGGGAACAACCGTCACCTAGGCTAAACTGGCAGAAGTGTCAATGTGGAGTGCGCAAAGGGGTTTCTTATTAGTGAAACATGGGTACATTTATATGATGCTATTATCAAGGCTTTTGATGCATAACTTATTCTCTGCTGATAGCCTTAGGTAGAAATGAAGTAGTACTCTGTTATTTTTCTCCGGTGCAGGCAGTATAGTCTCTGGACGACCTAAATGCTTTATTCTAACTAAAATCTCTAGGCTTAAGCTATGGACATCTGCATGAAATATAAATGCCTAGTTTAATATAAGTTAAATTAGGTTATATAATTGTCCATCATTAAACTGTAAGAAACTGTGAAAACATGTAAGAAATTAAAAAACTAATCAGCTGAGCACATATATACTGTCACATATAATTGTTTTAATAAATTAATATTGCTAGAATATATCCTATTAAAAATAAGACCAAAATGAGTGTAAAATATATATTTACTTGCAATTTAATGTTATCAGTCAATGTGGATTAACCTTTCTTTAAGAAAACAAGGACAAATGCAAAATAAAATTAGAAGTGATTATTTAAATCAAGGGTATTTTCTGAAGACTAAAATATTTTTGATTAAAATTGATGAATCAGATAACTGATTCAAATCTTTCTGCTTGACTTTTTCATCATCAGCTGTGGCCTTTATATATACTCTCACAGTATGTAATTACTTTCAGTTCTACTGGTTCAGAGACCTGAGTGTATACCGGATATTTAAGATTACATGAAGCAGTGCCCTAGGCTATCAGGTTCATCTTCAAGATTAGGCGTACAATAGGACACTTAACACTGTTAAGCTACTAGGAAGTGTTTTGTAGAGATCTCATTACAAAAACATAGGACCATCCAAATAAACTAAATAGATGTTCAGCAGTCGGGGCTCCCAGAGGATGTATGTGACGCTACCAGGTAAACTAGATTTGGAAGATTCCTCCAGTCAAAAAGATAACACAGCTGTGCTTCACGTCTTTCCTTGTGCATACCCAGTCCACCCAGATTGTCATTTCAATGAATATAGCTTTTTTCTTGACTTTTATTTTGCTCATGACAGCTAAAGAACATTATTTCCCAAGTATCTCTGTAGTACTTCAGAAGTAGAACTTGGCAAACACCCTAACAAAAGGGTGAAACACGTGTAGTTCATCTTCTAAGCAACCTACTTGCCTCTAACAGTCTTAATACTCTGCAAAGAAGACTGTAAAGCCCTTTGCTTCCATTAAAGACTAGAAGAAATTTAAATCAGAATGGGATATATGTAAGAGAAATAGGATCTGTGAGTATATATGAACCAGCAAGAAGACAGAAATACAGCTAAAATTATCAAGCACAGAGAAAGTATAACTCCACGTATTACAAGACAATGACAAAAGAAACAGGATCAAGAGTAACAGTAGTATACAGTTGTAGCATAATACCACCCATTCACTATAACTGCATGATTATATACTATATACTATTGTATCTAATTATCCAATTATGTCACTGTATGGAATTATGCACTATAACTGCTTGATTATATACACTTTATTAGAAATATATTGTAAAATTATATAATCATAGACAATTTAAAAATTGAATTAGAGTCTCAAAGGTTCTTGTTTTCTAGAACTATATGATAAAATGCACAACATTTTACAGTGGTAGCAGTAGGGCCCTCAATCTTAAGATACTTAGAAATCTAAAAACAATAAAAGCAGACAAACAACTGGAAAAAATGTCTGGAAAACATAGCAGGATATGGTAGCAGCAACGTCTGAAGTACACTGCGTGGTCTAAAGACTTTTTGTCTGTTTTTCCTTTATCTTCCAAAAATCTGTTGTATTTGACTTGAATAAAATTCAGCCTTTAAGGGCTCTGTCTACCAATTATTTCATCAACACTACCTACAGCCAGTCTGATCCAGCTGTGCCATTTACAGATGTAGTGGAGAGGTAACAGAGACCGTGATTCTGATAGGCCTTAAAATGTGTTAAGCACTGCAAAAGCGGGTGACAGGAGCTTACAGGTACTTTTGCTTTATGTTGGTTGTGGAGAAACAAATGAGCAGAGATATTAAAATAAATGTCTATCTGTAAAATCCATAGAGGTTGCTATTGGCTAATACTTCAGGAGATGATAATTCCTCTTGAATGCCATCTATGTAGCACTGGGAGGGGAGAAAAGCATGCTGGAAAAGACTATACCTGTTAGCTACCTATGCTTTTTCAAGTCCTACCCTGTATCTGCTGTTCTCAAATCCTGGATTCCCTGGTGTCCCTTCATCTTTAAATTAAAAATTGTATTTGACAATCCTATTTTCCCAGGCCAAGATCAAAACAATTGTTGCCTGCACTCAGTTTGGGATTTTGTCTCTCCAGCAGCATAAACATATATTACCCCTATCGCCCAGTTGCCCAAAAAGACTTTACCAGTTAAGTGGGAGACTGGCGTTATGTTGCCAAGGTGTGTCCCAGCTTTGTTAGGATTGAGAAAAACAAGTAAGAACATCATGTATACTCACTCCCCCTCTCCAGAAAAAAAAATGGATAAGCAAGCAAGACTTTCTCTAGATCTAGTTTTCCTCCAGTGTGTAAAGAAAATAAAAGTTGTCTTACAAATGGGCTCAAAGTTCTCCTATTTACCTTAATGACTAATTCACTTCTGAGCTGAATAATAGGCAGCGAGAAAATCCTTTACATCTAATTTCACAGTAAGCAGACAGAAGGATTGCCTGCTTTCATTTCTGTAAACTTGACATTGTGCTATTTAGTGTCACATTTTCTAAGCAGCTACTTTTATTTGCTTTTACTTGTCAGTGTTAAGGACAATTTCAGAGCTACCTGCAGATGACACAACATTTCACATCTTTGGGTACAGCAAAGAAATTCAGGTTGATGGTGTCTTGTAACGTAAAGTTTTTCTTCAAGGTGTACATCAGGTAATGACTTCACCTCCACTAAGTTGTATGTACCACTTAGGAAGCTGGCAATGAAATCAGAAGAAAGAATGAAAGAAATGTCTGCCAGTGACTAGAGGCAATGCAAATCTCTTTGGCATGTGACAAGGTACTTGGAAAGTTTTCTGAATCCCAGTGAAAATGATTTTGTATGCAGGAGGTACCAAATTAAATTACTTTCAGAACAGCAGAATATAGCAAATCTTGGCCATTTTTTAGGCCAGTACTCCTTTTAATTCTTCCACTGCTTAGAATGCAATTATAAAAATGTCCTTTGACAAAGGATAATGTTTCTCTTGTTATTAGATCAGAAGGCACATAATGAGAGTATTATTTCCATTTACTTATGGCAATAGACATAGAAAATGCATTTTAATTCCAACAATGCATTTAAATCTGTGAGAATTACTTATTTTCTACAAAACTATTTCTTTCCCTCCATGCACATTGTAAACAGCAAATGCATGAAATTATTATGTCATCAGGACACGGAAATACAAATAACAGTTTCAAGATTTCAGTGGGGTGACAGTGAGTGTAAGAATAGAATTACTAGTCTGATCTCCACTATTCTCTAACCTCCCATATAGATGTTTCCTAAATACCTAGATAATAATAGCTAAGACTGAACAAATTATTATTCTAGCTTCTGTTAATCCCTAAACATGGTTTGAAAATTGTATCAAAAAAAAAAAAAAGCAAAGCTTTCACTAATAACAATTATCTCAGAGAATACCTCAGGGAAAAAACAGAACAACAAAAAGCAACCCACAGATAAAACTTAAGCCATCATGCTAACTCACGTTAGGAAATGTGCTATGATCTAATAAACTGCAAAGTAAGATTTAGTCTCTACCCATACCAGGATGCGCATATTAGCCCCACTAGTGGAACCCTCGGAGAGGATTTTCAGGAGTGGTAGACAAAGAAATCCAACTCAGAAATAAGCTCCAAAGCCTGAAAGACACGCACCAGCTTAGACCTGGCAATGATTAAATCACAGGGAAAAAAAAAGTCTTGAATAATAACCAAGAAACAGTTAAAATTCACAAGGGTGGAAAAATTCATGTAATGCAGCATGGATGAGCACAGATAGTCTGAAAACTTTTCTTATAATCAAGTCTGCAGAGGGAGCTGGAAAAGCAGCATACAATATGTCTCTCTGTGGATCTCAATTCCTAATTATTTTTGGACATTCGATAGCTGAATTTTCTTTTTCTACTAATACTTTTTTTCATACAGACAAGAGCAATCAGGCAAAAAATAATAAATTTGATTTTTTTCTTGGATGGGCAAATATACACTGGAAATTCTTATAATCTTATCTTCCTTAGAGGACCACAGATGATGTCTCTCTATTCTTGGCAAAGAAAGTGTGTCTTTACCTATAAGAAGGTATGAAAAGACATGACAAGTTAAGAACAGGTGAACAGACAATTCATTTTCAAAATGATAGTTGAAACAAATCACTTTCATTTTCAAAAATGATAGTTGAAACAAATCACATCTATGTTCACCAGGCTTTGATACTGTTTTGCCTTTTTGTG
The DNA here is from genome assembly GCF_033815535.1 of Pezoporus flaviventris. Taxonomy (NCBI): domain Eukaryota; kingdom Metazoa; phylum Chordata; class Aves; order Psittaciformes; family Psittacidae; genus Pezoporus; species Pezoporus flaviventris. The sequence goes on from NW_026892555.1 coordinate 36,486,494, forward strand.
AGTGTTTGTTGAAATACTACAGTAGTGTACCACAAGTAGAAGAGGTGAAGACAAGAATTCTTGCTTATCACTTTATTTTTCCTAATCAATTTCCATGTAATTGGATACTTAGCAGATGATCTACCACATGTGTGCTTTCACTTGTATATGAATTTGTTGTATTCAAACCACATAGCAAATGACTTGATTTTGAGCCACAGTTGAGTTGGTTTTGCTCTTTGGAAGAAACAATGCTATAATCATAAATGTGGCTGGATTTTTGTGTTTGGCATGTAACATAGCAGCCTCTTCACAGAACTGTAACGTCTAAAACTGTGCAGCACAAAGAACCCTACAATAGCAATGCAGATCATTTTGAAAAACCTTTGTTTAAGAGTTGGATTTCTATTATGGATATCCTTCACACTGTAGTTCTTCCTACTGTGGATAATATCATTTAATTCCTTCAATCTGCTACCTGAATGCACAGATGGAGGTACATAAACACACATACACACCCACACACACATCCTTATAATGCTTTGTGGAGTGGTCTGTGGTGATATGTGAGAAACAAGACTACCATAAAAGCAGCAATGTTATCAGTTTGCTCGGAATTCCTAGTTAAACTGTGTGCTAAAAGGCTTTTGTGCTGGATTCCCACTGGGCAGAAAAGCTATCAAGAATTGCAGTGAAGCTTTGCTTTCTATCAGTGCCTAATGAATTTCAGAAGCTGCCTCCCCAGTCATATCTGACCCAGTGTGATCTCATAACACATCTGCCTAGCACAGTTTATGTGCTTGCAATATATGGTCCCAGTATGTATATTGCAGCTTTGCGTCCTATTAACTCCAGTTTCTTACCAACGCTTTTTACTTGTCTCTGCATCCCACTGCTCCCTTTACCCTCATCTGGGTCTAATTCTGCAGCCTGAAGCCCAGGGTGCACCCAAAATCATTATTTCTTTTCCAAGGAGCCTAAACTCAGGCTGCAATCAGGCAGCACGCAAATACACAAGCTACGCTGGAGACATTCTAGAAAGGATACGGTCTCCCACTGTCAGTGCAATACCAGTATAAGTATCCCTCTCTGGCTGGGGAGTATGCCCCCACATGCTGGGTGTATGGGTGGCAGCAAATGCATATATGGACCCAGAGCCAACTTTCAGAACGTTTTACAAATGGGAGGCAGATTTGGCTCTAACTCCTACCTTGAGGCTACTGCTGCAAAGAAATGCAAATGTAGCAAGAGAGAGCACCTGAAAAAATCAATGGCAAAAGGATCCAATTCTGATTTGAATTTGCTGCACTGATTATACAATCATAGAATCATAGAATAGTTAGGGTTGGAAAGAACCTTGGAAAGGATCATCAAGTTCCAACCCCCCTGCCATGGGCAGGGACACCTCACACTAAACAATGTCAAGCAAGTCTCCATCCAACCTGCCTTGAACACTGCCAGGGATGGAGCATTCGCAGCTTCCTTGGGCAACCCATTCCAGTGCCTCACCACCCTTACAGTAAAGAATTTCCTCCTTATATCCAATCTAAACTTCCCTTCTTTAAATTTTAACCCGTTACCCCTTGTCCTATCACTACAGTCCCTAATGAAAAGTCCCTCCTCAGCATCCCTATAGGCCCCCTTCAGATACTGGAAGGCTGCTATGAGGTCTCCACTCAGCCTTCTCTTCTCCAGGCTGAACAGCCCTGACTTTCTCAGCCTGTCTTGGTACGGGAGGTGCTCCAGTCCCCTGATCATCCTCGTGGCCCTCCTCTGGACTTGTTCCAACAGTTCCATGTCCTTTTTATGTTGAGGACACCAGAACTGCACACAATACTCCAAGTGAGGTCTCACAAGAGCAGAGTAAAGGGGCAGGATCACCTCCTTCGACCTGCTGGTCATGCTCCTTTAGATGCAGCCTAGGATATGGTTGGCTTTCTGTGCTGCGAGCGCACACTGAAGCCAGCTCATGTTCATTTTCTCGTCAACCAGCACCCCCAAGTCCTTCTCCACAGGGCTGCTCTGAATCTCTTCTCTGCCCAACCTGTAGCTGTGCCTGGGATTGCTCTGACCCAGGTGTAGGACCTTGCACTTGCCATGATTAAACTTCATGTGGTTGGCACCAGCCCACCTCACAAGCGTGTCAAGGTCTCTCTGGATGTCATTCCTTCCCTCCAGCGTATCAACTGAACCACACAGCTTGGTGTCATCGGCAAACTTGCTGAGGGTGCACTCAATCCCACTGTCCATGTCAGCAACTAAGATGTTAAACAAGACCGGTCCCAACACCGATCCCTGAGGGACACCACTCGTTACTGGTTTCCTGCCAGACATTGAGCCATTGACCACAACTCTTTGCGTGCGGCCATCCAGCCAGTTCTTTATCCACCAAGTGGTCCATCCATCAAATTGATGTCTCTCCAATTTAGAGACAAGGATTTTGTGTGGGACAGTGTTGAACGCTTTACACAAGTCCAGGTAGATGACATCAACTGCTCTACCCCTGTCCATCAGTTCTGTAGCCCCATCATAGAAGGCCACCAAATTGGTCAGACAGGATTTCCCCTTAGTGAAGCCATGCTGGCTGTCACCAAGCACCTTGTTGTTTTTCATGTGCCTTAGCATGCCTTCCAGGAGAATCTGCTCCAAGATTTTGCCAGGCACAGAGGTGAGACTGACTGGTCTGTAGTTCCCTGGGTCATCCATTTTCCCCTTCTTGAAAATGGGGGTTATATTTCCCTTTTTCCAGTCATTGGGAACTTCACCTGACTGCCATGATTTTTCAAATATGATGGTCAGTGGCTTAGCAACTTCATTTGCCAGCTCCTTCAGGACCTGTGGATGGATCTCATCAGGTCCCATAGACTTGTGCATGTACAGGTTCTTAAGATGGTCTCGAACCAGTTCCTCGCCTACAGTGGGCCCAAGGTCTTCATTCTCACAGTCCCTGCATCTGCCTTCCAAGACTTGGGTGGTGCGGTCAGAGCCTTTGCCAGTAAAGACTGAGGCAAAGAAGTCATTAAGAACCTCAGCCTTCTCCAAATCCTGTGTAGCCAGTTCTCCTGAGAGCTTCTGGAGAGAGCCCTAATCTGTCTTTTTTTTTTGCAATGTACCTATAGAATCCCTTCCTGTTATTTTTTCACATCCCCAGCCAAGTTTAATTCTAACTGGGCCTTAGCTTTCCTAACCTGGTCCCTAGCTTCCCTGACAACATCCCTGTACTCTTCCCAGGCCACCTGTCCTTGCTTCCACCATCTTGATCAGAGGCAGTTATTAACTTGAAGCATGTCTTTGGAGTCCTTGACTAGAGGCTCCCCTAGACTGAGTTTTTGGCTCCAGCGTATAGAGCTTCCTTCCAGAAAATAAGCTCAGGTTTAAGGAAATTTAGGACATACTTGATGGTGTTTATTTGTGTCTTGTTCTGATATGAAGACAGATTTAGAATTATACAGTTTGAAGGAGGGGAAGTCAGGTAAATGAAGTGCCAGCCCACTTCTCCTCCTCCTTCTCCTTGCATACAGAGCTGGGACAGATCATTGCTTAGAAATATTCCTCTTGTACATCAGAGACACCAGGAGCTCAGAAGTATGTCCTTTGTCCCTGGAAGATATCTTAATATACATGGGGGAGTCTGAAGGCATCACCAAACCAGGTAGCTTTGGACATCTGGGGTACATTTATAGGGGTTTTCTGCTACTGTTGCACCAGCTGTTTGTTTGAACCCTCTTCCTTTGTTTCCTTGCAGGTACAAATAAGTTTAAGCCTACTAAACCATGTGGTGTTGCTGAATAAATATGTGGGAGGTTAAACTTCATGGCATTCTTTCCCCTGCTGCTATAATTCCCTTATATTGTGAGCAGGAGTAGAGCTAACTCATTTAAAGGAAACTCAGGTAGTCTATTTTATTGACAACTCTCACAGCTCTTTGAAATGTTAACTTTTACAAAAGAGAATTTTCATCAAAAAGAAAATCAAGGAGAGACAGTCTGGCTCCTGTAATAAGCAAATCAGCACAACTGTAATTCTTCAGTATGAGGACACGAGGACAAATGTGACAGAAAGCTGAAAAATGGAAGATGACAGAAGGAGAATGCCGTGTCCCATGTTAAAGCTTTTTGGGGGATAGGTGATCCAACTGATTTGTTGGCAGGTCTCTAACCACAGCTTCTCCAAAATTAGAATAGATTAGTAATAAAATAGAACAGAACAGAATATTTCAGTTGGAAAAGACCTACAGCGATCACCTAGTCCAACTGCCTGACCAATTCAGGGCTGACTAAGTTAAAGCATGTTGCTAAGGGCATTTCCAAACGCCTTTTAAACACTTGACAGGCTTGGGGCATTGACTGCCTCTCTAGAAAGCCTGTCCCAGAGTTTGATCACCCTTTCAAAGAAATGCTTCCTAATGTTCAGCCTAACCTCCCCTGGCTCAGCTTTGAAGCATTTACATGCATCCTATCACTGGATCCCAGGGACAAGAGACCTGCACTTCCCTCTCCACTCCACCTCCTCAGGAAGCTGTGGGGAGCACTGAGGTTACCCCCTCAGGCTCCTTTTTTGCAAACTAGACAAGCCCAGAATCCTTGGCTGCTCCTCACAGACATGCCTTCCAGACCTTTCACTGCTTCTGTGCTCTCCTCTGGACACATTCAGGGACGTTCATGTCTTGCTTAATCCATGGGGCCCAGAACTGCACACAGCACCCAAAATGTGGCTGCTCCAATGCTGACTACAGCAGAATGATCACCCCTTTCAACAACACTGTGCAAATTGCTTGCATCCTGCATCCTCAGTGCTACACACAATTCTTTGTCCTCATCTCAGAAGCAGATAAATCAGAACACGTACAGAGAAAGGAGTCAAAGATAGTCAAAGATAATCAAAGATATGGGTGGCTTTAGAATAAGGAAAGATTAAATAAATTCACCCTTGGAAAGGAGAAAATTGATGCCAGAATTATAGAAAAAATAAAATAATGAATGGCTTGGAAAAGATGAATACAAAATAATTAATCCTACTTTTCATTATATAAGAACAATGGAAAATCAAACTGAATCATCAGATCACAGACTAAGAGGTTGGCTTTCATCACAGACTGAAGGAAGGACATTTTCCACACAAATCAGACTTAAGCTGTGGCACTCAATGACCAAAGCACGCTGAAGACATGAGACCTAGCAGTCAAAAAGCTGATTAGGCACATGCAGGAAAAAAGTGTTCTTTGAAGGCTATGAAAAACAAGATTTCAGCTACCACAGATTTCTTCCAGGAACTCCCAGACAATACGGCCAGGAAATGTTAAGCACTCATGTTTGCTGCATTAAACATGTCAATTTACTACTATTTATGTCTGCTAAATTCATCTGTAAATCACATAGCTGTAAAATTAGAAGTAACACACAATAGGAAATTAAAATACTAGCTCTAGGCTTAATGTATGCATTATTTGTTGAATTGAAATGCATTAATTGAAATTAGGTTTCATTCAGGACTTGGAATAGGTATGAAATGATTCAGTTAGGTACGCTACCTGTTTCAAATGAAAGGGAAGACATGTTAAATGCTTCCACATAAAATATTAGGAATAGATATGAGATGCTCAGCTATCATGTCAGATTTCTAGGATTTCTCTCTGTAGTTCATAATCCAAGATTTCCTTGCAACTTTATTCATTCTGAGAAATAGGGGCTACGATCAGAGCTGGACCAGGAAAACTTTTATTGTTTAATTATGAGTAAAGTGGCTATAGTAAAATGTCAAAATACTCTGTGGATTTGGTCCAGAAGTCTTTAGAAAGCCACATTAGTCAATCAATTTTTTCTTTTACTTAAGAACTGAAACAACTGCATGGAAAAAAGCCATCTTAAATGAAAAGAAGGATGTTTAGCTGACTGTGGCACTCATATTCACAATCTTATCTCAAAAACTGATGTTGGTCTTCCAAGTACCAAGCATACTTATGAGCATTTTGTATTTTTCAGATTTTTGGAAAATTAGTTTATCCATGGTCCACTTTGCAGATATGTTGAAATGAAAAAACATACACAGAAGCAACCTCCTTCTGGGACCAGTGGACCAAAACTCTGTCCACTTTTAGGCTGTTAGGGAGACAACTGAACTGTATTCATAATCCAGAATATCAACTAGTTGGTCCTGAAAACTGGCCTGAGAAATCCATCCCCAAGTGAAGGATACTTAGAAGAAACCTGTTCTTTTGTTATATATATAATTTTCTTACAGACTTGCCTACAAAATTCAATGTCTCTTTCTCCATTTAGGTTCTTCAGATAAAAAAGTGACCTAATGATTTCGTTAAGGGAGTTCGGTAGGTTTATTAAAACCTAAAGATCTCATATTCAGCATGTAAGATCCTACCACCTGTTTACAGAGATTCACAACTGCGTGACTCAGTCTTCACTAGAACTCATTCTTCCGTAATTTTTCTTTGTATTTTCTTAGGGAAATGGCTCCTTCTTTACATTTGTACATGGCATGGCAAAATGTGTATGCTTACAAAATGACACTTCCAAAAACTCTCAGCATTTAGCAAAAAATATTTTTAATCTCTAAATTACATGTACATTAAATATTTTTAAATAATTATCAACTAAAAACTTGTATTGTGCTGAACTTAACCTCTATTTAAAGCTACAGAAAAGATTCTATGTTACTATATGAAAAGAGGAACAGAGCAATAAAAGGGGATGAGGTTTAAGAGAGAAATGGTAAAACAGCTTCATGGTGATGGGGCCAAGGGACATCTCTGTTCTCTGAAATACTACCAACCGTAAGTCATATCCAAACTGTGACCTATAGCTCCTTATGTCTTTTGCATACATAATGCTAAAATTATACTGATCACTGATAGGGCCTTAAGCCGGAAGGAAAATGGATTCTGAAGAAATAACAAATAATTATTTTCAGTAGCATTCTGGTTGCATATTAGCTGGATGATGTGAGAAACTGAATTCACTGGTTCATTGACTCAATCTTAATTGTAGACTTGATTTGATCATATATTCAGTCCTTTCCATTAGCTGAATTGAAGTAAATTATCTTAATAAAGTGCTTGCTTAGTCGCCTATTTGTTTGCTAAATATTTTAATAAAATCTATAAGCTTATAGAATAAGTTGTCCTCTCAGACTACAACATGGATCACGAACAAAAAGCAATTAAAGACAGTATTTACAAGGCACTTGACTCTGCGTCCAAACTGACACAGATATTTCAGAATTGATAAACAGAATTAAAGAAATCAGTATAACACAATTCCCCAAATTAATCTAAACAAAGGAATAATGTTTAGGTAGTTCTTTTATGATAAAAAAATAGTGTGTGTGTCTTTAGTGGTAAAAAATTAAAATACAGTTATCCAACAAGTTTATTTAGAAATTTTTAATGTATTAATTTAAGGTAAGAAGAAACTTCTTAAAATAGCTTTTGATAGATTATAAAATATTCCATAATGAAATGCTAAAATTTCAGTAATCTGTTTTATAATTGGAAATATTGTAAAGTCATCAGGGAGCATACAATTAATATTTTACATGGAAAATAAGCACAAAGTGTCAGCTTGTGATATTCTTATATATCTTTAAAAAAATTGTTAAATTTAACAATTTCAGGAACCCAGTTCAAGCCTAGTAACTGATAATATTTTGTGAAAACTTCTAATATTCTTAGATAAATATTGTTTTAAGAACATACTAATTTTGTCTTCAATATGATTTCCTTAAAAATTCAAATCACCATGAAGAAAAAAAATATTAGAATTCCTTTTATTCCTTTAGAATTCCTTTAGAGGTAAGAACTGACATTAAGAAAACCTTAAAATCTTACGATGCTACTCACTTTCATGCAAAAAGTCCTGTGAAAGAGATTAGAGTTCCCTTTTTATGTAACAATGAACAAAACTGATAACATTTGTAAGAAGTAACAGTGAATGTGAAGACAGCTTGCACTACAGAAACCATGAGCTACTAGAGATAACAATTCTAGGAGGAGAACAATGGAATGAGGATGGCAAACACTCAGGACCCAGTCTGCAGTGACCCAAGATGGAAGGTAGCTTCTAGAAGCAAACAGGTCTATATCAGCAAGAGAATTTCAAGAAAGCGATCAGACTGGAAGAACACACACTGCATAAATACCAACTTTTACAAGCATAGAAAGTGATGGATTTGGCTCTATAATGCTCTCTGGGATGACCTGCACACAGGTTAGCAGAGACAAATATAAAATAAAACCAGAAACGTATAGGAACGAATGCAGAGAGGTTAAGACACAAGATGCAACTAAAAAAAATAAAAAATAAATAAAGCATTATAAAAAACATTCAGTAACCTATTACTAACAAAAAGAAAAGTCCAAGCAATAACCTGTCACAATCCTCAGCGATATGACCCTGAGGCTGTAGGTGCATGTGGCAGCAGTAAATATTTTCCAGCATGAGCAGATCACCCATCAGATGAGCAGTCCACTGCAGCTATGAATATAATGAATACAATATGCATCTCCTTCAGCACACTGGAGGCATGGGTTTGAGCAGCTAGATATAAGGTTTGCCTATGTTAAAGGACACTGCCTTCAAGAGAATGAATGCAGAACCATGGCCTTGAGATAGTTAAAAATTCCAATTCTTTTCTTGGTGAAGGCATAACACTGACACTAATGAAGGACTCAGGTAAGAATAAGGAAGAATATGTTAATATATGATCATTTGTATAAATTAGAAATCTAAAGAAATTCAGATGTACTAGCCCTGGGAAATTCACCTCAAAGCATGTAGAAGTCTCATTAAAGCAATCTCAAACATGTTAGAACATACTTGTGAGAATCTGATTTAAAGCAGGAGATGTTGAAGATCAGAAGGTCAAATATTGTACTTGTCTCTTTACACAAAGACAGGATGAGAGAAGGGAAAGAGGACACACAGAATTATATCCCTAACTTCATTTACTATAAACATATTGAAACAAGGGATCAAATTATCAATGGGTAAATAAACAGACTAGTAAGAAAGCAAGGTGATAATTAATAGCCAATATACATTTATCGGAAACTGAACCATGTTAGGTCAAGTCTGCTCCTTTTTATGAGAGAATTGGCTTTGTGGTTAGGGAAGGAGCAACATGTGTGATATATCTTGATTTTAGTAAACGTTTTGACACTGTTTGACATTCTTAAAAGCAAACTATGAAAATATTACTTAGACCAAAGTACTATTATATAGATTGAATAACTGCCTTGAAAATTGCACTCAGAAATAGGCACTCATTGTTCTCCATCAAATTAAGATATGGTCGCTGATGGGGCTCTGTAGAATTCCACCTGGGTGCAGTACTATCCAGTAGTTTCATAAGTTGCTTGGTTATCTGAAGAGATATTATGCCTTTTACACTTCCAGATGGAAGCAAACTGGCAGCATCTGCAAGCTGGAGGACAAGATTAGAATTAAAATAATCTTGATAAACTGACAAAGGGTCTGGAAAAAAAAAGAAGGGATGTGATTCAGTAAGGCCAAGTGCAAATTGCTATACTTAGGTAGGAATAATGAAGTACTTGAAGACAGAATAGGGTGAACAACAGGCTACATAGCAGTTCCACAGAATAATGAAACACCCCCAGATTATAACTTGATAATATCAAAATGTTAGGAAAAAAAAATCAGACAGCATACTGGGATGCAAAACTGATTTTCAAGGTGAATCAGAAGTGCCCTAGAACACAGCACCAGTAAGGTTGACAGATTGTGTATATTTTGGAGCTTTCCCTTCAGCAAAGATGAGAAACAATAACAGGATATCCAGATAAGAATTATAAGGATGATCAAACCTCTAGAAAACATGACCTCTGGGAAAAGCTTATGATACTAAATTACACACTTAAAAAATCTGAATCTGGGAGACTGCATTTGCAGTGTATTGTTAGCTCACATTGCTCATAGAAAGATAAGCACAAAGGGCTTCTTCAGAATGCTGCCATCTAAACCACTTACCAAACGATTTTATTCTAGAAATAATCAGTCACTGGCAGAGGATAAAAATCTTAACAGAGCTTTTCAAATTCAATTACAACATGAAACAACTACTAATATCAAAAGACTCAAGGATTTTCTCAGTATTTTAAAGCAGCATGACAGATTATTTTGAGTGTGTCAATAATGATTCATATTTCTTGTTGAGGCCCACTGCAAGGGAAAATCCTAAGACAGTTGAACTGTATTTTTCTGGGCCAATATATGAAAACCATCATTAAAGTTGCTATGAATCTAGACAGGGGATAACTTTGTCTGACAGGTGTAACATGAGTGGATGAGATGCAAAGCAGAATCTGATCACTTCAGGTTTTGTCCTGGTTACTACGTGGGCAAGATTCAATTATTACGAAAGAAATATGGCACATGGGATATCTGTCCAAATCTGAAAAGACAAACAAGGTGTAGGGGAGTATTATTCTCTGATGGTGAAGAGATACTAATCAAGTTGGTATATTACCTTCCCAATATGCTAAACAAATCATCACCATGAAATATTAAACATCTTCAACATTAAAAAAAACGTAAACTACTGCCGTACCCTGGGCTGTACATGAAAATAACTCTTTCTAGGAAGCACCTTTGAGCTATTGCCAGCCAGATGTCCAGATGCCCAATCTATCCAGAAGGCGGATAGACACCTAAACATATGCATCTAACATAATTTTAGGAATCAGAGTACTTTTGCCAACCTTCCAGCTGCCATTACAGGAGGTTGATACCTTGTAGGTCCTACTTCATACTCACCCTATGCAAATGTCTTAGGCATTCAAAATAGCCAGCTGAAAACTTGGGAGGGATAGCATAACGTGATACCAAATGATACCAAGTGCTTTCATTTCAAAGGCACAAGATATCTTCCAAACTGGGGAGAATTAAAAAAAAGCTATTCTAGAAAGTTTTTTGTCATTGTCTAGACTTCACTTATATCAACCCAAACATGATTAGCTTGAAGAGTATAAAAGAGGTAAAATCTCAACTTAAATATTTTAAGATATAGTCTAACTGCCTTTTAGAGAGAAGAGAAAGATGCTCAATAACAGCAATGAGAGTTACAGCAAGTGGAGAAGTGAAAATTAAAATTTAGGTTGGACAGTTTCTTGCCAGAACTTCCTTTTCTTATCTGCATATTTCTGCCAAATACTACTGAACGGTGGTTCTTACTGTAAAAACTTTTATCAAGAAGGTTTATGTAGCTTTATTAAGATTTAGTAAATTAAATGTAGTGTATGGACATGAACTATTACACTTTATTATTATTATATGTTATTATATATACTGTAGAAAAGGAAGCTGTAATTTTTGCAGTAAACAGTAATAAGTGCAGTTTCTCTACTAAATTTTGCTCTTTTTGTACCTATGCCTTGTCCTATCTGCATTACAGAAGGTGAATAATCCTTCTGGAATTAGGCTGGCAGAATTTTCTTTGCTTATTTGTCTGCACAGACCCTGGAAAATGAGATATTTTGACTGGCATTTCCAGGTTCTTTACTGTTAGTTATAGCACTACATGTCTCCAAAATTCTTCCCAAAAACCTCTACTTCATCTGAAACTTCCTTATATGATTTGTGCAGACAAACAGTTATTATATCATGGTATATAAAAATAGATCCCTACTGTAGAGCAATTCCTACTTGTGAAAGACAATTCAAAGAAGGATTTAATGCATGTGAGTTACAGTCAGAAAGAGGAAAAAAAGATACTGATGTATAGGCAGTTACATAAACAATTTTACTACACATTTCCCATACTTTTAATATCTTAGCGCAATGTGTCCTTTGTTCCATTAAAAGGCTTTGCAGAACCAGTTCCATCTATTTAATACATTTGTTACTTTTAAGTTGATGGACTAGCAACAATAAAGAGTTCTGGTTGATGCAGTGTATATGAAAACATTACCTTCTCTTACGTAAGTGACTGCAGTTTTGTCTTCTGCCCAGTTTAGCTAGGTTAACATGACTAATAGGCAATAGGCATTAGCAGTTAGCTTATCTTATCTTGCTTCCGAAGGGTTTTTATGTGTATGATGAAAACTGACAGAAAGGAGAGGTAAAGAGAAAGAAAAGATGTTAAAAATGAGCTAGAGATTGTGTGGGAAAGAGGACTGGCAGACCTAGAGCAAAATCCTTCCTAATATTTTCTCATTGCTTGCTTGTGGGAGGCCAGCTGACTCCACGAAGTGCTATGGAAATAGCTGTGTATAATCTGCAGCTTAGCAAGGATTTCAGACTAAATATGCTTTTTGATGCTATTGCCTTGCTTATTTTCCCCTTCAAAGGAGGATCTACTGGAAAGGTATTTATCCATATTGCATATAGATTGCGTACTTTGGATGTTAATGGTTAGTGTCTCCAGCTGCAGAGCTGGGTACACTCCATCGTGCTGGTTAGCCATTTTCTGGCCTCAGATCTCCTGAAGGTAACTTGCAGTCAGGACAGTAAGCCAAGATGAAGAGAAGAGAGAACTTGGGTTTAGGATGTGTGTATCTAAAGCATCCTGCAGTCAAAGGTCAGCTAAATTCAAATAAAAGCACTTATGAAAAGCAATTTTATTATTTTAAAAAGGCATCTCACTCTAGCAGTAGATCAGGCTGACAACCCTTAGGAATGGCACACCTGAGGCTGCTGGGGTACTTAGGGGAGCAAAAATGATTTCAACTGAATACAGCTGGACTGCCCTACTGACTAGCAGAAGAATGGGTGACTATAGAAACTGTTTTGACACGGTTCAGGAAAAACTTCCTCCTCCTAAGAAACTCTGTAGAGGATTTATGAGGCCCTACAATAACCTGTTTGAACTGTTACTTTTATAGCGTATTTTAAGCAGTGCTCAATAAAAATATGGCACACTATTGTGTACCGTGCTAAGATAAATTTTTAAAACCTCAAAAAAAACTGACTAGGAATTGCAGCTGAGGCAGCTGTGAGAGAAGTCATTTCTTCAGTGAATAAAAGCTGATAATGAGATAGTATTTACTGTATTATAAACATGGTAGCATTCAAACATGAGTTTATTGAAACATTGCTTCATACTGTTTAAGATCAAATGCTTCCAGATGCATAATCTGGAATCCCCACAGATAGGCCTGTCAGCTACACTGAAAGTTTAATCAGTCTTTTAACACAAGGATGAGCTTTGAACAGCCTAGATCCTCGGGAAAAAAAAATCCTTATGAACAATCATGAAGAGATTGATGAAGATATCTGAATAGTAGGCAGCAGCAGTTATGAACATCAAGAGAATGCCTGAGTGCACTGAATTCAGGCAGAAGGTAACAGCTTATCAAGCAAAGCAACTGTAGCCAAGAATAATGGACTTCTAACATAGGAAGCTGTGCTTTTGATTTTTCCTGCCTTGCTGGAGAAACCTGGCTGAGACTTTGACTCTTGAAAAGAAAGGCACATATATAAAGGATTAGCAAATATTTATTTTAACACTTCTCAAGACTTAAATACAGACAATGATCACACTAATCATTATCTCTGACATTTCGCTACTGACAGAATATGGCAAATGACTGTTCCTTGTTTTGCTGTGGTCAGAAGCTGTTCAAGCTAGAATGAGATACTTACCACTCCATTTCACAGAAATGCAAAAATTGTGCTTACTTCTGTAAGTACAAACATTTCTAACTAATCCTTGTATGAGTTACATAGCTACATACTGATATTTCCATTTAATAGTTTTGGAAACATTCCCCACATTAAACTATTCCCCCAACCCCTCCCCCAGGTGTTGCACAGAACAAGAATAAAGACCAAGACTTACCAGCTTACACATTTCCATCAATGAACCACTTAGACTTTGTCTCAGTTTTTAAAAGTACACAGTGTATTAAAAGATATCAAGATACTGGAGTTTAACAATAGCCTGGAAGTATAACAGAAGCCTAAATCCTGATCCTGTGTGACATGCTAGCCAACACTCCAAATCTCATGTTAATACAAGCAGGACAGGCAAAACTCTCAGGTGCAAATCAGGTCTCTAACCCATCCTTATCTCTTTTACTTGCCTACAGAATACATCTGATAATACTTCACACTGAAGTACTCGGTGAAGTAGAACACTGTCTACTCTCATGACCAGTAAACACACTTCATGAAGTGTTTCTGAGCGGTACAGTGATATAGTGAATAAGAAGCTAATCTGACATGAAAAATCTGTCTTCTCCTAGATCTGCTAAATCATCCCACTGAGTCCACTTTGCCATCTGTCTCACCTATCACATCAGTAAAACCAAGTGAAAGGGTGCGCCTCTTTCTTAGGCATGTGTTGTCCCATCATCTGATGCTTTGCAAACATCTGTCTCCCTCATCTACTCCCTAGGAGTCCAGTTCTCCTGAAGCTCATACTGACCTGAAAAGCTAAAGACCAGCTGTTCCCAAAGGCTCTAAACAGTATTTCTCTGGCTTTCCAGAGACTGATCTGAGGTCACTCCACACCACCCACCTATCCCAGGCTCCCTTAAGGACAATCCACTCAAGGAGGGATTGTTGCAGCTCTGTACTCCCCCATAGGAAAGGTGGGGGGAATAAGGATGTGCCACACAGCCAATACCGGCCAGATTAACTGGTTGATGATATCAAAGTCCCTAATAATAGTGTACTGATGCTACAACCCCACAGAAGCTCTCCTGTCTGCAGCTAATTGTTTCTGCTGTGGGTTCCCCCAGCCTTACAGGGTGATTACAACAAATTCTGTCATTACTAGAGTTTACATCTCCCATGTCAGGTCACAGCCTTTTTCTCCCATGGGTAAACTCATTCAGAGCAAAATGAGAGAGCCTGTGTCATGACAATTATTGTCTCAATTAGTGACATTATTAATATGCTCTAGCAAAAGAACAACCTTACTTCACTGCATTAACAGGTGGAAATGTTCAATTCTTAACATTATAGCACAGAAAATTATTATACTGCATCTAGAAAGATCAAATTAAAGGGTAAAAGAAGAGCAGAACTATAATAAATGCTGTAGCTAGGGAGCCTCTTTCAAGTTATGGGTTCCTTTGCAAAGGAGAGAAAAGCAAAAAAGCCAAAGATCTCCTCACACAGGGACAATTTCTGAAGGTGTATGCTATGTTCTTCTACAAAATCAACACTGCATTAGTAGATCAAATAACTGAAAAAATGCTAATGTGCAGATGCACTGCTAACTGCCTCTGCATTTATAAATTCTCAGTCATAATTCAGAGTACCAGAATAAGTCTCCCCAAGCTGCTTTTTCAATGACTGCTTTGCCAGCCATGCAGTAGGAAGTCTCCTGCCTTTCAGGACCTAAGTACTTCTATTATTTCCCCTGGTTTCCACCCTCCTTACTCAATTCAAGATTATTTGAGGATGATTCACAGTATAGTAGAGAAGAATGTAAAAACAGATTTTACACAGCACTTGCAAATGGTTGAATGTTGCTGAATCTTTAAAACTCAATACTAGACAAATTTAGGTTCCCTTTGAAATTCCCAGGCTTCCAATTAACCTTTTTTTTTTCTTTCAGTTTCTTTTTTTTTCTTAAGCCCAGTAACTCTGTTTTTTAACACTCTTCCTGTTCATTATCCTTTTTTCCCTAAGGATTATCTCATATAATGTTTACAGAATAAGTGATTGGGTTTTCATAATGCCACTAAATAGCGTGTTTGTGTTGAGGAATTAGTCTCAGTCTTTAAAGACTGGAGCTATTTTCCCTTAATAAAGCCTGTTTTCATATTTTCAGTCCTCAGAGCTTCACAGCAACAAAACTAAACAATATGGCATTTCATATGCAAACTTAGCCATGGAAATCCAGAACAAAGTCTTCAACCTTCATGCTTGGGTACACAACAGGTCAAACAGTCGGAGGGGATCTCAGGGCACTTTCCCAAATTATTTTGCATTGTTGTATTTCAAAATCTATTTAGACTGGAAACTCAACTTTGTTCAGAGTGTTTTGGCAGATGCTCTCAAATACTTAGACATGGAGGTCAAATTGAGTAAATAATTACTTATACATTCAAGAGGGTTTATGTGTATTTCACAGAGTCCAAAATCCTTGCAATAGTCATTGCCTGCTCTGTTGAGAAGCTTCTATAGTTGATATGGTGCCAAAGCTTGCTTTCAGCCTTGTGTGGCCTCAGTGAAGTTGGCCGTGATAGGAGGACTGACAGCCAAGGAACATGCACAAAAGGGAAAGACAGCACTTTGGGGTATGGAAATAACACAAGAAACTCTGTGAGATGGCAGAATTAGCTTGAAAGTGAGCAGAATAAGGTATTTTGTAATGATTGCCATGCTCCCGGCAGCAGCCAGATGTACTGAGTGAAGAGTTTCTCTTCATTATTATTATTATGGTTGTTATTGCTGTTGTAAGGAAAAGGTACCTGAAAATTTTTCTGAGACTGTTGTGCTATTTCTTTTCATTAGTTACTAACTAATCTAAACTACAGTTATCACTTACACTGTCAGCATTTTTAATTTTTAAATGGCATTGGAGAATGTTTTTTGTATATGTTGAAAATCTGTGCATAAAGAAAAAAAAATTCCTTTCTTATTTAAAGCAGTGGTAGTTTTGTGATTCATTGCTCCAGGGTCAGGATTTCATCCACACTCTTCTCTCAGACTTCTGCTTCTCATTTTCCTAACAACAGTGATGTCTAAAAATAATTTTGTATCTTAAGAAGTGGCTTCCTTCCCTTTCCTTGTTAACTGCTTCTAACCTCTTCTCTGACATGGAAGTGAGAGGGGTGATTTGAAGACTTTGGTTGTTTTCATTTATATGGAATGAAGCAAAACATTTTGCTTTTCAGCATCCAGTCTTTAAAAACAGAGGCTGAAGTTACTCAGGCACTTCCATCACTAAGGAGGTGGATTCCTCATCCTGAATCCCCCTTGGTGCCTCCTGTTTTCCTGTGGCACGATCTGCTGCTCTTCTCTCAGCTACGCTGCTGGCACTGTTTGTGCACACAGGGGGTTAGACTGCTGGTAGAAACATCTGAGCTTTTGAAATAGGGGAAGCAAAAAAAACTTTAAAATAATAAGCAGAAAAGAAAAAAATTAAAGCGTGGCAGCACAAGTATTTACATCAGTAAAGAGATGCGGAGCTGCCACTTGCTGGGCCAGAACATTGTCTTCCAAAATTGGCTTTCAGCTCTGAAATCTTTTCCTCTCATTGTGCCTGGAAAGGCTCTTCCCATTGGGAAAGTCCTGGCTTGGGAAGGGTGAGGCTCCCACTCCACAATGTGAAAGCAGTGATTAGCCATGCAGAGCACTTGTCTTGAATTTTCACTTCTTTTATGTTTTTACTATTCATGACCCTATCATGCTGTTTCTGCAAGGGAAGCATTCACTGAATTGAAGCTCTGGATGGGTTTTGATTTTTGATGCTTGACTTCTTTTGTCTTTTTTTTTTGTCAATTCCATAACATATGTACCAATGGAATAAAACCATTTTCTCTCCCATTTCCTTTCATATTCACTATTACTCTGTTGACAGGTTAACCTATGGGTTATGATATAGAAACCTAAGTACCTTTACTTTGAATTGATAACTTGCAGAAGAGACACAGAACCTATGGAAGTTTTCATGTAAAAACTACATTGCTCTTTCACTCTCTTTAACATAGCAGAATTTTCCTTTCAAATAAATGACCTATGATCTCAAATATTCTTCAGCCTTCAATTCCCCTCCCCTCCTTTATCACCTCTTTTTGTTTATTAAAATATAGACCAAAATCACATTTTTCTCCAACGCTCTTTCATCATGACTTTGAATGAGTGTGATTTTTTCTCTGGAAATAAATGACTCTGTTCATTTACCAACAGATATTCAGATAGTGAAAATGCTTTCATAAGTCATGTCTCTATAGATTTGATTGAGAGTCTATTCTCAAGTAGAAGGAAGCAGTGACATTTATTTCAGAGTTCCCCAGATCAGGCATTATTTGTCCTGCATCTTCTTCAACTCTCTAATCATGTTTTATAATGTACTTATATCAAGATACCTACTGTGACCACTTTTAATCCAGTAGGCTTATGTTTAGAGCTATACTTTTGTATCCCAGATGGTGTATGCTTAGAATGCATATTGTACCTCTCTGCAAGGTAGCATACTTTGCTTCTAGTTTTATCTACCGGATAAAAGCAGTTTGGAATTTTTTTGTCAATTAGAAAAATCCAGAGACAGCTGCTTAGCTTTACTACTCTTGTCTCTGCTAACATCCTCATTTGTTCCTAAGATGAATCATTTTCTTCCTGCCAATCAGAATCATTGGTCAAATGGAAAATGTGAATGGCACATAACGAAGTAAATAAGGTACAATGTGAGGGGAAATTTGGTTGGTTAGAGCAGAGGTCTAGGATATAAGGGCAATAATAGAGCTCTAAAAGTGCCATATGGTGACTAAAAGGCTCAATTTGTTTCAGAAGCGCTGCATTACACTAGATAAAAGACCTTTTATATCAGCTTCTTTATATCTCATCTTTGCAAATCGACCCTACTTTATTCCTTCACTCATTTACATATTTTTCTGTCGTTAATAGCAAATGAAAGAAAGCTCAAAATTGGCCAAGTTCCATAAAAAATCAGATTTATTCTTCACAAGGTCACAAATGTATGGATAGTCTTAGAGCTAGAAAATACACCTATTACACTTTTGCCCAAGACAAATATAATAGGATACACTGTATGGATGGAGATAGGAGTTATCTACAAAATTAGAAGTCACTAACGTATCATGGATTATTGTGTCATACAGACCATGAAATAAGTCATCTGCATCTTTCATTTTTTGATTGACATAATATCAGTTTAATGTATGCACACTAAAATATATGTCATCTTTATTTCAATTTTAGAGAAATAGGCAAACACATTTTAGGAAATGTCTGCCTACAAAAAAAACCAAATTACATTGGGGTGCTAATTATATGCACCCTTAATTTAGCCAAAACAAGCTTTATATCTAAGCAATTCAATTGTATGAGTTTTCATTCCTATATGTAGGACTAATAAAAAAATACATAAAGCCAACATTTGATAGAGGACTTGTTTTTAATCTTGCTGAAACTAGCACAAATCAAAGGCTCAGCTAACAGCAGTAGAAATACAGCAATATAAAATAAGTGTGAAGTGAGAATTAAGCCCATACTCTCCTTTTGGAACAGCTTTTTTCTTCTGAGATGTAGTATTATGTGCTCTTCCCTCGCACGAAAGACACTATCTTTGCCATGGGCTTAAAGGGTATCGCCTGGCACACAGTAAAAGAACTCATATTAATGCACAATAACACTTTAGAGTAGGGATTGGTTTGCCATATATTCCTGAAAGACATAGTAAAGAGTAATTGCTGTTTTCATTAACTATCATCTCACTTTCAGAGTTTCTTGCAGTGGTTTAGAAAGCCAGCAACTTGGACCATTCCCAAGGAAACACAGATATGTCTCTTTGGTACCCTGACAGCCAGAGGCGATAGTCAGTCCCTTCTGATAGACATGCAGTATCTTTTAATTGAATGCTAGCACTTCTTTATACAGCCAGTCAAAAGTGTTGGAAGTTTACAGAACAGAGATGAAGACTGGACAGGAAAATGTTTTGAAATTGAAATATTTCACTGAAGTCAGTGGGACCAGTTATTTGTGGCTATGAAAATGCCATGTGAATCTGCACTACTCAGTTCAAATTCTTTTTAGAAAGAAGAGGAAAGATAGATAGAAAACCCCATAACAGACTACTATAGTTTGCATTCCACTAAAGCTTCATTCAGTTTTGTTTTCCTTAATCCACATAAGTAAAGCAGGTCAGTGACCATTAGCAGCAGTGTATCTTATGGACATTTAGAAATATGTTTCAGAAGCTTGAGTGCAATAAAAGAGCAGAGTGTAAGAGTATAGTGTACTCTATTCTTGAGTATCTGATCTTCTTGGAGAAAAGGTGAGGAGTCACTGCACAGCTATTCAGCAGTGAAAGCTGTCCAAACTAAAATGGAACGAGGAAACAAAAGAGAACACAAGCAGACTGTCTCTTTGCTTCCCTTTAACCTCTCTCCTTGAGGTTCAATGCTTTAAAAACACGAAACAAAGCAAAACAACATCAGAAAAACCTGACTCTGGTGCTCCAGAAACATGACCAGTGGAGAATTAAAGAGTTATCTCTTATGGCCTGGGGAGTACAAGCTTCCCTACACCATAAATAAATGAGTGCATAATGAGTCACAGAGCTATGTATTTTTCATGAGAGAAAAGATGGACACTAGAATTTAATGAGAGGCTGACTTTTTATAACAAGGGGATCTTATGTAAAAAAGGAGATGGTGAAAGCAGTGTATGAGAAAAATAGAACAAAGAGGATTTTATTGTAAAAATGCCATTTTTAATACTTCAATACACATTGATTTGGACTGTTCTGTATCCTCACATGCATCTGTTTTCTGGAAAGATCAAAACTTGTCCATTAGCTATTGTGCCTGAAGATCACATAAAAAGATTCATTTCTAACTTATAATTTCAAGAAAATGAAAACCTTGCACAATACTCATTCTTCTTTTGATAAATCCAGCTCAGTACTTTTAATAGGCGATTTACAAGGAAAATATCTGCCTAGGATTTACTTCTAAATCTTGCTTACATTCAAATATGGTCGTTGTGAACGTGCACTTGGTTTGCATGAGTGAGCTATGCCACACAAAATTCGCATTCCTGACTTTTAATTCCTGTTAATAATTAATTTATCAATTGCTTTGAAACAAAACCATTAACAGTGGTGCAGATAGGAGCATACTGTTCTGAGGGAGCTCCAGACAGAGATGGTCTGAGTGTGCAGAAGCATTGAAAGAGCTATATTTTCAGCATGCATTACTGAAGTGCTATGAGCCATCACCCCCTTACCCTGTAATTTCCTGTCATTACTTTGCAGATGTCTGACACATATAATAGTGAGACTGTAGTACCCTCTTACATTGGAAAGCTGATAAAAAGTTTCCTGAAATCAGTAAGAGGCATAGCATGTTACATTTATTATTATGGTAAGCAGAAAGTATAGCATGCTAGGGAGCCCATTGAGTATTTTCAAGTGTTCATTCAAACTCTGAACTTTAACCATTTTCTCATCTTTCTAATCAGACAACTTACAGTGTAATTATCTTGATATATGAAAGGAGGAGGGCTCAGCAGAAAAGATAACACTTGCGACTCTTGTTTTGTCTGCTAGCAGAGGACTTCACCATCCTTCACTCCATCATGGTGTCATTTAATTCTTGTTTAAACAGCTCCTGTCTCATTTCTTCAGCTGTGACTGTTGGACCATTTCTCATAGTCGTGGCTCTCAATATGATGATGGCTTGGCAATTTTCAGGCATCTGTTTCAGATTTTTTTTTCCTTTAAGTTTCCTTTACTATTTCTGCTAGAGTTACTATCCAGCATTAATAGGATAATTTATCTAAAGTGGACTAAAAATAGCATACATACACAACCAATTTTAGAGGTTTTTTCAGTCAGCTCCTAACCCTTCTATTGTATGCATTTATGTGATTCTTGATGTCTCTGCTTCTTGCTTTTGTTGTGCTAAAATACATTTATATCGATTGACCACTTTTGAGTTAAATAAGCAAACCCTGCCTCGAAAACAAAATAAATTGTATTTTAATTCTGAACATACCACTTTGTATGAAGGAGAAAAATATATCCCCAATTAAGCATGTGCATGAAACCACACAGACAGAAATACAGACTGATCTTTCAAAATCATATCTTTTAAATTTGTATGCAATAAAAATGTGCCAGTTTTTTCCCCTGCCACCAGGTGTCAAAAGGACCTACAGAAAAAGACAAAATTATTTCCATTTTTCTGCATCCTCATTCTATATTTATGAAGTTTTAACTCATTTTTCAGCTGTCCTAGATCTACTTCTGGAATCCGTATCTTGGGCTTTCAGCAAGAGTCTAGCTTGTCAATTTTTATCAGAGGCTTTTAGAAGATGCTAATAATTTACATCAGTGGATACAGACTGCCATTACAATTGAGCCTGGTTAAACAAAATATTCCTGAAGTTTAACTGACCATATCTAATGAGAATATTATAACTCTGTATTCAGTAGTTTTGCATTCAGTATGTCTTTTGATAGTCTTAAGGAATTCATTCATTGTGGGCTTTCCATTTAAGAATCCACAGGAAAAATGAAATCATGTTAAAAAGGGTAAAAAAATAACAACACCCATCATGAATCAGTTTCAGTACTACAGGCTGGTCTAATCTCTCTATGCACACTGGTAAATTTAGTTGCCCAGATAAAATTTTAAGATTTCTGTTTCTTATTTTGGTTTTGCCTCTCGTGTTTTACTGGTAACTAGAGCCACATGATTCAAAACATTAAGCCTATAAACATATTATTTACATGAGCCAAGATATCTAGGTCTGAGTCCCCAGCTTTGCAATCCCATCACATACCTTCCATTTTCTTCAGAGTCAGTCATCAGACTTATTTCAGTAAAGCCTGAGTTTGTGCATGCCTAACATATTCCCAGCCATGCCAAAAAAGCCATCTTCTTCATTTCTTTCTCTGCAGTTCTGGATTACCTAACTCTTGAAGGAGCTCTGGGATACACTTTCTGTCTAAATGTCTGAAAGGCAGTCACCCCAGTGCTGTATTGCTAAAGAGGAGATAAAATGTTATTCAGAGCCAAGATATGTCCTTTCTCTGAAAATAGCCTTTAAATACAAATGTATTCCTGAACAAAGAATTCTTCAGGCAAAGAAGTAGATGATAAAAGCAGGGGTGACTTTTCTCACATGCATTGTGGAGAACCAAAGACATCCAGCTTATTACTTAACTAAAGTTCAAGACAAAGAGAGGCTGTCAAGAGATACAGCATAGACACCACTGGCTCCAATAAAATGAATATTGCATTTCCCCTCCTTAGTGGGAACTCTAAACATCACAGGCTACTGCTTCACACCACCTGTAAGCCTTATCTCTGTCAAACAGACCTTGCATACCCTACTGCTGCAATTCTATTATCTTTCTCTATAGTTTGTTGATATAATGAATCCTTCTGTTGAGGATCAAAGATAAGACAGTTGTTCTCTTTTTTGTGTTCCATATTAGTTCCTTTACCTCTCATAAGGCCATCTGTTTGATTTCCTCTAAAAAAAATGTGTGCACTTCATGTTCTCTTCTCCACCCTACATCATTCCTTGTGTCTCAGACCCTGCAATCATGGCATTGGCTACTTCTGTGTGCCAGCTTCAGTGTCCCGGTGTTGCCCATTCTGCTACCTCCTTGCTCCTCCACTTGGTGTTCTCAGGGTCTCTCCTTATCCCCATACCTTTCCATTTCATTACCCTTCCTCATCAGCTCCTATAGCCGCTTGTATGCTGTCCACAGTCATAGATCTCAAACACGCCTCTTCTTCCATGGTGTGACTCTGTACTTGTGCTATACCTCTTTCTCTGTTTTCAAGAATGTTGACACTCCCAAAAGCAAAATATTGTACCTATTCTGAATAAGCTACTTTCATCTTCCCTTTTTTCAACTACTGTATTATATCAGTTACTTTGGTATAAAATATTAAAGTTGGTTTTGATTAGCTTCCTTTCCTTCCTTTTATGTTGGTATCAGTATTCTTGCACACAAACTAATCTTCTTACTTCTCCCCTTATAACAGTTCTAAATTCCTCTGTTCTCTTCCACTGTTATCTAAAACTGTGATACAGCTATGGTTTTTTTTTTTCTTTGATTTATCAGAACAACAAATCATCCTCTTTTTTAGCCTTCTTGGACTTCTTTCAAAAATGAACTTTCAACTATTTATAGTAGCAAAACTGGAGGGCAGTATCTGGAAGGACAAAGCATCCTTCGGTAAGGCTGAAATGAGTAATGTGTCACAGGATGTACATGAGAATGAAGCAAGGCCATGCTCATTAAAAATGTATGCTAATTCCTTAAGCAATGTTTCTCATAGCCTTTCTAACACATTCTAAACCTTTTACTGTTAGCTAGGAGTTCTCAGAAAATAGATATTAACAAAGTCTTGCAGGAGAGATGAATAGAGACCAGTAGATCCTTCAGCTCTCTGTGAAGAGAAAGTATCTTTTGGTAGCAGAAAATTAGATCTTTATTTCTCTCCAGTCCAGAGGGAGCTTTCAGTTAGACTGTTAAACAAATGGCATGTGCTCCACTTCATTTGTTCTGTTGGCAGTACCTGCACTGGCTTTATCGTTGTGAGACTGTTGGTATTCTGCCATTTAAGATTGAGTGAGGTTAGGAATTAAATTAATATGATGTCATTAATATTTGAAAAATATGTTGCAACTGCCTATAAGATTATTTATAGCTTCTTTTGCATTACAATGTTGTCGTGGTTTAAACCCAGTCAGGTAACTCGTTCACTCACTTCCCCCCACTTCTTTCCCTCCCCCTGCTCCCGGAGGGACGGAGAGGAGAATCAAAAAGAATGCAACTCCCACGGGTTGAGATAAGAACAGTTTAGTAACTAAGGTATAACACAAATCACTACTGCTACCACCAATAATAACAATGATAAAGGAAATAACAAGGGAAGAGAATACAACACCTCACCACCAGCCAACTGATAACTCGCCCCCCAGGCCCGACCAAGCTCCGACCGATACCTCCTCCAACCCTGCAGTCTCCCAGCCCTTCCAGCTAACTCTCAGTTACATCCTGGGCATGACGTGCTGTGGTATGGAATACCTCTTTGGCTAGCTTGGGTCAGGTGTCCTGTCTCTGCTTCCTCCCGGCTTCCCCTCCTCCCTGGCAGAGCATGAGGCTCACAAAGTCCTTGGCCAAACCAAAACATCATTGTTATCAGCTCTGTTCCCAGGCCAAAAGTCAAAACACAGCACTGCACCAGCTACCAAGGAGGCGAAACATGACTGCTACTGCTGAACCCAGGACAAATGTCATTAATACATATAGTCTAAACAAAAAACTCCTATTCAAAATATGTTGGATATTGTGATTGAAAATACATATTACAAGGTGAATTCATGCAAGAAACATGCTACTTATTAAATGTATATATACACTAGGTAATTATTTTATTCATATTTCCCAATTAGTAACATAAAGAATCCATATGTATGACACAATTCCATAAATTAGTCACACCATAAGGAAATTGACCTTGCTTCACCACTCTAGACAGCTTTAGAAGGTTAAAAAAGACAGTATTTTTGCATGCTCAGAAATTCAATTACTCATGCACCAAACCCTAGACCTATTTATATATATATAGACACATAAAATGTACTAATCTTAAGTGAAGTCATAATTTCAGTTTTATTTCGCTGGTCCAAATACAGGCAGTAAATTGGAGTAAGGCTGGGAGAACTCCTGGGAGCAGCAACGACCTGGTCCAGTCAGTGCAGCAGTTAATGTTTTATTCAGAGGAAAGTTCAGATTAATTTGTTGGTGGTGTAGAAAAATAGATATATAGTTTCCCAAATGTCTACATTATTCTAAGCTAGGAAAAACTATGAACAGAGAAAATAAATAGGGTAACAAGGAATGAGGTGGGCAACATGGGCATGAAGAGGAGCTTGAGATTAAAGTAGCAAAAAAAGCAGGTCAGCACATTGTGAAAGTAATAACCTAAAATGTAACTTTTCTGAGGGAAATACTGGGAAAGCAATAACGCTGGGAGAGACTAAGGGGAGATACAGGTAGTAAATTGGATGTAAATCTGTGCTGGGAAACAAAGGAAACAGGTATGCTTTTGAGGTGGACATGCGTAAGCATTGCATGCTAGGACATTGATAGCCTCTGCCTACACAGTTCTGATAAAACCACATCTAGAATCTTCCATCTCAGTATGAGATGCCAACAGAGAGACATTTTGAAGAAATAAATAAATATATGCATGTGAGAAATGGAGTTTTCACAGCAGAATGATGAAACTATGAAAAAGAAAAGGCACCCAAGCCTCTAGAAATGGTAATATACTGGACTCCTGAATTTACTCAACACGTTTACATACGATTACTTAAAATGTACTAGTTTGTCATGACAACAAGAATTTCTCTACACCACCTTTAAAACAAAGCTGCTGATTAAGGAAAAACAAACTTATTAACTCAGATTTAAATTTGAGTGGCAGATTAAGCTACTTTAGGTTCCTTTCCTTTAATTTTCATTTTCAGTTGTTGGCCATTACAGTTGTGAATACGGTATGGCATTATTGGTTGGGTGAAGTGCTGAAATATAAACATATATATTTCAGGAGGTACAAAAGTGAGGAAGGAAAAATACAAATTTTGTTCAAAGACATTACTGGTGAGTAAATTGAATTTCTGCACTTCGGTGTGTTCCAAGCAAGTGCTCATGTTTTGCTCTTCTAACAGGTGTAGCAATCTTTCCTGGCTCCAAAATACTAATTTGAAGAGGTATATCAGAATATTTTATATACACATATATAAGTACATAAACTTGAAGGATTAAAAAGATGAAAGCATCAGAAAGTATTTGTGACACTGAGATGGAACAAGAATCAGATTTTTCCCTATATGTTAAACAATGGAAAATACTCAAATCATAATTTAGAACTGGATTATGTGTTTTGAAGCAGACATTGACCCTTTATTGATGTTGAACAGAGGAATTGTTATTTTTGCATCTGTGGTTTAAATAGGTTGTTAATTTTTACCTTCGCTCGTAAGAAAACAGAGCAATGACAGAAAAAGGGCAGGAGGGCAGAGCCAACCCAGGTTCTACGTCACCACTCAGGGCAAGACTCAGGGAGACAAATTGCTCAGATTCATCATTTTCCATCTGAAAATCAGTGAGAGAAATCCGGGTTGCCTCATATTTCCTGATAGTTCCACTTTCTTCTGATCACTCATTCCCAAGGACAGTGAGACAGTGAATTCTCTGGATTCTCCAAGCATCTTTCTTTGCTAAAGCTGAGAGGCTTGCTGCTATTTATAGCCATGCCCAGAACAAAATGTCAGATGGTTTTACCAGCTGTTTGACTGAAGACCAGTGCCTTTGTTTGTTAGGGTAACACAGGAAGTGTTTGCAGACAGTGCCTTAGTTCTTTATTGTTTCTTTTTTCATATTAAGTAAAATGCAAGCTAGGCAAAGTTGTCTGATTAGAAATGCTAGCAAACAACAACAAAAAAAGCCTAAGATCTAGCAGGTACAGAATTTAATTTTAATGGCAAAAACCTGTGTGTGCTCTGAAATGGAGGTATTGTATATAAATATCTGTGTCTTGAATAAGTATAACAGATTGCTCAGTTCTTGAAGAAATAAGAGTGGATTAGTGATGAAAATAGCAGGTATTTAATTTCATCCTAGACCCCTTCTGGAGCTTTTGTTAGTGATAATGACTTTTGAGGCAAACTAATTAGCTGATCGCAGAGCTACCCCTAAACTAGCCTGAAGCAAGGGTCACTTCAGAGGTTTTGCTAAATCTGGTTTTGGAAGATTTCAAGGCTATCACATTTTGAGTTTGATACTTTTGATTTCTCTGGCACCAACAAAGATCTTCAAATGGGAAAAAGAATTCTTGTGAGAAATACATGACCGATTTAACAGAAAAAGACAGTTTATGGAAATGGAGCAGTGTTTCTGAGAATGGAGAGGTGCTCAACACTTAGAAGTATCTTTCCCTCTGTGCTTCTGCGGTGTTTTAGTCGGTCTCTTAACAAAAAGTTCCTGCAGACAATTCCTTTGGCAGTGTGTTTTCAGCAGCAAGCTTGTAAATTACTCGACAAGGACTCACCTGTGCATCCCCTGGCTGCTTTTAGTGATTTTTGTAATGAGAAACCTTTAGCGCTTGCTTGTCCTTCCCTGTACAACCTCATGCTTATAGTCCTTTAACTTCTGAGGGGAGCTGAACTGAGCAGGGAATGGTAGCTGCCCTTTAAAAAGCATGGCTAGAAAGGAAAGTGAGTGTAGTAATAGAAGTGGCAGCAAGAGAAAGGATGGGGAACTCTGGTGTGTGGAGATGCCAAGCAAGCAGGGAAAGCCATGTGCAAGCAGTGGGGAGGGTGCACAGATGAACTGGAATGCAGTCCAAGCCTGTTGTGCATGCACTGTCAAACATCTCTTGAGATTTAGGTCAAAGCGTATCTTTATTTAATTAAAAAAATAAAATCAGTCTTTTCAAATACACCTGATGATTATTCACACAGAATTATGAACAAAATTTCTGCTAACTTACTTCAAATTGGGAAATGCATTTGCAGCATATATCTTTATTTTATACCCTGAAAACAATTTTCCAAACTGATCTTTGAAAAAGATCTCACCTAAAATTAAGCTAAAAAAGCCTCAGTAATCTTTAAACTATTTCTCATTTATATAACACCTATTAATCAATTCAAATGAGTAAAGATAATTTTGAAAGTAAGGTTACACAAAGAGTTATAAATTAATATTTTTCTCCATTTTACCATCAACTGTACTTGCAAGCTACAGGTCATAATTATTAAAAGACTTTGTAGTTTAGCCAAAAAAGGGAGCAAGAGTTTGCCGACAAAGCCAGATTATGCCCTTTAGCAAAACGAATAGTTAAATTGTGATTACTATGATCACAGGTGTTGGTCTTCCTACCTCAGCCACCTGTAAGTAACTCCAGCAGCTCCTCAAGGACTTCCTCTGGGATGTCCTGGGCTGCCCCAAGCCAAAATCTGCCAGGGGACGCAGATAGCTGCTCTCTTCTATCCCTTCTCGGCACATTGTGACTGCTGTCTTTCCAGGTGGTGGTATGGAATGGTACAGAATGGAACAGCATGGAGCAGAATGGAACTGAATAGAAATGGAATAGAATAGAAGAGCCAACCATTCAGGTTAATATGATTTTTTTCTTTGAATATTTTGGGAGCAGACCAGAGATGGTCCATGGTGCCCACTGGATTAATCCGTGAAACAAAGCCTGAGAAATGGTTTATAATAGCTTTGTAACATTCCTGGAAAAGTTTGCTTTTCCAGGAAAGATAACATTTGTTAATGTAAAGTTGCAGCAATTAGTGTTGTGTGAAAAATATACATTTATTTACATTGTTTCTTTCTCTCTGAAGAGAGATATAAACTTACAATTCACATGCAGATTTATGTAGCGCATCAGTAT
Source organism: Pezoporus flaviventris (assembly GCF_033815535.1). NCBI lineage: Eukaryota > Metazoa > Chordata > Aves > Psittaciformes > Psittacidae > Pezoporus > Pezoporus flaviventris. The sequence continues at coordinate 36,515,574 of NW_026892555.1, forward strand.
TTTAAACACAACAAAGCTGTGATACAGGTTGACAATGTGCAATACTCCTCTCATTTTTTTTTCCACTTGTACAAGCATTTTACAATGTGGTCACAAGACAGGAAAACCAATAAACGTAAGAAAAGTGCCTGCATGCATGTGAATCACACTTTCAGATAGCATCAATATAATGAGATTAGTTCAAACTAGGATCATTTCCCAGCCTCATTTCAACCTGCAGGTCTTCCTCAGACACTGGTCCCACAGGTTCACTTGAAGCGTGTGGGTGCTCAATTAGATTTTTTTATGATGCCCATTATATTATACAAGGTAGTTTATGCTCAGGCCTGTGAAGCACTTATTAGTGTAGTGTTATAACAGTGAGCAAGCTTGATTGCAAAAGCAGAGGCTGAGTAGCTTGTTCATGTTTTCTGAATGAAACTGCTTTTAATTGCCTGCCACCTTACACTCTGTGCATTGCAATGTCTCATCATAACAAAGAGTATCAAAGGCTCCACCAGCTGTGCCCATGCTTTCATCTTCCTTTCAGTAACAGCTTCATCAACAGGACTTGGGGCACAGGGCTGTGGTTAACCAAGGAAAGGTGAGTGCTCCTTGGCTCTAAGAGTCCCTATAGAAAGATAACCGGTTGTCTAAACAATGAGATCAGAACCGCTTTGTGCTCGACTGATCAATGGCACTGCATCCCTGACAGTATGTTTGACTCTCATACCAGAAATAGCAAGCTGGCTTGATTTCCTTAACTTACTCACAACTCTTGCTGCTTTGCAAGGCTGCCAGAGCCTGCTGCAAGTTTCTAGCAGCCTGTAAGCAGCTCTGAGCTTTTTATTTCATTCTATGTCTCTCTGAAGCACTTCTGTTCAAAGGGAACATCAATTACTTCAATTCAGGCTGACGGCTTGAATCAAACACACTTCTGTCTCACATCCCACCTTCGTTTGCTATTAACTATACTGTTACTTGGTTTTTCTTCTAATTTCTACCTGTCTTGCAACTGGCCTGTAACTCAGCAGTGAGACAGAGAAGAGACTGATCTGTGGCTAATACTGTGAACACGGTGACATACTGTGTGACAAGTGTATTTCAACACTGAATAAAGAGAGGTCATAGGACAAAATCAGTTAATAACGCAGCAACGGCTGCATAGCCGTGGACTGGGGAAGTGATGACACCAGCAGTGCCTCACCAGGAAAGAAAATCCCACAGGAGATGACTGTGGGAGAGGCTGTCTCACCTCTCACACATTTGGTGGTATGTTCATTGTACAGTTAGTTCAGTGATTTTGATGAGCTCCCCTCTGCAGTCAGGTGCCATTCAACTGGAAAATGTCGTGGCCCCATGGAGCAATTGCATGAGGTAGCAGGCAAACCATGGCCTGTGTGCAGAAGGAATATTCCTGCTTCTAATGTGCAGTGTTGTTTGAGGCTACATTAGACTGGTGCATAACATGTTTCACACAAACATTTATTAAGAGATGACTAAGGTAGTTGTACTAAACCATTTTTTACTAGCTCACAGTTGTTTCTATTCCCACGTTGACCTCCTTAAGAGAGACTTCTATACCTTCTGCATATTTCATTTGCAGCAAATGTAACGGAAAAATCATTTTGCCTTTGGCTGCTATGTAGAATATGGGAAAATAGCATTTCCTAGGAATGCTACACGATACTCCCTTCATATTAAGGAGTCCCTAAATGGAGAAAGTGACTTTTAGTGATTCCCTCAGTAGCAAAACAATATACATGAGGCAAGATAATACCTGGTATCAGATCAGCTTGCAGACACAAAGCTGATCATGTAGCTGGGACCTGGTTTGATCTTGCTATCTACAACCATTGGTCTGATTTCTGTTTCCTGAATTTTGTACAACGTTTGTAGGTGCCTGGGGAAGAGCCTTACAGAAGCCAGGAGAGATAAATGATCACAGGTTAGAATGGCAAGGAAGAAGAAGGCCACCAAAGTAAGCACTGCAAGAAGTAGTAGGTTGTTTGGTTTTTATTAAGCAAACATATATAGTGTTGAAACATATTGATAATTTTTGCAGACTAGAAAAAGGATAAACTGGGAGCAGGCTTTTGTTTCTATGGCCATATGTCCAGGTCACTTGTTTGCTGACCTGTTATCCCCAGTAGTTACGTCTCCAGTAAATTAACCACATAGCCTATTTTCTCATAGGAAAAAGATACAAAGAGGAAAATAAGTCAATGTCTGAACACTGCTTTTTATTAGATATTGCATAAATACATATTCCAAAGGCTTTCCAGAGTCCTGGGAGCCTGAGCAATGGTTTCACATATGTCTTTCTATGAAATGTGTGTTAGCAAGCTGAAAGCAAAGTGCCTGTAGTTTATGATAATGGGAGGAAAGAACTAAGGAATTCCTTTTGGGCTATCAGGTAGATAAGGCATCTGCTAGTAATTGCCTATATGTCTTCATGAACTGGTGTCTGGGTTGATACCAGTTTTGGAAAGTTTCACAGCAAAGCAAATAATTCCTCCTGTACATCTCAAAGTTGTTTATTTAGAAGTGCCTTTAAAAAAAACAAAAATAAAAAATAAGAGGTTGCTGCTGTTTACTCCAGAGCTAGTACAGAAGAGGAAGGTACAAAGAAATATTGGGAGCAGGAAGAGGAGATGTCCTCAACGCAGCTGTGCCTGGCAGTGTGGACTCTTTGCTGGATGCTGCCACAATATAGGGCACCGGCAGTGTTCGCTTTCATACTTGTGAACCAATACTCAGGGAACTTCAGACTATGTTAAAAATAGCAAAAAGAAATTGAACAACTAGTTTTTTAATACTTACTGTCAGCTCAAAGTAGCACTCTTAAACACACATCAGACAACCCCCTCCTTTGCTACTTCTTATTTTCCATCTGTTGCTGTAAATGCTCTTTCTTTCCCTGAATGTTATGCTTGTAAGTCCATGAAGTCCTCACTCTGGGCATGGAGAAAAGGAAGGACCAAAACAGTAAATCCTATGTAGGGGTTGAGAAGATAAGTGCTGATGTCTGTGTTGCATGCTTAGGGAGGGGGGGAGATCTAGGTATCTGTATGTTAATACCTGTTCCATTCTGATCAGTAGGTGGTAGGAGGGTGAGAGAAAAGAGATTGACAGCTCAGCACAGAAAGATTGTTAGAATGGTGGTAATGCTACCGTGTTCACAAATCAGTACTTCAAGCCTTTCTTACAATTGTATTAATATCTCACTGTGTTGATTGCATATAGTATCCTCTCATCTCTGCGCCTCCAACAGACATGTCATAGCTCCTCATGCAAGTTTTGGTCAGTATGAAGTCTCCCAGAGGCCCTGTTTTTTTGCTAGCACTCTTCTAACCTGCCATAAGATCCTCTGCTTTACTATGTTACTGCTTTCCATCCCAGCTTTTTTATGCTGCTTGCAAATTGCTAGTTGATCCTGCTAAGTGACTGTTAAGCACTCAGAGGGACCAGTACTTAACACTCTCTCCAGAGAGAACTGGTACCAGCAATCATAATGTGAGACTACCCAGAAATATCTGCACACCCAACAAGCTGGAGCAGCAAGGGGTGACATCCAGCTGCTCACCCATGTTTCATCAGGTAGGTGACATTGGGCTGGGGCGGTTTCAGAGCACTAGTGGCAGACACTGGCAGACTGGCAAGCCAGGTACTCTGGTACACCCATGAGAAGGCACAGTCATTGCACATCACTTCTGCTGGGTAGGAGGCATCTAGGCTTACTAACAAGAAGGGCAAACCAGCAGTTTCCAAAGGAAGTGTGGTAAAGCTGTTGAAACATACTGTACTTACTAGTCCTCTTCTCTACTACAATCATGTTCATATAAGCAGAGAACAGGGCTTAAAACACATGGCTGAATGATCTGTTTCCAACTGGTAATTATTTATAATTAGTACAATAAAAATATTGTGCAGGCAACTGACTTCCTGAAGTTTATCTGTATGGAAGATTTCCTGAATAACTTTCGGTAACAAAATCACAAAAAATTAGGTTATTTACATAAGATTCATTAATGAATGTGGGAAAAATGTATTTGTAATTATTTGCTTCTAGTATTTGGCACCTTTATATATTCTCTCCAATTTAAAAGACCCAAGCTGTGATTGCACAATTACAGATATTAATGGTTGGAAATAAACAGAAAATTCTCTTCTCTAGCTGAGTACTGCTGTCCTCTCTCTTCATGATATACTTCCTAACAAAAAAACATGTGTAATTTCTACAGTCTATGCATTCCTTTGATGATTTGTACTTGTCCAGGCTCAAAATCTTCAGCATTGATTTGAGCATATCTGTTCAGCTGAAACTGTGTTAATGACAGTAGATTTTTCACTGCTTATTGAGATTGATGCTTTCTTTGAAGGCTCCTTGCTCATTTAAATCTTTGCTTGGTAGCTAAAAAGCAGTAGCACATGCCTGTGTGACAGGCATCAGTGTTCTGTCTGCTTCATCCCTAGTCTCTGGCTTTGGCTTGTAAATCATAGTTCACAGACAAGGCACTACTAAAACTGGAGCGAACAAATGTTCTGAGAAACTGAAAATGCCAATTAGTAAATGAGAGTCGGATGCAATGTGTTCCTGCTTATTCAGGATTGTAATTCTAAAATAAATCAGTGTTAGTACTGGTGCTCTTACCTATGTGAACAAGTACAAACAGAATCACTCAGCTAGCACATTTACATCAAAGACTTTGATCTGGGAGATGCTTATCTCCTTCTGAAGATCTTCAGCATTTGTTTCAGAATCAGATGAGAGAAAAGTTACCAAAGACACTACAAAGGAAAAAAAGAATTATAAAGACAGTGTAATTTGCCCTAGATTTTAGACTATACCTCACTTGAGCAGCAACTATCAATTCTGAGTCTTTGCACCCTTTTTCTTGAAAAAGAGTAAACAGCAATTAGTCCTAATATGATCAGATATGAAATAGCTCAGTGTCAATTACTGTCTACATAAATGCATAGAAGAATAAAGTTAAGAGAATTGGGGTATTTCAAAATTGGTACTTAATTAATAATGCTCTTTCAGTTCAGGCACACTAACAGTAGCTAACACTTAACCCAGAAATGTCAGGCTAGATTAGGCATGCACAGTAGTTCAGGTACTGATATGGGAAGGTGCTTAACGCTAACTATGAAGGATGGATCAAATGTGTACACGAAATAGAGTATCTGTGCTTTCATATAGGATGTGAATGTACTGCTTAGAGTAATCTTAGATGTTCTCTCTGAAGAGCACACCTAATGTTAGAAGCAGAGAATTTCCCCTCTCCTTTTATCATGTAGCCTCTTCATACATTTTCCACTTTTCTGTTTTTCCTATTGGTCCTTGCTTATCTTGCCTCCTCGCATGTCATCAACAAAAGCATGAGATCAAAAGGCAATGCCTTTCAATAACTCCTGGAGGAACTGCTCTAAGTGAAAGGTTTGCTGGGCCTTTGCAACTTATCTGTGGGGACAGTGCAAGGCAGCTCTGAGCTACGGAGCGTGCTCTGCATTAACAAAATCATCAGAGAAGGAGTATGACATGTTTAAGAGAATGTCATGGTTTAAACCCTAGACAGACTGCTTGATCACTCACTCCCAGTGGCACACCCGCACCCCCCCTCCTTCCCCCCCCAGGCTCTCCCCTTCCCCACTCCTGAAGGGATGGGGAGGAGGATCAAAAGAGTGCAACTCCCATGGGTTGAGACAAGAACAGTCCAGCAACCAATGTACAACACAAATCACCACCGCTACCACCAACTACAACAATGATAAGGGAAAATAACAAGGGAAGAGAATACGATACCACCGGCCAAGAAACGAGTCCCACCCGGAAGCCCATGTCCTTCTGGGTAACTCCCAGTTACCCCCCACCCTGGGCATGACGTGCTGTGGTATGGAATACCTCTTTGGCTAGCCTGAGTCAGGTGTCCTGTCTCTGCTTCCTTCCGGCTTCCCCTCCTCCCTGGCAGAGCATGAGCCTCACAAAGTCCTTGGTCAGGGTAAACATCACTTAGCAACAACTGAAAACATCGGTGTTATCAGCTCTGTTCCCAGGCCGAAAGTCAAAACACAGCACTGCACCAGCTACCAAGAAGGAGAAAAATTGACTGCTACTGCTGAACCCAGGACAGAGAAGTTACTGAAACAGGATTTCATCAGATTTCTGTGTAGTCAGGGAGCAGAAATGTTGAACATTAGAGGATTCTCCTTCATCTCTTCCTCCCTGCAGATGTCAACATCCTGTTCTACATCTCTTCACTTTTTCTAATTGGCAGGGTAGAGCATTTTATCTTGCTCTCATTCTCAGAAAAGTTTTGGTAGTTCAGCTAACTTATTTTCAGGTGTTAGCATACTAAGGAAAATTTTAAGCAGATTTGTATGTTGGTAGACAACCTTAATGACAATGATGACCAGGGCTGTGTCTACACTAGCAAGCAGCACAGATCAGCAGGCACAGAACTGTACAGTCAAACAATTGGACCAGAGAACCTCACAGTCACGCTTTGCACCCATCAGGTTCTGTTTTGGTTTGGCTTTAGTTTTTGGACTGGATCTAGTCTGATCCTACCAGCTGAATGCCCATTTGGGTCTCTCATGCCTGATATGTCCTCCAGGAGGACAGTTTCATGCAGAGGGGATCCAGCTCATGTACTTAGAGATATCTCGGTGATGTGAACCGCAGCACAGCAAGCTGGCATGGCTGAGAGATGCTGTAAAAGCCAATTCTCATCAGAAATGAAACACTAATAAAAATGCACGCTATCAGTATGAAGGATAATACTGCAAGAATTGTAACAAACTTACCCATCAAATGTTACCCTGTTCCCATGGGTATGGGAATTGGATAAATAACACCTTACTCTTCCATTTGCTTGTACAAGGGCATCCGTTGTGTTCAGAATTAGAGGTTTTGATTTTAACAGAACCCAAATTGGGGTTCAACAGAAACCTGAGTTAATGACATTTGTCTATGTGTGCTCTTCAGAGTGATTGATTATCAGCAGAGACAAATGTCAGAACATGAACATAAATGATTTAGCTCTCAGTTTAGAACCACTGACAAATGTAAAAAAAATGTTCGAAAGTTGATAGGGAAGGGAAAAGTTGGAAGGAAGAAAATTTCTTGCTCTACGAAGGGAGACTGCAGTTTATTTTATGACTAAAAGTGAATCATAGAAGAGGTGGATGAGGGAAGCATGGAAATTGCTTTTAACTGAAAGATATTGATATTAAATTTGAACTGAACATAGTCTTGCTCATGGGATAGCATCAGAAACCAAACAAATAAATTACCCATTTTAGGAACAGGGCAGCTTTGCAGACCATAAGGCTCATCAAGTTGGCAGTTGGCATTCTTAAAGCCATTTTATCTGTAAAAAATCCAACCAATAAAATCTAATTTGCTTCTCTTGGGGGTTTGTTTATTTGGTTGGTTTAGTTTATGATTTTTTTTAATTATTATTTTACTTTTTTTTTTTAATTATTAGTTTATTCATTTATTTTTCTCCATTCCTGTCCACTAGGATTATTGCCCATACTGAGTTACTCATTAGAAACTACTAACCCACAGAGCCGGCTGATGCTGCCTCAGGTCCAAGTGCAGAGCAGCTCCTACCTTACATGCTCTTCAACCCCAATGTATGCTGTGTGTATTGACAAATATATTTGGCATGTATTGGTGGTCATAGACTAGTTCCTTCTGAATTACAGCCTAAAATATTGTCTGTAACTGTCTAGAGAGTATGCATATGTGACGCAGAGCCATGCTGTTAGATACATTAAGCAGCAACCAAAACATTAGGTTCTACTTTGAACTAACACGGTGCACATTATAAAATCTCCACATGCTGGAAGAAAGAGTAAATCCTCTGTGGTTTGCTCATAAATATTTATAGGATTATTCAGTCCATTGTGTAGTGAATAACCAAATGCATTCTGATGTAAACCAGCCCAGCTCCTGTGTTTATGTAGTCTATCTGACAGAACAGAGTTACAAAACATGTTTCTCTTTTTTAAATTTCTGCTTGAACTCCTTGAAGCACCTAGAATTTGAGCTTGGCAATACAGAACTCTAATTGTCCAGGGACATGGCATCTTACAGATTAGAACTGTATGTATTCTTCAAGGACAAAACTATATACCGTGCAGTTTATATTCACATAAACATACCCTGTAAGGGCAAATCAATAAATTATAGACATACATCCTATATTTTTGCTCCTGGTAGGGAATTCTATCACTAAGTAGAGCAAGCTCACTAAAGCAAACTAACTCTATGGATTCAAGAAGGGAATACTGCATTTGCTTTTTATTACTATGGTTTGTGTTCAAAATGAACATGGCTCAGGTGTAGGAAGTGAATTTCAATTTAACGTATTCATGATTAGGGTAATTGGCAAAGTCTGTTATTTCTGACAGGTGTAAACAGTCAGGCTCAGCCCTAAATGCATCTTTATTCTCCTTGTTCCTCACTGTTCAGTTATTTGCTGTTGAAATGTCTCTTTTATCAGAAAATCATAATCTGAGCCAGAGACCAAAATGCTGATTTCAGCGACAAATTAGAAACTGCAAAATAAGAGATGAAAGGAGTGGGAAAGTGAGTCTGTACTGTGCAGATGCACTTTCATTCTCAAGAGCCTCTGTTTCCTCAAATGAAAGGAATTCCGACAAAAAAAAAAAAAAAGGGCTTAATTTACCATGGAAATATGCAAAACTTTTCAAGGCAGTCTTTGCATATCCTAAAGGCACAGATGATATTCCATGTAAAGCATTACTTTTATCTTTATTGTTTTGAATATGTTGGATCATAAGAACGGATGCACTCCAACTACCACTTCAAAGCTGTGCAGATAATCCCACATCCCGCTTGCTTTGTTTGCATTTTTAATTTTGCACAAGTAAAAGCAGAATCAAAGCTCATACTTTATTCTGTGGAAAACTTCTGTATGACCTTCCTCAAAAATTCAGCTTGTCTGCACCAGGGCAAGCTACAAAGTTCCTAACTCATTTCAGAATATTTCTATTTACTGTGTGCGTTTGCCTTATTTTACATGATAAAGTGCTCCGATTTCTCACTGGATGGAAGTCATCAATCTCCACCATGCTCAAAAATTCTTCCCCTGTAGATCAGGGGGGTCCTAATCTGTGGAGCAGGTGTTGGTGTTGAAGCAGGAGCAGCCAGAGGTATGTAATTGTTTCTGATGCACGGGACAGTCATTGTCATTCAGCCTGCAATGCAGTTGTCAACAAATACAAGGTCAGACTCCCAGTCGCAGCACATTTTTACACGTTGTGGTCCCTGAGCCTGAAAAATGGGGCTGAGAAGAGGCAGTCTGTCCCCAGTTTCCTTATCACCCAGCGGCAGGCTTCATGAGCTGGTGTGGTGCCTGGCATGGCTTATTCAAAGGAGGAGAGAAATGGCTGCGGTTAGCTGTAAAATTCCTTTGTTCACTGGTAAAACTTTCCCAGGTGACAACGAACAGAGAAGTCTGGTGCCTCTGCACCTTCCAGCTCTCTCCATTCCTTCTTTGAAGTCTCTGAAACTGTTCAGGCTCTAAAGGAGACCCCAAAAGATACAGTTCCCACATTGACATCTACTGCTAAAAGACTTTCCCCTCCAGAAAGAGGTCAAGAAGATTAATATGAAAGTGAAACAGTTGGTTTAAGAGGGTTTATAGCTCAAGTGCTCTTCAATGTCATTTCTGTTCAAAGCATTTCAAACCAAAATAAATGTAAGTTAGGTGAGCTTTAAATGAGTAAAGCGTTTTTTCTAGATGACATTATTCCTTCAGATGACATGATACACGGTGGCTGGTAGTTATAAATAAACATATCATGCTAATACTCATTTAATGGTCTTTCCTGAAATCAGGCACCCTATATAGCATGTGTGGATGCATTCCTTCTCACCAGAGGGAATACACATTCCATTTCCTCTGTAAAATGCTAAAAAGAAATGAGTGTCTAGAAACACACTATTTATTGTAATGAGTGCCCAGGTTCAATAATGCTGCTAGAAAATACATGAAAGTCCTGGAAACTGCAAAGTCTAGGCAATCTTCTCCTTATTCATTGTTTCCTATATAAATTCGTAATCAATGAGCACCTAGGGGCTTATTTTTCACTTGCATCAGCTTTACAACTGCGTATTTCCATTTATTTCACCAGAATTATTTCTGGTGAAAATGGTGGTGTCTTTTAGTGGTGTTAGTTTACAACATTTTAATAAAAATAAATGACTCCCCTATGAAAAAGAAAAATCGCTATTTGGCTACTTTCAAGTGGCATCTCTAGACTGAAGCTAACAAACCAAAGGAGAAAACACCAGTGATTATAAAATATTCTCAGCATGGAGGTAGGAGCATCTGCCGATCTAACACCATGAAAAAAGCCAAGTGCCTGGGATATTTCTATGTTGTTTATGCTTTTTGTCTACAGGCTTCCCATGGCATCCCATCTCCATTGTCTATGAACAAAATCCACAAATCAGTGAAATAAGAAGAATTTCCAAAAGGCTTAAAGCTGAAAGCAAACACCAAACTCTTTCAGGCACTCTATTACACGAGTAAATTGGACATCCCCCCATACATGGTATAGAAGCTATAGTACTGTTGCAGTACATTAAATTACGCACTAACAGGGCACCTGGCACCCTTATTTGTTAGATACATGACTCCCCGTGAGAGTGAATATTTGATAAACAACTAGCTACCAGGCAACTGGACTTCCTGCTTCCCAGGCTCCATTTCTCTATCACTCTATACATGCTACACTCTCCCCTGTGCACACTGTGCATCCTGTATGCAGGAGGAAAAATAAACTGTCTAGCAAGAGCTGGAGTAAACCATCTTTCCAAACCAAGGGGCTTTGGGTTGGGTATAATGAAGAAACTCTTCACTATGACAGTGGTGATACATTGGAAGAGGCTGCCCAAGGAAGTTGTGGCTGCCCCATCACTGGCAGTGTTCAAGGCCAGGTTGAATGGGGCTTTGAGCAACCTGGTCTAGTGGAAAATGTTCCTGCGTATGGCAGGTGGGTTGGAACTAGACAATCTTTCAGGTGCTTTCTAACCCATAATTCTATGATTCTATGAGGCAGATATGGTCCATGTTACCAGTGAATAACATGATGGCACAGGTAACAAGACTTTCATTATTGAGGAGTGAAATGTGTTTTTATGTGAGGCTGTGCTTTGGGTCCACAAATGAATTAAATGTGGCTTCCAGCGCTCTCTAAAAATAACAAATGGAACACAGAAAATTTTCTTTTACAGTTTGGTTTTGGTCAACAATCACTTTGATGGTTCATTTTCTGCTCTCATGGACACTAAACTCACTGACATTGAGAAAATGACATCCAGAAGTTTCAAATGTCTGCTGCATTTGGCTGATGCCCATGTAGGTTTAGTTTTCTATGTTGATCTTTATATATTAACTATTTATTTGAATCTGTGTATAACTACAAGTGTGAGTGTATCAGGTGCATTGTAAGTTAATGAAAAAGTAAAAATAAACTAGTTACAAAATGGAAATGATCATATTCTTTTAAGAGGCTGTTTAAATATCTGCCACCTTTTACTGTTATTCCAATGATTATCAGTTAATCTACATGGCAGGGATTTACATAGGAGGAAATGGAAAGTTAATCTAGAAAGGTTCCACATCACTAGGAATGAATTCTTGAAAAATCTTTACCTGTATCAGAGATCTAGCAGATGTTTTCCACAACATCTGATTTATTCAATTATTATTTTCATTCAGACTAACATCAGAATTGCAGAGCAACACCATTATTCATCATTTTTGTCCTTCTGTGTGGACAATTGTTTCAGCTGAAGCTTTCTACATATTCTACAAGGGTGAGAAGATATTAAATTTGCTTTTCAGACTTCTACTTAAAGGTGATTTTGTTCTGTCAGAATAGTTATTGACAGGAGACAAAAACTTACAAGCTGAAAGTAATTCACATCATTCTCCCTTTCAAGACCACTAGCAATCTTACCTGTTCAAATCATAATCAAACCACAGCAAAGAATTGCCTCAAGCATCCATTTCACTCGATCTCTATCTATTCTGAATCTTCAGAGAACACAAAAATCCTTATATATACGTATTCCTAGCCACAATCTCAACCCCCATCCTTCTCACCTGTGTTTGTCAGTCTTCCTTCCATGACATGAGACTAATTTCTTTTGTTCTGTAAAAGTGTATTAAAAGTGCTTTCTCCCTTAGGCAAGCCTGATAACCACTGAAAAAACAAATTCAAACAGAAAAAAAGGAAAATTTATGAGGAAACTTTATGTAATTACTACTGGAATATTGTCACTTCTTAGGTACTTATCAACAAGCATCTTGACTGTACTCATATATAAACTTTTTATTAGTTTCTCTTGTTGTACTGCAGTGTCACCCATACTCTGCTACCTGTGTGAATGAGTCTCATGGGCTATTAGTCCCCCCTTTCCTTCCTCCCCATGCAGCTATGAAAACTTAATCTGTGAATGAAGACTGTTGTGGCAGCCACCTCCTATGGCAAGCAGCGAAGTAGCAAAAGAGTAACTCTGGCATCACTACTGCAACTCAGTGCCTTTCCCCACATGCTTTGTCAAGAGGATTTTGCATGAACTAGAATGTTTCCATGCCCAGTCTCTTTCATGGGAAAGCTGGTAGGAGCTCAGTGGTTATATGTAGCCAAGGGGTGGATCATCCATGTAACAAGTCCACCATGCACCCTGTCCAAAACAGTCACTTATGCTGGTGCTAGGGGAGCACACCCTGTGCTGGGACTTGTATCAGTCGGTTGGATTCCCTGCCCTGCTTTGAAGAAATATAAAGGAAAGAGTTACAAGAAGTTTATCAACAGTTATCACAACTCTAGATAGTGAACAAAGAACTCTCAAAAGATAGACGTATCACACAATGTGGGCCCGAAGCGTTAGCTAGGAAAGCTATAAAGGCAGGATTTGCAGAACATAAGCCTCTGGATTGCGATCTTCCTAAATCAAAATGCATTTTCCCAGAAAACCTTGTCTGTCTTTCTGTGAAGTTGTTCTGAGAGGAGCACATATGCACACTGACTTTCTTCCTTGGTGAAAACCAAATCATTCCCTCAAAGCTTGAGGAGTATGAGCTGTTTCACTGCTTGTTTAGTGAAATTCCTGCTCTGGCTTCTCTTATTTCCCTAGGACAAAACAGACAGTGTTGCAAACCATAGGGGACTGCAGTCAAGAGAAAAGAAGAATTCTTTCAGCAGTCAGGTCACATTCAGGCAATAAATTTTAATGGAAGAGCAAGGCTGTGAATTCAGTGCATGATTAAAAGAAAAATGTCCTGTCAGTGGAAGCTCATACAGAGATGGGTTTTAATCAGTGAATATTTTTCCCCTGTATAAGAAAGTCTGGTCACATGGTTATCAACTACAATATGCAGGAGGAATCATCACGATGAGTATGAGTGAGCACAGTCCTGTTGCTGTTAGGATCAGAGACAGTAGCGTGATGCTTGCCTCTAATTTGTCTGCATCCTTTACACTACGTGTGCAGATGTAGACTGTCCTGGGTTCAGCAGCAGCAGTCATTTTTCTCCTTCTTAGTAGCTGGTGCAGCGCTGTGGTTTTGACTTTAGCCTGAGAACAGCGCTGATAATACCGATGTTTTTAGTTATTGTTCAAATGTTTACTCTGACCAAGGACTTTTTGAGTCTCATGCTCTGCCAGGGAGGTGGGGACACCTGACCCAGACTAGCCAAAGAGGTATTCCATACCACAGCACATCATGCCCACTATATAAACTGGGGGCAGTTACCTCGAAGACCCAGATCACTGCTCAGGTCGGGCTGGGTATCGGTTGGCGGGTGGTGAGCGGTTGTATTCTCTCCCCTTGTTATTTCGGTAGCAGTAGTGGTTTGTGTTATTCCTTGGTTACTGTACTGTTCTTATCTCAACCCCTGGGAGTTACATTCTTTCGATTCTCCTCCCCATCCCTCTGGGAGCAGGGGGAGGAAGAAATGGGGCGAGTGAGGGAGCAGCTGCGTGGTTCTGAGTTACCGGGTGGGCTTAAATCATGACAAAGATTAAGGAATCTTAGTATTCTTAGTAAATATATACTCTTGGTAAAATACCTTTTCATTACTTAAAAGCAGATCTGCAAGTAAAAATCAATTAGAATTGTGTTTTCTGAAAAAAAAAAAAAAAAGCCCCACCAAAGTCAAGCCTATTCAGCCACAGCTGTCGAACAGTTAGCCTGGAGAAGATTCCCTTCCTTGGTTGGTTTATCAACTTTCAAACTGGAGCTGATCTGCAGCACGCTGCTGGAGATGGGGCAGATCTGTTTGCACCGAATTGCAGGTTGGCAGAAAGGCATGAACTTGATTCCACCTTCAGAGGAAACTATCATGCACTGATTGCCACAGAAGTTGCTGAAAGCTCAGGAGTGTCCCCAGAGGTTTGAAGACAAATATCCTTGGGACCACCATGCTCTGACTTCCTGAATTTTCAGGCTCCTTGGTGTCTCAGTAGCCCATCAAACAGTTTATGGCTACAGACAATGTAGTCAATAAAATATCCCTAAAATACAAAGGAAATACTGTTTTGATTTTTCTAAATGAAAAGCACTGGATTTCCTTGTTCTCTAAAAAAAATATTGAAATTGCCAATCTTTGTTACACTTTCCACTTTCTCTTATAAATTCCCAGTTCCTAGCACAGCGTTCAGCATTCTGCTCAGCTCTAAACATAGCATGTAAGCATACAAGTTTCCTGAGGCAGTTCAACATGTATTTACCTGTTCCACCACCTCTTCTGCTTATTTGCAGAGATGCTGCCTTGTATTGTGACCACCAAGTTTTCTATGCATTGGGCTGCTACAGTTTCCTGTTCACTGTCAGTTCAGGTTAACTTGAAAATACTGGAAATGGATCTGAATTAAAGTATTTAACTGAGCATTACAGTAACTCTGCCATAGGGGAGGTAATTTTGAGCAATAGTTGAAGGGCCAAAATATTGAGTATTTTCCAAGTCTTCCATTTATCTCATGTTTCTGCATATTTTGATTGAAATATTAATGAACTAAACCCAATCAAAATAGACAATCAACTTTTATATTTACTTTAAATATTTTTGTGTAAATAAAAATATTTCATAATAGCTGCATGCAATTTCATTGTTTTTTTTGTACAATATTGAAAAAATGCCATAGTAATTTTTATGTAAAATGGAAAACAAATCCTTATCAAACACCTGCAAAATGTCTAGAACAATTTAGTTCTCATATTGATTAGTTGACAAGGTGAAGGCACTACTATCTATATTGCTAGTGCTTAAACTGCTGTCCCCTATCTCCTCATCTTTAACCAGCTCTGCTGCTGAAGTTGCCTGTTTTTTCACAAATCCAACATAACACTCAATGAATAAATGAACATGCAAATAACTGTAATATAAGTGGTTTCAATTCCTTTTAAATGAGCTGCTTGAAAGAGCAGACTTCCCTGGAAAGGACAATTGAGATGGAAAAAAACACAGATTTTTCTTGATTCTGTCTCATACAGCTGGTTTATTTACCCAGACTGGTAATTAGACAAATATACTTGTGTATTTGACCACCTACACATGACCATGAGTAATGAGGTCTGATTAAATGAGAAAGCACAAGGCCATTCCTAGAACATAGGTGCAGATACAGTCTCTCACTAGTTTTTATTCTGTTTTTACTTACTTAACATGGAAAGCTTGATATTGCAAAGGTGAAGTGGACTGTATGCATCCCTGATCCAATGCCATAAGCACTAGAGGAATTGCACAAGGTGTAGATTATGATACAAATACAATGAAACATCTATTACAAAGCACTGGGAGTAATAACAAAGACCATAGGTTTGCACAAGCCTCTAGGCTCTCTGCAGTCTCTTCCAGGGACCGACAACTCCTCTGTAACATTGACCAGGCTGAAAAAGTTCTTCTGATATTCAATAATCTTGTTATCATGCTAAACTTACTAATGAATCTGTAAGAAGTCAACAGCCTACCCTAACTAATTATTCACATGGGTAAGAGACAAGTGTTTATTATTGTGATGATGATGATGATGATGATATGATGATTATGAGGTGGAAGAAGAATAAGAATAGGCATATCTTTCATACCCTTTCTTTTGGAGTAATACTGAAGTTCAGCTCTGCAGACAATGCAAAGTTAGTTTGCCATGTCACTTGAGCAAATGTTGATTATGGAAAAGAAGACATTTTAACTGCTTCCCAAACCAAGAAGGTGAAAAGTTGCAAACAAAAATTCAAGAAAAGACAGACAGGGTAACTGTATTTTACTCATGTACCATTCCTGTAGTCCTTAACGCTAAATTAACTCATGTTTTCCGATCACATGCTGATGTTGACCAATATTCTTAATCAATCACACGTCACTCAAGGAAATGGAAAGAGAGCAAGGAACCTTCCTGAGCACTGGTGTCAGCCCCTGAAGGGGTTTTCTTTGGAGAACAATATATATGTTGTGCTTCCTAGCATCCTTTTCTGACCAATTCTAAAAATAACAGGGCCCTAACTAATGGGAAAAAAAGGACTGCTGCAGCTCCCTGAGGGAATTACATTATATATTGATACCATTAGCCCTTTTGCTACATTTAAATGAATACAAACCAAACTGCAGCTCTGGCTGCCTGAGGGGAGGGGCAAAAGCTGCTTTGCAACCTCTTTTGGAACACCTTGTGGAGTTTTTCAAATGGCATACACAAAGCAATCTTAACATCAGGATAGAGGAAGAGCCATCTGAATTAGCCCCGAAAGCTCAGAAGTAAAAGCTTTGTCAATGATCTGAAATTAATTAAGCCACTTGAGCACTGTCCCTGATCTTAGTGGCTCTCTAGCTCAATAGCCATAATGTTTCCCTCAATTAATTATTTACACGAAATGCAAAACTTCCATTTTAATGTCTGATCTTCTAAATGTGGGTTTTAATTAAATTCTGTTTTTCTTTGACAAACAAAGCATTTAAGTCTACCAAATGTCATCATTCATTTTCATATTAAATAACCAATATTTGGCAGATTCTTTGAAGACAGCAGGGCAGAAATTCACAAAGTGAGGTAGTTGCTTGGGGTCAGGGTCAGTATGAGGTACTGACTGTGACAGATATTCAGAAATGTAATCAGATCACATTACTTATCATTTCCTTACGCAAGTGATGGTGTATGGGGAAAATAACATTGGAACTCTTAACAGTTTGGGCCCCAATGGTTTCTACAGCACCAAAGAACGTTTCAAAACAAACCCATGCTCCGCTACTTTTGATAGCATCTTCACACAACCATTTACATAAAAGACAAACCTTTCTTGCAGACCAGAGTAAGGCCAAATATAAATGAAATTATTGCCCACAATAAATAGAGAACATCTGAATCCTTGCAGACCTGTACCCCAAATTCAAGGTGTTTTCAGCTTTGTTTTCTGTCTGAACATCAAGAGAGAATGCATCCAAGAGTGAAAGGACATTCAAAAACAGCAAAGAAACTCAATCCTTATCCACCCAAAGTTTCAGCTCTATGCCCCATTCTTCATCTGAGGTGGCACAACAGTGGACGCAAGACAGACATGCTGCTTAATGCAGGGCTGGAGATGCTCACGCATTCCCTCATTAGGATGGTAGAAGACCTTAATAGGACAGAATGCCCCCGAACGGCATCTCATAAATGTCACTGTAACCACAAGATATCATGTGAAAACATCCCTTTCCCTACCATGTCAAAAATGTAGGGGATAAGTTTCTCCAGCAGGGATTTAAAAATTAACATGTTCTTCTGCACCCTTCTAGGTAAACAGATTATCTAACTGCTTCCTGCAAGCTCCTGCCTCAGCCTGCTCTGAGGAATGAATTGTGGCTGGACATTTGCCCACTCCCCTTCTACTGATGCAGCCGCATCAATAGGAGGGAATTCCTCTGCATGCCTGGGAGCGTTCCTGGCACTGGCACACTGTCGCCCATGCCGCTATGTGTGTGGGAGGTTGGCCTGCTCTAGCTACCACTCTCCGCACACAGTTCCCAGGCACAGTTTTGCGCAAGAGAATACTCCCATAGATTATTCCCACTGGGTAGCTTGAACCAACTAGGCTGGTTTTGGAGGCTGAGACCATCAGCAGAGATGTGAGCTGTTCTGACCCAGTTGGCTTCAGTACCCAGTTCCACTGGCATGCTTAATTTATGTGTATAGATGTAGACTATCTGTCTTGCAGGAGAATCATCCAGACTCATGGTCGCCACATTATCCAACTCCAAATTTGGCTTCCACAAGTGCTTTTTCCTACATTTGTGATATTACAGCTTCATTCTGTAAAAAGTAATACCTTTTTTCTGGCTATGTTTTGCACTTGGTAGTGTTACTGATAAGCTATTCTCCACTGATTTGTGCCTAACTTTACCTTAGGCAGATATGTTCACTGCTTTTCACTCCACAACGGAAAGGACTCAATACTCTTAATCATCCTATATTACACCTTTGCCTGACTTTATAGTGTAGTGAAAACCAGGCCACTCTGCAGGAGTGGGATTTTTTTTGTGATAAGTGTTGCTCATCTCTACGTCTTGGTGTCACCTACGGGTTTCTGTAATTGACACTTATAAGAGGCAACAGATGGACCTGTATTTGGTCAGCATCAACATGCTGAACAGTTCAAATGCTTTGTATGCTTCTAGGTTTAGAGATTTTTCTTACTTTTTTTTCACCCCTTCTAGGTTTTAGGTATGTCTCTTCTTTTCTGCAAATTTCATACCATTCTCTCATATTTCTCTTGATTTCACCTGAGTTGAAAGAAATGTTTAACACCTTCAACTTCCAGTCACTTCAAGGGCCACCCAGAATCAGGATGAGAAGCAAAGTGACTGTTTCATCAAGAAAAGATAGTTGTTTTTTTTTTAGAAACCACTATAAAGCAAATACAAAAAGAGCTTTACTGTGTCAGAATTAAAGAAACGGCTGTTGAGCCTGCTCCCTGAAGCAGGGTCCAATCTAGTCCCAGCTGCAGTAATCTGTGCATATAAAAAATTCCATGTCAGTTAAAAAAAAAAAAAAAAAAGAGAAAAGTCACCTTTGAAAAATGGAGAACTGCTGCTAGCCAGTTATGTGTCTCCACAGGTATCCAATATTTACCCCTGGAGGGATTTCTTCTTACAGAGGCTCTAACTCCCTTCCAAATGGAAGTGCGCACCTTCCTGGTCATTTGGAGAAGGGTTAGCATGATAAAATGATTTGTTATACCAATAAAGTTTTTGTTACACTGTAAAATGGTTTGTTACGCCACCACTGCTACATAAAAATGTTATGAAAATTAAGTAGGTTGTAAGGTCCAAAAAGGAATAAGCTACTTTTAGGACTACCTACTAGGAAAAGGAAAAAGAAGGATCTACAATTCTTCAGTACTGTAAAAAGGCAAACTCAATGACCTTTTAACTAGCAACTGAAATTGGTACCCCAATTAGGAAAGCAGTTATGCATCCAAAATGAATGGGAACTTGCTCAGGCCAACAGTACTCAGGAAATGGGAGGAAACTGCAACAAATTTGATCATCCAGGTGGTGACTTCTCTCCCGCGTGAGAAAAAATTAATTAATCCTAAATTACAGTTCAGAATGGGAACTGAAGTACAGACTCATGGTATGCTAATCATAGCATGCCACAGATGCGACAGCAAGATACTAACACTGGAAAGAAAAACCCTTACTTTGTGTATGTGATTTTAATTTTAACATTGTGTATTTCAGTCTAAAGCAATATCTGAAACTGGCAACTATTTAATTCACAGTCAAGCCTTACAAGTTCCTGGCACATTTTGAACTCGTTTCATGAATTGTAATGAATTGTATCCAGAATTTATTTATGATTGTTCCAGGCAATCATTTACTCCATAAGAAAGGGAAGGCCTGTTACATCTTATGCTTTGTAATTATTACATAGTTTTTATACTTTTCCATTTTCATGTTTCTTTCAGTTTGCATCTATTAACTGTTTTTATTCTATTATTTTAATACTAATATTTGTGTTCCTTCCATTTCGTATATTTTGACCAGAATAGTACTGCACTGACAAATGCAGAGGAAAAAACTGTTCCTGATTCCAACTGAACTCTAAATTTGCTTCTAATCACAAAGAATCTAGAAAATTCTAAAAATTTCTAACACAAAACATATTTCCTTATAGAAACAGCCTTATGAAACAGAGGGAATGATGCTGTGTGACAAGAGAGGAAAAAGAACCTTCTTTGAATACCAGGCCCTCACTAGAGTAAGGAAGGTGCATTCAGTTGAGCTTTACAGATATAGTGTGCAAAATTCTTCTGCAAGGTCTGCTTTCACAGAAACGTTATAATGTATGGTAACATACACAGGGCTGGGCCTCAAGAAAATTAAACTTTGACTTCACTGGAAAAGATCCTGTCTTTGCTGCCTGACTGAACAACAGTCAGGAGAAGGCTTATGTAGGTGTTTGTGATATCACTGATGCCTGAGAAGCTGACAGGAGCAGACACATAGCTTGTGCAGGTGCATGTGATGTCACTGGTCCACTAACCAAGTCTGCTAATTCAGACCTGGATTGTCAAGTGGAAGTTCATTAATCACTGATGTAAGATACAAATTGACCAAATTCTGAGTAAAAGCAGTGGCAAGGAAAGAGCACTCGGCATCTTACAAAAGGCATTTAGTAATGAAAAGAAGTTACCTTGAACTTTCAGACTACTTCATTCAAGACAGTTGGACAGGATGACAGATAAGCCACATACACTAACTATTTTCTTTCAAAAGAGAGATGTCCTTATCTTGAAAAAAAAACCACATTAAAATGTGAAAGTAAATTTAAACTAATGAGTGAGATTTATCATGCAGATCCCTTCTACTTTGCTAGTGGAAGTATTTACCATGCAGTCAGTAAAACAGTGTGAAGTACTAAATAGATCAGGAATACCCAGCCCTTTGGTTGTTCAGACCAGGTAGCTCACCTGACTAGTAGGTGTGGACTGCAGACTGCATCTCTTCTCACATTGTCTGACAAGAACTGATCACCATCATTAGGACAACAAACTATGAGCATTTATATTCTCAGAATAGGTCTGGGCATCTGGGGTGTATCAGACCTCTGTGTACCTATTTGGGATACGCCGTACTACATGCAACTTTGTATAGAAAGAGCTACCACTTCTAAAAGATCACATGCAGCTCACACCAAACAACTTTTAATCACAAGCAGAAGCAGCCATCAGACTAAGGAAAGACTGTGTCCAAGAATGGGCTTTTGCTCCCAAAGCAACTTATCCAGCCCAGCACTTTCCTGCACTGCAGGCATTTTGTAGTGAGTTCTTGTATTAGCAGTTTTTGACTGGTATTGCAACTCCAATCACGGAGGTGGAATATTCTGATAATGCAGAGCTTTCAGGAAAGAACAAACAACATGGTTAAATATAAATGGGTACTTTAATTTCTAATACTTCTCTGACCTTTTTCAAGAGTTACAACCATATCTCACTTTGGGAAGAAACACAGCCATATACGATGTAAAATATATGTACATTCAGGCCTGAATAAATATCATCATTGATTGTGAACTTCAGAAAGCTTTAACCAAATTAATCTTGAACTAATTTGCTCTCCTTTGCTGTATATGTCTCAATGAATGAGACCCAAGAACCTGAGTTAATTTTCACCTGTCCCATCAAAGGCCAGAATGGAGATTGTGGCTGCACAGAGCTTTGTGAGATAGGAGCAGTGCACATTTTAATAATGTGAATATCATTCTCTAGTTCAAAATTAGAGATATTTAAAAGATCAAAACCAACTAAAACTCTGTGCTGTCATCCATCACCTACTACATCCCTCTGTCAGGAGAAAGACACCAAACAGCAGCAGGCTGCATGTGAAAGGACTGCTGGAATCTGACTGCAAAAAGAAACTTGAACTTACAGAGAGGAGTATTTGGATAGCGCTGTGAATGACCTCTAGGTACTGGAAATCAATGATGCAGCCCGTCACGGAGACGTAGGAATAATCCTCCAGGATGCCAGGGGCAGAAGGACGCACCACCCTTCGTATGCAGCCCGGCCCGTGTTCCCGCCACCAAGAGCGGTGCATTGAGATGTTAAAGGTCATGAGATCAGTTTCCTAGGAGAAAGGGAAGGAAGAAGTGTGAAAACCTCTCAACTCCAAGGTAATTGTAAAATGTGTGTGCAAAATTGCCAGCCATATGCCCACAAAATACCCCTGTTGCCCTTTGCATCTCTGAAAATCTGGCCTGTCAGTCTGTCTGTGGCTGTTTATTTTCATCCTGACCAAAGGGAGATTTGGTCCACATTCCAATTGCAGGAGTCCTGTTGTTTTCCTCCGTTAACTGTGCTTATTCTGGCCACACCTGAAAATTGACAGCTGAATTATATTCTGCCAGTCTTTGTTACTGCCAGTTAGCAGTAAGAAATCTGCTTTGCTGTTTTGGTCTCCATAACTTCTTTACCCTTAAAATGCAGATTTGCTGAAGCATTATTTACAGTTGATGAGGCATTTCTCTTTTGACTTTGCATGTCATTCCTTCATGTTGGTTCAGAACGTTTTCATCTGCAATATGAAAATAACTTTTAAAATCAGGAGCTGACAGACAATTCAGTTTAATGAAAATATAATTATAAATATAAGGTCTCAGGAAACAGCCAAGGCTTTCTCCATAAAACAATGCCAAAGATTGCACAGTGTTATCAAGTGTTTTTAAAAACTGTCAACTGTAAGAAATGTCATCTGTCAAGCAATACACACATACTTGATTCTCATTTTTTCAGTAAGTCTTTGTTGAGTAGGTATATGGATTTGCCATGCAGGTTAGTGTGTAGCAAATATGTCAAGGTAACACTTTATAACTGTTATCACAACTGTGGAAATGAATTGTGATGTTAGTGGCTCCAGTGTCAAATCTTTCTTTGCTCTCAAGGGATATTTCCTCTTTTAATTTTTTTTTTTCTCTTTAAGTTTTGATTATTATGCCCTGTTTCAGTGTTCGTGCTTGGTTAGTTCACACCAGTGGCACAGAAAAATGGTAAATTTGCATAGGGAAACAGCATGGTAAATGTTGCTGACACATTTAAAATGTAAGAATTAGTCATGTGGTCAGAACAAACATCTCTTAGAAATAAAATCATTTCTGGGATACACTTATGTTTGGTTCTTGGGGTGATTAAAATAAATTGCTTGACTTGATGGTCATGTTTAGAGATGCTTAACTAGACAGTCAGGTTCATATTTAAAGGCTGCTAGTCATGCAGAGAAGGAAACAACAACATTATAGTTAAATTCTTTGATTAAAACCAAAAGAGACGTCATGACCACACTTGTTGCCTTTTTTTTAAAAAAAAAAATATTATTATTCAGAAATTCTGGATAAGGCTGGGAGAACATCTTTCTATAATTACTTTTCACTGTGTCTATTATGTTCTGAGTCCTGGAAGCAGGTAAAAGTAGGTAATGATGGCCCAGCAAAGATCAGTTTCAGAAATGCAAACAAAACCATCTGGTGCATTAGCTTGACCTCTAAAACATTACTTCACAAAATGGCAGCCATAAGCTGTTTGAGCTGATAAATGTTAAGCTGCCAATCAATAGAAGAAAGCCTGACAAAAATCAATCCTTTTTTGTTGTTAGTGGCTGAAGCACACTCCTCTCTAACTTCTTGGAGGTTCTTAATCCATAAAATGAGTCAAATGTGCCAGGCATCAAAAATTAACCTGTATCTTCATAGTAATTTTCAGAAGTATAGAAAATTCAAAAGCTCTTTGCCTGGGTGTAGAGGTTTTAAATATCAGCACACTTTTGGGTGTGTTTCAGTATTTGTGAATTCAGAGCTTGGAAACACTGTGAATGGTGGAAAAGCTGCTGCCCAAGAGGCTTATTTGTAGTTGCATGTTTAACTAAAATTCAGAATTCTTTCAGAAAGTACAAGCAGATGCTCAAAAGTTTTTCAACAGAACATGCACTACCTTCCAGTGTACATCACAACTTCACAGTGTACAACACAAGCTATCATTAAGCAAATGTGTATAAAATGCTTAATCTTCAGCAGATGATGTAATGTAAACTGCATATTTCTTGTGAAAAGAATGCTGCTTCATAGCAAGAAACTCAGTTTCCTGCTCTGTACAAGAGACATCAAGTAGTCTCTTTGACAAATCCGGTTGGGATTCATTTAACAATTGAAATTTCAATCATGGATGTAAAGCTGCTGTCTTCTGAGCTTCAGACCCATTACATTTGTCTTGCCTTGTATTCCATACATCAGTGGGTAAACTATACTTCCTGAGCTGGTAACCTCTCAGACAGATTCCATAAACTAAGAGGAGGCAGAACACAGATACCAGGACTCCCAGGAAAATCATGTGGGACTTAGGGAAATTACTCTTTTCCCTTTTCAGTCAGCACTATAGCAATACTCCAGTCTGTGGTAAGAAGTTTGCTTCCGAGTGTAGGATCAGCCCAATAACCACCCTTCTATTGATGGAGAGTCCCACTTAACTGTCTACAGTTTTTTAAGCTTTTAAACTATATATAGGATTTGTGTTGGCTGTCAGCCCAAGGATTAATTTTGATCATTATTGAAAATCATTGCTGCAGCAGGTATTTTCTTTTAGGTGCGATGTAATCCCTTTAAGTCTCAGTAATACTGTTTCTAAGTGCTTGGAGATAACATTTAATTTCATTATATCTACTTAAATTCTACATTTGTTTTCAAATGGACATTTTCTATTAGGCAGGGTTTTCAGCAACCTGATCTAGTGAAAGATGACCGTGCCCATGACAGGGAGGTTAGAGTAGACAATCTTTGACGGTCCTTTCTGACCCAAACCATTCTATGATTTTATTATTCTATTTTTAGGTTGTGAATCTAGATACACTTTAACAGATAATAGCATAGACCGATTTATTGTAAAACTAAAGAGCAATAATAAGGATTGTGTTCCTTTTGTTTACTTCTGCATACTTTATATACAGTGCCTATACTAACAACACAAAAAATTAACGAGAAAGTAAGACTAACTAAAGTCACCGGGTGTAAAGTAAAAGGACACTAAAACTCCAGGAAAAAACCCTCAACACACCAAGATTGCCTTGTATAGCAAATAAATATTACACTGTGACATGATGATTATGCATTGTAGAAATATTTTTTTTTCACTGTATGTTTCTGCTTTATGACATGCTAGTTTGTATTTCTTTCATTGCTTCTTATTATCTGAAAAATACACTTTTAGGAAAACTGTAACAAAAGGCATTAGCATGTTGGGGGAGGATGGAGGAGAAGCACTTTTCCCTCCACGAGACAGCAGTCAACACCTGAAATTTTACAGAAAGGTGCAAGAGCACTAAGGCTTGACAAAGCATACTGTTAGATACCTTGACTTTATTTATTGTTGATTGTGTGGTATCTAGCCCTTCCTAGCACTTATTATTTTATTAATACATACTATAATGCTTATTATAAATAACCATTAATTAGGTTGAGGCAAAAAACTATTCACATCCCAAGAGTATCAAGGACGCTCTAGATTTGTCTGACTATCCAGTTTCTGTTTTTACCGGTGAGAAGAAAAGATTTTTATTCAAACAACTTTTCAACAGGTAATAAAAAGATAATATGCACAATGCTAGGAAAATCCCAGCACATTTCCTTGTAATTCTCTACACCCAATTAGGTTCATAGTTAAGATGTAGTGGTGTTGACATGGATAAGGGACACACACATTCCTCTAGTATCTAATTTCAAGGAGACATTAATCCTCATTAGATACAAATGATATGTTCCAGTGTTAAGAAAACCTGCTCTAATTGTAGGAGTACTTTGAAGCATAAGCACCAGCTATTAGCCAAAGACCCTCATTAGCAGCATTATCTTAGTTTTCCACCCTGTTAGAAAGCCAGAAGGCAAGAAGTCAGCAAGAGAAGCATACTGCTGTACTCCTCATGCAGGGTTAGTATTAGTCACAAGAACAAGTCGTAAGAGCCAGCAAAGGGCTGCTTTTTGAAACTTGCTGCCCTTAAAAATGAGCTCTGATCTTTGACAATAATTAGGTCCGTGCTCAAATCCCAGCTTCATGGCTTATGACTCTTCCTTGGTCTACCTCCTTTTTGCGGCAGTCTGTCTGAGAAAAAAGCCCAGAGAGCTAACACACTACAACAGAAAAAAGCTCCAAGCCTAAAAGAAAAAATGGCATTAGAAAGTGTGATTGGATCAATGTGAGTCTTACTCATCGCTTGTCACAGGAAGTTCAGAATGAGCACAAAGATGTCATGACAGCCCAGAAAAGCTGTTGTGCTCCAATGGAGTCCTTGACATGTAATTAAGCTGAACACTTAGTCTGAAAATTGCTCTCACCTATTCCCTATGATGATCCAGAGGTAAGAAAGACAGGCCTGGAGTGATGGCAAACTGCAAGCACTGCTTCAGTGCCTCAAGTTTTAAATACTGGGAATAGGATGAGGGTTTGTGTGAAATCGAGGGTTTATGTGAAGTCAAGGGTTTGTGCAGATTGCTGTGTCCCTTACTCAGGCTGTATTTGATTTTGACTGAAATGAAGAATCGAGACAAGACTGAAATGTAACTGTAATAGTAAAAACCTAGAAACATCATTGGCAGGCCACATACAGCCACCAGCACAAATGCTGTGGGAAAACTTCTCATAGCAGAAAGCCAGGAAATGTAAAAGGCGGCTTGAAAAACTCTTGGTATATAAAAAAAAGTAAAATAAAAATGTGAAAGCATTCCAATTATGGGCCACAAAATATTCTGATCAAAAGTCTAATAAAACTGTGAACACATTTGAAAAAGGAGTTTATAATGTGAAGCAAATTTGAGTCTCAGCAAGAACATTTTAACCTTTTTTTTTTCCTTTTGTTTTAAAATGATATTGCTGAGATCTCCATGGAGTTAAGCATACATTTGAAATACCACAAGATTAAAACTTGACACCACCATATCTTCCCTCAAAGACAAACTGGCTCAAATCACTATAGAAAGCTCTTCCCACACTATTTTGTCATATTTTATTTATTGATACTCAAAGCAGAAAGGATCAGACTCATGTGCCTCAGCACTGTATTCAGCGTCTAAGCATTCAACAAATACACTGGCTAAGAAAGCACATACCTATTGAGAAGAGTCTTGCAATGTTGATGGGGACTGAATTTCTACACTTAAAATGGATAGGTCTGGCCTGGCTTGATCATGCTAAAACTGTTCTTCTGTAGTCTTCTGTCTTTTGAACCATAGGCATCCCAATGTGACAAATACCACAGACTAACTCTTTCTTGTGGCTAGTTTGCCCAGGGTCAAATGGTGCAAGAGCAGTGAAAGCTATTTTATTGTTTGATATAAGGAAGAAGTTCTTTACTGTGAGGGTGGTGAGGCACTGGAATGTGCTGCCCAAGGAAGCTGAGAATGCTCCATCCCTGGCAGTGTTCAACGTCAGGTTGGAACGAGCTTTGGGTGACACGGCTTAGTGTGAGGTGTCCCTGCCCATGGCGGGGGGGCTGGAACTAGATGATCTTAAGGTCCTTTCCAACCCTAACTATTCTATGATTATATAAAAAAGCTACTGATTGTTGAAGAAAGATTCAAGTGCACTGGACAACACAGCATTTGCCTCCATGCTCTTCTGCAAGTTGTTCATGCTCCCAGTCCATCATCCACTGTCAGTGTTGGTAATGTTTTTAGTGACAGTCCAAGAAAGAAAGAAAAGGTAAACACAGCAGCTAATGTTGAGAACCTCATTTTTTAATGATTCCTCTGGAAAACTTCCCAGATTCCACATCTGCCCTGGCACAGCAGCCTGCACTTCAGAAAGCAAGTCTCACTGGAGGTGCAATGGGAACAGCTACATGTACTCACAGTGGGTAGGCTGCTTTCCCTCTCTTCATTTGAAATACTCTGCCTGCTACTTACACTTTAAACAAATTCGGCTAGTCAGTAAGAACAACAACAATATACTTGATGAAAGCCACAGGAAGGTCACCTTCCGGTTCCCAATATGCCAGTTGCAACACCAGGAGCTGAAAAGGTAGAGAACCTGTGACAGATTAAGATGCTTTCTTTTCACAGAATCCTTTTGTCTCAGTGTGATATTTTTAGCTTGTGTCCTGTATTTCTGTCCATATTTGTGATATGGAAGCAATAGTTATGTTCAAAACACAAAAAGTGTACTGCCAGTACCAGGCATTAATATTTTGGATAATTTTTCTATAGTACAAATACCAGAATCAATTTCATAGAATCATAGAATGGTTTGGATTTTCATTTTCTGGAGAAGACCAAGGGAAAAATCTCCTTAAGTACATTAACTTTCTCCATATCCCTCATAACCAGGTCTTCTGTTTCCATCCAGAAAGGGCCTACAGTTTCCCTAGTCTTCCATTTATCACCAACATATCTATAGAAGCTTTTCTTATTGCCCTTGATATCCCTGGAGAGATTTAATTCTGTCAGGGCTTTAGCTTTCCTAACCTGACCCCTAGCTGCTCTATTTCTCTGTATTCCTCCCACGGTACCTGTCATTGCTTCCAAACTCTGTAGGCTTCCTTTTTGTGTTTGAGTTTGTCAAGGAGGCCTCCTGGCAATTTTGCCTGACTTCCTCTTTGTTGGATTGCATCACTTCTGAGCTTGGATGATCTGATGCTTGAACATTGATCAGCTTTCTTGGGCTTCTCTTCCCTCCAGGGCTTTACCTGATGGTACTCTACCAAGCAGATCCCTTAAGAGGCCTAAGTCTGCTCTCTGAGGTCCAGAGTAGTTAAGCTTGTATGCAACTAATAGACACAGTTTGTGCCAAAAGCCCACATAATCCAGTATGAGGAACAGATGCAACGTAGCTTCTAGTCAACACAGGGATCATCTTTGTCATTATCCAAACAACTATATCTTGTCCACAGTGGTTGTGAACAAAAAGAAACTATGGGGATAAAGGCTTGATTAAGAATGCAATGTCACAATAACAGTACAGTTAATTTTAATAATTTCCTTAATTTCTGATGGGTTCTGTGCTCTGTCTCACCGTCCCAACTATACCGACACTATAACAACTTTTGCTATGTAAGGAGATAAATGTTATGCTGGAGATAGATGCAAGAGAGAGTGGGTCCTAAATTTAAGGTTCTGTACCAGACTACAATGACATTAAAAAGCACCATAAAAAGACTTAAAAACTTACTTGAATGTTAAAATTTCTGACAAGAAAAATAATTCCCTCTTTTGAGATTAACCAGAATGTTTCTACCTGCATCCGGGAGCACTTTTAAAGATTAATAGGCCAGTTTAAGCAACTGCTATTGTGTTCCCCGTTTTGCTTGCTCAGAGCAATGCAATTGCTCACAGTATTGCAAAATCTTGTTGTTTTATGGCAAGTCTGGTGGTTATGTTCAAGTCTGGTTATTTAAAGACTCCATTCCCAGGGACATGAGATTACAATAAGAAGTTAGGCTTATTACAAGAAACTGAGCTGAAGAGTAAAAGCTTCAAAAATCATGAGCCCCACTACTACATACTTCCAGTCTGTGCTGTAATTTAGAATCATAGAATAGTTAGGGTTAGAAAGGACCTTAAGATCATCTAGTTCCAGCCCCCCTGCCATGGGCAGGGACACCTCACACTAAACAATGTCACCCAAGACTCTGTCCAACCTGACCTTTAATACTACCAGGGATGGAGCATTCACAACTTCCTTGGGCAACCTATTCTAGTGCCTCACCACCCTTACAGTAAAGAACTTCTTCCTTATATCCAATCTAAACTTCCCCTGTTTAAGTTTGAACCTGTTACCCCTTGTCCTATCACTACAGTCCCTAGTGAAGAGTCCCTCCCCAGCATCCTTATAGGCCGCCTTCAGATACTGGAAGGCTGCTATGAGGTCTCCACTCAGCCTTCTCTTCTCCAGGCTGAACAGCCCCAACTTTCTCAGCCTATCTTCATACAGGAGGTGCTCCAGTCCCCTGATCATCCTCATGACCCTTCTGTGGACTTGTTCCAACAGTTCCATGTCCTTTTTATGTTGAGGACACCAGAACTGTACACAATACTCCAAGTGAGGTCTCATGGGAGCAGAATAGAAAGGCAGGATCAATTTGCATTATTTGCTGCTTTTCTGAAAGCTGGGCTCCTGTAATATATAGATTCGTAGCACCTGTGTTACCAGCTCAGATCATGCCTATCCAGGGCATCATGTGCCATAGCCCCCACCTCAGATGATCATGGATACATTAAGGTGTAGGAAATGACCATTTTTTGTTTGTTTAAAGAGAGCAATCCGAGTGCACCCCAAAAGCTTAAAAGACAGAGGTCAGAAGGAATGCCCTATTTTATTAATATTTATTATATGATACTTTTGTTTCTGTATTTCTTGTCTGTGATATCAGCTCATCATATTTTTGCCAGTCCCACAGCCTTCTGGTACTGTTTGACAATGACCTGGGCTTTAGCAGAGCAATCTTTTAATCACAGACCTCGCCTGCATTCTGCTAGAGCAATGAGTCTCCAAAACGAATTTGATGCACATTGTTAAAAAAGCAGAGATGGTCCCTGCAGAAACTTTAAGGTCAAATGATGGAATGTGAAATCCTCCCTCTCCTAGCAGAATAAGTGAAGCACTGATGACTATGGAAAAGAGATCTGTTGTAGCAAAATTGTTAATATGATTTATTTAATTATTAATTTCAGACTGACTTGGCATTCATCCACATTTTAGGTTCCTTAAAACATTTTATGTATTTATGTAAATATATAAATATATGCATACTGTGTATACGGAAATTAAACACACAGTATGCATATGTTTATATATTTACATAAATATATGCGATAAGTATATGCATATTTATATTTACCTGTACAAATTAATAACCGAACAGTGCTTTCCTGAGAATAAACGTCAACCTGATGATAACTTCTTAATGTAAATGGTGGACGAATCAACTAGGAGAGGAGCGCTGCTAGATCTGGTACTCACCAACAAGGAGGGTCTGGTTGAAGTAGTGACGGTCAATGGCAGCCTCGGCTGCAGTGACCATGAGATGGTGGAATTTAGGATCTTGTGTAGGAGGAATAGAATACCTAGCAAGGCCACATTTCTGGATTTCCGAAGGGCCAACTTTGGCCTCTTCAATCAATTGCTAAGGGAAGTATCATGGCAAAGGGTGGTAAAGGGGCTCAAGATAGTTGGTCAGCATTCAAGAACCACTTCTTCAAAGCTCAGGATCAGAGTGTCCCAATGAGTAGGAAGTCAAGTAGGGGAGCCAGGAGACCAGTATGGTTAAACAAGGAACTGCTGGGCAAACTCTTATGGAAAAAGGGAATCTATGGATTATGGAAGGAGGGGCTGGCCACTTGGGAGGAATATAGGACAGCTGTTAGAGGATGTAGGGAAGCAATTAGGACAGCTAAGGCCTCCTTGGAACTTAATCTGTCAAGTCGGGTCAAGGACAATAGAAAGGGCTTCTTCAAGTACATAGCGAATAAAACTAACACAAGAAGCAGTATAGGCCCACTGCTGAACGAGGTGGGTGCCCTGGAGACAGAGGATATAAAGAAGGCAGCGGTGTTGAATGCCTTCTTTGCCTCTGTCTTTACTCCTGCAGACTCTCCCCAGGGGACCCAGATTCCTATAGCCCTGGAAGGAGTCAGGATAAAGGAGGAGTTTGCTTTGGTAGATGAGGATTGGGTTAGGGATCAGTTAAGTAATCTGGACATCTATAAATCGATGGGTCTGGATGGGATATACCTGCGGGTGCTGAGGGAGCTGGCGGAGGTCATTGCTGAGCCCCTCTCCATCATCTTTGTAAGTCGTGGGTGTCCTTGGTTCAGCAGTAGCAGTCATTTTTCTCCTCCTTGGTAGCTGGTGTAGTGCAGTGTTTTGACTTTCAGCTTGGGAACAGAGCTGATAGCGATGTTTTGGTTTGGCCAAGGACTTTGTGAGCCTCATGCTCTGCCAGGGAGGAGGGGAAGCCAGGAGGAAGCAGAGACAGGACAACTGACCCAAACTGACCAAAGAGGTATTCCATACCACAGCACGTCATGCCCGGGATGTAACTGGGAGTTAGCCGGAAGGGCTGGGGAGTCTGCAGGGTTGGAGGAGGTATGGGTCGGTGCTTGGTTGGGCTGAGGGGGGCAAGTTATCGGTCGGCTGGTGCTGAGGTGTTGTATTCTCTTCCCTTGTTATTTCCTTTATCATTATTATTATCGGTGGTAGCAGTAGTGATCTGTGTTATACCTTAGTTACTAAACTGTTCTTATCTCAACCCGTGGGAGTTGCATTCTTTTCGATTCTCCTCTCCGCCCCTCTGGGAGTAGGGGGGGGAAAGAAGGGGAGGGGTGAGTGAACGAGTTACCTGACTGGGTTTAAACCACGACAGTGGGAAACAGGTGAGGTGCCTGAGGATTGGAGGATGGCAAATGTCACGCCGGTCTATAAGAAGGGCAAGAAGGAGGACCCGGGTAATTATAGACTGGTCAGCCTTACCTCCATCCCTGGAAAGGTGATGAAACAACTTATTCTTGACACCATCTCTAGGCATATCAAGGATGAGGGGGTCATTAAGAGCAGCCAACATGGTTTTACCAAGGGGAAGTCATGTTTGACCAACCTTATAGCCTTCTATGAGCAAGTAACTAGGTGGATGGATGATGGTAGAGCAGTAGATGTGGTTTTTCTTGATTTCAGTAAGGCATTTGATACTGTCTCCCACAGCATCCTCATAGATAAGCTAAGAAAGTGTGGGCTTGATGATCAGGTAGTGAGGTGGATCAAGAACTGGTTGGAAGGAAGAAGGCAGAGAGTTGTGGTCAACGGGGCAGAATCTAGCTGGAGGTCTGTGACTAGTGGAGTCCCTCAGGATCGGTGCTGGGACCAGTGCTATTTAATATTTTCATCAATGACCTGGATGAGGGAACTGAGTGTACCCTCAGCAAGTTTGCTGATGATACTAAACTGGGAGGAGTGGCTGACACACCAGAAGGCTGTGTTGCCATTCAGCGAGACCTGGACAGGCTGGAGAGTTGGGTGGAGAGGAACTTGATGAAATTCAACAAGGGCAAGTGTAGAGTCCTGCATCTGGGGAAGAACAACCCCATGTGCCAGTACAGGTTGGGGGCTGACCTGCTGGACAGTAGTTAAGGGGAAAGGGACCTGGGGGTCCTGGTGGATAGGAGGATGACCATAAGCCAGCAATGTGCCCTTGTGGCCAAGAAGGCCAATGGCATCCTAGGGTGCATTAGAAAGGGTGTGGGTAGTAGGTCAAGAGAGGTCCTCCTCCCCCTCTACTCTGCCTTGGTGAGGCCGCATCTGGATTATTGTGTCCAGTTCTGGCCCCACCGTTCAAGAAGGACAGGGAATTGCTTGAAAGAGTCCAGCGCAGGGCTACAAAGATGATTAAGGGAATAGAGCATCTCTCTTATGAGGAGAGGCTGAGGGAGCTGGGACTCTACCTTGGAGAAGAGAAGACTGAGGGGTGACCTCACCAATGTTTACAAATATGTAAAGGGTGAGTGTCAGGATGATGGAGCTAGGTTTTTTTCAGTGATGTCCAGTGACAGGACAAGGGGCAATGGGTGTAAACTGGAGCATAGGAGGTTCCATGTGAACATCAGGAAAAATTTCTTTACTGTGAGAGTGACAGATCACTGGAACAGGTTGCCCAGGGCGGTTGTGGAGTCTCCTACGTTGGAGATATTCAAGGCCCGCCTGGACAAGTTCCTGTGTGATGTACTCTCGGTTACCCTGCTCTTGCAGGAGGGTTGGACTAGATGATCTTTTGAGGTCCCTTCCAACCCTTAGGATTCTGTGATTCTGTGAAGAAGGCAGCACCTGCAATCTCCTTCAGCAATGTATTGCACCTTGGCCTTAAACAGATTAAATTTGCCACCTAATCTACCTCCAAACCTCAATAACACATTCACATAACAAAGAGTTCTGATTTATCCTCTCAAGTAATTTTCAGATATTCAGAAGACTGTTTCAGGAGCAAAGGACCCCTTTTTCTTTGACATACTCTATAGCAGGTCTACATTCATCATAACCAAACTTGTCAAGTTCTTTTGATAAGTTTAATCAGAAGAATCTGACGGTGTCCAGTATCTTTTGGATAATTTCATGTTTGTCAAGCCAAAGGAAATCAGTGAGGTGCTAAGTCTACTTATATTTTTTTTCATTTTGAAGAAATTTATCTTGAAAGTTCCTTTAATCAATGTGGTTGAGTATGTTCTCCAGAGTGTATTTTTAATTTAAGAGGGAACTATAAAAGGCTCTGTTAAGAACTTCAAGTCTAGGTGAATTACTTAATGGTCCTGTTAACAGATGTTACATAAATTTGGTCACTTTTAGAGATGAATAAAGCCACAGAGAAGCCTAATGATCCATTCATTCTTTAACACCACAGACTCATCTGTAATCCTTCATCAGGCTGAGATATTTAATGCCTTCTTTGCCTCAGTCCTTAATAGTAAGACCAGTAGTTCTCTGAGTGCCTGGCTCCTGACCTGGAAGACAGGGATAGATTGCAGAATGAATGCCTTAAACCCAGGGGAAATAGTCAGCAACCTGCTACACCATTTAGACACACACAAGTCTATGGGGCCAGATTGGCTCCTTCCATGATGAGGAGTGAGGGAAAGGCTGTGAATGTTGCCTACCCAGACTTTAGTAAAGCCTTTGACACTACTTCCCACAGCAATCTGCTAGAGACACTGCTCATGGCTTGGATGGGCATACTCTTCACTGGCTAAAAAATTGGTACTATAGATGAGTACAAAGAGTAGTGGTGAATGGAGTTATATTCAAGTGATGAATGGAGTTATATCATGTAGTGTTCCCCAAAAGCCAGTACTCAGGCCAGTTCTGTTTAATTTCTTTATCAGTGATCATAGAATCATAGAATCATAGCATAGTTTGGGTTGGAAGGGACATTGAGGATCATTTAGTTCCAAACCCCCTGACACACACAGGGACACTTTCCATTAGAAAAGGTTACTCAAAGACCCATCCAACCTGGCTTTGAACAATTCCAGGAATAGGGCAGCTGCAGCTTCTCTGGGCAACCTGTTCCAGCGTCTCACTATCCTCATAGTGAAGACTGTTTTCCTAATGTCTAAATCTACCCTATGGTAGCTTAAAGCCTTTCCCACCTGTCATGTCACTACATGCCCTTGTAAAGAGTCCCTCCAGATTTCTTGTAAGCCCCCTTTAAGTACTGGAAGGTAGCAATAATGTCTCCCTGGAGTCTTCTCCAGGCTGAACAAGCCCAGCTTTCTCAGTCTGCCTTCAAAGGAGAGGTGCCCCAGCCCTCTGAGCATCTTTGTGACCCTCTTCTGGACTTGTTCCAACAAGTCCACATCCTTTTTATGGTGGGGACCAGAGAACTGAATGCAGTACTGCAGGTGGGGTCTCATGAGAGTGAAGTAGATGGGGAGAATCACCTCCCTCACCCTGCTGGCCACTGAATGCTGGCTCAGAACACAGCTGGCTTTCTGGGCTGCAAGTGCACATGGCTGAGTCATGCTGAGCTTCTCCTCAACCAGCACCTTCAAGCCGTTTTCCTCACAACTGCTCTCAGTCTGTTCTCCATCCAGCCTATAGTTGTGCTTGGGATTGCCCCTACCTAGGTGCAGGACCTTGCTCTTGGCCTTATTGAACTTCATGAGGTTCGTACTGCCCCACCTCTCGAGCCTATCAGGGTCTCTCATGATCTGGACCATCATGATTTGGACAAGGGGAATGACTGCAGCCTCAGTAAGTTTGCAGACAACACCAAGTTGAGTGAGAGTGTTGATCTGCTGGAGGGCAGGAAGGCTCTACAGAGGGATCTGCACAGTCTGGATTGATGGGCCAAGACCAATGGTACGAGGTACAACAAGGCTCAGTGTTGGGTCCTGCACTTGGGTCACAACAACCCAATGCAATGCTACAGGCTTGGGGAATAGTAACTGGAAAGCTGCTTGGTGGAAAAGGACCTGAGTGTGCTGACTGACGGCTGCTTCTGCCCACGCAGCCAAGAAGGCCAACAGCATCCTGGCCTGTAACAGAAATGGTGTGGCCAGCAGGGCCAGGGCAGTGATCATGCCCCTGTACTGGGCACTGGTGAGGCTGCACCTTGAATACTGTGTTCAGTTCTGGGTTGCTCACTACAAGAGAGATGTTGAAGTGCTCAAGTGGGTCCACAGAAGGGCAACGAAGCTGATGTGGATTTGGAGTAACAAATCTTTTGAGGAACTTCTGAGGGAAGTGGGGCTGCTCAGTCTGGCAAAAAGTAAGCTTGGGGGAGACCTTATCGCTTTCCTACAACTATGTGAAAGGAGGATATAGTGAGGTGGTGGTCAGTCTCTTTTCCCAGGTAATAAGGAATAGAACAAGAAGAAATGGACTTTTAGGTTGTAGCGGGGGAGCTTTAGATTGGCTATTAGGAAAAAATTCCTTGCTAAAAGGGTTGTCAAGTATTGGAACAGGCTGTCCATGGAAGTGGTTGAATCATCATTGCTGGAGGTATTTGTGGAGATGTCTAGGGACATGGTTTAGTGGTGGACTTGGCAATGCTAGGAAAACAGCTGGACTCAATGATCTTAGAGGTCTTTTACGACCTAAACTAGTCTATGATTCTATCATGCATTTTTCAATATATCCTGTTGTAATAAATAAGAACAAAACGAGACCATTGCAAAGATGTAAGAACATAATGATATTTGAAATTATATTTTCAATTCACTTGTCAAACTTGAAATAATATTAACAGACACAGGGAAGAACAATAATCAAGTTTTAGGTAGGCTGATAGAGTTTTGAATGATAAAAGGACACAAATATAAAAGGACAAGTAATATTAACATCAGTGTACATACTTACTGAATACAAAATCAAGACTACTACATCAAGTGTCCTCAAATGTAATAGAAAAAAGAATTTTCAGTTTTCCTAAGGAAAATCAATCAAAACATTGCAAATATGAGGCTGTTTTCTGCAAGCTGCTGAGTGTCTACAAAATCCAATACACTTTGGAGATCGTTACTCTTTACAACATATAGTAGCAATGACTAATATAAATAGCATTTTCACTCAGTAAGTGTTTCTGTTTTTAAAAACTGGTTTTAAAAGCACTGATATGTGTATGTGACTCCAAGAGGCAGCTGAAAGCCTGGAGAAATCTACAAAGTTACAGAGTTGACTCAACAAGCATTCATGCACATTACTCTGTTTCAACAATCATCCCATTGACATTATGGATCTACATATATTTGCTGGATTAGGGCCACCAAGAAAGGCAATAAGAAAGATCTGAGAGGAAAAGGATGAGAAAAGTAAGACCAAGAGAGTATGTTCTTACTGGGCTAATTGGACACATCTTGGACATTATACAGAATTTCTTTTCAGTGTAGTATGTCCTATAGACAGTTGTGTAGCATACTGATGCATACAGGAAGTTTTCCTTGAACAAATACATGGTGTATTTTGCTGTAAAACTCTAGTTACATCTGTGAAAACAGTCACAGGTAACAGCAGTGGATGTTATTGTTACTCTCAGGTACAACTGCTGCTGTCCTGAGAATATATTTCTAAAGGTGGATTTTCCTTTCAGCCTTCGGGAGAAGAAAAGGGTAGGTGTTGTTTACATTTAGCTTATTCCTCACTTGCAGGCAGCTAATGTCAATACGCTAAATAGCAAAGATATAAATAAGCATGTCTGAGAAGTGATGGTAGACAAGATAAAATGGAAATTTTGACATGTGATATTAAGCAAGACAGGAGAAAGTTTCCTGCCTTTTATTGCTCACAGACTTCCCCACTGCTTCTCTTCCAATACCTGCCTCTTCTTGGAGCCAGAAACTAAACACTAAACAACAATTTTGCTTCTTAATGCACTCTGAGGACTGGCTGTGTGAGAATGGATGGGTCAGCTTTATTTGCTTGCCAGCTGGGCACAGGCTGCATGTCTGTGGGCATCAAAGCAGTGCCAGCTTAGGTGATAGAGGCGTAAGCCTCCTCAGCTTGGTGTATTTGGATGTTGTCTGACAGGGCTAGGGCTCAGGAAACGTGAGAAAAATCTCATCAACTGCTACCCCCTCTTGCTACTTGTAGATAACTCTCTTCACGTCTGTAGCATTGCAAGTATTAACATATACATGTTCATGGATTTGGTTTTAGATTTGAGTTGCATAGTAGTGATAGGGCTGAGTAGCCATTGTTAGCAGAAACCCTCTGGAACTTCAGACAGCTTTGAATTAGATTTCTTTCAACCTAACTCTGGGACAGGGAAGCACACACCACTAGAACAGAAGGATCAGAGATGACCGGATAACTACAGATGGGTAGTTATAGAAGCATTTCAACATGCACACCTAGAAAATAGATACAACTTCACTGCCATTCACTGAACTTTCCTTTCCTGTATTTTGATTTTGATATTTTCTTCTTTAAAAATACAATTAACTCATGCCAACACAAGGGAGGCATTAAGTCATTAACACACTTTCATCAGGTATGTCTTTGCACAGCATGCAGAACATTGTGGGGAGGGAGTATTTAGTTTCACAAGTTAGAAAACAAGGTAAACATCTGCAGAAATCTGAACTAGACAATCCTCTTAGAATAAATGAAGTTACTTTTTACAATTTTTAATCCTGCCAACAGGAAAAGTCTTACACAGTAAAGGCTCATGACCTGAACATGAAAAATTAAAATACCCTAATGGAAAAAAAAACCACACAAAAACACCCAACAAAAAAGCCCCCTGAATGTTCACATTATGTGCCATTTTAAATGACTTGGGAAGGAAGCAATTTTTCAACTGAAAGCACATTTCCAAAGTACTAAAAGCCAGTAATAAAAAGAGCGTATGTCTCAAGGTTTCTCTCTAAACAAAGAATATGGCCTAGTTAGAAACTCATGAAAAGGAGAATTTCTGAGGAGAGATCTGATCTAATTTCACAGCTTTAAACATAATCTAGAATATGCTACTGTGCAATTCTGCTACTTGGCTGTTTCTTACTGAAATACAGAAATATTATGATTATTTCACATGATTTTATAAAGTCATTACTGAAATTGGTCCGTATTTGCAGCACAAAAATAAATGGTGGAGATGTCACCTTTAAAATGCTTTTAATTGAAGAAATAAAATGAGAAGTTTTACTTTTTTTAGTGGTATAGTTCAGAAAGCACAAGTCTTGTAGAACTGCACTAACGTTACTGCACTATATTTTAAAGAGGTAAAAGCTGTAGGCTGCAGTTCAGATTTGTTACATACGCAGTTGCCATTCACTTTCCAGCAAATTCTCCCTTTTGGAGATATTGGCTGTGTTGTGCTGAGTGCTGAATGCCACGAAGATTTCCATATTTGTGGAAAAGAAATTCTAATCCTATAATCAATCAAACTGCTCAGCTTTTTTTTTTTCAGAAACAGCAGAGTGGATTGGATACCCCATTGGTGTAACTTGAAATTTGACACTGGAACAGGCTGCCCAGAGAAGCTATGGATGCCCCATCCCTGGAAGTGTTCAAGGCCAGGTTGCATGGGGTTGGACTAGATGATCTTTAAAGGTCCCTTCCAACACGAACCATCTTGGAATTCTATTCTTCCATGAAATAATTCCACTCATTTAGGTTCCAATGAACACAATTTTTGTAAGTGAATATGTCAGTGCTACCTCTCCTGTTTGGCAGCAGAATGAGCAACTGCTGAAGTCACTGTGTAGTGACTACTTGTCAAGCTACCTATTGTGTGGGTGCTACTTGTTTAGTAGTATGTTCTAAAGCCACCATTAAACATCTAAGTCAAAAGTGAGGCTCCATAGTCTTTCAAGCTAACTACCTTAAAAATGTAGATGACTACTCTTAGGGTTTTGTTTTAAATATGAGAGACAGATGAAAATAGGAAACAACATCTAAATGTCATAAACAGATTTTATACTGTCAACATGTTTGCATATGTTAAGTGATTTTAAATAGTGGTTGGCAGAAAGGAAACAAACTGCAAAGCTGTCATGGAATGATATGCTCTTACATCCCAAAATGAGCTTTATTGGAATTTACTTCCAGGACGGAGTACATTCAGATAATAACGTATAATGAGAGGAATGAAATATCAGCACAAATAAGGGCAACTGCCTAATACTAGCATTACGATTCATGGAAGCATAACTCTCTTTTTCTTCCTATATTAGTACATTGCTGCTTCAAAAGTTACTTTCCTATGGTTTGGGGAAAATATGAGTGTTGTTCAGAAGTTGTGTTAGTATTATTTGTCAGACTAAGTCTGTTGTAGAATAATAAAGTAATTGCGATTACCTTAACAAGGTATACAGATGGACTTGTCAGCAAAAGGATGTTTCAATAGCTATGATTAGCTTAACTGATTACTTCTGTGGGAGGTGCACTTAGACATGGGGAGACCACCTCCACTATATGACTTCAACTCAATTCAACTACAATCCCTCCCGTAACTTTCTTAAAACATGTATCTCAGAAAGGCCAAAAAGGATTGAGAAAAGAGTGTTTGCTTTATACAGAACACCTAACTTCTAAGAAAGCAATCTGTTTTTCCTAAAAATAAAAATCATAAAAGCTGGGAAAACTTTATAAATGGATTATGTCTGTAGAATAAATTCTTTGAAGACCTCTTACTAACAGGAAAAAAAAGAAGACCGCTTTCAGCAGAGGAAGTTTACTCCTGCTCACTTTAAATGCTGGCACAAACGATTCTTTGGACAACTTTTAATCTCTAAGAACTTAATTGATGTAGACTGTGAACAAAAAGCAAAAAATAACCCAAATCCAAACAAAACAAAAAATTCCTATTAACATAGCATAAGTAAATCATAAGTAAGTAAATCACACAGATTGCCACAGCCAAAGCCTGACCACAGAGTGGTATTATTTCAGCTAAATTGATGTAATTGAATTTGCATGATTTCCACCACCACAGAAACAATTAAAATGTTATAAAGGCATTTTAACAGCCTTTCTTATTGTGCTACAGTATTGAGAATAAGCCATAATGGTATGAGGAAGCTTTGTAATATAAAGCATAATAATGACCACTGTGGAGAATACACCATTTCAATAATTTAGTTAAAAACTAAAATGTCACCCCTAACTCTTGTCGTAGTATTGTTTAGCCAAAGCCTGTATTCCCTGTAATCTGTTAAATGGTCTATCAAAGAGTAAATTCCACTTCAAATGTCATATAAACGGCCCTCACAAAATTACAATTGGCCATTCCCTGCAGGTGTGATTCAAAGTCCACTAAAGAATTCTTTTGCATATAGTCCTATGTCTAAGTCTATATATGTCCTATATCCTAAGGAAATGAGAAAGCCTGTTTGATCTGTACCAAACAGCTACACCAGTATGCATGGATGAAGTACTGCTTTGGGTGGTAATCTACTAAATTCTGACAGGGATGTATCAAGTTTCTAGAGATCCTAAACAAATGACCACAGCTCGTGTGCAGAGCAATAAAACATCAAACATGCATTGTGCAGAGTATCTGCCTTGCTAAGTGTCACAGGTCAACTGAGCAGTTACCATACATTCTTACTGAGAAAAGTTGGTGCTATCAGTCTTGAATGGCCAATATTCCCAGGTGTATTACAAATCAGATATGCTTTTTAGCCTGATCCTATCTGGGGACTGGAGCACCTCCCGTATGAAAATAGGCTGAGAAAGTTGGGGCTGTTCAGCCTAGAGAAGAGAAGGCTGCGTGGAGACCTCATAGCAGCCTTCCAGTGTCTAAAGGGGGCCTATAGGGATGCTGGGGAGGGACTCTTCATTAGGGACTGTAGTGACAGGACAAGGGGGAACAGGTTAAAACTTAAACAGGGGAAGTTTAGATTGGATATAAGAAGGAAATTCTTTCCTGTTAGGGTGGTGAGGCACTGGAATGGGTGTCCCAGGGAGGTTGTGAATGCTCCATCCCTGGCAGTGTTCAAGACCAGATTGGATGGAGCCTTGGGTGAGATGGTTTAGTGTGAGGTGTCCTGCCCATGGCAGAGGGGTTGGAACTAGATGATCTTAAGGTCCTTTCCAACCCTAACTATTCTATGATTCTATGATTCTATACAATGTAAAAAATAAGGAAGAGAAAAATAATTAAAAAACTATGATACATGGGGATCAAAAGTTTGACTCTCTAAAATATTTGTTTTCCTTCTAACTAGCTTAGATTCTCTGCTAGAGAAAATAGAGAACGAAATGCATTGATGCATGTGCACGGAGGCAAATGCAGAGAACATTTACCTTGCTAAAGAACGTGGCCTTGTGAATGTGGTAGTCAGGGAAGAACAGAAATTAGGCATTGAATTCTAGGTAGGAAAAACCAACAGTAAAAGAATACGAAAAAAACAGTGGTTATGAATACTGACAGCATTACTTGGGTAATTAAGAGTTTCTGCAGCAGCAATGTTCTAGGCATTGACATCACTGTCATTAAAAGCTGTAGAGTAATTATTAAAAGTTTAAAAATCTCCTGTGACTGAGGTTTACTGTCGTACATTAGACTTACAGTCAAGTAACTCCCGCCATCATATTTTACAGCATTGTCTATTGCCATGAATAATTTCAGGTGTCTGCCTGGAAAGACAGAAAATGATGCTGAAATTACTGGCTTAATATTTAATCCCTGATGTTCAGAAGCCTGTTTTCCTATCTGTTTCTATCAAGATATTAAAGTGAATTCAGAGATGTATTTTCCTGAATTTTCCAGACAAAATTAGTTGATATCATAAAATAGCAAATATCAGAAATATTTATCCTACTGCAACACTTGTAGACTGTATAAAGTACCAAAGCTGCAATCATGCTTCATTCAGAATGTTGATTAGTTAGTCCAAGGTCATTGCAGTCCTGCTTATTATGAATTGCTTAGGTTCAGTTTTTACACACATTTTTAACTGGCTGTCTTATAAAGGGGAAAAACAGCTGAAATCAATGTTATGGTTTTGACAGATCTTGGCATCAGGCTAATTCAGAGCAATATTTTGGTAGGTCCCTATTCCACCAGCTAAAATAATCCCTCTTAATGGAATCTCCTGTACCTAAAACACTTCTCAAGTATTTGTTTAAAAGCTCTCAGTGTTGCAAACAGGGTAGAGAGGTTTATGGCACAAGAGTATCTGACCTTGACGGAAACACTCAATCACTCATTTAAAGCAGTATTATTTGGATTTTCTTTAAAGATATTTTCAAAGAAGTACAATGAAGAGTGGCATCTGTCCCACCCTCTGTTTCTCCCTACAGAAATATCTAAAAGTGGCACCTGGCAGACACCATCTGTATCGACAGGAATATCAGGAGGATGATGTCACAAACAGAATGCTGAAGGCAATGTCATCATTAACATCTTCCTCCTCAGTTTAAGCAGGATTTTTTTCCTGAAGCATACGATATAAAATAGATTAGCAGTACCAGCCAGACTGAGAGATATCATCAGTACCAGAAGCAATCACATAATTACTTCCACTGCATCATTTCTCAGCTGTCACAGGAAAAGCCTAAACTTTCAGTTTTCCAGAATGTGACTAGTTTGCTCAGAGCCAAATGATGCAGGAGGAGTGAGAGAGTTCTTTTATTCACTGAAAATGGCTACAGATTGCTGAAAAAAGATTCAAGTGCACTGGAAACCACAGCATTTGCCTCCATGCTCTTCTGCAAGTTGTTCATGCTCCCAGTCCATCATCCACTGTCAGTGTTGGTAATGTTTTTAGTGACAGTCCAAGAAAGAAAGAAAAGGTAAACACAGCAGCTAATGTTGAGAACCTCATTTTTTAATGATTTCTCTGGAAAACTTCCCAGATTCCACATCTGCCCTGGCACAGCAGCCTGCACTTCAGAAAGCAAGTCTCACTGGAGGTGCAATGGGAACAGCTACATGTACTCACAGTGGGTAGGCTGCTTTCCCTCTCTTCATTTGAAATACTCTGCCTGCTACTTACACTTTAAACAAATCCGGCTAGTCAGTAAGAACAACAACAATATACTTGATGAAAGCCACAGGAAGGTCACCTTCCGGTTCCCAATATGCCAGTTGCAACACCAGGAGCTGAAAAGGTAGAGAAACAGACCCCTGTGACAGACAGATCTTCAACACAGTTAACATGCTTGCTTTTGCTGTCTCAGTGTGATGTTTTTAGCTTGTGTCCCATATTTCTGTCCGTATTCGTGATATGGAAGCAACAGTTATGGTCAAGATAGTCCTAGGCATTAATGCTTTGGACAATTTTTCTATAGTACATATATCAGATTCAATTTCATAGAATCATAGCATGGTTTGGGTTGGAAGTGACCTTAAAGATCATTAGTTCCAACCCTCCTGCCACATACAGGGACACCTTCCACTACAGCATGTTGCTCCAAGCCCCGTCCAACCTGGCTTTGAACACTGCAGCCACAGCTTCCCTGGGCAACCTGTTCCAGTGTCTCAAAATCCTTATAGTGAAGATGTTTTCCTAATGTCTAATCTAAGCCTACCCTATGGTAGCTTAAAACCATTCCCCCTTGTCGTGTCACTACATGCCCTTGTAAAAA
The DNA here is from genome assembly GCF_033815535.1 of Pezoporus flaviventris. NCBI lineage: Eukaryota > Metazoa > Chordata > Aves > Psittaciformes > Psittacidae > Pezoporus > Pezoporus flaviventris. Next base: position 36,560,125 of record NW_026892555.1, read on the forward strand.
TTCCCTCTCCAGATTTCTTGTAGACCCCCTTTAGGTACTGGAAGGCAGCTTTAAGGTCTTCCTGGAGGCTTCTTTTCTCCAGGCTGAACAAGTCCAAGTCTCTCAGTTTGTCTTCAGCAGAGGTGTTCCAGCAGTCTGATCATCTTTGTGACCATCCTCTGGACTAATTCCAGCAAGTCCATGTCTTTTTTACTTTGGGAGCCCCAGAGCTGGACACAGTACTGCAGGTAGGGTCTCAGAAGTGTAGAGTAGAGGGGGAGAAACACCTCCCTTGACCTGCTGACCATTCCTTTTTTGATGCAGCCTAGTATATAGCTGGCTTTCTGTACTATTTCTATAGTACAGATACCAGATTCAGATTCTTATATATAATCTTTTCTCTCCCCTAGAATTCAATTTTTAGAGTATCTCCATTCTTGTACCTCAGGATTTATAGCCATCTGGTCTTAAAATGGAAACGCTAAATTAGAGCATTGCATGACTTTATAAAAGTCATTGCGCTTATTCACAGTGTTGCCATTCAGTGAAGAGGATGTTACAGTGTAAATGAAGGAGTCCCCTCAAAAGAAAAAGATAGCAAGCACTGCAGGGATTTTTTTCCAATATGTTCCACAGTAAAGTGATACGTGCTATACAGACTGACTGGCTATTATTTCACCATATTCTTAAATTAAACTACATTGATTTGAAAACAGTGTAAAAAGCCGGAGTTTCCAATACTCTTGCAGTTTTGTATTCCCTCTAAAAACAACTATGCCTTTTCCTTGTGAGTAGAGGGAAAGAAAGAAAATCCTAGTAAGACAGGAGAAAAAAATGACAAAATGGTTGGAGAAGCTTGTATATTCTTTTAAGAAAGTGCTGGTTTATTTCATAAGGAATTTTTATGTTTTACAGAGGACTATTTCTGTGTAACACACCACCTGAGAGCGTCCTTTCTTTTCTTTAGAAATGAAAATGTTCTATGCACCATCTGCATAGAACAGTCTTTCCAGTCCCTTTTCCACCACTGACTCCCTAAAATAACCCTCTGCATGGTGTACCTAATTCCACACACCATCTCCCCCCTCAATGGGCCCTGTAAAGGTCCATTTTTGTTTTATAGCTATTCATCCTGTGTAGAAAATGAAGTCTGTATCAGCAATGAAATTTCATTTGTTCTACAATCCCTCTAAGGCACCCGTGTGCATGTTCCCCAAGGAACAGGGTACACGGCAAGACAATCATGCTCCCAGATGTGCTGAAAAGGTTGTCCAGGAGAGCCCAAGGCTAATCACAGTCTCTTCATTCATGTTCCTTTTGTCCCTGGTAAAGCTCCACCATGCACATACGGTATTAAACATACTTTCAAATAAATTTGAGATCCTTCTCATATGCTGGTTCTGTGGTCTACCTGGCCCATAAGACACCTGTTACATCATATTTTTAACAGGTTTCACTATAATTTCCTTAAATTCTTACAGAAGAAGCTTGAATATCTATGTGACCCTAAATGCACATTCTTGACATGCAAAAGATATAAAAAGGAAAACCAAAGACAAAACCAGAAAGGAGTAAACCTACCATTATTTCAAAGGGTAAGAAAGTTAAAAAATCAATATCCCTTAACTCAGCTGAAGGAAAACTAAACAGAAAGACCTAACTGAATGAGTAACCTGGGAGTAAGGTGCGTACTGTTTCTAATATGACTTGTCACAAAAGTGATCAGCTGGTATAACAGCTTTCTCCAATTAGAAGATCTCCCCAGAGTAGCAAATTTAGTAACAACAGGCAAGTTATATCTAGTGTTGCTCTTTAACCGTCCAACTCTGACCAAAACTTAGACTTTCCAGTTACTCTATGTCAAACAAACATTCATTTTTAAAGACTGGAATTAATATTGAAATGGAAGGATGAACTGATGTCGGCTTCCATTATTTTCCTTTTATAATAATGTTTTTCTTTAAATAAATAAAATAGAAGAAGATTTTTATGGAGGGTATTTGAGTCTGTTAATAGCAAGGGGAGTGACAAAGAGAATCCTGGGCATCTTAGAGGCAAGAGAGATAAAAATAATTCTCTCTCTGTATCAGTTCATTAGTTAAAGTTTAGGATTAATTTTACTAATTTTTACTACTCATTAGATGGACCAAATTTGAAGAGCCATGCAGCTCATTCACCATTTATCTGAAGTGCTTCAATGGCACACCTTAGGAGTTCTTTTACAGGTTATCAAAAGGAAACTAATGATTAGACTCTCAGGAGAAGAGATGAATCTCACCTATCTTCAGTAGGTCTAAAGTGACTAAAAGTGAAGTACCTCATTTCACCAAATTGGTTACTCCTTCTGGAAAGAGAGATATACCTCTGAAGGGTAGTTGTTCCTACAAACGGTTATTTAAAAGTAGCGTGAGGGACCTCTGGAGGATGTCTAGTCCTCTTTCTGCTGAGAATGGAAGGAGCTCCCATAATCAACTGAGACTAGTTTGAGATGATTAAAATCCTCCAAAGTGTTTTGAAATATAAATCAAGACTTTAAATCCATCAGACAGGATCTGCACTATATACATTTACTTAATAAATGGCTTATTTTTTTTAAATCATTTACAGGTACTGATGAGGCTAAATCCATTTATATGTATAAGTTGCTTTCAAATTCTGGAAGATGGTGTATAATAAGAAGACTACTTCATATTTCTAAATGACACACTGAAAAGTTGAAATATAGTAATTTAAAAAGCAGGCGACAGTTTGGTTTTCTTTGAATACAGTAATCATGCTAATAATTTATATCAGTAACTATTAATAATTTTTTTTCCTTTAATAAAGCACTTCATTCTAGATTGACATTTCTATATTTTTATTTTAGTGGTGAAAACCTAATCCAATTTCCAGCTATAAATAACATTGTTCTGAGCTCTTTGAGATTTGAAAGATGTTGACAAATAGAGGATAGAGTAAAAGAGAAATACAATGATTAAGGAACTGAAAAGGCTGTTGTAAGGGCCCAGTAGAGTAGCTAAACAGGCATAAGCACTTTGGGTACCAGGCACCCCAAAGCAGGACAATATGTTCAAGTGTGTAAACTGGATTTGGACTCTTCACAAGAGTGTAATGGGGTCTTAAGAAGAAAGCCAATGGATGTTTAGGACCATAGCAAAGGGTAGCACACTGCAAAGCCCCACAAGGCTGCAAGCCCTCCAGCCACATTGTTCTGAACAATATCCACTGAAGATGGCATCAATTTGTTCCTAGGACAGTAAAATGCTGAAAAAAAACCCCATGGAAATGTCATGTTCTTCAACACTTCTCTTTAAGAAAAGCTTTGTAATCCACCTTCACACAGAAAGGGAAGATAAGGCTTATAGCCCCTAAAATTCATGGTGTTGTAGCATTATCATCCATTTTTGTGGATGGTGAAAAGATCTCCAGTTTGCAGTTGAGAGCTGGTCCCACACTAAAACCCCTGTTGCTTTCAGTCTGTTCCATCAGACTGCCATTCCTCTTCTATCTAACCTGATCACTGTTGCCTTCATATATACTGTACTTCTCCTGGCGTATCAGACATTTTATAGCTCACAATCTCTTCTTTCCCCAGGCAGTCTCTGGAAGGACTGAATACTTTCTTCACAACTTGCATCCACTCATATTTATACCACATGCAGGAAAAAAAATTCATTTTCCGTGTACTCACAATTTACCAGTATCTAACAAATAACCATTTCATAATTACTTGGTTCTATTCCAAACTTCAATACATGAAAGTAATGTGCGATCTAAAGTAGGCAGTAGCACAAAAATCAGTGTACTTCTAGAATGACTTGGCATTTTGTTGTGAATAAATTACTTGTTCACATATACAAATACACAATCCCAAATACAAAATACTTATTGTATTTTGTATTGTATTTATTAAGCTGAAAAGATGCTTTCCTCAAGGGTGCATAATTATTTCTGCTCCTTGCATTATCATGAGCTAGATTTACCCCTAACCTTCTTTTCTGTATAAAAGTTCATAGACTGTACTGGGTTCAGCAGTAGCAGTCATTTTTCTCCTTCTTAGTAGCTGGGGCAATGCTGTGTTTTTGACTTTCAGCCTGGGAACAGTGCTGATAACACCAATGTTTTTAGTTGCTGCTCAGTAATGTTCACTCTGACCAAGGACTTTATCAGTCTCATGCTCTGCCAGGGAGGAGGGGAAGCCGGAAGGAAGCAGAGACAGGACACCTGACCCAAACTAACCAAAGAAGTATTCCATACCACAGCACGTCATGCTCACTATATAAACTGAGAGCAGTTACCCGGAAGGGCTAGATCACTGCCGGGGTTGGGCTGGGTATCGGTCAGCAGATGGAGAGCGGTTGTATTCTCTTCCCTTGTTATTTCCGTTATCATTATTATTATTGGTGGTAGCAGTAGTGGTTTGTGTTATACCTTAGCTACTGGGCTGTTCTTATCTCAACCCATGGGAGTTACACTCTTTCTATTCTCCTCCTCATCCCTCTGGGAGCCGGGGAGAGGAACCTGGGAGGGGAGTGAGAGAGCAGCTGTGTGGTTCTGAGTACCTTACTTACAGCCAGTATTTGCTGTGTTAGTGTTTATCAGCTGGGGGCCTTGGGGTAAGGTTCTTGTTTCATTGTACTTTATGGTAATGACTTGTAATACAATAGAATCATGGATCATGAAACTGATCTGTCTTGTGATCCCAGTGTGGTCACCACCTCTATACTTTGGGAGGTATATAACAGAAGTGTTTAGCAATTACACGTCTTTTTTCCCCTCCTTGGGTGGTCAACTCATGACGGAGACATTCCCTTATGTTCTCAGCCCCCCCACCAGATCGTTTACAGCACCATTTGAGAGTTCTGAAGGTTTTGAATGGCCTTTAGGTACCCTTAAGAACTTCCTGCTGATTGTGATGGGGATCACCATGTTGGCACGCATACAGAGGATGCTTTACCCGTTACCATTTCGCCTGATCTCAACAGTTAAGCAGAGTCGGGTTTGGGCCTTGTCTAGGGTTAGATGACGCTATAAGAGGACAAAGAGATTTTCTCCGAGGCTGGACAGCCATGAGTGGCAGGGTGTGTGGGACAGTATGGGCAAGTATCTAGGTCAGTGGGCCCCTCCAGTGCTCTGGAATTTCACCAGTGAACAAGTGCAAAAATCCCGAAAAATTAGTAAAACACTTAAATGAGGTGTGTGGTCACTCTAGTCATACCAGAGATGGACAAATCACGGCAACGTGCTGGGGCTTGGCCTATGCTTACAGATCCCTGTTCAACACTATCCAGCACCTTCAAAAGGAAGAAAATGTCCCTGGATCTGATGGCAAAGCAACAGATAGTGCAGCTACTCCAGCTCCAAGCACAGCAGATATACCAGCGCATTCTGAGTTACTGGCTGGACTTCAACCATAACATAGACCTACTACACAGAGTTTTTAAACCGAATCTTCAAAGATACAGCTTTCCAATTTTCCCCAGAAAAGCAGTCTTAATGCTCTAAGAAAGTCACTTCCTACATTTCCTTCTTGTTCTGCTTCCAGGCACAGAATCAAAACATTAATCTCCATAAAAGTGAAAAAAAGGGAAATCTCCACCAGACAATATTTTGTACGTCTATTTTAATAGCTGCAGTTACTCTTGTAAGTAGACTGGCTGAATTCTGCATTTAGTGCCAGTTACAGGATTGTGTTAAATCTGGAAGCCCAAACCCAAGTAATATCTGTAATACTCTGTGTCTAAGAGTCACCAATTTTCTCAAATTACGAGAAATAGAGAAACGTGAATAGAAGACAGTGGATAATGCTAAGAAATATCAACGCCAGTTCAATTCAAGTCCAAAGAGAAATTTGACTTCAAAGTATTTGCCACAGAAGATGGATATATGATAGAAAAAACCCTGTAGCATTCTTTTAAAAATACCATGAAAATAAATTATTTAATAATTCAGTATTTTATTTCACTAGCTTTTCATCACAGCTTCAAATTTCTGAAGTCAAATTTGAAGTATGATTAAGGAACATAATATTAATTTTTCTAATGAGATGTAATTCTTTTCACCTGATGTAATTTGACAGCAGATTGGGTTAGTAAAGTTAGGTTATGCAATAGTCAGACATTAGCTTTAGTGTATTCAGAACCATCTGTGAAACCAAATGAAACAAAATTCACTGTTTCTCTGAACAGCATTCAGCCTTACCTGCATAGGGAAAGATATGGACATGAATCTGGCAGAACAGCTTCTCTCCGGTGGTATGAAGTCACATTTTCCTAAGACAAAAAGTCTATCACCAATATTTGTCCTCATGGGAATAGTTGCCAAGGGAGAATAAATGATAAAAGAAATTAATAACACTGAGATAATGGAATTATTCTGTGAAAGATAGAGGTTTCAAGAACAGTTCAGAAAAGAAGTTCTCATGCATACCTGAAGAGAAAGATATGACGTAGGGTTCTGTTTACTCTACTGACTCCAGCTTATGGGTATGAAATTGAAATGCAATAGCTATGAAATTGCTGAGATCAAATGGCATATGGACAGAGCAATAGTGTATTTCTCTACCATATTGTAATCCAGGCTCAGGATTAAACCAGAAAAAAATATGGTGGTTTCCTCCTAGGATTTTTTAAAACTATGAAAATCCTAACAATTACTGAAATGTAACTCCCAGATAGGGTTAAACCACAACAGAACTTCAATATGTCCATGGACAAAATATAAGAATAATACATTGTGGTCTTATATATTACCTCTTTCTTGACAGACTGTAGTGAAGGAAAACGAAAATAGGAGTTCCTCCCTGAGAACAATGGACTGGAGCTTTTCTATGATCATACTTAGGATGAGCATTTGACCTTGCAGCTACATGCTTTGTGTTGCCTGGCATCGCATTTTGTACAGAATCCCTAAACAACCCTGTCTCTTGCCTTGTGGATGCAAACAGAAGAATGATCTTTGACCAACTGAAAAAAACCTCCTAGTTTTTAATAAATAACTTGTGTTGTAGCAGCAGGAATTTTTAAATAAAGGAGAAGCAACTCTGACATCAAACACCAACTGGTATATCCTTTATCTCTGTATGAGTAACAGTGTATCTCCTGTTAGATGACAAAGGACTGCATGAACACACTCCCTGTAAAGCTCTTCCAGCAGACTTGTGTTCTGAGATCCACAAATACAAAATGATGAAGAACGTCATCCTCAAGTAATCAGGTATATTCTGAAGCTACCAGCAGATCTTAATATAATTGACACTGGCAAAGATGGCATTTATATAAATTAACTTTCTAAGTGGTTACTGCAATAAGTAACTGCTGAACTAAATTTCAGAGAAAATATGTCTTTAATTTACAGCACTTGGGAGAATTTTCCTTATTCTTTTTTTTTTTTCAATGCATGTAAAAAAATGGGGAAAAAAAACTTTAATAATTATGTGGGAAATGCTTTATACATCCTAAGCAATTAAATATTTTTGCAGAACTTCAGACACCTTTGAAATAATCCAGTTGTTTGGCGACTAATTATCATGCAACCTGCAGCTTTTAAATTTCATAAAAATGGTGACTTTCAGAATACTGGGAAAAAAAAAAGGGACAATTATGTTCAACTAAGGATTCTGTGTCATCAGTTTTTACAGTATAATTAGAAAGTTGTCGCATTATTGTATAGAAAAATAAGAGCCAATAAGCAGTGAAGCTGCATAATTAGGACCCCTCCTCAGTGGTAATTCAGACATAAAGCCAAAGAGCAAATCATTTCCTCTCTGAGAGAGAGCTCGTAGGGAGTGGACTCCCACAGTGCTGTTGCTGATATGAAATAGTGTTTATATGCAATGAGGGTCACTAGATTCAGATGTTATTGCCAGGGCTATGACTTTTAATGCCGCTGCAGGCACCAAAGAACATTGGCAGGGAGAAATATGCCAAGTGCTCCATACAGCACCATTTATAGGAAGGGAACACAAAGTTCCTTTTGAGCATCTCAAGCTAATTGTTAGTTTCTACCAACCTGAATCTCAATAATGATTATTTTAATGACTAAAAATCTCTTGTTATTAGGAGCTATTCTGAAACATTGAAAACATTCTGAAATGCAGAAAAGTTTGGTTGACAGCAGAAGGAGGCATGGGGTTAAGTTGTTCAAAGCCCCTCTCTATATCTCTGATGTCTCCAAACTAAAATGATGCCATAACCAATGCACTAAAAGAAAAAATAAAATTAAAATATTCCCAACTAGCTTTCTGAATTACAAAGAGATTCTACAAGTTTCCCCCCCTTCCCCTCCCCCCCCCAAAAAAAATCAGTGAAAATCAATCTCAGTGGGTGAACTTAACTCTAGCAATTTTAGTTACAGAAACTCCTATCACAGCCATGATGATAATGTGTACTTTCCAGATGAGAAAGATCAGAAAGAAGAGCTTCATAAGCTGTTTCATCTTGCATCCCACCTTCAACAGAACCAAAAAGAATTTCTGAAGGAGTCACAAGAGCTGTAAAGACTGGCTTTTTGCTACACAGGCAACTACTCAATAGATTTTTAGTTCAGAAAGGTTCACATGATTATCTTTCTACCTATTCCTCCTGTATCTATCCATAAATCCCTTCACAGAGCCTTGCAGAAAATGGAAGAACAGCAGTACAAATGACCCAAACATGAAAAAAATACAACTTAGTTAATCTGAATTTATCATGGTGCTGACATGATTGAATGTATAGAACTACCTCAAGAAATTGCCTTGCATCCAGATCCCTTCATCTTGTGCTTTCATGGAAGATTTCTTAAATCAAAATTAGAAGTTATCCAATGTTCCTCTAGAGCAGTTTCTTGAAGGGTTTGGGTTTTTGTTGTTGTTGTTACTTGTCTTTTTTTAAAAACTGTGTTATCAGAGCATCTTTCATGGTGTAACAGCTGCCACAGACTACATTTTTTCCAATGCAGTTTGTTCATTTTCCTTTTCTAAAGCTTCTTTGGGGGAAAACTGTTTTTACTCTGGGTTCATACCAGCAAAAGAAGAATCAAAGCCATGTCCCTGTCATGCCTTCTATCTCTGAAACAGAGATGAGTTCTCAGTTCTCAGCTCCAGTATGTAGGACTCCATTTGGGGATGAAGAATTATAATGCCAAAACCAATCAATTTTATTTTATTGTATATATTATGGTCATCCAGCTGGGCTCCTGGCAGGCTGACAGAGTAAACCTCATCTGGGAAAGATTTGGGACATCTGAGCCTTATCAAATTTATGTATATTTATACCTGCCAAATGTCATCGTCACATACGGGTCCGGATGGCTCTGACCCCTCCTGAAATACCACCCTTTGCTTGCTGCAACACAGGAGTTTATTTTAACTTCCCTTTTGTAGCCACTCAGGTTTGCTAATGAAGCAGCCCAGATGTGAAATTGTTTCTCTACCTCATTCAGACAATTGTGAGTCTCAGCACCTTTTTCTTTCAGGGAACAGCATGAAGCCATTTCAGCTCATTTCATAGCAGCAGAGTCGACAAATTTGGGTGTATTACAAAGGCTTGTCTCCCTGGCCTTCCTTCCTTCCTGCAAATCCTACAGTCTTCTCTGTTGTACCATAAAAATGAAGTAACAGTCAGACATCACTAATATTTGATGCTGAATGTGCAAAAACATAGTTTTTTTTTTTTCCAAATGAGGAAACTAAAACTGTTTTAAAAGTACAGCTAAGTGGGAAGAGAGGAGGAAAGGGAAAAATTATCAGTCAAAAGGAAGAACAGCAATGTCTACTATTGTCACTTGTGTTCGGACTCTGCATAGTAACAATCAAATTAGAACTGAAGAGAAATAGATAATAATAATGCGGCAGAGGAATATGGATTGGGTTTATGGAAGGTTTATGGGATAGGGTACAAAGAGGGCTGGAGGTGAATATGAGAAAATATGAGAAGGTTGCAGTAGTGGAGGAGAACACAAAAAACCCAAAGAAAAAGATAAAAGGAATACAAAGACAGAGAGAGGTGAGCAGGAGAAAAGAACACTACAGATAAAAATAGATCTACAAAAGCAGGCCCAATTATTAAAAGACTCCCTTACTTCCCATGCTCACGCTGATGAAAAACATCCCCCTTGAAGCTACACTGACCTTCACAACCATGCATCCTGCCAAACACAAAATCACTTTTCTGTGTTCTCAGATACTCACTCAACTCTTTACGAAATTACATTACTGAGATGAGCCATTAGCAAGAAAGCATTTAAAATTCATTTGTGAGCACATTTATTTCCTTCTCCTCTGTTCTGTCTCTTCATTACATCACTGTGCTGTAGACTCCTCTGTGATCTTCTGTGCAAACCTTTATTTGCCCATGCTCAACATTTTTTTAACACTGGACATTGGGACACAAGATGCAAGTGGAAATGTTTGCCAGATTGATCCAAATGTAAGCTTCTTATGCTACCTACTTTGACTTACTGCTGTGACATTGTAAAATTGTATTTAATTTTCTTTTTTCCAGATCTTCAACAGCTGAGAAGCATGCAATAAAATGTAAAACCCTCACAAAGTACCTTTCTTGCCAAGTGTATGTAATGTAATCTGTCTCTGCAATATTTCATGTGTTCACTGACGAGCTGGAAGAGAGAGTTTGTTATCAGCAATAAAGTTCAGGGAAGATGCCAAAATAGAAGATGTTCCAAATATCAGCATAGGAAATGGTTTTATGTGCAGCTGGAGAGCTGGGAGTAGTTTTGAAGGATACTGTATAAAGTGAGAAGGGGACAAGAGGTCCTAAGAAGGAGATCGGGACTTAGTCTTGATAGAAATGCAACACTGAAGGAAGCAGGAAAAGAAAAGAGATATCAGGGGAATAGAAATCAAGTAGAGGATAACGCTCCTGCATGGCGCAGTGGGACTGACAAGTGAGAAGGAGAGGACAAAAAGGAGAAGAGGTAGAGACAGGCTGGGGAGGACAGGGAAGAAAGCACTTCACCTCCTAGAGCTCTGTGCTTCCTGAAGCACATTTACCTCTTTACCTGTGAATGGCATTCAGAAACTCTCATTCCTCTGCAAAACCCATGGGCAAATCTTTTCTCCCACTCCAGTTCTGGTCCACCAAGATGTCAAACCACTTTTTCTAGCTGCTGTTCTCTTAGTTACAGTGGCGGACTTCTATGCCAGGGATCAGAAAGCTCAAATTTAAATGTCAATTCATGTGTTTATATTTTTAGACAAACATAACTGTGCTAAAGAAGAATAAAAAAAAGCTCATCAATCAAAAATAAAGTTCTATTTTGTTTGGTGAAAAACCGGTACTCCTCTTGTGCAAGTAAAAAAGACAATTATGAAAAATAGAATGGCATTCTAAATATTCTGTATTCAGAAAGTGAGACTTCTTGACATAACCAAAATGAAAAGTTTCGAGAAGAATATTAGTAAGATGTCAATTGACATACATACACTTCTGAAATGCCATTCTGTGGGTGGAATGTTTTCTCCTTGTCAGAAATTTCTGATCAGTTGCTAGTCAGCTGCAGAGCTGAGATGCACTGCCAGGCTGCTCCTTGTGTGTCCAGACCCAGACCAAGGAGGAACTGGGGCAAGAGTGGCTGTTCCTACAGAGAAGCCCTTTGTATTTCAAGAGCAGGCTGCATGCAGCAGAGAAAGGTTCATTTTGTTGGGGTATTTTTTGCTGTACATGACTAGTGTAGAGACTGCTGGCAAAGCCAGCCAAATATAACCACAGAGGCTGCCAACTCTTTCCAGTCCTGATATCTTGACAATAAAATGACTGCCCAGCTCCCCCAGTCTTCTATAGCTGCAGGAGCTCCAGTTCTCATGGGAGACCTTTCATAGTATAGCCCACAATGTAATGAAATAAGCCTAAATACATTTAGCATTAAATTGTCACCCAGTGTTCCACTCCAAACTATCCACAACACACCCCGAACCAACCAAACAAAAAAACCTCAAATAATTTGGTTTCCTTCCCTCCTACTTGCTTGTGACTGAGAGATGGTCTCAAGTTAGTGGCATGACTGGTTCAGGTTGAGAGAGTGTTGGAGGTGGAGGGCAGCCCTTCTGCTTCACTTTCCCAGCTACACATAGGACAGAGACTCTCCAGAATCTTGGGAGGAGCCACATCAAAACCAAGGAAAGCAAGGACACATCCTCTCACTGTCACCTTCCGGAGCATCATGACAATTTCCAACAGTTTCCTCTACATCCGCTGTCTGCTAGCATAGTAGTGAAAAACAGATAGAAAGAAAGAGGGGAGAAGAGAAAAAGTGCAAAGACTTTACAACAGAGGGAGAAGTACCACAAAGAGATGGGAAAGAAATCGAAGGCTAAGTACCTCTGCCAAAAAGAAACAGAATCTCCCAGGGTAGGATCAAAAGCAGGAGGGTGAAAAGGATGTTGAGTAAAAATCCCAAGAATAAGAAATTCCTCATTGAAGAGGAAGGAGATGAGAAAAATACCAGACCAGTCTTTAAAAAATAAAGAATAATCCACCATATATATCTATATACATCTCCCATATATACCATAGAGAGAAAAATGTGGAAAGTAGTTATTTAAAGAGACCTGTGTTATGCAGTATAGAAAGTAAGGAGGTGATATAAAAGAGTAGAAAACAAAACTAGGTATGTATAATTATTATTTCATGTAAATTCTAAGTAAAGTGTTAGTCCTACAGAAAATGTGATCTTCCCTCCCTCTGCGCATTTACCCGGTTGGTGGAGGTGGGAAGATGACAGTAGTTTACAGACCTTGAAAGGGTTTGCACATTAATTGGATGAGAAAATAATTAAACAGAAATAGAGTAGTGAAATGTCTTTGTAGCACTGCAGCTTCTTAAGGAAAACCAAGAAACCCCTGCTTTTTAAGACAGCTAACTAAAAAAAAACAAGCAAACTAACAAAAAGAGGACAAAGCACCGTGTAGAGAATATATTGTCAAAGACTGAGATGGACCACGGACTTAACTAGTTTTTGTTATTGGGCTTCTTCAGTCCTTGTGTAATTTACACGATTCCATACTTCTGCAATTTTGAGTGCCCAGTCCATGTTAAAAAAGAAAAGAAAAAAACAAAAGCACTTGCATGTTGAAATGCCATTTGCATGTTAAAATTGGGCAGAAAGGAACTTATTTCACCTCCATGCACATACGTACACATGGAGGGGGGCTTTTGTCGTGTAAATACTAATTTGTGAAGACCTGAGGGCTTAAATGTGAAGGCCAAGCTGACGATCACTTACAAATTAAATAACCTGGACTTTTTCATTGTAATCTTTGAAATGTAACTGTTTTTTCCTGAAACTCTATGGTCAAGAACCACATTGCTTCCAGAGAACCTCAGATGGCAGAAAGGCACATCAGAGAATAGTTTAAAGTGTATGAAACCAAAGGCACTCAGAATAAAGGCAGAAACAATGCTGGGACTTGCTTGGCCACAGACTGCTGCTTTAAACCTCACAGTAAAATAATTGAAGAAAACAGATCATTATCCATAGATGAAAACCACAGTTATTTGTTTCTTCTGGCCTTGTTGCATATTCAGAGGTCACACACCACCATTACCACCAGCAACAGCAGCAATTAACAACAATAACAGTAATAATAATTATTATTATTATTCTGCTGAAATTATATTGGAAATTTTGTAGCTCTATTCTAGGGCTCACTGCAGTCTAACAGGAAGAATCAATAAACAAAGGAGGCTGCAAATGCACTGTGCTCCACAAGGAATTAGCAGCACCACGGTGAAATTTGTGGCTGCCACAAGAGCAATTGTTTCAGACACCTGATTCTTGTTTCCTATTCAGAGAACAGAGATGAATTAAATCCAAGGGAAATAAGATTCTCTCTAAACTAAGAGTTTCAAAACTAATAAACCACAATTTCAGATGAAGTAATATCTTTATTGTACATTTTGAGGCCTAATGCTTCCAGCCTAGGTTGTGCTGGATACCTTTTATTTAACACAGAGGTGGTTTAAAGCTCTGCTTTTAGGCTGCCATCATCTACAGGTGCACATGTATTCACATCTAGACAAATTTAAACACGCAGAACACATTTGTATGATCATATGCATGATTCAGCAAATGGTTCCTCACATGTAGGGAACTTGGAGATTAAAGTGTTTGATTTATTTTTTTTTAGCTGAAATCACAAGAATTTGAAATTTTAGATAGAAAGGTCTTCGCTTTGAGTAGTATCCCACACAAGCCTCCCTCCCACGATCTGTTTTCAGAGAGAGGAAGGTTCATCATAAAAAAACACCCTTAGAAGAAGCTGGTTCCTGAGAAGATACAAAATCCTACCAGTTATGTATGAAATTGCTATTGATGGGAGGTAAAGGTGACAGTCATAAGAGGGGTTTGGTGTTGCTGGAGTGAGTAATCGTATGGCACACAACATTGAAACTGGATGCCAAGAAATTCCATCATCTTCCTCCTTATCAGGCATGGGTAAGACCCCAGGAGGTTGTAGTAACACATTTCTGTTTCAGTCTTCCTGAAGTACAAAGACACTCTTTCTATCAGCCTTTTCTATGAACAATTTTAACCTGTTGTTACAAAATATAATAATATAGAAGCTTAGCAAGCAAACCAAAGCTTATAATTAGTGTCATATTATTAATAGATGTTTATAAAGCTTCTGGCACAGGAAGTAGGTATGGCCTAGTAAAAACTTACTCTCAAAAAGGTATTAGTGAAAAAAAGAATCACAATAACAAATGGTGTGAAACAACCGAATTTTTAGTAACGGATGAAATCCAATAGTCCCAAAGTCTTTCACTTAATGAATGACAAAATAGGCATGCTATAAAATGCTCATTTGGAAATGGCTGAGTTAAGTAAGACTGGGCGTGCTAGTATATTTTGGAATGACATAGAAATTCCAGTGCAAAAAAGGAAAAGGCAGCTGTGATCCACCAAAGGTAATTCCCAAAGAAACAGGGAGGCTGTGACACAAATCACTGGTCAGGTCCCCTGTGTTCAGTTCAGCTGTGGGTGCTTAGTGCCTCTGAAAATCAATCACTTCCTTGGTGACTTCCTCAAAGAGGTCAACTATATGAAGGTCAACTATATAAAAAGAACTTTAACTCTCACCATGAACACAGTGAGGCTATTGCTACCTAGCACAGCTTTGAAGATTTGTAAATTATACACATCCCAAGTTGCAAAGATAATCAAATCAGTCATAATTTATTTCTAATTATTTAATTTTACATTAAATCATAATGATATCAATGATTTACATATTTTTAATAAAAAAAAGTTTGAAGTCATTCTGGATAAATGAATCTAATGAAGGCAAGGGACTACAGAAGCAAACACAGAGAAATCTCCATGCTCTTCATTATGGAAGAAAGACTCGTGACATTTCAAACAAAGTTAAAATATATCACTCAGAAGACTTACAGAATTTGCAACTGCAGCTTCCCCTGAATGCAGAAACAAGGAGAGTCTGAGGCAAGTAATCTAAAGGTAAAGCACCTAGCATTTTAATTCGAAATGTCAGTGATAAGATTTATGAAGAAGAACTAGGGGAGGATCCATAAAACAGAAAGCATTATTGTTTTGTCCTTTCATGATACTACTTCTCTCATTCCATTAAAGGACTCCAAATCTTAAGACTTGATCCTCCCAGTAATATGTGATACTGTCATGGATTCATCTTCCATCTGTGTTTAGGTTAGAAGGGCATTGTTCATTTCTGAGTGAAAATCTCTGAGGACAGAACCTTTGTGAAATCATCTGTCTGACATGCTTTGCCTGTACAGGAGCAAAAAGTACCTCTTAAATTACCTCCGAATCTATACAGGTTTTCCCCTTATACTGTGTTTTATTACCTTGAAAGGAGGGAAAAGGCAGTTCTGACTTCCCACAGTACAGCTGTTAGTAAACCCAATGCACTGGCCCAATAGTTAAGTACCCAGCTCAGCAGGATTTAAGACAGCTCCATCCATCATAGCACAACTCCTTCCACACAACTGTACCAAGCAAATTGATGCAAAATAATGATTGTTCTAAGCAGTCAAATAAAAGAAGACAGTGAAAGCATAATGCAAACTCTCTGAACACTCCTGCACTTTGTGGAAATCTTTCCCACTCTGCTTCAAGTTAATTTATTTGCTATTCTTGCAGTTTTTATTTCTATAGTAGAGACATTAGAGTGAACACAATGTTGCAGGGCATACTAAGACTTTCTCATCTGAGCTGAGACTGCAATAAGGAAAACAGGGTTAAGCAGGACTGACTTCAAACTAAATCAGTACAAGCAGGCAGATCATGGTGCAACAGTTGGATACAGAGGGTTGCACTCCTAATGCATAGTATTTTTATTTATTCAGAATATGAACCAGAAAAACAAACAAACAAAACCTCAAACAAGTCAAGCCAACCCCAAATCATTTTTCTACAGTTTTATAACTTAAAGGAAAATTTAAAATGTTACTGAAATTAATGCCAGAAAGAAACAGATAACATCAATTTCTATTAAGTCTATTAAGGCTCAGAAATAATAGGGTGGAACATTTTCACCTTGACTGTGAAGGATCTGTTTTACAGAAAGCATTCAGAAGCAACATCACAAATGGGTTACACAGCCTCTGTGAAGTACCTGGAGATTTATTTAGAAGTGTTATAGTTTAACTCCATCCGACAACTCAGTACCATGCAGACTCTCACTCACTTCCCCCTTATGCCCCAGGGGGGATGGGGAGGAGAATCAGAAAAGAGTTAGAATTCACGGGCTGAGACAAGAACAGTTTAACAATCTAAATAAAGTTAAATACAATAATAAAAATAACAATATTAATATTATAATTCTTAATATGAATAATAGAAGAGATAGGAAGAGGAATAAAATTCTGGAAACACAAGTGATGCACAATAAAATTGCTCACCACCCACCGATCAATACCGAGCCCAATCCATGCAGCAATTGGTCCCTTCCAGGTGACTCCCCCCAGTTTATATACTGGGCAAGATGTGCTGTGGTATGAAATACCGCTTTGGTTAGTTTGGGTCAGGGGTCGTGTTTCTGCTTCCTCCCAGCTTCCCATGCCCCTCCTCATTGGCAGAGCATGAGACTGAAAAGTCCTTGATCAGGGTAAGCATTACTTACTAACAACTAAAAACATCAGTGTGTTAACAGCACTGTTCTCAGACTAAATCCAAAACACAGCACTGCACCAGCTACTAGGAAGAAAATTAACTCTGTTCCAGCTGAAAACAGGACAAGAAGCATAGGAAAGCAACTTCTAAAGCTATGACTTGAGGTCACCTGTGGCCTTTGAGTTCATACGCTATACTAGGAGGCAACTGGTAAACAATTAAGCAAGCTCTGCATGCTTTTAAGGGCTTTTATTTAAAAGCCTAAGTAAGCAAATATACATGTTAACATGTATATAATATGCACATTTCCTCTAATAGAACAGTTCATTAAAATGGAGTTCATTAAAATAATGATCAGGCTGAAGGTGCAGCTCAGGTAATGTCAATGTATCTTCTAGTTTCATTAATAGATTAACACAGATCACAAAAACGTAAAAGAAATTAACAGAGCGGAAGGATCTATCTTGAGCTAAGAATAAAGGTAGCCATTACAGCACTTTGACCTGTGGTATACAGTACTTGGGGAAGGATGCTCGCAGGGGGATTCACTCAGTTTCAGCACTATGCTGCTGTTACCGCAATATTTTCTGTTCTCAAGTTGCCTGTGTTAAAGCTGACTAGCTAACTGCTGCTGGGAACAACAGAGAGTTCAAAATCTATAAACATGCCCAGAAAGCCAACACCATATATTGTTTCAGTTTAAGGATATAAAGCTACCCAGTGCAATCTCCTTGTATTTCACTGCTATCAGAAATTACTGGCTTTTTTCCTAAGACTATAATGACCAATTCAATGATGCACTGACTTAGTGTGCAAGCATATATATATATACAAACAAATAATAATAATATTAAAGGATAATTTTGCTAAAATATAGGTAAAAATAAATACTTTGCATTTCTTTTCTTTTGTTTCTTGAACAATCTGTTTCACGAGTACTATTTTCTCCAAGCTGGACAGGCTTGAAGCCTTTCTTAAATCTGCAGATTGTTCAGTTTAAATCCCATGGATTATTCGCAGTTTCATCTCTTTTTCTTCCAGACATCTTATTCAGAGCAATTATAACTTTGGATCTTGACACAGACACATACGGAATGAGAACTACCTGTTTACCCATTCAGTGAATATTTTTTTAAAGTTAAAAGCTCAATTATATCAGTTTGAGAGTTTCGGAAAGACAATGCTGAATTTTTCCTTTTATAGCGGACAATCCTTAGGCTTGTTCATGTACAGTATCTAAAGACTATGAATCCATTCTGGGACTATTTACTCTGAAAGTTAAGGATATGCAGAAATACTTTGCCACACTAGGCTGGAATAATCATGGAGAGAAGTAACATGACAAAATGGTCTTGTTTTCACAAGGTCAACTCGGATACTCCTTCAGATATATGCAAAATAGGCTTTATAATGGAAGCTTTGCTTTCAAAGCTGAGAGGCAGTAATAGCGAAGGAAGAATGACGTTAGAGGACCATTGGTTGCCCTTTGTGCAGGAGAGATTGTGCAGCAATGTCCTCTCCTCCCTCTTCTTCCTTTCATGCTCCACCCCATGTTCCAACACCACCCGTACAGTTGTCACCCCTTGATATTGGAAATGCACTTGAGAAAAATAATTTCTGTATAAAGTAATTAACACATCCTGATCACAGTTCTCTTCCTGACAAGTACTTAAGTATTCTCCATACTGCTTAAAATGTCACGATCTTTTTCTTTTCTTAAAAAAAACCCAATCACAAAAGCTAGATATTTGCAGAACAGCCAAAATTTCCCTAATGGCTTTTTGCCTGAGATAACAGTTTATTGGAAGAAATTATTTTACAAATTATTTACTTATCAGTATTTGTGTCTGAACCATTTAAATGGAACTTTCCAGAAAGAATTCAAACATCAGGTCTGGAAAAGATCATCATAAATAGCTTTCTAAAAAGATAAATAAAATGGCCACTTTTGTTTACAGTAACTGTGAACAGCAGACAAAGTGTTCAAATGTAATAAATTCAGTTTTACTGGGACTAATCAGTTGCTTTCTCAGGCTGGACAAGAGTGATTAACACCATGGAACCAATTGACATTAACACATTTCCACGCTGTCACATAACTGGTATTTTCAGTCATTTAGAAAGTCTTGACCAAATGTTAACTTACGCATTAGGCCCTTGCTGCCTTGAACTGACATTTCCCAATCATACCCTATGGACAGTTTTTGCACACAGTGTAATTGCTCAGTAAAAGCACATAGGCTTTTGCTCAAATGCATATAAGCATAAAAACTTTCACTTATTAGACCAGAAAGGTTCTACCTCCGCATGATCAAACATAATGTTAAATATTGATCAGAAAGCACTAAGCATTGAGAAAACGGTGTGTGATGGCTTTGGGAGGGCACTGTTCCTCATTTTGTCCAGCAGATCATACCACAATATCACCTTCATATAGGGAAGCTGTGCATGACTGCGAGGAAATAAATCTGTGCTGTAATGCATCATTAAGTCAAATTAACCCAATCATCCACCTGTTATGTGAAAATGAAGGAAAACCTCATTCTCAGCAAGTTCCTTTGAACACAAGCAGCAGGGAATGGTTGCATCATGCCAACAGTTCCTTAGACACATCATTAGCTAGCTAACTTGCAGTTATTTTGTAGCCAAGCAATGTTAGATTTTAATGTTTCAGCGCATTTAGCAAGGCCAAATAAAAATTCTTTATCAAAATCAATCATAACAGAAAATTTGTACTTTCTTTGAGTACTTTTGCCTGTTTTCATGGGAAGCAGGATGTGTTTCTTTGTAAAATAAATGTATAAATCAATAAATATCCCTAAGCAGAAATGTTTCATATTGTAGATGTTATAATGGTACTTGTTTGCTTGTGTCATATCCCCACCTCATCTGGGCTTGGATTTCTACCCAAAACTACATTTTTCTTTATTTACCTCCTTTTCACAACTAGTGACATGATGCACTGGGGACTCCTAACCTTTGCTGATTTAGAATGGGGACTAATTTGCTTTTCTCCCTTACTAACATAGCATCATGAAAACAAAAGTATCCTAGAGCATTTTTTTCCCTGTAAGACTGGTTAGTGACTGAACTTCAGGGAAGCTGTGTGAAACTCCAACTACCACCTATGAAAACTGAATCTTAGTCCTACTTCAGTTTTACAAATTGAAGTGAGGTCTTAAAAAGGGCAGTAGGTGGGAGGAAAATTGTGATATACTGTCTGATATAGGAAAAATGACAAGCCATTTGACCATTATAAATTACACAAAATGAAATAAAATTATATTTGGATTTACACAAATAAATGAACCTTCTTGTTTATTAAGGTAAAGGAGACAATCCTTTCAAAATACAAATTGGAAAAATAAAAAGAAATCAGGAACGACTACAATTGATCTGACTTCCATTTACCCATTGTTGGGTAAAGAACGGTGGATAAAAATATTTGAAAGCTGTGGAATGTATGTATTTATTCTGTTTATTGCAGTAAGAATGAAGAGAAAGGCTTTACGTTGCTCAATAATTTAGAAGCATTGAAGATCACCTCAGAATATCAATTTTTTTCCCCTTTAAGACAAAATGTTTCTTCTGCTCCTATTATTAAGCCTTGGTTTTGGTTCTGTGGGATATGTACGTGAATCAACAAGGAGATTAAAAAAAAAAGCAGCAAGAAAAATTATAATTTAAAATTATGTGCTAAGGTTTCTATTTAAGGTTACCTTTTTCTGCATCCTGGTCAGTCTATTTTGCAACTGTTATTCATGCAGTAAAAGTTGAATTTAAAATGTGGAATAACACAAATATGCAGAAAATCCTGACATTTTATTATTTATAACTAATAGGGACATAATGGAAAAACTATCCTGCAAACGTCTAGCAAAGAGAAACAAAAGAAAGAAATGTATGAGCAGTAACCATTTTAATGCTCAGTTTCCTGAACAAACAGTAAACATTCAGTGTAGCTTTCAGGTAGGATAAAACCATTGATAAAGTAGGAAAAGAGACTTAAGTGTGAAAACTAATTAACGCAACAACCTACTTCTTTCAGGAATGCACCAGGCTCTCCAAAAATTTTATACCTTTTTAACATTAAAATTTTTTGCATATACCTAGTGTATCCATAGGCTATTCTGGAAATTTACAGTGGAAAACGCTTTTGTGATCAATTCTGTGGAAGTACTGACAAAGACGCAAGGCTCTTCACCCAAGGTGTGCTGCTGTTGCACTGTATAGTAGCACAAAAGGAGGGACTGAAGAATAACACAAAATCAGCATCCTTAATGTCCTGACAGGAAAAAACCCCACCTGAACAACACCACCACCCTCCCCAACCACCAAGAAAGAGCCAGAGAATAAAGAACATCTGCTTTCAAAGTAGAACAGCAATAGTATTTGATGCAATCAAGGCGATCACCCATAGCTCTGACCCTGACCTTCTTGAGTAGAATCAGTATGTGGAGCCAGTGTTACCAAGGGCTGTAAAAACCTCTTGCTTTGAGCAATGCTATAATTCCTGTAGTGTATGAATTCTCTCTTTTACCCTTGACCCAACAAGGAATCAGGATTGTAAGCCAAACTTGCACTCCCTTGAGTGGTGTTTAGGGCGCAATCCAATGGCATGATGTGATGTTACAGACCAGTAGGGTATATATCCATGTGAATCTTCAAGAGATCTCTTTGATGTTAGGTACTGACAAACACCAAGTGTATTTGTCCTCCTTTGAAGAGACTGTAAGGGTGTTCAGAAACAACCTTTAATGGCTCATTTCAGAAATGACTCATATCTCTTAGACTGAATCTCTACAGCCAGTATTTTGTCAACATAAAACCTTTTTCTGCAAGAGGCAAAAGGCTCATCCTGCTGTTGCATGCAGTTACCTAAGGTAACACTGGCTGATTTCTGAAATTAAAAACACTTGAGAATTCCTCTATATAAAACCAATCCACCCTTCTCTTAGGTTTTTTTAATGAGCAAATAAAGCTCCTGAAGTGTTACTACTTTTTAGCAAAACACTAAAGCAGGGGATTTCCTGAGACAAAATTGTTCATTGTTTGAACTCAGGAGAAAAACCAAACTCTCTAAAGTGAAAGACTTGAATACTTGAATATGAGCTTGACCAAAGAGTAAATCAGATGGCTCCAAAAATGAACTGCCCAGAGAGGTTGTGGCTGCTCCATCCCTGGAAGTGTTCAAGGCCAGGTTGGACAGGGCTTTGAGCAACCTGGTCTAGTGGAAGGTGTCCCTGCTCGTGGCAGGGGGGGCTGGAACTAGGTGATCTTCCAACCCAAACTATTCTAGGATTCTAGGACTTTCACATATTTCCTTTAGTATATTTTTCTCTCTCTCCCTCTCTCTCACCTGTCTTTCTACCTCTACTCACTAAAAGCTATAAGCAAATATATTGTCTCTATTACCCGTTATTCCTCTTTCAGACAGACTGGAACAAGAAAGAGCAAATGGTCTCTCCACTCATTACTCATGAAATACCAAGATTGGCTCAGGTACTATGCAGTGTGTATACCACATCAGAATCTAAAAGGATAGGATTCAAACTACCTGTATTACCATAACATGCAATACACAGATTAGGTGAAAAAACAAAACCATGGTAAGAAAGGTCCCCAGATTAAGCTCCACATACTTCTACGTGACAGGTATACCACAGGAAAGCAAAACACAGATCCTGTGTGATGAGCAAACATTTCATCTCATCTATATATATATATATATATAAGTATAGCTATGTACATGTTACTAGATAGTGCTGCTTCTGCTTTGTCAGGGGTCAAGAGCAAATTCAGAAATCTCAGTGTAAAACATGCCAGAGTGGAAATAAACCATAGTCCTCCAGCTCTAACAAATACAGATCAGACAATTTTTCTGTTTTGCTCCAAAGATTTTCTATGTCCTTTCACTCCCAGTTTCACAATCACATCAGCTGCAGGATAGATGGCATGAAAGAAGCTTTTAGAAAGGATGCTGAGCAGCCCAAACATCTGCTTGGGTTGGAAAAAATTTGTTGAAAATCGGATCTTGAACATTGAAGGTGAAAAATTCCATCTCGGGGATGATTCATTCCATTAAAAATGCATTCAGCTTACAGAATCACCATTAAAATAGCAGTGCAACAATATTTCATGCAACCTTGTGAAAAACACAGTTGTCTGCCTGTATCAGTAAAATCATTAGAAATCATAGTGGGTTTTATATACAAATTACTGAAAAAAGGAGACAATTTTTAAATTTTCAATTTATTGCTGGTTTTCTCCTACGAATAATTTTGACTTTCTAGAACAATCTTTAAAAGAAAAGCAGAACCTCTTTTATCATGCAAATGTAAATGCAAAAATGTGAACAAAAATTAAACTACAGGTTACACAAAGAAGAAAGAAACAAATCAAAGTTGTTCTGAAAGGCTCGCTTCTCCCTAGGGAAATTAAACTTGCAAATGTATTCCCTTTCTTTTCAAATATTTTTCCTTTTTTTTTTTTTTTCCTTTTTTTTTTTTTTTTGCAGGTGCTGGTGGGAAATCAGGGAAGGTATTCAAATGTAGATTAATTTAAAAATATACATCTGATTGGATACTGTATTGCTGTGAGTTTTTACTGACTGCAATTCAAGGCTCTATTAAGACAATAAAAAGAGACTGAGATGAGGCTCTCCTAACAGAGGCCTTTTCTTTCCATGGAGAGCAAGAACTGTTAATTTATAAGGAAGATCTTGTACAGCCAATTCCATCCGTGTAGCTGAACCCCAGAAATCTTTATTTTCAAACACTCTTCCATAAGTGATGAATAAACAAACACACACACACGCACAGAAATTATCACCAGCATGCTGCGGATACACATTCAACATCCAACATTTAAATCCATATATTCTGCAAACCTGTCACTCATTAACATTCTGGCACCAAGCAATAACAAACATTGGTGACTATCCAAAAGGATTACTTGTTTTCTTCATGGAGAATGTCTGGTACTCAGAGAATGGGAGAGAGGAGGAGGCAGGATACCAATCTCTCCATTTAAAAAACAACTGACATAAGTTGAGAACACTTGAAACAATACAAAGAAGGCACATTTTTCCCCTTGATATACTTTTGCTGTGATCATTGCCCGCATCTCCCCCATCTTACTGGGGTCTACGCTGGGACTTTCAGGTGTGTGTGCAAGTTCTTTAGTTTTCCCACAGTATCCAGACACAGCAGCACTTTACTGGTGCGTTGGCAGAACCTCATCTGGAAGAACAATCCAGAGACAAATTGGGTGTACTGGTGACCACCTCTGGGCATCCTCTCTCTCAAAGCATCCAAAGTCCTCTAGTACTTACCCTGTCAAGTCACTGAGCATAGCACCTACACTGGTGTCCTCAGCATCCTATCACAGTCTGGGTTATTACATTTACTAGGCAGTGGATTGACTTATAGTACTGCAATGGCCATAAGAGAGCAGAGGACAGCAAGGACCAGTCAGAATTCTGAAAGCCACAACACTGCCAATGTAAAAATCCCCAAAGATAGACAAAGACTTTTTCTGTTTAAACAAGGAATGAGAGCAATTCTGCCCATTCAACAGCAACTGCTTGCCCTTTCTCCACTAAATTTCAACAACCATCTCCACCTAAGCAATCCACCCAAACCAGAAATGCTGGGAACCTCCCATATCAGCTGGCCACTGACTATCCTTTCCAGAACTCTTTGATCATGAAGAAAACCTCAGGTCAGACTTTCGAATTCTCTTCATTTGCTATAGCAGAGCAGAGCTGGATGGTACAGGAACCCCAAGGGGTAGTAGTCACCAGCACCCTGCCTGGCACCATATAGCAGAGGGTATGCTGCCTTTATAGCAAAGCTCTCCCAGCTAAAGCCACCACTTAGTGATCTCCTGCTCCATGCCAGGGCTAAGTACCATTTCACTGTCTCTCTACAGCAACACAACACTACTAAGATATCCATTTACTCCCTGAGTCTTGCCCACACTGATGAAGAAAGAACATCAAGACAAGGTAATGTAAGCGAAAGTCAGGTCTTCAGAGACTGTATGCTTTACCTCCAGTATTAAATATTTTGTATTTATTTTAATTATATTTCTCTTCTTAGCTTTTGTTTTAGAAGCTGCTTAAATTGACTTTTTCTGAGGCAGGAATTATGAGAATGATCCATTCATAATTTTAATTGTTTTCATAAAAATTTATTACTCTGATACGTTTTGTTTGTTATTGTTTTTAAAACATTTGTTTTTATGATTTTTTTCCTGCAGCAAGTCCTTTTTCTATTTGTTTTAATGTTTGCTCATACAGTTACAAGATTTGCTCAATGTGCTATTTAGATGAAATGCCATTGGTCTCCATTGAGGCACAGTCATTATGCTGCAGTTCTATTTTCTACTGAGTAATGTCTGACTAATATTTTTCAACTGATTTAGATTCTTTTATCCTCAGTTGTGCAGTAGATTTAAAGTACAAATAACTGGATAAATGTTGGAAAAAAAGTTACTTGGATAAACAATTACAATTTTTTTTCATGTCACTAGCAAGACTGCCACTCTTTCTTCCCAAAGTCTATTGATTATCACCTCTAAGTGTAGCAAAACAATTAACAGAGGTTACACGTACAAAACCATACTTTATGCAACCTAGAAAACCATGAACAGAAATGTAAGTGCCATATATCTTAAATGCTGGGTTTCGAGTGGTCATCTGTAGTTCCTGCCTCATGTGTTCCTCTGTGTCATCACTGCTGATCCTGTACCTGAGCTTCTGACAACAGGACCTGCGAAATAGCTTCTCTGTGTGATGTGAGGTACCTGATTTAGGGTAGATAATTTCCTTTTTTTTATTCTGTTCACAGAACTTTATGAGGTAGTCTTATACACCTCTACACAGGTAAATGCATGTATGCTTTTATATACAGGTAAGATGCACATGGATACTTACCTCTCTCTATATATATTTACACACATACGTTATGGGAGCCAAAATACAGTGCTACTGTGCATATAAGCCAGATGCTATGGTAATGTTGTAAAAAAATGCTGGAGCATTGCAGAAAATGGAATATTTGCTGAAAAAAATAAATACTTTAGTGGCTGTTCCATGCAAAACGTTTTGCACAGAGGTTTAAAGTGCGTATCTGAAAGACGAAGCCAAGGCTGAAAATGCAAACATAAGACTCATTAAACTCACTGTCTCCTTTCTGTCTTTAAATGTTTTTCAACTATCTCTGTTTTCTTATTTGTTACATCATTTATGGACTACTGGTATGATAAATAATAAATAGATGAAGCCTTACTGATCTTGTTTGGGAATGTAGCTAGTGCACCCATCTCTATGGTGATGAATAGCTTGTGTTTTTGTAAGTAGTTAAAATTACTTGGTGTCTGTGAATAGTAAAGCTATTCTAGAATAGAGACACTTAAGAGTTATTTCAATGCATTGGTTTAATATGCTTCAGAAGCACTCCTACAGTGTGTTTTCAACTAGGAAGGAAAGATTGGGTAATTTTTAATTGCTCAAACCTAGCTTTAATGTAAACTGGCTGTGCTCAGCTGTACTTCATGACTCTAAGGCCTCTACTATGGTAGAACAATGGCATGTGATAATTACCACTTCTGCCAGAGCAGACAGAGGGAGACAACATACTTGATAAAATT
Source organism: Pezoporus flaviventris (assembly GCF_033815535.1). NCBI lineage: Eukaryota > Metazoa > Chordata > Aves > Psittaciformes > Psittacidae > Pezoporus > Pezoporus flaviventris. Next base: position 36,586,849 of record NW_026892555.1, read on the forward strand.
CAATTACCTTGAGGCTACACTGTCTGTGCTTTCATATATATAAAACTGTAAATGCCAGGAGGAATAAGAGCTCATCTTGAAAAAGGAAATGACTGCTGCCAACAACATGACTCAGCAAGAGGTATGGATCAACTGGCAAAACTCAGAAGACACTTGCCAATGTAGACAGAGAAAAGCAGCATTAGGCATCCTCAAAGAAATGATTGCAAGTAAATGCTGTTTGTCCTCATCTAGAGTGGAAATATTTACTCATGGCATCAGTGGCAAGTATAATCTTCATAGTACATGTAAGCCATTTTGTGGTAGGTCTTCAGCTCAAGGACCACACAGGCACGTTTTCCACGAAGTGCTTTGGTGTACTTCATGAGCAAGGAGGTTAAAACAAAGAAAACTGAATCTTACAGGGAGAGCAACAGGCAATGCTTGCTACTGCTCATTACTGGCCTTACTGGTTATTGGCCAGCAAAAGTTAGAGACCACCACTTTGGCATCTATGCTCCTCAGGTGAAACACTTTGTCATCTTATTTGCTTGCGTATTTGGCACAACCCATCACTGAGGTCATCATTCATCAAAGCAACCAAGAATGTCCTGAATTTAACAGTAACTCTGAAGTCAGGTGTACATTTAAGTGTTTGGATGAAAGAGGGTCTAGATTGGCAGAAATAATAAAATATCTGCACTTACACCTATTTTCCAGCTTGAACATATCAAACTTCATGTTCATGTTAACATAAGCATGACAGTCAGATTCAATCAGGTACCAGGCAATGTGGTTCAGCTGAGATGACCAAGACCTTAAATATCTGGAATACTGAGGGCATTTTATTCTGCAGAGATGCATTTGTGCACCAGTTCTGACATAAACATTTGCCATACAAGAGTTGTCAAAGTAACTATTCACACCTACTTTCCTGAGCTTTGTCCTTCATTCACCACAACACAATTCATAATGTAGATGATGACACTAAAAACTGCAGAAAAAAAATAGTCTGTCAGGATTTCTTCTGAATTTTTCATCAGAAAAATGGATGCATACAGTAGAAATTTGCACAGACAAATGCCAGTGACCCATATAATCTCACTATCAAACCTGTTTAAGGTGGGGTAAAAACAGCATAGGAATTTTGATTTTGCATTGGATGCCCTTCTATTTCTTTAAATGGATACTAATGTTCACTGAACAAGCAAGCAAGTCTGGCAGCTTTACTTCAAGGGTTTTGAATCTTGTGCATTACAAGCAGCCCATCTGCTTTTCCTTTTAATTTTTCCCTTGAAACTAGGAATGAAGTTGACTTAAAGTGATGAAATTTACCTAACCTGGAAGATAAGAGAAGCTATCCTGTCTGTTACTGCTGCTTACACAACGTAGAGTAATTTATTAAACTCCAGCAGATGGAACACCTGTCTGAGACAATTGCCACCTTCAACGCTGTTAGGTGTAAAAGATCTGATTTACAAGGTCTGGTTACTTACTGATCAGTCACAGTATCCTGTCTCCAAAAGTTGTGTACATTTGATATGTTAGAAAATAAAAGATGCACAAATACATTTGCTTCACTGATTAACAGTGCACAAGAGATGAAATTCCCTCTTAATCCTGGAGGTTATCCATAAATGCTTGTGTACTATTGTCTCTATTGTCTCAGTTCACGTAAACCACTGTTCATCCTCATAGCAAATACACAGGTAGATGATCTTCAAACCGTTTTTACAACTGCCTTTCCAGCTTGATTTGCAACTGGTGTTAAGGAAAAAAAAGTGTTTCCTGAAACAAGAGATCCCCAAAGCAGCAGCAATGTCTCACTTCAGAGGCCCCATATTTGGTTCCAGAGGATGAAGGTGAAAATACCATAACAGATTGAGAAAAGAAAAGCATAACAGCGCAATCCACATCCCCAAGTGAATTATGAGGGAGTGGGTGACTGAACACAGCCATAGAAATGTGCACGAGCTGCAGCTTTCATTTATGCAACCAGCTGCCTCACCAAGAGAGCACCCAACCTGAATCAGATGAATTGATGCATTTTACAACTACCAGTCCCACTAAAAACTAAAGTAGTTCAATGATACGTAATGAATAAAGAGCTATTAATTAATACGAGACCTGCAGATGGTGTGAAATCTGGTTTAGAAGCATAACAGAAATTCTGGCAGGTTACCTATTTTATTTCAAATGTTGGAAGAGACAAAGCAGACAATGACTTTTTTCTTGGATGATTGCTTTAAGAAGCAAATGGTCATTTGGGGATTTTTGCTTTGTTCCTTTTTCAGTTTTAAGTCAAAACATCGAAAGAAGAATCCTCTTGTTTTCCACAAGATGTTCATGGAAAACCAATAAACCATCCCTTCCTTCGACTAAAGCCTCCTCACATTATTAAGGTATTTGGTCTTCCTCATAGTTGCAGCTATAGAATCTGCTATCCTGTGTTGGCCAAAAGACTTGCAGTTATAGGAGTAGCCTATTTACAGCAGATATATAGCCACTTATTCTCCTTCCTATTTGGATTTACCCGAGAACACTCTTGCAAGGCTAAAGATACGTGAAGTAACATCTGAGGGAGTACATATGACAGTACTACATATTACATAAACATTGCTTTATCTACCCTTATGGCCTATAAACTCAGTAATTTTTCTCCTTTAAGATCATAATAGTAATGAACTCATCTTTCACTCATTTCTTTGCTTTTAAGGAGTTCTCAAAAGAAATGCCTGAAAGGGTGACATTTCTCTTCTAATGCCTTCAGCTATTGAGTTCCACATGCTTCAAATTATCTTCCATACACTGGGAACCCCCAAGGAGGCAATAACAGGTGAAGCATCGTCATTTTACATAAAATGCCAAAATCTGCATTTTTTTTAAGTAACACTAATAACATTACTTTTCAGCTTTCAAAATCACCATGCATAATAAGAGGTGCTAATTGTCGGAAAGACTAATATAACTGGGGAAGAGAAGAAGTACTTCAGAGAAATAGAAAGACAATCTCATTATTTTGGAGTGAGCTGGCTCAGCTTGATTTGTTTGGGTGACGGGTACTAATGAAGCTGTCGACCTAGAGAGGGAAAATTTTCAGATGAAAACTCTTAAAGAAGCTAATAAGAGATTAAGATCGTGTTCATTCGGGAGATTAAACCAGTCACAGGTTTCCCTACTTTGCCAAATGAACTCAGAAAATCAATTCTCTAGCTTTGATAATTTTGAATGCACCAAACAACAATGTACCACTTCATCTGCAAATGAAGAAGTAGATAAAATTCTAATCAAGAGATTGACGACTGGGAAAGAAGCAATAAGAATTAAAGATTAATAAACCATGAACAAATGACATAGGGTTGGACCTGAAAATCAGACATTTCTGGTGTGAGAAAAAAAAACAAAACACCACCTTTTTCTTTTTTTTTTTTTTTTCAAATTATATTAGCAGAACTTTCCTAAGAGTTAATCTTTATACATCCCAGTGGATGTAGGACAAAGGGTGTGTTACATTGTCTGCTCCCCTTAGAGATTTTGCTAGTTCTGCTTTGATTTGCATCTGAGTTAAAACCCAGCCATTTCTTTGAGGTAATACTCAAACCAAGGCACTGAAAAGCAATTCTAAAATTTAAGGACTAAGAAGTGCAGCTTGCCAATGTCCTCCTCATGTCTCTCACTAGAAGCATGCACACCTAAGTTAATGATCCCTTTATTTCATTACTACAAACCAGAAACTTCACTTATTGCAGCTTCAATAGACCTGTTGGCATTGCTCATCTGCTCAGGTGGGAACACCTGTACTGCAAGACCTCAGCAGGCAGCTCTCTTAATAGACTCTGGCACTTATAGTGAAGGCTTCTGGACCCGGATGGCTTCATCCAGATGTCCCAGACAACAGGAATGTTTGTAAACCTTTCATTTCAGCACTGCATTACAGACCATTGGAGCCTTTAAGCGATCTGTGGGGTATAAGTGTATGACAGCTGATCCATGTAATTTCCTTGATATCGGTTTCTGTCAGTGCTTTATGTGGACAATCTACTGCAAGGCAAAAAGAGACATTGGCTGACTCACTTTCCATGCACCTTGTGATTCAGTAGTCATAAGGTACCCTCTTTTTGAATCTCCTCTCTGTTTTCTTTTCAACAGGTCTGCTTATTTTAACACACTGTGTAACCATTTTTCTATGACTTTATCATTAGTAGAAGCATTTATTATATTATTAATATGTATTATATATTTATTATGTTAAAATGCTACCATTGCAGCAGTAGAATGTTTGAAGTGCCTTATTCAAAATGCAAGGGTTTAGCCTTTGTTATTATAGAGCACATAATGAAAATAACTTAGAGATCTGACATATCTGAAGGCAAATTAGTATTTTTTTATTTTTAAATCTCATTATTTTTCTGGCCTTGATTCATTACTTTTGATTGTCAGGGTTAACAGCACTTGACCTTGTCAATATTCCTGAGATAGTACTGGACTCAGTTATTTTGAAAGCTATGTAGAAGAAAATAATCTAAATAAATAATTGGTCTTTAAAAAGAGTCTATTTTGCAATACAGAATGACAGCAGCATTGCCAGACTTCATTTTAAAGATGCACATACAATAGTTTCACATTGCACAGCCATGCAGTCGAACTATTCAGTAATCATCTGGCAAAATTATCTGGAAAAAAGGTATTACCTACAGAAATGCACTGGTTCACATAACACGCACAGGTTTCTGATAGGAACTTTCAGGGTTTTCTTACCTCCTGTATCACAAGTCACTATCTTGTGTGAGCTCTCAAAATTTCTGCCTCCTGGGCAGCACCACTACATGATGCTGAAAGGCCTCTGGTCTAAGAAACCCCAGCAATTCAAACTTTAGAGTGGCCTTACAATAACTTAAGAATAGGTAAACCAGGCTCCCAAGAGCCTAGAAGGACTGGAGTCCTAAGGGTCCCATCAATGAGACAAGATTATCAAGGCCTCTGTTTTGCATGTTACCAGTGGATTGCTATGATTCCTTTCTACTTTCTAGGAGGTGCCAAACTTCCTGGGAATAGCACCTGCCTCTTTGCCTTTGAGCCAGGACAGATGGCGAATCTGCAAAACTCATGCCTAGCTGTGCTTTTGGGTTAGTTTAGGATTTCTTTTTCGGTTGTCTGAGTTTTTTTAATAAGATAACGAACCTTGTCACTCATTTAAAATACATTTTTTCTTTCAGAATGTAATTTGGCTGAGAAATTTTGGAGTTTCTCATTTATGTTCTGATCTCTGTGTTTTAATAACTCGTTTTCAAAAACACTTGTCAGGTTCTGCACCAACCCTGAGGAGCATTCAATAGCCACCACAAAAACCTGAGGGAAATACGTATAGCTAAGATAGAATGTAGTGCCACCTTTGACCTAATACATTGGTGGAAATGCAGAGGTTGGTTACCTATCACCTAGCCATTACCCATATGTGCCACTGTAAGTTAAAAAAATAGTTTTAAAAACCTAGATGCAAGATTGAAACATGAATGTAGACAGGTCCTAATCATCCATAGCTCTGATGGCTTCATCCAGCATTTAAGATCACACAGTGACAAAATGGTTGACAAGACTGACCTTGTTGGATGCCATTCCTCTTCCTGGTTCCTCTGGGTGTCCGCAAGGGGAGCTTGCCAGCAAAGAAAAACATCTGGTCATGCTTAGCCACTGCCCACAGTAACACAACACCTCCGGTTTCACTCTTCTGAGACACATTTATAAGGTCAGAGTGCTGCTACTAAGGAGAAAAGGAGCATATGGCATATAATAAACAGTGCTGTAATCAAGAGAGAAACTTTCCTTGGCCTTGTATAGATGAGCAGGGCTATAAATAAGGATATGAGTTTTGCTCTTTTTTGCACCCTCCAGGCTAAGGCAAGCTTTAGGGAAAGCAATTACTGCTTCTCGTAGCAACCCCGGAACTGCAACGTCCCCCAGAGGCATCCTGGAAATGAGAACCAATTTCCACCACAGTCCAGATTCATGATGGGGTTTTGGCCAGCTGAAAAGAAGCATGTTATCTCTTTGGGGCAGACAACATGCTATTATCTCTCTGGGACAGAACCTCTCAGAATTAATGTGTACCAACACCCGTTGCCTTACGCACAGTTTAGTTCTGAAATGCTTTGAAGATATGTAACTAATCACCAGAACAGTCAGGACCTCTTCTCTTCCCCATTCCCTTATAAAAAAAAAAAAAATCAAAACAATGGAACTGTGCTCTGAGACTAATTGAGTCTCATTAAACACCAGCATAAATATCCATTTAAAATGCAATTCCAAATTAATTCAAGCATCAACAACAATACTCAGATACACAGTGCTCCAAGCAAGTACAACTCATAGTGTATCTGGTAATTTTGCTGCAACCTCCATACTAACAGTTCATCTAATCACCACTTAAGCAGAGAGGTGAGCCTACGATACATTATAAAATTAAACACTGAAAAATAAGAATATGCAAATAATAAACCACTATATCTGCTGGCCGTTAATGGTACAACTTTGTTGCTTTTATGCAAGGGCTCATCTAAGAAATGATCATGACAATTCTGATTGATTGGACAATTGAAGTTTTACAGACTGACTGCATAATACGTGGAAATGGAAAGAGCTGAAAAGAAATGTCTGAATTTTCCAAAACCTACTTGAATATTTGCACCCCTACAGCTTCTGCAAAAAGACCTCCTCATTAATTGAGGAATTCTATAAGATCAGGAGCTCACAGAAAACAACTAATATTTTGAGAGAGTTATGAAGTGTAGCTTCAATGTTGCAAGGCAGGAGTGACGGAGGTTACAGGGTTTGGGTTACTATTTTCTGTGTGGTTGGTTGTTGTTTGGGTGGTTTTTTCCCTCCAGTAGCAGCAATAGGCCTGTGTCTGGGGAGACCAGGTTTCCAGTTCAAAGCATAATGAATTCTATCACTAGTTCTTTGATAAAAAAGTCTATAAGTGAGTCTTTATTAGCCTCATCTGATAGATGCATCCAAGAAAGAATGACACAAAGTTCCCATTTTTAAGTGAACTACAGAAATAGGAAACTGCTAAAGAAATATTTAAATGCAAAACCATGCACATACCTGTACACACAAACAAAGCATTTCAGAAAAATTCTTGTATCACACTACAACATAATCCTCTCTGTCATCGACACCTACTATTATTCATTCACAGCTTTTCAAGATGGAGATGAACGGATTGCTTTTCCAGCAAGCCCAGCTTTAGATGACTAAATTTACAGTAGCAAAATAGTGATAAAAATAAATATTTGAGAAATGCTGCGGTTTTAATTCATGATGATGTATCACACTGAGAAATCAGGTCTCTCTCTGAATGCTGTCTGACTAGGCAGGAGTCAAACATCCATTTCTATGTGTGCAAGTTAACACCTTCACGGCAGCATTCCTGTGGATGGTTTTTTTTTGTTATTATTAACTACTCGAACAGTCTGATCTTTTTATCGCAACTCGGTAGCTACTGTATCAAGTAAGACTTTCCAAATTTGATTGCCAAGAGCTACTGCCCTGTTTACAAATTTTCCAGTGAGGTAATTTTCCAGATAAAGGAAGATGTTGTCAGTCAGTGTAAACTACAAGGGACCTCATTACTGAGTACAGACATTCCAATTAATCTTAAATACATGCGGTGCCAAGAGAGTAATTAGCAACAATAAATTGCCGTGATTTTTTAAAATAACAATCGCTCCTACAAATCTCATTAATGCTTCATAAGCCCCAAAATAGCAAAGTGTATTACTTACTAGTGCTATTTTTAAAGATACTATTTCTTTCTGATTTTAAGCAGTGAGCATCTTAATTTACAAAGTCAGTCATTTTAGCAAACTCCTGCACAGAAGTCCAAAGCATATGAATTTTGCAAAATCAAGCATAAAAAATTATTAAGGAATTAAAATTGCTTCTGCAGCTTTTCCTTGCCCCTTTGTGCATTTGCAGTCTGATAGGATCTTTAGTTCCATGACCACATGCTTACTTTTCACTTAAGAATTTATGTTCTTTATAATAAATATTTGCTTAATTATTCAGTCTTTCATATCTGTATTTAGTGCATAATCCTAAACCTTTTCTGCAAACAACCTGCTTGTGCTGGATGTTGCTTGGGGTAGCACGCTTTAAACCTGCCCTCATGGTTCCCTCGAGATATGAAGAGGTATTAACATCTCCATTTTATAGAAGAAAGAGCAGCTCCAAATTATTACTACCAAAACTGTTTGGGGTATCTGGCGTATTTTCTACTTTAAAAAACATCAGCAAAAATAAACACTTTGTGCAGAATAGATCTTGAAATAATCTCCTCTGTGAGTGCTTAGTGCCTCTGCCACTCTGCTTCTAATCAGTGAATCAGAAACTGAGGAACATACAACTAGTTATTGTCGTGATGTTTGCATTAGGCACTCTCATGCTGTGCCAGTAACTAAAGGGTTAAGAAAGGCTATCCAGCTATCTGTATGTGGGTAATGGATTATCTAGCACAAAAAAGGGGTTGAAGGTGAGGCTGCCACAGAGACAGATGTTTCTCAGCAGGAGCCTGTCCATTATGGACTGGCTGAGATGTGAAAAAGCAGTCACACTTCCAACAAGAAGTAAAATAAAGGGTAGGTACCAAGCTGTGTACCACACCCAGAACCATCCCTAGAGCTGCAGTGTGGACCACAAAGCTTATAAAGCCAGGTGAGAAACATAGCAAAATGGTAATTTTTTGACTGATGTCACAACCACAGGCATACAAACTTCTCTGGCACTAGCCAATGGCAAAGGAGGTGCAGGTAGGTCAATGTGTGGTGACACCAGAAGGAAAAGAACAGCAGCACCAGCACCTTGGAGAAGTCGGGAAGTATCATCTCAGTCACCACTGGGTCCTTCGATGGCCTCCAATAATATGTAGTTGGGGGGTGAATGTCCTTACTGAAGTTTTTTTTAATGACAAATTATAGCTGTTAGGATCCAGGGTTATGACCAGTTGCTTCACTCTATTTTGAGGGGAAGGCACAAGCAGCCTGCCATGGCCTGCCTCCCAGACAGCACTTGGCATCCAGCTGCAAAGGTGGTGTTACTAAACTGGCATGCTGAGTTGTGAAAAGGTCTGATACCACACTTGTACCAATCTTCTTTTTTTTTAGTAGAGCCACTGCAGTAGCCAGGCCCAAGAAGAGCTTTTGGGTAATAGCTGGTGGCTTCAGGCAGTGGACACTATTGCACATCATCCTGTACCATTTCTGCCTGGTCAGTCACAGCTGTTACTGTAGCAGCTGGCTCTTACAACAATTCTGTGAGAACTGGCCTAATGAGAGACTGAAGAACACATTTCACTCAATTGCTGAGAGACAAACCAACCCACAAACCAAGAAATTGATTTGAAGCTTTAATCAAAAGAAATGAGAAAAGGCTTCACATAGATGTGTCTATACCACTGGGACATGATTCTCCTATAATTTCAGATTGCTGTGAGAGAAATCTTGCAGGCCTCAGCTAGCTTCTTTTTTCTTTTTCTTTCCCCTGGGAGCATTTGAAGTCTAGGAAAAGAAAGCTTAAAATCACAGATGGACCCATTCCTCCATGATAAAGAAAAATTTGCACAACAGAGTCTCCAGGAAGTCCAGCTGGTACCAGATACAGAAGGCATCCTCCTAAACACAGTAATTAATATTGTCCCCTTATTCCAAATTCCTCAAGAGGCAAGGGCAACATAAAGAGCCACAGAAGTACAATTTACAAAGTTTATTAACCAGATTACAAGAAAGACAAACTGATATCAAATTAGTTATAGGATCACAGTTCGGGTGGGAAGGGAGATTCAAGGTTCTCTAGTCTAACATCCCGCTCTCAGCAGGGTCAAAATATGACATCAAGCCAAGTTGCTCAGGGCTTTATACTGTTGGGTCTTGAAAAACTCTGTCAAAACTTTAAAAGATCCCCATAGTCTTCTACCTCAACAGCTTCAAAGCAGAACCCAGAACAGATCAGTTGACAGAAAAACTTAACCTCCAACATAGGAGCGAGTATTATGCTTGACAGATGCCTTCCATGTCTAAGATCTGAAAGAGTTGGAGGGAGGGGAGAATAAGAAGACCAATAGTCAGAGCACTTTCAGCTATACCAGTTCCTCTACTTCAACCCTCACTTCCCCAGAATAAAGGCAAAAATTCTTAACCCAGACTTGGTTTTACTGTAGTGTTTGATTTGGTGACTTGCAGCAGAAAAGGTTCCAGAAACCAATAAGATATTTGCACAAATCCTTCTGTGGGAACTAAATTTTTAATGCTCATAATGGCTCGAATTTCTATAACATAAAGCTAAATTCCCCCCACCCCCCAAGAAGTCAGATTTCTTTAAGAAGAGCTGCTGAGTAAGCTTAGTGTTGCAAAATACAGGCTGCAGTCATCTCCACTAATACATCTTTGCAGCTATGAGATTAGGTGGAAAATGCCTAATCACAATAACAAAAATTCATCAGTAATCCACTAATGGCTAAAGGCACATTTACTTCTCTGCTGGTTTGCAGTAAGTAGCTCAATGACTAACTGTCATTCAGGAGAAATGAGCTGAGACTTTGTGCTATGTAATAACTCGATCACAAGACAAAATTGTTAAACACACAGAAATGTTCCTTGAGAGAGCTATTGTACCTATTTAGCAGAAGCTGAAGGACTTCTTGGAATATGCGCCTTTTCTAAGAATTTGCTCCAAAATGAGCTAGCCTATTGCACACTATCTACTTTTGTTTAACTTTTGGTGTGGATATCAGCATGTATTAAGTGAAATGAATTAATTCATGTATTTTATAAGCCCAGGATTTCCACAGCGGGGGCTAAGACATAGCAGCTAGTATAAATCAAAATCTTAGTGTCCTTAACAGATTTTCCAGGGTAGGTAAGCCCATAAGACAAACCTGGATTTAAAACCTGTGTTATCAAAATAATGTTTAATGATGCAACTTTTTAATGCTGCTCTTAATACTGTCAAAACCCCTCAGATACTCAGCTAGGAAAAAAAGGTTCTTTTGCCAAAATACCTTCCTTCTTTTGTTAAAATGCCTTCCTTCTTTTGTTCTAGAAGCTGATACAAAATGTTAGGTACTGGCAGTCAAATGTGACTCCTCTGCCACTATAAAGTCTTTTCTAGGGTAGATTCAGCCTTTTTGGTAATTTCCCAGGTCATTCTCCCTTGCTTCTAGGAAAGTAATAAAAAAAATAAAGGTACTTTAGAAAAATGTTTTACTGTGAGATTAAGAGGTTTTCCAGACTAAGTTGAAAATTCACATGCTCTCTCTCCCTTAATTCCTTTTCCCTCTGGTATTATTTATTAGTAATTTTGACTCATTTATCGCACAGGATTTATCCCCTAGTTTGAAAGTTGCTTGAAAAACACCATAGGGAAGAAAACAACCATATGGTACATCTACCAAGTGTGGCAAGAGATTCGGACATCTGACCCTTCTGTCCATTCCCATGATAACCAGGTTTTGTGCTTCAAGCACATCCAATATATCTTTTCCAAAGCACACTAAACCAAGCAGTCCACTGCAGCAGCACCACTTTTCTTCAGAAACCTGGGTATCTATCTGCCCCTAGGAGGAGGCCAACTCCCTTTGAAGGCTTTTCTATAGCAGTTGTGTGGTGTAAAAGCATGGAACACTTTCTATGAGTGGGTATTGATTCTCAGAAATAAGAATGTAACTATTCTTGAGTGGCAACACAGCATTTCTTTTTAATACTAAGAAGAAATAACTCATGTCAAAACACTATGGGGACTGCAGATTACTTTAAAGCATTTTTTTTTCAATTTCTTTTGGATAACTGTTTGCTTGTCTGTCTTTCGAGTCAAAGTGAAAAAAGACACAGTAGATTTCTGGATCAAATACATATTTCACTTTAACACAGAATATTTTAATTCACACAGATCTTTACCAAAAACCATCAGAAACAAAGGCGATTAGAGGTAAGAATCTTGTCCCATTTAGAACAATTATTTTGTTAGTGTATTCAGCCGGCCTATGTTAAATCCAGGTTGTCACACTTTTTTGATCAAAAAGAGGGATTTGAATAATGGCAATCTGCCTTTAATCTCCCTTCTTTGACAACAAGCTACACATTCTTCACAGGACATTTTCTTTTTGAAATCATTCCACTGCACAGGAGATATTTTGGTTTGTGTCAAAGGAAAAGGAGTCCTTGTGGGAGCTGTGGGTCCACTCTGGGAGAGAAAAATATTAGAACAGATCAGAATAATTAGAATAAATATTAGAACAGATTAGATCCAGAGCAGACCTAAACCATAAAAAAGAGCACGGAAGTGTCTGCTCAGCAGTAAAATGAAGAAAAAAAAGTCCATGTACCACCAGTTCCCTGACTGCTTTTCCCAGTAGCACCCCTCTCTCATGTTGAGCCCTATGAAAGATTTTGCTCAGAGCCCCTTCCCTACCAGCTGTGACTAATAAAATCTACTCATTTTCAAATATCCCTTCTTCAGTTTTCCCTTGCTGCAGACAGTCCTTGTAACTCAGAAAGTGTCATCTGTGCACAAGCAGTTTAGACCATGAACCCCCCTCTCCCACACTGTGGCTCTGGGCTCTGACCATTAATGACTGAAAAAAACCAGACACTGGCATTACCATTTTCATTCAGTTTGTGAATCTAGAAGTCTGGGGGGGGGGGAGGGGGCAGTCCCCCCCCCATGAAACAAACTACTGAAACTTTGAGGGAGTTGGGGTCACTCCTGCTGCCTGATGCTTTTCAGCAGATTAATATTTTGTTGGGAAAAAAATACATGAAAACAGAATTTGCTGCAGTACACATCTATGTCCACTCAGAGCACAAAATAGTCTCTTCTAGATTCTAAACCAAGCTTATCTAGCTGGCGTAAGAGTACACAGTGCACTCCTGTCATCTACTTAGTGCACCTCAGACCCCACCTGATGGGAGGCATGTTCTACATAGCAGAAAATGCTCCTAAAATCTTTACAATGTCTTATTTTTGCATCAAACCCTTCCGCCACTTAATAAGTTTTAACACACTAATGCTGTATTAGTGTAGTGAAAATAAATGTGTCTATATGGATGACACGTTGTGTATACATTTTAAACAATTTTTTTTCCTAATGTCAGCATTGGGAATGGTGACAGTTACTGCATTTGAAAAAGGATGTTTTAAAATGCAGTTTGTTAGTTCTCAGCCAGTGTTAAAAAAGGACTTCCTAGTGGCTGGGTTTCGTTCCAGCAAATAATGAGACTCTGTCCCCAGTCCCACCTCTGTAAGCTGTCCCATATGGACAGGGATGCTGTCAACAGAACTAAATGGATTGTTTATTACTTCAACTTTATCTAGTAGTTTGGATAAAAATAGAAAGAAAAAAAAAAAAAGATGTTGAAGGAGAGAAATCTTAAAACTGCATCAAACCACAAAACTGCTCAAACACATTGTTCAAATTGCTCTGTTAAACTTATTTTTGTATGGATGCTCTGTTGACTTTTGGAGAGTGAAAAACGCTTACTGTTTAATGACATCTTAGGCTTAATATACCTAAATACACTGACACACACATCCCCAACCAGCAACTTTCTAGTAACTATTTGGAATGGAAAAAATTCTGAAATATCATCTCAATGTCAACATTTGTAATTTGTTTCTTCCTTCTGTTCCCTCCAGCTGGCTACAGATCATGCATAACAGTGGTTCAGCAAGAATGGAGAACATGTTCAACATGGGATGTGGTCACCTCAGACCTCTAGATGAAAAAAGAGAATTAGAGACGCAAGGCTGGACTATTACCATTGTGAGATGCTGCAGCAGCACTTCTGGGTTAAAACTATCAGGTTTCACGCAAAAGGTACTGTTTCATTGGTAAATTTTTATTTTTCCATTTATCAATCTTGAAAATTTTACATGATCCCTGAAAAGTATTTTTAGTATCTGCAAACCTTCTCCTCTTGGGCAGAAAAAGCTCTGCCCATCATAACAAATCCTGAATTTTTTATAATATTATATCAACTACCCTTAATGAAGCACTTAACTGCACTAAATATTACCTCAACTCAATGTGAAATAGTCACTTTGCAGCATAAGTGATGAAAAATTGATGATATAGTAGGAAAAACTATTGTTATATTCCACATTTACCCTTTCCTCAATGAGGTCAAAGATAGAGCTGTAACCTAGAATGTACTAGATGAAAAAAAACAGTGGCTCCAATCATATTTGACCAGAGGCAGGCAGCAGTACTGACACAGAATGAGTGGTAGGCAACATCATCCTTCGCTTCCTCTAAAAGTCTAGGTTTTATTTTGGTGTTTTTAATTTCCCATACCCACAAGCAAAGTCTTGTAAGGCAGCACATTGTCTGTGACCCTAGGATAGAGAATGGTGTATTTAATATTTTTCCAACACACATCAAAAGATCACTTATGCAATCTTATGCAATGTCTTAACTTGCCTATTCCTTATTTTTCATTTCTTATCCCAAAACTGATGAGCTATAACTTTCCAAATATCCTTTGTAACAGAAGGCTAAGAACGAGAGGAAGGAAAAAAGTTATGTACTTGCTGCCCTTCAAGCAAATATACGGCTTGTAATTAACAGTTTCAACTCAATATTGAAAATATTGAAGAAAGTCCATTTTTCTTTTTTTTTTTTTTTACAGTTATCTCTGAATACAGAAAAAAAAAATGTTTTCCTTAAAAACAGTGTAACACTGTAACAACCCTATAAAACAATAAAATCACTCTGGCTCAGCTGTAACATTATTAGATCTACCTACAGAACTTCATGCATTTAAATTTAAGAACAAAATGGCATGACACCATTACTGGCACTTTTCACATGGTTGTTAGCATTTGTTTATCTGACAACAGATTCAGTCATTTTCTTTAAGAATCTCTGTTGGTTGTTTTCTGGAAATAAAAACCTTAGTCTGAAAGAAGTAGTTCAAAAGCACTCGCTCTTCTCCTGTGCTAGATGCAATGGTGTCCTGAATTTATAAAGCAGAGGTCTTGCGTAAGAGTCTCTGTATAAGAAAGGCAGTTACAGTGCTGGAGTGTAGAGAAAGAGGAAAAAAAGAGACAAAGTGGTTAAGGGGTTTTCTTAAGATAATAAAAAATACCTCAAGAGAAGTCCATCATATTATCCAACAAATCCAAAATTTGCAACTGCAAACATTATGTGGTACATGGATGACAACACCTGTGTATTTTGAGATATGACAAAATAAAACAACACTGGGTCATATAATCACATGATATATAATAAATTGATTAGTTTGTGAAAGAAAGTATATGATAGGACTACTGATTATTCAAGAGAATGCACATGGTGACTGAGTGTCTTTTATGACCACTTTTATAATCCAGTCCCCTTTTACCTGCTAGCTCAGAAACTGGAACTATCCTTAACAGGATGCAGTATTGATCACTGGATTTTTTTTTTTTCTGCTTTGAAATAGTTGCTCCTTTTGGCTGGCTTAGGAAATACCAGCTGCATGTGTCTCTCATTGCATGGGCCACAACTAATGGATTTGCCAGGTTTATCCAACAGCCTTGTTATACTATAGTGTGTTTGAAAAGGGGGAAAAATCTTCAGAAACCCCTGAGGACAAAATAATGGAGCAAAGTCAGAAACTGTGAAATCTGTCAAGATTTATTAAAAATGGCAAGAGCAATGCCACTGAGATGAAATTTTCAATTAGCAAAGTTACTTCAGGAGCCAAGTATGAGATGTTATTAAAGTTTTCTGAGTTCTACTGTTTGGATTAAATGTACAGAAAAAATGTAAAATGTACAACAGAGACGTAAAAATCATTATAGTAAAAACTAATGTGCAATTTCTGCTATAGCAGTTTTAAAACAATTTAAAACTCAGGTTTGAGGGAGCTTACATATTGAATCTTTCTTCCTAATCACAATGGTTTTTGGAAAATCTGAGCACAGCACGGCAACCTATTCTTTAGGTATTCAAAGACTAAGTAGGTTATTTAATCGCTTGAGTTGATAAATGTAATATTTATCCCTGAATATGCATAAGGTCATAGGCTGTGAAAGATTATTCACAGATTTCACAAAAGCATTTTCTGACAGATTCTTTTGTTCTGAATAGTTCATTTAGCAGATGTTCAGGTTCCAACAATATTTTCTAGCCCTTACAGTTACCTGAAAATAACTAGTACCCTGGACATTTCCTAAAGGAAGATAACAACAGCACACTAAGGAAAAAAAAAAAAAAGGACAACGTAAGCTTTCATTTTAAAGACGATTTTTTTCGTGTAAGTATGGGAACAATTATGCCAGCTGCACCTGCCTACATCCAGCTGTCCTAGGAGAGATTTGAAATGTGCAATAATATCTCATGATGTGAAAACACTTTCTGACCTTAACATTCTCGGGGGATCACTTGCTCTTCTAATAAAACCAGTCCTGTTTTCTGACTTCTCATCTATTTGATGCAAGTATAAGTCACTTGATAAAGATGTGTTAAAATAAAGCAATAGTTGTTTTAGTGACCTAAATGATGTCAAAGTGAGGAAGCAATGAAAGGTTATGTGACTGCATCTGTGAACCGCAAAGGCTGCATACAGGACACAGAATGTGATGTCAGTATTGATGGGATTTCACCATTTTTCTATAGTGATAACTTCTTCAGAATTCAACACTGAGTATAACCAACAAAACCCACAAGTGTTGTCTTCTACTTGAGGGGGAACATCAAACCAGAAAATCAATTTACACCAAAAAGAGTATCTTTCTCATTAAGCATTCACTGAGAAGTCTATGTATATATTTTATTGGTGCCCTTGTCCCTCCTCTCTTTTTTTGATTTCATTTATTAATATATTAACTATCAATATATTATTAATTATTTTCTATTTATTTATTTATTTTACTTTTAAAAAAACATAAACCATCTCTTCTATTGTTTTGGAAAAAGCCTGCATGATCATCAGAAAAAGCTGACTGTGCCAAGGAAGGTTGCATCAAAAGATCATGGTGCAATATTTTACCTCAGGTAAAATATTGCCACATGTTCAAAAAAAAAAAGAAAATAATCCCCCAGTGCTTTCCATGTAAGATATTAATGTAATTCAATAAAGCGGAGGAAGTTCAGGTTAGCTAGAAGGAAGAGATTCTTCACTGTGTTGGTGGTGAGGCACTGGAATGGGTTGCCCAAGGAAATTGTGAATGCTCCATCCCTGGCAGTGTTCAAGGCCAGGTTGGACAGAGCCTTGGGTGACATGGTTTAGTGCGAGGTGTCCTTGCCCATGGCAGGAGGTTGGAACTAGATGATCTTAAGGTCCTTTCCAACCCTAACTATTCTATGATTCTATGATTCTATTAAAGACAACCAGAGAAAAATCACAGTCTTAAAGTGTTTTTCTCTGAAAAATCTAACCCTGAAATGGTTACCAAGCAGAGAATGTATTTATTTGTCAAATCATTATCACTATTTCAATTATAAGTAACTTTTAAATGGAAAACAAGCACTGATTTTAACAAGATTGCTGTTAACTGCGCTGCAAAAAACCCTATGATATCAAAACCTTACTGCTGAAGACTAGACTAATTAACAGGCTAATTTCATTACCCCAAGTTTTCAAACCTGTGATATTAATTAAGAAACAAAAGGAGATAAATGGCCTGCAAAGAGACATATCTGCCTTCTGGCTTACAAATGAGTAGTTGCAATCTGTGTAATCGATACCAAGAAACCTGCTGGAATTAATGCCCAACCTCACAGCTTTCTGCACCAGCTCTTTCATTTCTCTGACCTTTCAGGTAAATGTATCTTGTGGTTTTCAAACGACTAACTGGCACCTTTCATTACTTTAATCACTGAACTAAAAAAAGTATGTAAATGTCAGCCTTTCTAAGACCACAATTTGATATATCCATAATTTCTGTACGGAAAGGTGTGTCAGTAGCTTGACGGCTGGGAAATGGTCAACCTTTATGAGTTCTGAGGGGAACAAGGGAAATGAAAATTATAGTTTTCATTCTCTTCCAGCTGTAGCAGTAGTGGGGCTGCTGCTTAGTATGCCCCAGAAAAGACTTTGCATGTTAAATATACCACCTCCCGATATAAAAGACAGAGCTGGCTTGAATGGCAGTTAACATAAAAGCCATAATTCAAATGGAGATGTGTGGATCAGGAAAGTAAAAGTTTTTTAAGATTTTATTTAAGAAAATGAAAATATGTTAGATATCAGAGCTTGAAATATTGAAACTGCAGATATTTACCTCCATCCAGAGGAGGGAGTTTAAGTCCTTTCAGACAAAGACACGAGACAGATAGTAAAGAAAGTGGGTGTTTCTTGGTTTTATGCCTTTGATTGTCTGAAAGTACTTAATGTTTGTTTCCTTAAATTTTTGTTTGGAATTATTTTATTTTTCTAATGTGAATGGTTCAAAGTTGAGGCAGGGGAGGTTCCGACTTTAGGAAGCATTCATTTACTGAGAGAGTGGTCAAACACTGCAACAGGCTTCCTAGAGAAGTGGTCGATGCCCTAAGCCTGTCAGTTTTTAAGAGGCATTAGGGCAAGCCCTTACCGACATGCTTTAATTTTTTGATAACTTAACTGGTCAGGCAGTTTGACTACATGATAGTGGTAGGTCCTTTTCAACTGAAATATTCCATTCCATTCTATTCTAAAAGTAAGCACTAAAAGTTTTTATATAAAAATAAACTCAAATCCCTCCAACCACTAATTTATCATTACAGTGAAATACACAATTAATGAATTAACCCCCACCCCCAAAAAAAAACACTTGCTCTGAAGAAAATCTGTGAAGACATGATTTGGCATAGCTAATGGTTAGGAATCACATTCTGACTTGGAAAGATCTCTAGAGAATAGCATCTTGCAAGCTCGATATCATGGTCCCTCAACTCTTCACAAGCCTGCCCTTTAACCAGGAATTTTGCTTATGCATCTCATACATTTTCTTGACGTTTCTTTCCTCTCCAAGATGTAATATAAACCTTGATATTTACATAGAAAATACAAATACTATTGTTTAAATTTGCTATTGAATTAGATTCACTTAGAAATACATATGATATTTGAAATAAAAAATAATCTAATGAATTTAGTGTTCTCCCTCTCTGCAGCCACATTCTCCTATATATTGTGTACAAAGACTGCTGATGCAATGAGCAACAGAAGTTTTGATCAAGAGAATAACAAACTAAAGTCAAACCACAATATCCTTTATCCACCCCCACGTGGCACCTACAACTACTGCCACATCCTGCTTTTCACCCATAATATTTCTTCTTTTTTCCTAGTAAAACCCATGAGTTCACACAATATGCTCAAAGGCAATACATACCAAAATTACTTAGCTAGTTCATTACAACATATTCCATAAATTCATTGCAAACTGCCTTGGTTATTTTTGTAGAGATCAATCTTGCAATCCAAGACTACAGAGATTAAGAATATGGTTTTTTTATATTTTTCAGCAATTTTTTACCTCCTTTGTTCATCAAAAAGCATTTTCCTTATTGAATTGACCTCGGATGACTCAGGCCTCTCAAAAATTTTTGATAGGTAGATGTCAAAGAAGCTTATGTTTTCCAATATAAAAACTGGTGATAAAAAGACAGGGCTGCGAGCACTCAGTGATTTAAGAGAAGATGTTGCCTGACATACTCAAACAGAAATCCACACATAGTAGAAAGCGGTTTTTACAAAGCTGAGTTTTCCATAAAGTCACTTGTTCCATTATTGAGCTTCTTGTGGAAGCAGATAAAATAAGATCCTCCTTGCATTTACCAACAAAGATAAAAGAAGACAGACTCAGAAACTGACAGTAACACTAGGTTATAAAATATATATCCCAAAACATTTTAAAACATGACTTAGACTTTCCGTTGACAGAGAATACTATGAAATGTTACTCAGTTTTTTAATCAGACTGTTTTTTAAACCAAGTGTTTACACTTGAGGCAGGACAATACATATGGTAGCAATTTAAGATAATTTCTTGCTTACTGTTCTCTTGTGGTGCTATTTGGTACTTACAATTATCTATTTAAAGATGCTTAGTTTGTAAATGTCAGGTGGTCAAGAACAACATAGGCATTGAACAAGATCAGAGGGCGACCAACAGCAAACAGTCCAGGGATGGTTATTTGGAGGGACCAGCATTTGTCGAGTATCAGAAAGAGGTAAATTAAATGAGCTCACATACAAGGATACAGAATTTAATACTACTTCTAGAATATGTTTACAAAAATTAATTTGGCAGCCTACTTTGTTTAGATTCCACACTGGAAACAGAGCTTGTTTATAACAGTTCAAAAGAGCTAGAACTTTGCATTCAGTCACTTATATGAGAATGCTGTTGTCTGGTTGTTCATTTGTTGGTTTTTCTTTTAATCAGAGAACATGAGCGAAGGAACTGTGTTTCTTCCACATAATTGAAAGTAATGCTTCTGTAATCAGGTCGGATGTTATGACCTTGTGAATAACATGTAGGCCATATCTTCCATGCTTAAGGTCTAGTTGGTAAAATAATTACGATTGCAGGCTTAATTTAAAGCTGTCCTTCATACTTCTGAAAAATCAGCTGACAGAAGATTACACTTGGATCTAGCTTGTGTAACAGTGATTTGACTTGCAAAATAACTTGGGTAATACCAGAGTAATAGGCTAATATTAATCTGCATTTACTAACCACCTTATTTTCTAATTCTTGTCATCAAGTTTTAACATTTTCTGTTCTTGTCTACGGAAGTTAAAGGGGAAAGAAAACCATTAATTTATTAAAGAACTGTCATAGCTTTCCTTTTTGAGAAAAAACTGGGTGAGGGTTGGCATTCAGACAAACCAAAGATGAAAGCAAATACTAATTTGGAGTAGGCTGATTTGAAACACAGTGACTAAATAAAGTATCCTAGGACAGCTTTGGGCAGAGTTTACTCTTGCCTTGTTTATCCACAAAGCAGCATCACTGAATTCCCTCAGAGTCTGCATAACTCATATTAGCACTCAGTGAGGTGAATTCCTGCACCTACATGTGAGGCCAGAGATCTCTCAACAGCAGCACTGTGGATCACAAGTAGCATCGCGGCCTCTACCACTTCGCATTGGCATAGGGTCTTGTGCAGGCTGACTTGACTAATATTCCACTAAAGGAAAGAGAGCTATGTATTCATCTACCTCACAGAAACTAAAAAGCTTTTAATAAAGCAAGTTATAAAAAGAGCCTTCCTGTACATATGCATGTATAGATTTTGAATACAGGGACTGAATTATAAATCCAAGATGTGTAAGTAAAAATGTCACAGCAAGATATTTTGCTATGAGGTTTTGTCATTTCAATAAATTAGAGACTAGGGACTTCTTGCTAGTGGGAAAGTGCCTGAAGTATCAGCTGGGGACATATTAGATCCCCAGATGTTAACTGTCTTTTTTTAACCCCCTGTCTGATCCAATAGAACGAATAATCTGGGTCCCCTCTGAAGCCAGACATTTGTTTACTGAAGGATAATTCAGTTCATTCTATTTTCCCCTCTATTTTTTTAATGAATATTCTTAAGAACATATTTGTAATAAAATATCCCTATATCTACTACTCTGTGTGTTACAACCTCATTGGTTTAATGTGTTCTTCCTACAAAGCTGTTTAAGTGTAAGATGGAGAACTGATTTCTTCCTTGATGCTTGCTTTTTTTGCCTCTCTTCACTTGTTTCCCCAGCACCACCAGATACCTCACAAAAGCAGAATTTTCCAAGGGCAACTTCACCTGGCATAACTGAAGAAGGTGCAGGAACTGCAGGCTGGCACCTAACCCATCTAGGAATACTAATACACATGGGTACTAATACCAAATGAGTGTGTATGAAACACTGATTTTACTGTTCTAATACTGCAACAATATCCATTCATTCCATATAAACAAACTCAAATCCACTGTCAGCAGCTGTGTTACCTGAGATGCATACCAGCTGGAATGTTTCACCAGTCTGGCTAGAGTAATAAGAATGGCAATGCCCGAGGGATCACCTAGTTCTAGAAGACCAAACTGACACCTGCCTGCAACAACTGTAGCTTGTCTGGTTTACTTCTTTAATCTCTTTTTGATTTGCCACACATTTCCAGCACCTCTTCTTACCACCTGCCTGTAACACAAGCCCTCATCAGCTCTCAAGTATCCCTGGCTCATATAGCTGAACAGGACTGTCTCTGGATTTTCTCCTCCAGTGTATTCTTACACATAATTCAGATACCACTGGTCTGCATCTTTTCCTTCATCTCTTTTTATATGTGATACTATCTGAGACTCTTCTCCCAAGAGATTTCCCAAGAGATTCTTCTGAAAATATCGAACTTTTAAATTATAGTGCACCTCTTCACAGCCACCTTTTAAAAACTTCTCCAGTGTTTATGATCACTTTCTACTTTAACGGTTTTCTTTTTCTGAATCATATAGGTCAATTTTCCAAGCGAGCAGCACTATGAGACATTCTTCTTCATGCCCAGCTGCTAGGGAAGAAGAGTTTGGTGTATTGGCAGGGTAATGGAAAAGGAAAGAGCCTCCTGTCCACAGTGTCATTTTCTGTTTCTACTCATTTGGACACCATATCCACAATATTCCAGGCAATATAGTTTTAGGCTGACTGGTTTTCTTCCTTCTGAGAGAGTTATTAAAAAGTAGAAAAGTAGAGTTGTCATAAGGTTATATGCAAAAAAGTTGTTGTGCAAAATCTTCAGTGAAAAATCTTTAATGCAAAATCTAGTGATGTCATATTCCTAATAAAAAGAATACTATTTCCTGATAACAAGTAACATTCAATCTGAAACTTCCAGTGAAAATACTGGGAAAGATTTATCACACCTGCAGAGCATACCTTTCAAGATGGGTTTTTAGCAAAAGAAAATAAAATTTTCTATTCTGGCAGTTCCCGGATGATTCACTAACTGTGATGACTTTTTTATACCAAGGACCTACCCAGACCAATAGCTTGCAAAACTGGCCAGGTTTTGAATAAGTGACTTCAAGAAAGTACTTTGCACTATTTAAATGACAGAGAACTTGAGCGGGAGTTATTTCATGTCAAAAAAAAAAAGTTTCGGAGAACATCAGGGTATCTAAACTGGTGCATGTCTGAGTGCATGCTCATTTCTGAAGGTCACTAGATAAAGAGAAGATGTCACACTGAAACTGCTCCCATGATGTAAAAGAGAAGGTAGTTAAAGCAATGATGAAATACATTCCTTAGGTCAAGTACTACATGTCTACATGCTATGGAAACATAATGGGAACTGACTTGGTAGAAAAACTTCCAGTTTAGTTGATAATTAAAAAAAAAAAACAACCAAAGAAGAGTAAATCAAGATGAATATCCCCCCTCTCGCCCAATGAGATATTCTGGAACCCAACAGATCATCTTCAGAAATTACTTTAATAAACACCACTTACAGAGAGCAGAAAAAAATATGACGCTGATGTGTACTGCTATAGTGCCAACCATCTGTAGCACTTACAGTCAGAATTTCTGGCATACCTCAGAAGAAAGAAGGTATTTCAGAAATATATTACTGTGTTTATGACATGTAAATGTCAGTATAGCCCCCTACACTACTGTAGCACAGTAGACTTTTTAGACTGAATGTCTAAAAAGATCACGTATAATTTCCCTTGAAAGCACTAATTTGCATTCATACATACTTCAGTTATGGTAGGAGGTCTACGTGCTTTTCTCTATCCAAGCAGAAATATAGCTCTGCCTCAGTGGTAAGGAGTCCTTCAGTAAACTTTATAACCCCATTCCAGACTCCGGCTGTCAGTTAACAGCTTTTCAGAATGACAGTTTAAATCAAGAAAACGTCACA
Organism: Pezoporus flaviventris; assembly: GCF_033815535.1. Lineage (NCBI taxonomy): Eukaryota > Metazoa > Chordata > Aves > Psittaciformes > Psittacidae > Pezoporus > Pezoporus flaviventris. Next base: position 36,610,693 of record NW_026892555.1, read on the forward strand.
TGTGTATAGTAACAGGTGTAATCTTGCCTGCAAATTGCTGCCTGTGGTTTTCAGAAACACAGTAAATTGCTGGCGATTTACAATGAGTCTCACTGCAAGGATAACTTGACTTTTGCACATTTAACAAAACACTCTTAAATTATTCATGCATATCATTCAATGTTTGGCCGATTTTGAGAATCATTGATTTCAGGAACCTGTAGTCTGCCTTTTTACTAGATAAATATAAATCTTATATTTCACTTTTATTTCTCAAATGTAAGACTGAAAGTCGATCCTGGTACCAAAGATCCATGACACATTTTAGAACTCACTCATCAAGCATAAGTGGCCAATTTTTTTTCAAATGCCTGACAAATACAGAGTTTTAGACTATCTTTGTATAGTACTTCAGTTACCTCAGGTCTACTGGTATCTACAATAGAAGAGATCTCACTATGGTGATACAGAAGACTATACCACACATGTACCTTTTCAGAATACAGTGAAGCAAAGGCTGTGTTCCATGAGTTAAATATCTAAGCAACAGCTGTGTGGAAAGCAATGTAAGTACATAAATTAAGGTACATAGAGGAAAGCTATGTACATAAATCAAGCACATAGAGGAAAGCTACACAGCTCAGGGTGAAAAGCAATACCATGACTTGGTGGACAGTGCTTTATGGGAAAAAGATGCTACAGCGAAATTTCTTCTACCTTGGTAGATGGACAAGGTGGGACCACAGCACCTTTCTTCATAGATGGGAAGAGGTATGGTATATTTAAAGAAAGGAATAATAGAAGTGCTGAATGCAGAGATGATGCCCTTTCCTGCCTCTGAAGATGCAGCAAGACTCACAGAGAGACAGTTTTCTTCCCCACGTTGCCACCAAGGCAGTCTTCAAAGGAGAAGCTTCATGATAGCCCACGAGAGGCGTATGTGAAACTTGTGACTGAATTCCTAAAAATGCATTGTCAGTATTGAGTCAGTTTTATATCATTGCCCTCCAGGGTTTCCTTCTCCTCAGAAAAGCAAACAAAACCTTGTCTCTCCTTTAAGGTTACTTTGCACACAAGTACAGAAATAACATTATTATTAAAAAGTTCTTTCTTTACAGAAATAACTGAGCCACAATGCCTATTTTGTATCCAATCTGTATGATCATGGTTTCAACGCTTTGTCCTGTAGTTACGTCAGTTTCTATTATCTAAGAAGAAGGCCAAGGTCTCTGAAATATTAACATTTCACAAAATGAAATCCTTTATTTTTCTCCTAAAAAATATTATTTACCAACAGCCATACATGAGCAGCAGAAAAACCTGCAGATACTGAAATACTACAGTTTGTTTTCAGTAGTATGTATAATTACTATGTAATATCTTCTGTTTATTTTATTGTAACCCATTGTTGTGGTTTAAGCCAAGCCGGTAACTCAGAACCACACAGCTGCTTGCTCACTCCCCACCACATCCCTCCTCCTGGCTCCCGGAGGGATGAGGAGGAGAATCAAAAGAGTGTAACTCCCATGGATTGAGATAAGAACAGTCCAGTAGCTAAGGTATAACACAAACCACTACTGCTACCACCAATAATAATAATGATAACGGAAATAACAAGGGAAGAGAATACAACCGCTCTCCATCTGCTGACCAATACCCAGCCCGACCCCGGCAGTGATCTAGCCCTTCCGGGTAACTGCCTCCAGTTTATATAGTGAGCATGACGTGCTGTGGTATGGAATACCTTTTTGGTTAGTTTGGGTCGGGTGTCCTGTCTCTGCTTCCTTCCGGCTTCCCCTCCTCCCTGGCAGAGCATGAGACTGATAAAGTCCTTGGTCAGAGTGAACATTATTGAGCAGCAGCTAAAAACATCGGTGTTATCAGTGTTGCTCCCCGGCTGAAAGTCAAAACCACAGCGCTGCCCCAGCTACTAAGAAGGAGAAAAAATGACTTCTACTGCTGAACCCAGGACACCCATAAGCTCCTGTGTTTCTTTTCATGTACAGTACAACCTGAATTAAAAGGACACTCAGTAGACTGACAAAATAACCTACTAAGGAATGTGGAAATACAAGTAAAAGGGGGCGATAATTCCATTGGAAAGGCAGAACACAACCCTGTGAAATATTAAATGATCCTTATTTGATGCACCAACTTATTTTACTTTAGGCAAAACTCCTAAATACAGGAACACATTTATATTTCCATGCTAATAAAGGGACTCAAAATGCAAGTCCTAAATTAAAAGAAAAACTAAGTCAGAAAGATTATTTATTACACTATCCACAGTCTCTGTGATGTGATACAGCAGCACAAACTAATGAGTGGATTGCAGATCATAAAGAGCAACATATTGTGAAGACTTTTTCACAAAAACATAATGATTTCTTTGGCTTTGAATAATTTTTGGATTCTAGGAATGGCATTAATTCTCAGTGGTTTTTTTAGTCTTCTTCGTAAGGACTACATCTATGTTTTTTAAAACACTGAACATTTCAGAGATGTACTGAAATAGTCAGCTAAGGCAGATGATGGCTTAAAAGAAACACCAATACAAACGTCATACATCTACATATCCTTCCCTGAATTTTTCTGACTCCAATTCATTGAATTTCTCTCAATTCATGTTATGTATTAGGAGAAATTACAAAGCATAAGCACAACAGAAGAGGTGTCACAGTAATATATATAAGATCAATACAAGCAAATGCAACCTAGATGACTTGAAAATGCTGTTAAGAGACACTATTAAGCAATACCGCAATGTGCATAATATAAAAACATAGAATTATATAGATAGATGCATACATTGGTATTTGTTTAACACATTATATATTAAATACATCAGATCTTCACATTTCAACTTTATTGCATCAGACAAGATGTTTTGTACCCGATGGATTCTTCTTTTTTTTTCAACCTTTGCAACAAAGCCTCCACCCTTTCCCAGACTTTGTATATAAGTGGAGGTGTCTATGGATTGCCTCTTATTTTAATGCTGATTCTGCAAACTACTTAAATGCATAGTAAGCATGTGAGTAATTTTATTGAGTTTAATGAGACTACTCATGCATTTTAAGTTAATCATGTGCCTTGCTGTACTGAAGCTGCAGAAAAAAAAACATACGGAAATCTAAGTAGTATGAATACACAATGTTATAGGACAATAATCGCTGCAATTTACACACATTGTCCCTGTGATTTAGGTTATAGGAGCCCTTTGCGTGTGTACTGCTCTTGTCGCCTCTCTCAAGCAGATGTAGAGGTTGTGCGTATTAAGAAGGCATCTCAGTGAGGTAAAATGTATTTTTACCATACTGTCCTCAGGGAGTCAGAGAATGTATAAATTCACAGTACTGAGCAAGTTGGGGAGAGGGGTTGTGGAGGCCTAGGTGAGTGGCACATGGAGTTTCAGGGGTTAATGAGTTAGGGAGTATTGCAGGTCCAGAGCTAGGGTGCTTTGGATGAAGGACAGAAACTTTGAAGGAATACAGAAGGGTTTCCTTCCCTTCTCTTCCATTGTGGTATTTCGTCTGTTTAGTTTAATTTAAAGACAGCAATTATAAAGTTCCTAATGAAAGGTTGCAGCAACTTTTCTCTCTGTTGAGGCACTCGACAGTTTGTTCTGTCCCCTCTTCCAGCGACCTTTATTCATTTCTAATAGGAAACATATACAAGAATTTAATTATGAAAGATTCATCCTTTGTGAAAATTTCTTCAGTCAACGGGTACAAAAATTTTCAGTGCTAGGCAAACAAACACAGGTGTATACTGATTGTGTCAGCCTGTTGCTCAAGGAACCAGGATAAAAATGGACAAAAGAGTTCAGTCAATACAAATTGGAGGATATGTAGTGGACAATATTTAATAGGGAAGAAAGTTAGAATCCATGCTAGCAAGGTTAAAGGCAGGAACAAATTATTCATTAAGCTTATAAGGAACAAAAGAAATAGAGATGATCTAGACCTACTAATAGATAAAGACTGTAAGGTTTTTAAAGAGACAGAAAAAGCAGTCATCTTTAATATGTGTTTCCTTTATTTAGTAAAGAAGAGAATGAGAAGAGGAGGAAGAAGCACATTCTAAACCACTAGTAAATGATCTATCGATTCATAAATTATATTCAGTCTTTAGGCCTGGACAACTTACTTAGGCAACCAAACAAAAGCATTGAGTGTTGATATTCATGAATGTAAATAAGTTGGGGAAAGTAAATAAATCTTGGGAACTTCATGAGACTGAAGAACTTCAAAGCTTACGCAAGGTTCAAAACACGCAATGGTTCTAGGACAGTTAGTTTAGCATCAGTCCCAAAGAAACTGAAGGGAAAGATGACTTAAAAAGATGCTTGAGAACCAGCAAAAGCAGTATAATTGATGCCAGTCAATAAGATTTCATAAGATATTAGGACTTATTAAACAAACTTGATTTCATTACTTCAAGAGACTAAAAGTTGAGATGATAGACGCAGCTGCAAGAAGATAATATATTTAGCCCTCTATGTGGCATCCAGAAAACATTCTTGTTGAAAAAGTTAGAGTGCCAGTATATTTTTAATGGACTGAAAATGAAATAAATATAAAACTAGCTAATTGACATAGTTATCAATGGAAAACATAGCTGAATAAGAGTGTTACTAGCAGGACTCCTTTGGGATTGATGTAAGGTCAACGTTATTCAACGTTTTCATCAATGAGCTAGAAGTAAGTATAAAATCACTGCTTGCAGTGGATGTACTTGCAGATGACACAACAAGAGGGAGGAGGGTAAACAATGAAAAGGCAGGCAGCTGTACAGGGCCATCTGGACCACATAGTTAGCTGGGATCAGTAAAACAAAATCCATTAAATTGTAGGCACAAGCAAAGTGGTACAGTGTGGAAGCAGGAAACACATGTCATGCAACAGAACTGGAAGCTGCATCCTAAGGAATAATATACATGGATAAAAGTTAATATAATCCTGGAATGCTTAAGCAAGCTGCCTAGTTAGAGATGTAAAAAGTGATCTTACTTAGACGTTTAGGAATGAAGAAATCCTAGGATACTCATGGCATTGCCAACATCTAGGAACACTTTAAAACTCTCTAACAACTTTTTTAAACCATTTGGTTATTTTATATACTAAAACTAAGTAAATATGTGTTCCGAGCACATTTTAAGATGTACACATTTTCACAAATCTTAGCATATTGTATTAGAGTGAAGCAAGATGTTTGCAAAGAAAATCTTACAACAAGATGATTTAAATTCTGCATAGGAAGCTGCAGTTTTAAAACCAGAGTATAAGGTATATTTTTCTCTAATCATCAGTTGGTCAATTGATTCATAAGCATAAAATATATAAAAAATAGATAAAAATATCAAGAAGTCCAGAGGAGGGCCACGAGGATGATAAGAAGCTGGAGCACCTCCCATATGAAGACAGGCTGAGAAAGCTGGGGCTGTTCAGCCTGGAGAAGAGAAGGCTGCACGGAGACCTCATAGCAGCCTTCCAGTATCTGAAGGGGACCTATAACGTTGCCGGAGAGGGACTCTTCATCAGGGACTGTAGTGATAGGACAAGGGGTAATGGGCTTAAACTTAAACAAGTGAAGTTCAGGTTAGACATGAGGAAGAAGTTCTTTACTGTGAGGGTGGTGAGGCACTGGAACAGGTTGCTCCATTCCTGGCAGTGTTCAAGGCTAGGCTGATCAGAGCCTTGGGCAGCAGGGTCTATGGGGAGGTGTCCCTGCCTGTGGCAATGGCAGGGTGGTTGGAATTAGATGAACTTACGGTTCTTTCCAATCCTAACATTCTACGATTCTATGAAAAATAGCTACCTCATGTGAAAAACAAGACATAAGGGTAGAAGATACCCTGAAGCAAACCATAGTTGCAACTCATGGTAGACATGAAGCATATGAAAATAGTCCCAAAACAGCATGAACAACTCTGAAGTTAAATGTGCGGGTTTATTTGAGATGAAGACCTAGTGGAAATCAGTTTCTTCACATCTGGACATGTACATAGTTTTTTTCTCATAGAATGTAGTCTTTTATCTAACAGCCCACCTTTGAAGTGGAAAAAATAAGAAGCATTTGTGAATGCCTTGGTAACAGGTAAAGAGAAAGAAATATCAATTTAGTCAAGATAGGAAGGCTCAAAAAGAAAATCATCTGCCTTGGCCATGAGAAAGTTAGCCAGTAGCTTGGTCTCTTCTGATTAAACTGAGGAATACTACTAAACTGAATGAAAATAAAGCTGAAAAGTACAAATACCATTCATAATTCACAGAAAATAAATGTAAAATGAATCAACTGTGTCATATTTGGTGCAAAGAAGTAATCTGGATTTTAGCCATAACACCTATGCCCCTCACAGCAGAACTAGACAGAAGGGTCAGCAAGCAGTTCAGACAGTTCAAAGTGTCTCAGCGCAAAAACATGTCAAAGCCTTCAAATGTCTTTGAGATAAACAAGGAAAATCTTCAGCCAAGACTGTCAAACTGAATATCTCAATCTACCAAAGAAAGAAGAAAAAGAAGGTACTTCCAAGCATGCAGAGGTAAGATCCATAGAACTAACGCTGAGCAACATTTCTCAGCAGACAGGTATAATGTATTCTCTACCTGCAATGGAAAAGCTCTTTCAAAACAGTTATCTTAAAGAACTTTTACAGTCTCTCTGAAGATATAAGCAGAGAGAGAGTCTAAGGAGACAGAATGCATTGCTGCCATAACACAGAGACAATCAAATTATTCATAAACAGTATCTACCCATAGAAAACTGTCTCAGGCAAGCACTGTTGCCATCACTGTGACTTCCAACATCTCTGCTTTCCCCATTTGACTGAACAGGTCAAAGACCCAGCATTATTCCTAGTATAGTAAAGCCACTCTGACAATTAAAACTCCTAGCAAAGCAAAGGACAGGAGGGCAGCCAAATCCCCAATAGGATTCTCTCACTCTTTTTCTATTAATCTGCACTGAAGAAGTCTGCTCAAAGGAGTGCTGATACTCATGAATAATAAACTCAGTCACATCATCAACATGAGCAAGAAATTTCTCTGAAGGACAGCTGAAAAAGGAAAAGAGAATATAATGATCTAGATAAGGAATAATCCCTTCAATTCCCTTATGCATTGAAAAGGAGTTCTCAAAAGGCATTCATCTTATGGGGGTTAAACAAATTATTTCAAGAAAAACAAATTTAGGAGCTAAGCTTTCTCCAAGATTCATACCACACAGATTAAGAGACTGCTCCTATAATCTACAGAATCAAAAACCTTCGAATTAAGAAAGATTAACACAACATAAACACTAAGCATTCCACAAAAGATTGTCAAAACAGACATGTCGGGAATATATTTAAGGCTTACCCAAGGGATGCTATTGAACTAACTAGAGGTTTTTTTGATTGCTGAAGCCTTCAAAATAAATGAATTTTAGGAGTAAGGGAGGGACACTACCCAACAGTCCCCCTTATTATGCACCAAGAAAAAACAACTCAAAAGGAGATGAATGGCAAAAATTTCTTCCAGATGCTCTTTTGCAATATCTGATGAAAGTCAGGTTCAGGTAGGCCCACCAGACTTAGAAATTTTCTAAAACACAAAGGTTAAAATGCCAACACCAGACCCGTATAGCAAAATAATTTAAGGTAAATGTTAACTCAGAAAGCTCAAGACTATGCACATTGCATGCTGAAATACTTTAGAAAATCCTAAAGAATGAGGAAATCTCTGAGTGGATACACAGGCTCTACATACTTAGTAAAATCTCCATGGATACCTTATGAAAAGTAAAACAAACTTGTATTTTTTCTTGCCTTTCCTCTAAATTAGGGGGAGTCATGGAATTCCAAAGAATGCAATTACAGTCACCTGGATGAAATCTAAAGACGATGAGCTATTGCCTGCTGAACATGAGCCAGCTTGTGCCCTGGCAGCCAAGAAGGCCAACTGCATCCTGGCCTGTATTAGAAATAGTGTGGCCAGGAGGACTAGGGAAGTCATTGTCCTGCTGTACTCAGCACTGATGAGGCTGCACCTCACTACAACACATTGAGGTGCTGGATCATGTCCAAAGAGCAACGAAGCTGGTGAAGGCTATAGAGAGCAAGCATTATGAGGAACATCTATGGGAAATGAGGTTGTTTAGCCTGGAGAAAAGGAGGCTCCAGAGGCACCTTATCACTCTCTACAACTGCCTAAAGGGGGGAAGTAGTGAGGTGGGTGTTGGGTCTCTTCTCCCAAGTAACTGGGAGGAAAAGGCCTTAAGTTGCACCAGGGGAGCTTTAGATTGGGTATTAGGAAAAATTTCCTCACTGAAAGGGTTGTAAAACATTGGAACAGGCTGCCCATGGGAATGGTTGCACCACCATCCCTGGAGGTATTTAAAAGAAGTGTAGATGTGGCGCTTAGGGACATGGCTTCATTGGTGGACTTGGCAGTGCTAGGTTGACAGTTGGACTTGATGAATCAGTGTGAAACTCCCTTCAAACCAGTAAAACTGGCTTTAAGCTGGGCATCAGTTAAATGAAACTATTTGTTAGAAGACCGATGAAATGACAGGGTTACTCATTAATAGGAAGAACTCCTTACTTGGCCAATGTAGGAATAAAAATTTCAAAGATACAATACAACAGGAAAACAGTGTACAAAAATTATTAGCAAAAAGCATCATTTTGACCTTGGCAGGCAATAAATCGAGCCTGCAATGGCACTAAAAAAGTATCATGCCTTACGTAAGGGTCAAAATCTGTACACAGCAGTCACTCTGTCAGTATTTAGAAGGTGCTGGAGAGACAGCAGATGTGGTTGATCCAATGTGTCTGAACAAGAATATGATTAAAGAAATAAAATAGCTTTCATTGAAGTTTTGCCAGAAGGACATCACATTTACAAAGAACAAAATAAAAATCTAAGCAACAGCCTTCTTTTTTTTTCTACAATAAAAGCATAACAATCACTACAAAATATATCAAATTGTCAATTAGTACATAAAATAATAGATTCACCCTTCTCTGCAGATGAATTTGCCATACTTGCTTACAACCAAACTACAACTCAGAAAAATTTCCCTTCCTCACTCCATGAACAAGCTAATCAATTCACCTTTTCCCAAACACATGAGGTTAGAATAAATGACTAGATAATCCTTCCTGTCCCTATATGCTCTGATTCCTTATTCTGTACGTTCTTGTTCTACATCTAAATACCCAATCTTTTTCCAAATTTTGCTATGGGCTTCAGACACAGATGTACTATAGGCACTCAGGGATTTACCCTCTTGCATCAACCCATGTCTCTCCAATTTAGAGACAAGGTTGTCATGTGGGACAGTATGAAATGCTTTGCACAAGTCTAAGTAGATGACAAGTCAGTTGCTCCTCTCCTATCCATCAGGATAATGAACTCAAACAAATATGAATGTTTGTATTAATAAGCTTATTTGTGTAGCAGTTAGGTAACCATATATATCACATTCCTCATTCCCAACACAAGTAACTGATGGCTGTTAACTGCATTATTAAAAAAAAAAAAAAGCCACAAAGATGTCATCTCAGTTATTTAAACCAATGAAGATGATGGTTGCCTACACTGTAAATATCAACCTCTGAATTCAGCAATCAAGAGAACATCAATTCTGTTTTAAAAACATATTTTAGTGGTGCTGATTGTATATAATACTATGAATCACTGTAAAAGTGACCTGAAAGGATATGAAATATAATTTTTGCACCATCTGGAATGTAGTTCTGATTAAGTTGTTCAGCAATTTGATTGCATCACCTAAACAAAATAATTAACATCAGAATGACACATTCTCCAGTTTCAGTGGCATTTATCTGTGTCCCATTTGTTCCATGCAATTTTTTTCAAGAATGACCTTATGCTCAAATTGTGTCACCAAGGCAGCTGCATGTTAATTCTCCTTCCAAGATTGAGCATGTATTTCATTAAAACTTACATGATACTAGAGCTTTACACAACAGACTGAAACAGACAGAATATCAAATCACTTTGGTTTTGTGAAATCTGGAACACCAAAAAAACCCAACAAAGTCTCTTCAGCTAAAATAGAAGTCTTTGAGGCTAGTTCACTGTTGAAAATTTTGAACTGAAAGAATGTGTACTGATTTCAATACTAGAGTACTAACAGATTAATACTCTTCTGCTCTTTGATTTGCATTTTTTTTTGTTGTTGTTTTTTCGGGGGGGAGTGGATTGTTAAAGAGAGCATATATTAAGGCATCTTCTTAAGCATTCTGCAGGCAGCATTTCTTTAGTTTTATTTTCAAAAGGATGCATGAATGTGTAGTTATTCTGTTTTTTTGGCTGAGATTGTAAATTGCAAATAAAAAGATAATTTATTTTTCCATAGCTTCACCATTATGAATTGATAGTTGGTGGCTAGTTGCTTTCTAACTTTTCATGGAAGTAATCATTGTATTCTAAACAGAAACTACCACATGCAATTTCTGCTCCTGCACGTACTGATGTCAGCCTAACACAACATCAAAAAATACTGTTTGCACATACCATTGAAAGGCACACCACCAACACACTGAATCTGTGATTAACAGTACCTAATACCAGCCAAGGCCAGAGCTATTATTCCGAAGTGCAGAAATGTTGTTTCAGTTCAATATTACACTGCATAACTTCACAGTAAATTGGTTTCCAGGTTTATTGCCAAAGCAATTAAAAATTCAAAAGGTTGCTGTTTGAAAAGAACATTATGGAAAAGTATTAAATACAACTGAACCAGGAGATTATTTCTGTTTATGGTGAGAGAGCAGCAGGATGGGAGGAACAACTTGCATAAGGAAAAGTCATATTAGAAGTTCATATTTTAGCAAACACATTTCAGTGTAATGTTTATTGTAGAAAAGGGCACAAGAAGAACAAAAAGGAGACAACTGGTTCTAAAACCTTTTTATATTAAAAAAATCCCAACAAACTGTTACTTTTGAGAGCTGCTTCAAAGAAAGGGTGAAGGCCAAGGGAATTAAATGGATTATATGACGCAAGCATTGAAACTTGCATTGTGTCTGGTTTTTTTTACCTCTATATTAGTTTAATTCTATTTAAATAAATGGTGTTTAATTAGCATTCCTCCTTTTTCCATGTCACAGAAGATTCTGGACCATGACTTTCAAAACAGCAATTTACTAAACCCCTTTGGAATAATAAAGCTGGGGAAGGAAGACAAGGCAAGAGGGCCCAAACCTCAAAGAAACAAAACCAATCTTTTAATTAGGTTTGATTTCTGCAAGTTGAATTTTATTAGCACACACACTAGAAAGAGATTATATTTAAGTACTGCTATAAAATGAGTTATTTGTAATGACTAGAAACTATAGAATGCCTCCAGCTTCATCCTCTGCTTTATCGTGATGCGTTATTCCTGCATACTACAGCTACTAGCAGCTGATGGCACCAGCTGAAGTAAATGGACATATAGTAGTAGGGAGAGTATGAAGGTGATGGATATGAGAGATGTTGACCAAAGCAACTGGTATGAATCCAATGTGTGTGGGAAAAAATTCTCAGCTGAGTTGGACATGAATGTATGCACCATGTCCAGAAGCAAAGAAATATACTATTATCACTCTCAGATTGTCCTCAGCAAAGCATGTGCTTCTGTGAAAGGCAATGATTTGTGTCAATTAAAAATCCATCAACAGAACAGAAAGCACATGAGCCTTATCTGTAACAGAGGTCTAATCTCTGAATTAGGAGTGAACAGCAATGATGCATCACTCTGACTTGGTGTCACACAGCTGAATACCAAAACCCCATCCCTGCATGCTCAAGAACTGCTGTCAACCACTTTGCAGCTTCAACTGGGGTGTTCCATTTTCTGTGTCCCTAGGCATCTGCTGGGGAAAAAAAGCCAGAGACACCCCAAACTCCCAAGATGGAATGCCACTCCCTTCAAAAATTAATAAGACTGATTTAATTAAAGATGTAGTTTTGAGCCTTCAACTTGTACTCATATTTTCATTTTTAACATTCCTACCCTAAACTATCAATGGACACTAACTTGGGGTTTTCTTTTGGCAGAGGCTAATTTCTATAGATTAAAAACAGTGGGGCAGAAGAGTTACCCAGCGATATGGCTTTTTAACAGCTTTAGATCCTATTTAGTGCCTTATTATTAAGAAAAGCTTCCCCTGATCTCCAACCAAATCTTCTTTGCCACATGCTCAGCAAATTATTTCTTGCCCTTCTTCCCAGTGGATATGAAAATCTTCATCTCTTTCCTCTACATAAAATCACTTACATGTGAGTAGATGTACTATAACCTACCTTCAGCCTCCTGTTTAGATAAGGAAGTCTTTTATATTCCATCTGCTGATTTGCCATACTGGTTTTATGGATGCTGCCAACTTTGTCCACAAGCTTTCTGGACTGGGCTACTCCATAGAGATAATTATGATGCTAATTACACCAAAATAATTGTCTCTGTTTTCTCACATACATCAACCCAAATTACAATGAGAATCGCATTTACTTTCATATTGCTAGCTACAAATACAAGCAACTCTTATGTTCTCACTTCACATTTTAAAAAAAGACACAAGCATATATCTATTAATTACATATACATGTCTATTAATTACAAAATAGCGTTGGTTTTAATCTTAATTTACTGCATTTGAGATCATTAGATGTAATTGCACAACAATTAAGGATTGACTGACATGTACCAGATGGAATAAATTGGATTCCATGAGTAGCCAGGATAGTCCACATAATTAGCCCCCATTCTGATGCACACTATTTTGTTTAGAAAAGAGTACCAGGTTTCTATTCATATAGTCTATTACTAAGTAATTTATTAGTCTATTTTGTCCTTGGATGGAATAAATAGTTAATTTTAAAAGTTAGAATTCTATCCCTTCAACTACAGATCCATATAAGCATTTATCCTATAGTTCTGTCTTAATAAACTTGACTGGGAGCCCTACAGATTCTGAGCTTCCATTGATAAAAGTAAGTATTACAAGGAAAACAGATTTGAAAGAGGTTTGTTTTATTAATTAACATATGCAAAATTTCTTTTGGCTTCAGGGGAAAGGTTAAGTTAGTGTCAAAGGCACATTGAGACAGTTCACATTCATCTACGTTCAATACCTAAAACTAAGGATGTGATAAACATAAGCTGTTTTAGAAGTAGCTTCCTACTGAATATATGAATGCTTGCCATACAAATCCTTAGTCAAAAGCAATGAAAGAGTCAGTTGACAGAGAGCTGATCTTGGGAGCTAAACTTAAAGAAATCCAGAATAAGGCAAAGTTCATGCTCAAGAAGCATGCCATAGAAAAAAAAAATTAAACGTGAAGAACAAGAAGAAACATCATAGAAAAAGAAAAGAGCTCATCACCACTGCCTAGCTGCTGAGGTAAGGTATATCAAACAACATGAAAGGAGTACACTGCACTGGAATGCTGCCATACGTTTACTGAATAAAGACATTAACACATGCAAACATCACTAACACTCAATAAAACACAGTAGAAAAATGATCTAAAGAAAAGTACCAGTTGGAACAGAAAATTATAAATACAAATAAACACAGTTATTTTCATACTGGATCTGAAGGGGTATAAATGATAGAAATATTAGCTGCACACACTAAACAAATGAAGCGTCCTTTGTACAGAAGTACATAACAGAATGTATTGCTGGGGTTGGAGGGCTGGTTTATACAAGTTAGAAGCTTTCATCCATATTTAAGAAGTACATACAATGTTTCAAAATAACAGCTTCTGGTGTTATATCAGGTAAGATGCAATCAATGTTTATTTTCAAATGCTCTTTAGAAAATTTTCTTTTACCTCTTATTTCTTGAGATTTGTGTTTATGCCTATGTAAATTGTCTATATTCTCAAAAGTAGCAATTAGAACACATTTTCATTTCAAGACAGAACAAGATCCAAACAACTAATGAGCTCACGTATGGATGTAGCAATCTGTCACTCTGCAGCGGAGGATTAAAAGGTCATGTTATAATAGCAGCTTTGTTTCTCTCAGATGGAGTAGTTAACACCAAAAATTATGCTTTCAATTTCATAAAATTAATAAAAAAATACAGAAAAATTTCCTGTTTCATAAGGGTGTGTCTTCACTGATAAAAAACAGGAAAAAATCCAGTTAACACAAACAAAAAAGAATTATACGGGTATATTTATTTTATTTCTGATCAGGTACAATTTCTTTAGCCCTGAAAAAGGCATTAAAATTTTATGTGCACATCTGTATCATAAGTGAAAGATTTTGACTTACATATTGTCTATAAGGTAGGTAGAGGAAACCTTTACACATTAGGTTTCTACTTACAACACTTGGCTGTGGGAGAGCCATGTTAATTTCCCTTTCACACCTGAGAAGACTTGAATGCATATCATCTTTTACCCAGGAGATTGCCTGAATTACCATACTGTAGCTACTGGGAGTACTTCCACAAAAAGTTCTTCTGTGAAGCTTTATCTCGTTAAACAAAATAATATGATATTAATTGGAGCAGAGACTGAGACTCAAGTGAATTCACTGACAACAAGCCTACAGCTATATATACAGTATTTTAGTTCCAAGCTTACCCTATCTTACCAGCTTCCACCCCTCATGTCTACCAGTTTGGCCCTCCACATTATTAAAACCAAATGTGGTGGGGAGTTTGGGTGTATACGAAACTGACTTTATTTTCTCCCTCCCCCTCAAATTACTTTAAAACATGAAATGTGTTTGCAACTAAAAATATACTTTCCATGTCACCCTTGTGAAGAAATATCACATTTTACTGAAAGAATGGAAAGGATCAAGTCACATATATCATGTTTGATACTAGAAGGGTCGGTGGTAGAAGGTTTCATCACTTTTTATTAAGAAAATTTTAAAGATCTTGGTATACCAGAACCATAAACTTTAAATTAAACATCAAACTGTTTCTTTAAAAAAACAACAAAAAAATCACTTTACCAGGAAAATCTGAACATTATGCATTATAATTGATGGAAAAAAGTTTCAAACTCTCACAGCAAAGAAGAGGCCTAAATTACCTATCTCCTTCTTATTCAAATTTTCCATTAACTGAGGTGGAATTTTTTGGCTGAAAGAAAACAATGAATATTCAAAGGAGATCTTCCTTTCTGCCACAAAAATAAGATCTGAGCAAAATTTCAGTGGTGGTGGGATTCCTGTTAGGACATTTGAAAAGTCTGTCTGCATTGCATGCATACTCCAAGTGAAGGTACTGAATTAAAATTGCTAGTTATTATTGCACCAGGTTATATTTCCTGGTAGTATTCAAGATCAAAGACCAAATAAATTCTTGGGACTCCAAGCAACTGCTGATTCTGGTCAGAGCAACTATAAAAAACATGATAGTGCTTAAAACAAACAAGAGAACAAAAATAAGTCAACTGCCAGACAGCATCCTAACTTTCCCTGAAAGTATGTCAACAGACATTAAAAATTATATTCAATCTGCATTCATTTCTGAAACAAACCCTTTTTTTTTTTAATGGAAAAATAGAACAATAGCAAGAAAAAAGAAAAAATATGCTCTGCTATTATTTCAATGCTGAGAAAAGAGCCAGCCTTGAAAAGCTTCTGACAGTATTTGATTTTCCAAACACAGTAACGTACATTGATAGCAGAACCTTTCTGTATCATGCCTAACAACACAGGAGTTTGTCCACGGAAAGCAATGATGAAATTTTTAGGCTATCATGTTGTTCAAAATGTGGGCTCCAATTAAACCAGTGTCAAATACCTATCACTTTGTAAATACCCAGGATTCTATGTGTATATTTCAAAAAGACGTCAGCCTCTTGATGACTGCATTATCTCCAGTACAGTTTTCAGAAACATCATCATTAAAGGGATTTCAAATTCCACGGTTTAATGAACAAAATTCTTGATTCTATTGTTTCTAGCTTGGCCCTGATACTGGTACCTTTCATATAATCTATACAAGAACAGTTAATGTCCATGAAAATAATTTTGCATCTATCACCTACTTTTCACAAAAACTACTTCTCAAATGTTGTCATTATAAACCACAACATAAAAATTACACAAAAATTCTGATATCAACCAAAGTACATACTTATAAAAGGGATATTTCTCAGCTGCTGAGTAATACTTTTGCTACTATTTCTCTGCATTGGGATTTGCCGTATATATTAAGTAAGAAGACATAAAAGTGAAACACAGTGATGAAACTGAAAGATTCGAGATTTCAGTTCAAACCTGTTGGTTTATAATTCTCTCACACTAAAGATATGATCAGAATCTCTTGTAATCTGTGGAAAGACAACTCAAATTTTCATAAAGTCAGGGGTCAGACTAAAAGTTTCACTTAATTCCTAATCACTTAGATAAAAACATATAATAGGCACTATAAAAACAGTCATCACCAACTGATTTAAAAAACACAGACTCTATTTATAATGAAAATGAACAATTACTTTGGGTATTTATCACTTCCATGTGGTGATCTTCTGTTCATATAATAGATTTTAAAATCAGAACATACCAATATAATCATTTATTTTGATAGTCTATGAAATGCACTAATTTCCTCATCAAGCGTATGACTTCTGGCGAACTACACCATATCTGCTGTAGCTTTTCATTATAAAATTTTATCACCCAAGGAATCTATCACTGAAAGCTTTAATTTTAATGTAATTTTTACTGAGTACATTAAATTTCATTTCTTATTAAATCGTTTTCACTAGTTTTCTGTTTGTTGTCAGTCAAAAGCTAGGACTTTTAATGCTCAACCCCAAAAAGCATCTAGCTTACAAATGTTCCCATCTGAACTGAGCTAAAAGCAATGCATGAATTAACCATGATGTAGTTCATACCTCTAAATCTACAACCAATAATGTGGTTGTTTATTCTGTTAATAATACCGGGATCAGCATGTGCTATGGGCAGACTGTGACTGGAATCATTTAAGTATGAATGTGGTAACCAAAGATCAGTATCATATATGTCCAGCAAGAGGATAAAAACCAGCAGATGCTGTACAGAATTCACTGTAGATACGATGCTGTGAATATGAACTATGCTAATGGAAGTGCTACCTTGTACGAAGGCACCACGCATCTCGATACCTTCAGCAAACATTTCTGCACTAATCTGAGGTTTGAATAAGGAATCTGTGACCTAGAGCATTGAGTACCATGAAAAGCAAAGTTTCATTCAGATATGAAAAAAGTCACCCTTTGCCATTTGTTCTTTTTTTTATAAAGAATCAACATTCTCACCGTGAGACCAATTTGCTCAACAAGTTATTACGTTAACCTTCTTTGTAATTTTCTTTAGCTGCTTTCACAGCAGTCTCGGAAATTCAGATACGCTTTTGATGCACACTTGAAATTTCAACAATCAAAAAGAACCTCAAGTTTTGCACTGAATAACCTTCCCCCCACTCCTTCAGATGGTACTTCAGAAGGCAACTGTATTTCAGATTCAGTGCATATATATATACTTCAAACCCATGACTATTTACTATCAAAGACAAGTTCAAGCACTGGAGTTCTCATCAGAGGGGAACTCCAAAGATCAAATTGTATCTTCAAACAACCATATTTTCCCTCTATGGCTCCAGCCTTCTAAAATTTGAGAGTCCTGCTGTTAAAACACCCTCCCATAAACCTGAAGAAGGATAAGTGACCTACCTTAGAAAGTCCGCCTACTTCCAAATAGAAGCAGATAATGAAAACATTCCAGGTGACCCACAGGGCAGTCCACACCGTGTACTAAACACAAAGCCAGATGAAAGCAAAAAGACAGAAAAATAAAATGTGAAGATGAAAGGACCTTATACTCAGCACATCAATAATAAAAAAAATGATATCAATAAGCATTGTTCTTCTGGGAACAGCCAAAACAGAGAGTTCAGAAAAGGAGTTCTCCCTGCAGAAGTTCCCTGAGAACCATAGGAAATTACAAATCCAATATTCGTTGCTGCTCTAAATAAATCAATAAAACAGATTTATTCTTTACAGCTTTGTACTATCCTACTGATACCAATTAAGCCCAAAACGCTGTTTTGGGGACAACTGTGAGTTATTCGTAAATCATGATTTAGCTCTGTTAAAGGAGATTCCAGAATAATAAATTTAAACAGGCAAGTATTATTAAAATAATATTTAAATATTATGAAGAAATACAAAAGAAAAAAAAAAGACACCAAATAAAACAGATCTATTGATCTGATAATTTAGATTTTACAAAAATCAAATGAGTAAAGGGTAAATCTGGTCTCTTAAGAATCATAGGATTATAGAATCATAGAAGGGTTAGGGTCGGAAAGGACCTTAAGATCATCTAGTTCCAACCCCCCTGCCATGAGCAGGGATGCCTCACACTAGACCAGGTTGCTCAAGACCCCATCCATCCTGGCCTTGTACAAAGCCAGGGATGAAGTATTCACAACTTCCTTGGACAGCCTGTTCCACTGCCTCACCACCCTTACAGTAAAGAATTCATTCCTTAATCCAACATAAATCTCCCTGTTTCATTTTGGACCCCTTGTCCTATCGCTACACTATCTGATGAAGAATCCCTCTTCAGCATTTTTGTAGGTCCCCTTCAGATACTGGAAGGCTGCTATGAGGTCTCCACACAGCCTTCTCTTCTCCAGGCTGAACAGCCCAATTTTCTCAACCTGTCTTTGTATCAGAGGTATGGGAGGAGTCTTTCAATAAAAGGCATTTTAATTACATTAAAAATAACTCACTACTCCAGCCGTTGTGGCCATGAACCCAATCTTACAATGCGCCTTTAACAGGTGAACTTATCGATAGCTTTTCTTGTTTCTCCTACCCTAGTGCAAGACTGAACTCGTACTACATCCACAGCATGAATGGGAAATTAATTTGTCTACCGTAAATCATCTTTTGCATTTTAATTGTCAGCATAATGGACTGACCCTATTTCCATACAGATGCACTGTTTACCTACATACAGCTGTAAACTACACCCAATTAACACTTCAAGCAGAACACCTCAAAGGCATTTCTGTCTGATGGACTAAGCACATCCTCAGCCACATCGGAGATACGCCCACCAGAAAAATGCAATGAGCAGCAGCACTGTCACTTTACATTTATGTGCTTACAACCTTCACAGTGGGGAACTGCTGCTAAGCACCCTTGCAAGTCCAATTAGGTGTGACCAGATGAGGCTAATGTGCTATTGTTTTGCCTCAATACAATCAGTAAAGCTCAACACCCTAATCTATGATATGCTGGATCCCATTTCCATCACATGGGTGCCACCAGTTTGGCTTTCTTTGGCACTGTTGGATTATGTTCCCTCTTCCTTCCCCTCCCTGTGAGGTATAATGAAAGGTTCAGGTGAAGAGGGTTGAATTTTTCCCCACTTTGATTACCCCCACATGCATACTGTCATTTCTATACACCAAACAGGTTAACTGCTTTAACTGAATTTCTTATGGGGCACTTAGGCAGTTTGGATATGGCTACGGCATAAGAAGTAGGTCATTAATAAACAAAATGAGAGTAATAGTCCTAAGGCCATTTTCTCTGGCTAACAAAGAAGGGCACTGTGGCAACTGAAGGCTGGATAATTACAAAATAGACAGAGCTGCTGTGGTCTGTGAGCAGTATAAGGTCTGTACTATCTATAAGATTAACTTAAAAGAGGATAACACATTTTACTACATTTGCTGACTTTGTAGTAACTCATCATAAGCTCCTGATTTTTCAACATACATCCTCAGAGCATCAAGTGATGAGCATTCAAAATTAATGGACACTTAATACAAGCCCAGTTGCGTGTAAAAAGCAGATTTCAGAATATTCAGGAGAATTCCCCTTTTTAAGAAAGAAATTCTTATCTGTCCATTAACAAAATATGTCATCACAACAACAGGAAACCTACTTGATCTGCCAGGCAAAACCAAACCTGTTAATGGCCTTACCCTGTCCCATGGGGACCAATGACAACTCTGAATCATGCAGGTAAAAACTACCTGAATGTGCTTTGCCAGGCCAAGCTAGGCTGCTTTACACAGTCAGGACCTGTTTGGTTCCTTATCCACTGTGAGGATTACGGGAAGAGAACTGCAGGTGCAAAGCACATGTGCCCCTTGACAGTCAGCTGCTGTGCATGGAAAAGCTCTTCCTACACACTCACTGAACTACAGTAACATGAATTTAAGCTCCCCTTTACTTTATGTACATAATAATTATATATTCAGTAGTTACTACTATATAGTTTTTTAAAGTAAGTAAGTTATTGCCCAAACACATGGTTTTGGACATGTAAGTAGTAGATTTTTTTCTTGATATGGTGTTACAGGCACTTAAGGAAGACTACATTAAAGAAAGGCTTTAAGACAGCAAAAGCAAGAAAGCAAAATTAGGAAATATTGCAATTCTGATTTCATTTTTCTATTTTGCGGCTGCGCAATACAACGCAAGCATCAATTAAATCACCACAGGTATATTTTTGTTTTAGAAGACCTTACCTCCCTTAATACATTTTATGAACAGCTAACTCAATAATTCTCTTTGTTGCTCAGACCCTGCTCTAAGAACAGAATGTTAATTTTCTCAGGAGGTTTTCTAAGATGCTCATTGCTGGAATGTGTGAGAGCTGCACAAACATTAACTAATTTACTCTATGTTATAAAGGACTGATACAGCTCTCAGAATGCAAATGATGTTTTGATACATGCAGAGATTACATTCAGAAATATTCATACACTATAGGCATCCAACCTAAGATTCTTAAGAGTTCATTTTCAGAGCACTTGGGGTTATAAAGCACTTTATATGCTCAGTGTTCAGCTGTCTGTGGCTGAGCATTCAGCACTTCTGCAAGTCAGACCACAAGGTCTCAAGACAAGAACCCAGAATGCAAGGGGAAAACAAGCACGTGAGAAGCTTGGTTGCAGTGATTCACTTTGTGTCAAAAAAGGTTTCAGTGACTGAAAGATAAAATTCAGCTACCTGGCACAGACTTCACAACAAAAGCAATCTTTTATTCTTGCTGTCAAATGACTTATTTTTCCCATGTCTTCTGTTTTCTGCAAATCAAGTTTCTATTCTATAGCTGTAATCACCAGAAAACCCCCAATGTCTGTCCTTTCTATTGCAACTGCAAAAAATTGGTATGCATCCATGCAGTTCAAAACTGCAAATATACAAAAGGATCATGTAAAGATTGCAGAGGAGGGCTTTAAAAGCAGCTTTTCTTAATTTGAGAGTTTCTCCCTGAAAAAATTGTAATACTTTCTGAACATTATGTGTATGTCTGTTCAATCCCCTCTCCCCAGCCAGTGATTCCTTCCCCAGCTGTATGGCCAGCCACATTCAGTCACCGCTGGCTCAGCTGGTCTCATGCTCAACATCACAACCCTCACTGTATCTAGCATGAAGAAGGAATTCACCACACAGGTCGAATCAACATGAAGGGTTGGTTGTTTGGGGGTTTTGTTTTCGGTTGGTTGGTTGGTTTTGTCTGGCTTTTTTTCTTTTGTTTTGCTTTTTTTTTTTGTTGTGGTTTGGGTTTTTTTTCTAATAATTTTTTATTTTATATCCCATATGATGCACTACTTAAAAATTACCTAGATATTTTCATTCAGTAGATTCCTTCTCCTCAAAGGACCTAGACACTGGTGATAATCTTTGCTGCTTTCTCCCCATGATGCTCTGTGTACGTTCTTGCTTTTGTATTTTTGCACTAAGAATTGTGTACTATGTGGTTTAAGGAAGCATTTAGATATTATTTGGAGTGAGTGCACCCTAAGCTTTACAGGTTAAATGTCTGTTAAATTACTGTGCAACCCTATAGGTTCCTTTCAGATCCCTTTCTTAATGCCTCTGCCTCTCTACAATAATGATATTTCTAAGCCTTTTTTGACTCTACAGGTCATATTGAGATCAATGCAGAGATATCTTTCACGTACCAGTGAAATACAACCATTCCTAGAGTTAAATCATTGTTATTATTGGACACAATGTTACAAAAAGAAGGGGGTAAAGAAAAATGCAAAGGATGGTTTCTCAAATTGAAAGGTAAGAGAGAAAAGGGAAATTTCTAAGTGCAAATACTACAAGGATCATGGGTAAGTTTAGCATTAATGAATAAACTACCTCAAGTGTATATTGAATCTGAAGTGCAGCGCCTCCTCTGACAGTGTCTTGGCATTAGGAGAAATGAATGTTGGCTCGGGGATGCTTCAAGGGAAAGGCAGCAACTGCTGAGTCATCAAATCATCTCCCTGCAATACCTGGCTGTGCCTCAGAGGCATCAGTACTTGCAGAGCCCTACTTAGTCATATTTGTGAAAGATGACATGGAAACTGGCATAAATCAGCATATACTGGAAAAGTAACAACTCAGGACTTATCAGGTAGGATATTCAAGGAGTAATTTTGGATGCCTAAATATTTCACATGGGTTTTGAGTGTCTATAGTAACATTTGCTTGAATACTGTCTAAAGTATAACGTATAGCCTTTCTTCTGCTTTTGCTTTTTATACCTCTTGGCTTTTCAGGTGTACACGTTGCCTATGTATCATATTATTTAATGGAATAAATTAAGGCAAGTAAAGCAGAGACTTCCAACTAATATTCCCCCTGTTTAAGTGTATTATTTTCTTCTCCCACTGTTCATTAATAAATTTATGTTCAGCTTTGGGCCAGGTTTGTGCAATTTTAGCTATATGACTCATAGTTCAGAAGGCTTTTGAAGTCCCATATCAGAAGTAGAAGCGGGGTTAAACCCTCAGCTTTAACAAGTATCCTGTCAACATCTTTAATCAGTTTTAATAGCCTGAAAAATCTTGCTGGTAATAGCAAGTCCTTTTAAGAAAGGAAAAGCATGCACAGGGAAATGGATCATAGCAGAGCTCTGGAGCTGCATGACAGGCGTGTTACAGCATAGTTAAAACTGAAATTTAGCTGGTTTTATTTCTTTGCAAATGTTTGTGCATGTTTTACATGAGCCAATATGGGAAAATTAGGAATTGGCTATGAACGTTTATGTCCCCTGGGAACTCTGCACTGATTTAATTCAGCCACAAAATATTCAAGTACTGAAAATAGCACACCCGCTTAGTGACAGGACAAATTGTTCCCAAAAACTGACCTAATTAATATAAAAAAGCCATTGGAAATAATTGATGGATTTAAACTAATTAGGACACTTGGAGTTAATGCTGCCTCTTCCTCTCTCTCTCTCTGTGTTTCTTAAGCTCTGAGGACTCAGAATTTTACCTATGAGCAAGTGAAATTCCATGTTTATTCCAGAATCACCTCCTTATAGTACTGTATCTGAAGGACCATACATAAGAAAACATGAGCTACTGGGTTTACCTACTTGGAATGACAATTGTATTCAACAGAGATGCTTCATGGCTCAGCCATTGTGTGGCAGCTCTTAGATGGTAGGGCATTTTTTGGTAGAAAGCTTTCAGTCCAAATTTTATATCACCCAAACTATTAAGCAGAACTCATTTCTTTACTCAGAATTGAATCTACAATGGCTATGCTTGTATTTCTTTTCATTTATTCTTGGTCTAATTGACCAATACCTAATCTAGGTATTTCACTCTTTAATAAAATAAAATTGCTATGCAATTTTACAGATGTTTACCCTCACTTGCTTCCTATTTCTTATGTATAAAATGGAGAACATGAAGCAGAAAAGTGATTCATCAATATATGGATATATATACACTGCTGCCTAGTTCTCCAACCACAGGTAATAGATAAAAGTGCTATTATTTACATCAATCCATTTTCAATTATTTATAGTCTGCTTGTGAAGCTTAGCTAATGCAAGTATAAGGAACCTTGGTTGCACTTTTTGTTCACTTTTAAGACACGACAAAGAATTACAGGATTCCAGGCTTGACTAGAAAAGAAGAAGCTTTTTAAGTATTTGTTTAATGTGTTTTCCCCAATAGACATTTATTTTACCGTTCCATGAGGGAAAAAACACCCCAACTTTTGCATCTTAAAATCCATTACCGACAGCACAAATGAAATGCTCCACATACAGACTCTGCCAAGTAAAGACATAATATTCACCCATTCAGAAGAGACTGAGAGGGAAGAAACAGATATTTTTTTGTTGACAGTTTCCTTCACAGCTTTGAAAGTTTTTTATTCTTGGTTATGTTGAAAATACGGGAAAAAAATCTAAGAAGCTTCAAGCTACAAGCATCAGAGACAATTTACAACAATTTTGGGTCAAGGCCATAAATACGCATCTCAGCAAAGTTAAATGTGAGATGGAGATTTCTTTTGAACCCATGGGACACATGACCAAAGGAATTTCTACAATCCCTGCTTCTCCCTGTTTAAGAGGAACATGTAGCTAAATATAACTTGACCATTAAAATTTTTAATTTTTATTTTTAATGGCAATTGATTCTGCTTGTCTATTGCAAAGAGAACAATTTGCGTTTCTTCATTTATTCTTGGTCTAATTGACCCATCTGGGTATTTCATTCTTTAAAAAATCTTACTAGGGACTTGTATCATGGTCATGATTTTGGCAGCATTTTCTCTAGGTTACCAGTTCTTGATAGCTTCCAAAATCTCAGAAATGCCACTCAGTAGTCCTAAATTTGCAAAATGATATGGAGCCCTCTGAAGTTTCTACAGAAACACCATGTGGTGTTTCAAAACCTTTTGAAACCAATAAAATTCTGCTTTGTAATATAACAGGTTTTAAACATAATTGGAAAAAAAGAAAAAGGTAATAAATGAGACTTACCACGACTATATATCGGGGCCTAAACTGGATGGTTCCAAACAAACCCAAAATGACAACTATTATTTGTAGGAAATTGCCAAGGATAGGAGCCCACTGGAAACCAAGGAAGTCAAAGATCTGTCTCTCTAATGCTGCCAGCTGTAAGAAAACACATAAAAAGAACATCACCTTTTTAATTATGGGTGAGATAAAACACTTGACATTTTGTTATTTGCACCAGGATTCCCCAGGCTAAAGTACATCAGAATTCTAAAACTATGGTTCCTGGCTGTAGCCTTTGTCAGCATCGTCAGTACACTGGTATCTGAAGATAGCTACTAATCAAGCTACTAGAAGATCATATAGATCTTCTAATGAAAAAGCAATTGAAAAGAACTTTAAGAAGATATTTGCAAAATACTCATATATTACAAAAATACCTCTACAAATCCAGACAAGTTTTATTTTATTCTTGTATGCTGGAAAATCTAAGTCTTGTCAATACTTACTTAAATACAAAATTTGTCTTAAACAAAAGCTCACCTAGGCTGAGCAAAGCCATGTGAACCTTGCTTTTGTTACTGAAGTATCATCATGCTCCCTCCCTTCCCCATGTCTGTGCTTTCTTAGATTCAGTATCAATTAATTTGCTACCAATTTTTGAAAATCGAGTCTGTTGTTATAAAGATACTAAATTCAACATTCTCAGCAGCATAGTTGTTGAAGTTTAAACTTGGTTCGGTATTTCTCCAGCTGTAGCACAACATTTTTGAGCATTAAATAGAATCCTACTGAGAAACAACTGAATTTCTGTGCTTGGTAGAATTTATCACACAGCTACTTGATTTTACTCCATTGTTACGAACCCTAAAATTTACTGAAATATGTACTTAAAATATTTATAACTGAGTCAGATGGAATAAGCATGGCCCTATAAATACCAACCGAAGTATTAGCATATGTGGGTATTTCACATAAACCATTTCATGATATATGCAATGGGCAGATTTGACTCTCACCTACAAGCAGGGCTGGGTGCTGCTCAGAGCAGAATCCAACCTTGGTGTACAAAAACTGCCCCTTACACCAGTTGTGAAATGGTTCTATGAATCACATTCTCTATGCAGTGGTTAATAAATATGATAAATCTAACCAATTACATGAACAAAGACTGAGTCATCAACTTAGTGCAGCTCCTCTGCAATCAGGGAAGTTACACTGACTTTTATCAGATAAACATCTGGCACATTTATATAATGAAAATTATCATGCAGCAATGCTAAAATGATATTATCCTATCTTAACAAAATTATCTTATCCTTTTCATGCTGTAGGTAAGGGGTAACACAACTCCCATTTGAGTGAAGTTCATGAGGCATTAACTATCTCCTTGCTTTTGTCACACTCGGCCCTCTCTTCTTTTAACTCATTGTCTATCTGTATCAACCTGTTTTCTGCCCTAGATATGGAAAAGAACTACAGACATTAATGAACAAATCCAGAAAAATGTATATTTTACATGGACTTCAGATGGAGTTTCAGTACCTAATGGTGGGATTGTCACCTTCCTGGAAGTATGTGGGCAGGGTCAGAAAGGCACCTACATAATTCTCATATCACCATTTTTCAGAGACAGTGAAAGGGCTTTCTTCCTGAAGCCCCTGGCAAGTGAACAGAGGATGGAGGTGCCAAATTAGTTTAGAATCTGCTTATTAGCCACCTTTGCCCTGAGAATCATTGAAACTCTCCTGTAGCCTAGGTCTTCACCAGCAGCAATTAATTTGAGTGTGTCCTATAACACTCCCAGCACTGCAGGCAGCTGTTTTAGGACTGCTTCCAGTAAAGTGTCCTTGGCTCTGAAACAGGGCAGCTGTGTGCAAACCACATACCTACCAACTCAAAATGGTCCCTGGGCATAGGTGAACTGCCTGGGAAGACCACTAGTCTCGGTTAACATGATGGAGGAGTCTAACAGCTCACTAGCACCCACAATGGAATGCCACCTCCTGGTTTATTCACCAGGCACATGAGAATTTGCTGGTGCAGAAAGCACAGGACTTGACTGGGGTGGCTTTTAAGGAATTAACTTCACACAAATGGTTTGCTGCAAGAGATGGCTGCCCTTAGACATTTTACATAATGTTGAAACACCTAGAAATGTCTGAGGGACAAAACCTGCAGCACGGATACGAATTCTGCAGCACAGATATGAATGAAGATGTATAGTGTGTGTCCCTTCTTAAACTTGTCCTTAGGAGCAATTTTCAGAGCCATGTAGGCCGCCTACACCTTAAATGCCTGAAAGATGTAGTCCTACAACATCAACAAACGCAGTCACTGCACTTTGCCATCAGACCCATGTTAACAGGCTTGGTACCCAGCTCATGCCTAAAATGGATCAGATAGAAAGTCTGGCTTCATGTATATCTCTCTGATATCTGCCTTGATATCTCTGAATATATCTGTCAGGACTGGGCTCTGACAAAACAGCACAGTGGCCACAGGTATCTTCCCCAAAGATGATTGCATAAATGCATATATGAATGGTAGATAGACATACACATATAGAACATAATTAGTCTTTTTATAGATTACTGTGATAAAGGCACCCACTGCAAACAAAAACAAATAAGGTTCATTTTCCTCTCCTGCTGCCTACTGA
Organism: Pezoporus flaviventris; assembly: GCF_033815535.1. NCBI lineage: Eukaryota > Metazoa > Chordata > Aves > Psittaciformes > Psittacidae > Pezoporus > Pezoporus flaviventris. Next base: position 36,638,078 of record NW_026892555.1, read on the forward strand.
AATGTCAATTAGGATACCAAGGGGAGAGCTTCTCTTTGAAGCTGTGTCACCAGCCAAAAAAAAAAAACCCAAATTTATTTAGTGAGTCAAAAAGAGAGCACAAGCAGAAACATGAATCTACAGCCTACTGCTTATAGCGCTTATTTGGGACTGGGAGTTTCTTATTTCTTGCCTGCAAGGCTCTTTTATTTTTATATACAGTGACAGCATGTAAACCACCAAAGGAGTCCGGGTAACAGGATGTCAAACATACAGTAGCATACCTTGCCCACTAACAAGTGCTTTCACCATCAGGCTATGCAGTGAGACTTTCATGTGCATCTAAAGTCTCACATATTTTGCTGTTGTCACCAGCACAGAGTATTTGTCTCACCCATAAAGACCACAGAATACATTAGTATGGAAAAAAATCTAAATAAAAGAGAGAGGTAGGAGGCATGTCTGTCCTGCTCAAATTGCTACTCTTTTCTAAATTACAAAACTTTCTTGTAGACAGTTCTGATATAAGGTAAAAACATAATAAATCATGATAATGTCAGAGAAAACATACTAAGTTCTTTTTTGTTTGTACCATGAGCAATATGCACTGAATAGAGAAAGCATGTAAGTGCTGCTGTTCTTAAATCTAGTATTTCACGCAACAGAGTCCCCAAGCAGAGGTGAAGGCCGTAGACTTTTTAGCTCCATGCAAATGATTAAAAGCAGTCTCTGACTCAACTTTGTGATTCAGGTAATTCGGTGCACAGAAATAATCAGAATCAAAGAAGGGAAACAGGTTGCTGTGCATAATTACTGGTTATTTTTACACAGAAATGAAGATCCAGTACTGTCTGTGTTTGCACAGATCCAAAATCCCAGCAGCCACAAGTGGCCACCAGGCTAACCTCTGCCACATGGTGCAGTCGGAAAGAAGCAGAAACCATGACAGACAGTTTCACTTGGAGCTGCATGCAAGTACTTTGAAATGTTTTCACCAAAGCCATTTTGATAAAGAGCCTGTTTTTCTCAATGAGAAATCTTCCCACAAGAATTTCTGCTTTCATTATCATTTTCAGATTCTTCTGAAAACAGCCAGAAAACTTGAGCACTGAAGGCAGTGTTAGCTGGCTCCACTTCTCCTGTTGCTAGAAGGCATATATCAATTTGGTAGGTCAGAGGATTTCAAGGAGAGAGAAACGGGCTATTCTCAATGTGACTAAGGTCCTTTTGGGGTTTATTGCCATACCTCTCCTAACAAACACATGTTTGGGAGAAGGTGGCACCTCCACTACTGGAGATAACCAAGACAATAAAGCTTGGGAGTGTCCATCATAAATTGTTGCTTAATACTGTTTTTTAATGATTAACAAAAGTGGAATTAAAACCCAAACCTTTCTTGCAAGTAGAAGAGAAAGGCTTTAGTTTTGGTAAATTCAATACCGGGGTCAGTTTTTAGTGAAACCTATCCAGTTGTGTGAAAAATTTTCATAAGAAGTTATAAAAATCTATAAAGTTTGATAGGAAATAACATTTTCTTATCATAACAACACTTGGAAAAGGAGACATAGTATTTCTTATTACTGCTGCCAAGGGAGCGCTCAGTTATTTAGTCACCATCAGCATGAGCAATCTTGTAATGTAAAGTGCACAACTCAGGAGACTAGGACTAGCAGTAAAGTGCTCTAGTGGGGCTGTATCAGATCACTTAATGAAGATGTGCCACATTTGTCTTGTTCTTTAACTTCTTTGTTTTACTAAGTCTGTCAAACATTCCCCATGTCCCTCTTACTGCAGAGTGCAAGGAGAAGGTACTAAGCTGCAAGACTGGGCTGCATTAAAGTCACACAGGTTGAATTTTCTCTTCTGGCTGTGCCTCAAGCCTTTTTGTGTTAAGAGTAGCACAAAGTTCAGGCAAACTAATCTGTTTCGATTTTGAGCTTCTCCACCTAGATGGATCAACCAGATGTCAGCACATTTGGAACATCCTGAATAGAAGACATAGGGCAGCTGTATCCTTAATGCCTCATGTGCTGCTTATGCTGAAGGAGTAACAAAATAAAATGGGAGGCAGCATCAGCAATGCTGCATAGGAAGCACAGAAAGAAAGTTCTAGTCAATAGATAGATCAAAAAAAAAACGTTTTTGAGAGAAGACTTCAACAAATGCCCCTTATGGAGTAAAGCCCTCCTCCAAATGCTCGGGTCCCATTATACTTCAAAATACGTATCAGAAGCTGTCTGAGTGATGAGACACCAGACTAGAATTACAAAGCAATTTTCTCTTCTGTCATATATCTCATGGATAACAGTCAGTTTTATGTTTTAATGAAAAAGCTTTTATAAATGGCATGTTAGCTCGAGGTGAATAACTACATCTATATCCATCCAAAGAGTCACTAGATGAAGAAAAAGAGTTTTCATCTGTAACGTATAATTTTAGACAACAAAAGACCTAAAAGTAGCTTGATATAACTATAAAAACATCAAAATGCTTAATATAAAAATAAAAGCTTAATAGATATATACAGATATAGAAATATCTGCAAATTTGATATGCTATAAATTACTGAGTTTACAAAATTAGGGAAATATAATCTACTCTGCATTTGATATGCAACAGCTGATTCAATTTGTCATGTAAAAAAAATCCATTCTACATCTAACAAACTTGTATTCAAGAAACAATCACAATATTAAATATTTAATAGCTGTAGAGCTGTAAAACTTTATAGTTTTGACATCTTGTTTTGAAATAAACACAATTTAAAAACTAGGAAAAAAAGGCACAAATAATTACGACTTTCCAAATGGACACTCTTTCCCCAGGTTTTGAAAGTAAAAATCTTATACAAAAAATTGAGACTGCAAAAATTACAGTCCGGAGAAGTCACATTCAAAGTTCAAGTCAGGAATTATCTGAAATATTTGAATTATGCATGTAAGTCTCAGAGTTGGCTGATGCTGCTAACAGTTATCACAGGAGAAGTGCCAGGGCACAGCTCATCATCCATACTAACTACTGTTCGTAAGGATAAAGACACTTTCTCCAAAACTCTCTGCTTCACCTTGTGGCCATAAATTTAATCTGTGGCTTCAGAAGAGTTTCCTGGGCATGATGAACCTCGGAGGAAAGTTGTTCCTTTTACCATTACCACTAGTTTGCAACACGCCATGCTGAAGTACAGATAGTTTGATCCAGTTTGGTAGATGCAATTTAAAAAACTGAGCTGGTTCCCAAGCCTCCTCCAGAAAATTCCACCTGGAGGTTTAAGTGTCCTCTTTTCTGAAGTCCTGGGACAGTTTTGCTGTATTCAGCAGAGCACTCACCTTTCTGTCCCATCCCATCCCATTCTCTTTCCATCCTTCCTTCTTTCCTCCCTTCCTTCCCTCTTTTTTTCCCAGATCACTGCATACCTCCAAAAAGCTGTACACCAGCACAAGAAAGAGGGCAATGCTGAGGCAGGAAAGGAGCAGTGGAAGCCACTCATGCCGCCCTATAGCCTGAGTACTCAGCTGAAACAGAGAAGACCTTGGACCTTTTAGCACTAGACACATTTGAGTTAAACTCCGTCTTCACATTCCAGTGCTCTTAGGCACGTATTTCCTTTTTCTTGACAGATGTTCCCCTGAGAGAACATATTTGTAAAACCTTGGGGCAAATGCACAATGTTCACATCACACTTTCACATTATTTTGGAGAATACACACTTCCTAATTTAAGGAAAAGAAGATGTCAAAAAGATACCAAAATAATCTGGATAAAACTTCAGCGTTGAAGAGTAAATGACTGACTTGCCAAATGCTAAAATCCAAAATTTCTAAAAGTAAACTAACACATGAAGCAAGGAGAAGGTTAAAACAAACAAACAAACAAAGCATAAAACACTTTTTACACACATTTTATACTCTCGCTGTAATTTCAGAATTTTACTGACACTCTCGACTTCAGTAAGAAGGAACATAAAATCTAACATGGGAGAAATGCCAGGTTTGTAACAGAGGGCAGAAGATTTAAATCTGAAGTGGAAGGGTGGTGTTAGATAATTGCTCTTGGCTTAAGAACACTCTAGGAAGTTACTGTCCCACAGCTAAAGGTTATAGCCTCCTTACCTATGACTTACCGCCTTTCAACAGAGGCTTCATAACCAAAAAAGAGTATAGTCTGTGTCACAATGAAATGCTAAAATTTGACTTAAATCACTTTTTTATATCTTTAGTGACTGTTAAAGCAATCATTTGACCACAGAGGAGATTCCCATTAGATTTTAATGATCTGAATTCGCTTGTCTAGGTGAAATACTCGCTTTTGGGTAGTTTTAAGAGAGTAATCCCTTATAACAGTTCACTAAATACATTTATAAGATTATGTGGCATGAATATTATTGAATTTCAAAGAAGGTTCTGAGTAAATCGCAAATATTTATAGTAAGTTTGGTTTCACGGAGCAAAAGAGAAAATGCTAGCTTTCTGACAAGTAATTGTCAAAGAAGAAAAAAACCCTGATGATCTAATATCAAAAGTCCCACGTTAGTCAGATAGATAGGTAATTGGCTGTCACTTGGGTAGCTGTAATACTGGATAAAGCATAATGCAAAATAAATACAAAGGCAGGTATGAACAAAAAATTCCTTGTTTTTAAGACATACTATGTTGGCCTTCAACAGTGACTGTTACCCTTACTCAACTATTCAGCTCATGTGGAAAATATTCAGAATTAGATAATGGTCTTTACACCATTCTCCTAAGCACTTTAGTGAAGAAGCTTATTGGAGGATGATGGTAGTGATAGTACATAATATTGCAGAAGACATCATATTTTAGCAAAATAATTCAAAGTATTTTAACTGAGGAAAAAAACTCAACTATCCCTCATCAGAACTTTACCAGCAGTTTTTTGATAACTGCTTAAGGAAAAAGACAGGTAAGTATTCTGCAGTATATGTTCAATTTTTTTTGAAAGCCAATAACACTGTCCTCATATCTCAGAACCATTCACCCATAAACGAGTGGCAAGAACTTAATATCATCTGAGAATCTGGTCCATAGCTTAAGGAGAGATTGTAAATATCAGATCTTGGAAATCTATAAATCGTAATTATAAGATGTTGAAAGGGTTCTCTTCCTTAGCTCATTTTCTCCACATCTTAACAAATATATATATATTATATACATATATATATATATTTGGGGTTATATATATTTCTTGGGGCTGTTGGTTGATGAGAAAATTAACATGAGCTGGCAGTGTGCACTCGCAGCCCAGAAAGCGAACTGTATCCTGGGCTGCATCAAGAGGAGCATGACCAGCAAATCGAACGAGGTGATCCTGCCCCCCTACTCTGCTCTTGTGAGACCTCACCTGGAGTATTGTGTGCAGTTCTGGTGTCCTCAACATAAAAAGGACATGGACCTGTTGGAACAAGTCCAGAGGAGGGCCACGAGGATGATAGGGGACTGAAGCACCTCTCGTATGAAGATAGGCTGAGAAAGTTGGGGCTGTTCAGCCTGGAGAAGAGAAGGCTGCGTGGAGACCTCATAGCAGCCTTCCAGTATCTGAAGGGGGCCTAAAGGGATGCTGGGGAGGGACTCTTTATTAGGGACTGTAGTGATAGGACAAGGGGTAATGGGTTAAAACTTAAACAGGGGAAGTTTAGATTGGATGTAAGGAGGAAATTCTTTCCTGTTAGGGTGGTGAGGCACTGGAATGGGTTGCCCAGGGAGGTTGTGAATGCTCCATCCCTGGCAGTGTTCAAAACCAGGTTGGACGAGGCCTTGGGTGAGATGGTTTAGTGTGAGGTGTTCCTGCCCATGGCAGGGGCATTGGAACTTCATGATCTTAAGGTCCTTTCCAAACCTAACTATTCTATGATTCTATGATTCTATATATATATTAATATCACGATGGAACATTATCAGACAGTCATAGAACAAAGGTAATTCTTAACAGAAAAATGTTTTCCTGACTGTGTGCAGTAAAAAGTCTTGCAGTAATGTGCAGGAAGCTTTTGAGTAATGGATAAGAGGGTGTTGTGTACTTCCACCAAAACGGAGCCTGAGCCTCAGGTTCTGCAACAGACAAAACTCCTACAGAAGTCAAAAGAAGCTCTGACTGCATGAAGGTGGCATGACCTGGCTCATAAGGGCAACAGTAAATTATTTAGGAGTCTCATTAGCATGAAAGGAAGAGTCTGTCAGTATTTATTCTGCAGGGTTGCCTGACTATAGTGATATAAAAGGTGATGTCATATAGTCCCACTAACCAGAACACTACAGGTGCCAGTGCGGTACACCCAAGTCTGACTGTTGAGTCTGTACCAAAGAAGACACTATAAAAATGCAGTTGCAGTCTATGGGTAGCCAGAACAGGGAAGAAGCCAACTATTGTAATAAAACTCCATAGCACCAACTCGTTACAGCACAGTGATTTAAGATTGAATTTCAACCCTCCAGTGAAGCTGCAACAAATCACAAAACACTGAAGTCAAACCCCTTGGCTGGTTGACCTATATGATCCCGCAAACAGCTGGAATGAATGCGCTTATAGTGGCATTTAAGACTTCATTGGTTGTTTCATTTAAATGCCAGCATATATACAGCAAAAGACAGTGTAAGAGATGGGCATAGGTGAAAGATCTTTAAAGATTTCTAGTTTATTACTAATTATAAAGTCCATGTGAAATGAATCTAGAGAAAAGTGAAAAGCAAATTAAAATCTGTCTTCTTTGTAATTAAATCAAGCTACATATGCAGTTCCAAAATAAAGTTTTTATTTGCCACACCATTACATCCTATCATATTTTCAAATCCTAAACTCTCATTAACTGCAAGGCTGTGGCGGTTTTTGTTTGTTTGGGATTTATTTTTCATTTATTTGTACATTCAAACACATCCAGTAAATCTATGTAACTTCACAGGCCTCCTCAATCACTGCTTAAGAAATGGTGGAGTAAAGTACTTACTGACTAACTAACGGTAGTGAGAAATGAACATGTTTACTACTACTTCGAATTCCCAGGGCATAGTAGGTTAAGGCAAGGAGGTAACGGGTGATGCCAGCACTTGGTAGCAATGATACTGACAGCCCCCAGAAAAAGAGCAAAAAAAGAAAAAGCTGAGAACATTCACTGCAGGATCTGCACCCAATCCATCCCCAGCACAAACAGGCAGACTATGAGTGTGTGAGGAAAGAGAGGCTGAGATGGGCACTCATCACAGTCACAGATCCTCTGACTTCATTGCATATTGCTTTGACAAGAAAACTCCCTAATACTGGATTATTTCATGTTGTGGCATAAAATAAAGTCTTTCCCTATTTACAGCATAGCAGCAGTATCTCTTGGCCTCATGAGTTATTTGGCCAAGAAGACTTACGGGGAGGACAAAGGATGCACTCACTACTTCCATGGGCTGGAAAGGTTATTGTTTTTTTTCCTTTGATGAGAGGAAAAGATACTGAGTATTGAACTGACCTGAGTCTCTTCTATAGTCTTCTTCAGTGTTGTCTTTTTTTCTCCCTTCAGAGCTCTGTCTCATCCCCACAAGCAGCTCAGCTCACACCACTGAGGGAAGTGAAACTGTTCATGACATTATAATTGAGCATGTCAATTTACACTGACGTTAAGACAAACTGAAGTAACTGAACCAACTGAACCTAGGCAGCAACACTTAGAGCAGACATCCAAGCTCATTATCGAAAAATAATAAATGCAAAGATGTTCTTTGTTCATTTTTCTGTATAATCAAGAATACTTGAATACTTCAGTTCTGCCTGCTGTATGCTGAAATCCTACAAACTGTCAAAACATAATGCAGGATCTGGATTGGTATTTACCAGCTTCCATTTCCTAATTCCTACATGTCCAGGCTGGATGTGAGCTACCAGAGGTTCTCCTTTGTACTAGATCTGTTTTTTTCTCTTTCAAGTACCATATTTTGATATCAAATATCTAACCATGCAGCCTGGACACAGATACAGCATCCCATGAGCATCCTCTTGCCAGCTGCTATCAACAAAAAGTAGGGCACCTGTTTTCTTTTTCTAACCTCTCCCACTAAGGGAAAGGATAGGACTGAATAGAAGCATGACAAATTATTTGTGTTATCTAAAGCAATTAATCAACCAAGTTTACTGTATGAATAACTTCCAAGAGGGGACTATATTTTACAAAGGTTTCTGCATTGTCTCGCAAGGCTGTTCCTGCTTCTGTGAATAGAAGAATAAGATTTTGAACTCTTCAGGGCAGTGAGAAGGGCATGCAGCAAGCTCACTGCCCTGAACTTCAAGAGAGCAGACTTTGGCCTCGTCAGGGACTTGCAGTTCTGGTGTCCTCCACATAAGAAGGGCAACTTTTGCATGGCACTAACTGGTAATCCATAGTTCACATGTGTCCTGGGTTCAGCAGTAGCAGTCATGTTTCTCCTCCTTGGTAGCTGGTGCAGTGCAGTGTTTTGACTTTCGGCTCGGGAACAGAGCTGATAGAGATGTTTTGGTTTGGCCAAGGACTTTGTGAGCCTCATGCTCTGCCAGGGAGGAGGGGAAGCTGGGAGGAAGCAGAGACAGGACACCTGACCCAAACTGACCAAAGAGGTATTCCATACCACAGCACGTCATGCCCAGGATGTAACTGGGAGTTAGCCGGAAGGGCTGGGAGACTGCAGGGTTGGAGGAGGTATCGGTCGGAGCTTGGTCGGGCTTGGGGGGCGAGTTATCGGTCAGTGGGTGGTGAGGTGTTGTATTCTGTTCCCTTGTTATTTCCTTTATCATTATTAGCATTGGTGGTAGCAGTAGTGATTTGTGTTATACCTTAGTTACTAAACTGTTCTTATCTCAACCCGTGGGAGTTGCATTCTTTTGATTCTCCTCTCCGTCCCTCCGAGAGCAGGGGGAGGGCAAGAAAGGGGGGGAAGTGAGCGAACGAATTACCTGACTGGGTTTAAACCACGACAACATGACACAGAGAGATGAATTATGACCAGACTGAAAAACAAGCATTTAGAAGCAGAGATGATACCTTTGAAACTTAAAAGTTACAAATAAAATACTGCAAAAGTTCTTCATATGTGATATATTTGGAACTCTTTCTTAAGTATTCAAATTGTTTAATTTTAATATTTCTATCATCATTTGAACAGAACTTAATTCATCTCTTGTTGACTTACTTCCATTTGTCTTGTTATTTCCATTTAATCCTATAATTTCTGGGTTTTGTCCCTTGAATAACCTCTCATTGATAAAATCCACATATTGAGCAATTGGCCTGTAGTGTTTTGAAAAAATTTATCCAGTCCTGTCCCTGCAAATCACAGATGCAGCAATTATCTCCCTTTACCTTCACAGTTCTTGCCACAATCTACTAGCCCCACTGCTGGTATTTCAGCATTCACTACAAAAGAAGATAGCTGGTGATATCCAGTGGAGCTCTCCATTCATCTCAGCAGTGTTCTCGCTATTTATCCTATCAGTCAAACCCTCTCCAGCAGCTCTTTTGTCCATTCCTAAGCTCAGCCAGCAAACAGATGTACCCAAACTTGTCAATTGTCTCTCAAAAGGCTTGGAACAGAACAAACAAGCTGAGGAAAGCAGGGGGCTACTAGAATGTCATGAAATATACCAATGCCGTTCAAAGACTAGAGGTAATTACCCCTAATTATCTAGAGATGCTCAGCAAGACTACACAGGGAAACCGGAAGAGAGAGACTGGTGTGGATTCATGCAATAAAATAGATTCCAACAGTACAATACTTCTCCTTTGGATTTCAGGGTACTGATCCCAAGGGTTTGTAAAGTTCCCCAACCATTTGTCAGCACATCATCAGAAGGAGGTGTTTGCATTAACACTACGTATGTAATGTTCCTATACAATTGAGGTAAGAATCAACAGCCTTAATTATTTGTAAAATATCACCCTTTTAGGCAATGCTTTTCTGAGCTGGAGCACAATAATGTATCCTCCAGACTATATGCACTGCACAGGGTATTTATGGACAACAAAAATACCAGAGTAAGTGTGCTGTGTAAAAGAGACTTTATACTCTGTTTCAGACATAATCCTTACTGTAATGGACGGTGGGCAAATATCTCCCTGCTATCATCTGAAACTGTATAAAGTGCCCCACAGAAAACACAGACACTGGATGGCTTTACAGAAGATCAGTGTTAAACTTAATGAATAGGTCTTGAGTGCTAGCAAAATAAAAATGCTTAATGGAATGGTTAAGGTTGGAAGGGACCTCTGAAAGTCAGCTGGTTCAAACACACTGCTCAAGCAGGGCCACCCAGGACTGTGTCCAGACTGCTTTCAAGTGTCTCCCAGGACAGAGACTCCACATCTCTGGGCCATGCTCAGTCACCATCACAGTAAAAGCGTTTCCTTTTTCAGTGCCTTTCAGTATATGATTTCTAATAAACTCAGCATATGTGCTATGACAGTACCTGTGGAAAAGGGGTAACTTTGTACAAATACAAGACACTCCAAGGCACGTTTCTGTCTTCAAGATACGCTATTTTTATTGCTGTGGCAGACCTGATGATAGGACTAAATCAGGATGAACTTTATAAACTTGAGTAAGGTAGCATTTCATATGGAGGACAAAAGGAAACAGTATCAAAGAAGCTAAGACAAGATTGGAGCAAAGGTCCTGGTAAAACTGGTGCAGTCAGAACCCGAAACTTTCATTCTCAGCAGTAATCCTAATGACGTTAGTGGATTTGTTCAGGAATGAGCTACAGGATGTCATAAATGAATGGGTAGAACTGCCAAAATTCCCCCCCCCCCCCATGAGATAAAGGAAGATCTTTATGAGTGGAGCATCACAGCACTATGCAATTTCCTCTATAAAATCATGGTGTTAACTTAAGCGAAATGAATGCTAGATGAATTGGAATCCAATTAGAGATACTTGCAGTGAAGAAAAATGTAAGACCAACACAAAATAAGCATTGAGAAGTAAATGTACCTCAAGCATCTGTAGCGGAAGACAGCGCTGCCAGCTCCATGGTTAAAAAATACTACACTTGGGAAAAGCAGTTGCTACCAGAAATAGCATTTGCTATGCCAGGGACTACAGGCCACAGTGAGAATTTTGGATGACAACATCTAGAGATATTTATTATGCAGCTATTGAAGCTTATATTAATGACAGCATATGCAGTGGAAACACTGCAATGCTGTTTGTCTCCATTAAACATGTCTTAGAATATTTACATTGCCTTGTTTTTTGCAAAAGACATAAATTGCCTACCCATAGTTTCCAGTGCTAGAAAATATTCTCACCTGCTCAATGAACGTATGGCTGGAGAGAATGTCTCTACAAAATTGGGCTTTTCAAAATTCTATATAGCTCAAGTCTTTCAAGAAGTTTTACTATTTATATGATGGCAGATTTTTGTCACTGTGGCACAATCACCTGTTTCCCAGCAGAAGCAGGGTTGTGGTCTAGAAATTTCAGTATTATGACTTGATTGCATGATTCAGGAAAAAAAAAAAAGAAAAAGGGGAACGAATCAGAAAATTCCAAACTCTTATTTGAGCATGAATACTACCAACAGTGAGAAAATGAGATGAGCAAAATTACGACTATCAAATAGGCATGTTTCACCATTAGTAATTTGTGTGAAGGTCTTACTGCTGTGAAAGTCATTCTTAAAAGTTAGTGAAAAGAATTGTTGAAAAGGCCAAGTGGATAAGTATGTTACTTGCCTTCCTTTCTTACATTTTATCTACCAAAAATAGCTGGATTAGAGCAACATATGAAGGGAAGACTTTAAACCTGGAAAAAATCTTGCTGCAGACCTTCTGCCTTATTTAATTTTACTGCTCAAGTTCAGAAAGGGAAAACCGTGGAGAGAAAATATAATGCTAGGTATCACTGTGAATACCAGTAACCACAATAGGAGGTCACACGCTTATACATCCAGTAAGTTTCAGTCACTGCAGGCATATTTATTCCAGCTTCATCTCCCTGGTGAGAGACACCTGTTTTCAGCAGGACTAAGCAATCAGTCTGTGAGTTTTCAGACCTCAGGGAAGGTGTGTTGTAATCTCTGTTCTTATCACTGCTGGAATAGGCAAAAAGACAAGGCGAGTCTGCCTTATCTGATGTCATGGCAAGAAACGATAAACATTCATTATCTTGCAGGAGCTCCTAAAAATCCACTGTCAGAAGAGAAACCTCTTTAATCCAGTGATTCAGCAGATGGGAGTAATATGGAGGAAGCTGATACAATGAAAACCTACCATATTTCTCCATATGAGGCATGCCCCCCATACCTCTGCTGTCTGATATCTTTCTTAACTTCAGAGCTGGAGAAGCTGAAAGCATGTCCAAGCATGTTTATTCCTGCTTCCAGCTGAGCTGTCATGTCTCTTGTTTCATTTCATTCACTGTAATGCCTTCTTTAAGTACTCAGACGTCATCTCTGGGACAAGCTGCCCACTAAATCCACAGGTCTTCCTTTTACTTCTTTAGGACCAACAAATCTGTGTGCACTCTGCTGTAAACTTTTAGCAGCAATGATTGTTGCATTTTTGTGTCACGTGGGGTATGTCTTGCCGTATGGTGAACTCATTATTTCTGATGGATTTCTAAGGTTCAAGGTAAACCATTTACAACATCAGCTCTTGGTGGCTTTACGTTTGTCAACAAGTTTGGATTCCAAAAACACAAATATCTAAGTTATGTGCTGCTATTTAATGCTCAGTGGAGTAATAAACAGACTATTTATTCAGAAATATGCCGCAACATGCGCATTTTCACTGCTAAATATATGCCTTACAAACCTTTTATTCCTGGCCTTAATTACTGGTTAATGCCCCTCTGGTTTGCTCTAGGGCTCCTTTGAAGACAAAGAGCAATGGTGAATTTTAATGACTTGCCTCTAGTTTCACTGAAAAAACAAAGTAAACCACAGGACCCTGGAAAGATGCAGTTTATATTGGGTTTTGTGCCCTTTGCACTCTTCCACCCTTTCATCCCTTATCCCCTACAGGAGGAATGCGGCGAACAAGAAGCAGTTTCATGCTCCAGAGTCAGCTGCATTGTGTGCTAGGAAGGGATAAAACATTTCTTACTGTCATTCTTTGGTAAAACAGTTAAACCATAATCCTTTTTGGTTGCAAATTGGCATTATATTAACAGTGTCTTTTCATAAAGTCTGTCAAAATCTCCCAAAAGTCCCTGTATGTTTCTCACACTTTCCCTAAAAATTTGAGCACTGTTACAGATAAGAAAGTGGATTATCTAAGTATTTTCTCTGATCCAGTATAGCCATTCTTATGTTCTTGAATGTTCTTGAATTCCCAGGAGTAATTTATTGCAATCTATTACTATTTGAAAGGCTATTGCAATTCAGTGAGATAAATAAATCATCAACTTTTATCACTGTCTTATGGCTACTTACAAAATACAGTAAGAGGTTGTTACCACTACCTTCATTCTCTACCGTAAACTCATCACATTTCCTTGATTATAATGTATTCTTCTACAAAAATCACAAAACTGCTGCTCCAATCGAAATACACTTCATATTCAGATGAAGACCTGGAAGCATACAAAATATTTACCCAGAAAATAGGTAACTTCCCCTACACTGAAAGAATAAGGACAAAGTCCAAATTCACTTTCTCAAATATAATTCAACTTTCTCATGGCAGCTGAATTTTAAGAGCTAAACATGCTTAAAAATACCATGCACACTAGTAGCCCCAGGAGGCTTTTCATTTTCAAGCACTTCCATATACTCTCATACCCAAACTCCATCTTTAACCTACCACTGGTAAACAGTAAATGCATAGAACCTCTTTTTCATGCTGTAAAAACACAACTCTGATTTGCTGCAACACAGCTTTCACCTTTTATTTCAAGCTTATCTCAGACTCTTGTAAAAGAAGAAAACCTTTCACAACAAGAATGGTTATGCCTTTGTGCCACAGGCACATAGACCACAGAGAGCCCAGATGAGCCTACTGGGGTTCTTTTCCTCCTCTATTTGGTACTATGTATGTTCCCTGTGTTTTAGTTCAACTGGCATTTGTAGAGACTTTTACTAGGCTTCCTGTTTTTAAGTTCTACGGTTTTCACATAATAAAAATAAAGAGGATGCATGTAACTATTAGTTATATTGCCTATTCTGCAATGAATACCTGTTTAACTCGGTAAGATACTCATCTTGCTTCTATTTTTCTCCACAAAGCAAACTGATTTCTTCAAGTGAAGAATGAGTAGGAATAATAGGACACGGATAATGTATAAGATACATATGTCCTCAGGTATACCTTTAATCTTATCCCCATTTTGACTCTCTAATGAGCCAATTTATGGTATATTTTCTCTAAATGTAAATTCAAGATCCTTCTTCTGAATTCACAGTATATAACCTAAAGTGCCTTGTGGTCTAAAAAATGTGCTTGTTCTGATAAGCAATTTGTATTACTCACATAAAAGAATTCAATTCAAAGCTATAAAAATTTCTCCAAGCTCAACTGTAAATTAAAGCTGTCACTTTCTATTGAAAGCCTGGAGATGCTACATGGCTTCAGGAACACACAAGGAACCCGTCTATGTTCTTTTTCCCTTTACATCATATTTCTGTCCTATTTTAAGCATTCGCTTGGAATAAAGATCTTCCAGGTTTTTTTCAGCAAGGTCTTATTCCTACTATACAAACACAGGATTACACCACAAACAAGGATTTCAATCACAAGTCAATGAAAACTGAGTCTGTCTACTGTAAACTCTAAATCATGAGTGTGATTTATGTTTTTGCTGTTTGTGTAACTACATTATGCTATTGCATTACACTACATTACATTACATATTTGTTTCCTCTTTTTTTCAAAGGAATTAGAAGTTATTGTTTTGCCAGTGAAACAGGAATGTATTGTTTATCAGAAAATGTTTCACTGAAGTCACTCAATCAAGTCTTTGGAAAAGCTGGGAGCAGAATATAATTCTTTTATTTCTATTTCTAAGCATTCTTTTAAGGTATATCCCACACTAACCAAGCCATTTTTTTACAATTATGGAATAGTCATGTATATCCATGCAAACACTGAACTGTGTAGGGAGCTATTCATAAAGTATATATATATCTGTAACTCTTTGTATACATGAACAATTGTATAGAAATCATTCTGAAAGTCTGGCCCAATCATACACACAGTCTATCTAGATTCAAAACCGTTCCCTTTTCTGAACAGTGGAAACACTGCTAACAGTATGAGTAAGAAAATCATAATACTGCAATAATAGGGAAGTAATTTAACCCTGAAGCTCTTCCACAAGAAAAACTACCAGGTTCAGCAGAGCACCTGCAGGATCACCTGTACTAATCCACATTGTCCCCACACCTGCACTGAATCAAGTCACTGGGCGTGAGATTTTCATTCCCGGGGGAAGAACTGGCTTGTGGCTTCTCATCTCCACCATGCACTAGGACAAACTAACCTAGGGCAGCTAGTGTCCTACAGAATCCAGATCCTGGAGATAGCCACACCACCCTGTGAGCAGGCTTTTTTGGCCCTGTATGACATGATTATTGCAAAGACTGAATTCTTACATCAAATACAACTCTCTAGTATCTGCTAATTTTATTTCTTCAGCGTATTTTCTTCTTGTGTGGTTTTTTTACAGTTCACATCTACCCACTGTCAGAAACATTGTAAAATTGGTTATTGACTCATACTTGGTAAGGTCTAACATCATCTGACTAAGAATTGAACTCCTGCATTTGAAATAAAAGAATATTTTAGAATCATAGAATAGTTAGGGTTGGAAAGGACTTTAAGACCATCTAGTTCCAACCCGCCTGTATGGGCAGGGACACCTCACACTAAACCATGTCACCCAAGGCTTCGTCCAACCTGGCCTTGAATACCATTTTTGGAATCAACGAATTTTATATACTATCTGTCTTCTAAAGGAAAAGATTATCTTTCAGTGATTAAACTAGGGTGTAGTTAATATAGTAATAGTAGCTCTTTTCCAAGAACCTAATTATCCATTTTTGATGTGAGGAAATATTTACTTTAATGGTAAGGTCTGTTCTTCAGATGAAATGATAACTTGACATAAGGCAATTACTCAGAACTGCCACATAAACTTTTCCCCAAAGCTGTTTTTTCTTGACTGACCAAAAGCACGGCAATTAGCCTCATGTTATGAGATAAAGTCCATTTTGGCCAAAAGTATGACAGACACATTAAGTTAGAGTTCTTTTCCTGAGATACACAGAATCATAGAATCATAGAATAGTTAGGGTTGGAAAGGACCTTAAGATCATTTAGTTCCAACCCCCCTGCCATGGGCAGGGACACCTCACAGTAAACCATCTCATCCAAGGCTCTGTCCAATCTGGCCTTGAACACCGCCAAGGATGGAGCATTCACAACTTCTTTGGGCAACCCATTACACTTCCTCACCACCCCTGCTGTAAAGAGCTTCTTCCTTATATGCAATCTAAACTTCCCCTGTTTAAGTTTTAATCCATTGCCCCTTGCCCTATCACTACAGTCCCTAGTGAAGAGTCCCTCCCCAGCATCCTTGTAGGATCCATGATTAACCCATTTTAAGAGCTACTGCAATATAGCTTTTGTTTTCTTAGTAGACATGAGAAGGTATCAGGTCAGATTCAGGCTGCTTTTTAAAAAAAAGGTCCCAAAATAACAGAACAATACTGATGTAATATTTACAGGTTTCTAAATAATTTGGGGTTCAGAGCTTTTTGGAGGTGAGAACACTAACGTATCTATATTTATCTTCATTATTTATGCCTTGCCTACTTTTGCATCCCTGCAAATCTTATGAATTATGATTTTAGGTTTTCTGTTGGTCATTACTGAATATTTGGCAGCACAGAAGCCAAAGCACCTATAGAATCATTAGGAATACAGCCTTTAACCATTATATTCTTAAAGAGAAAACCCTGAGGAAATGCTAAATTAAGCATATTACTAAGCACTGAATACAGTAGTAAATAATTTCTTCTGACACCTTCTAAATTACTAGATAACATTAGCTCTCTTCTGGAACTCCTTTGGTGTTCCAAATATGGTGAAAACAGAGGTCAAATCTTGATAGAATTTCTCACCTAATTCTTTCAAAACCTCTGAATGCAAGATACAGGGACATGCTCTTTTCAAAACATCTATCACTTAAATATTCAGCTCTAGACATCCTCTCAAATTATCACAAGATCAAAAATGTTTTATGATAATTATCTTTTCAAACACATCTATCATTTTCTTCTTTCGATTCTTTTTCCCAAACATGGAGAAGAAATGCTCAGTGATCACTTCTGTCATTTCTACAGTTTTAAGCAATCTGACTACTCTATTACTGCTTAAGAGACCTAACATCCTTTTTACTTCAATCGTTAATATTTATTTCCATGTCCTATTTCTGTTGTCACAGTTTTCTTCCTTACACTCTTCTGATGATTTTAGCAACTTTCTGACAGCTCTAGCTTTGGAATATATATTGCTACATACTGGAGCATATATCAAACTTTCCATGATGCACTTTCATTTTCCTTTCTAGTATGTACATTTAAATACTAATATTGTTTACATTCGATTTAATATTTTCTGCGTTAACATAAAACAAAGTGAAGTAGATTGTTCCTTGTAACTAATCTTAATTTCTTGAGTTTTAAGGGAAAGGACATGGAAAACAAATTCCTTCCCAAGGCCAAAGATGTAAGTTCTGTGGTTTAGCCAAAATCTCAGTAAGTTGTATGATGTGCCAACTGTACAGCTATCTTTTTTATATGTTGTTAAAAAAGGATGTGAAACTGAGAACTTTAAGCTCTTTCTGGGTACAGGGTCTTGTTCATTGTAACATATCATAAATTTAGGTCTCTAGAACTTTTACAGAAACAACAAATACTTGTAGAATTGTTCAAAACTGTTCTGCACTACTATTTTAGAAATTGCCTCAAGAGAAATCTAGTAGAACATTATAAAGCTACCATGCTTTGATCTTTCCCCATCATCATCCTGCTGCATCTCTTAGGCTAAGCAAAATAAGAAGATGTACTGGGGAAAATGTTCCCCTTATATATAGGTATTGTTTCCTCTTTCCTTTTCAGGCAATATTTCCTTTAGTTCCACATTAATAGAATGGCTATAAGAGGATACCAATCAATAGTCAGCTGTGAAACAGGCTTTCAGTTTCTACAAACTGCTTTATGCTACAAATAATTCTGGTCCTATATTTTAGTATAGTCCTTGTGACATAGCCCTAGGGGAACTACAACTACTACAGAATCTTTGCTGATTATGAGTATGTGTGTGCAGAAAAGGGCAGACAGGGTGAATACTAAACAGCTGCTGTTAAGAAATATTATTTAACACTATGAGATGTACAGCTACAGGTTACAGAGACATATTTTTAAATTTTAGTGCTCCAGTTTTTTGCTGCTATTTCCATTGAAATGCACTAAAATACCAGGACAATATTTACTAAGCAAGTATCTGAATCACAGTTTAGAAAGAGGACAATAAATGAGATGAAAGAAATACATTACAGTCAAAGGCCTGCATTTTAGAGGTACTATTCTTCACCTGAAATTAGTTATGAAAAAGTTATAGGACCTTGCATTTGTTCTAGTATCTGTAAAAATACATATTTAAATAAATTGGTCTTGTTACCATAAGAGAAATCAAAGCTAGTAATGAAACCAAGGTAAAGCATTTAATTCAGAGACCAAAACTAGAGAAATGTCTGCATCTCAGCTCATTTTCCATCAAGAAACAGCTAAAACCTCATTTATTTAAAGGTTAAGTGAGACCATATTTAAATTAGTGGAACACCTGTTTTGTTCAAAGATATAAACTCCATCAGCAATAAGTAATTATATTATATTCCAGAAAGTACAACTAGTAACTAGCTGTACAACCACTGAATTCAGAGCTGAGTTCACTGTATTTCAAGTTAGATAATTATGGTTAAACAGATGAAACCTCTCTTTCATAATGTCCTATGATGCAAACAAGAAAATTTTGTCAGCTTGGAAGAATTGCCCAGACATGGTGAGACCTCAGAACAAAACCATGCTGAGATGGCAGTATCAAACAAAATGAGCCAAGTCCATTCTCCACTTACTACTACTCTTTGCAGTATTTCTCATGTGCTGAAATAAGTACATGGAGTGATGGTGATATGATGAAGAAAAGGCAAACTAGTCACTGCCCAGGATCCCTCTGGAGACTGAAATACACATTCTGTAGCAGTCATCACTACCAAAATGTTGTAGGCTGTTGAAAACCTTTTTGCCCCCTCCATAGCTGCTGATGCTAACTTTAGCATGTCTGTAATTCCCACGTAAGAACACTCTGATCAATAACTTTCAATATTATTAACATCCACTGTAAGTATTTGTGGCATAGTGCTCAGCACAGCACTCTCCACTACAGCTAGCTCTGTTTTTTAAACTTGTAGAATTACAAAGCTAGCGCTGGTTGCAGAAATGAATATGGGTATATTCGTTTCCTATAACGGAATTAGTGAAAGTGGAGCTCACGGGGTAAAGGATTAGTATTTTGTGGGCTCTGATTTCAGAGAACTTTAAGTCTATGTTGATCCTGATGTGCAATTAATACATTTTAATTTGGCTGCATATACTGCTAACCGAACAGCTGTTCAATCTGAGCACATTGTGTGTCCTCTGGGGACCTGTGCTCATTTTCAAAATGTCAAGACGTGCTTGGGAGCAAGCATGGAACAGTCTCAGCTTCCTACAGAAAGGGGAAAATGCTCTTTAGAATAAAAAAGTATAAATATCACAGTTGTTATGTTGAAAGCCTTTAAAAGGAAAGTAAAACAACTAGAAAATCCTCAAGGCCTATTGTGTCAAGTCAAGGAAATGCCACTTGTTACCAGAGAATGTTACACTGGTACAATTACCTCAGGCTGCAGGGGTTAACCAGAAGTTTGGGAGGTAAAACCAAAAGAACCACTCACGTTGAAGGCTAATTGTGTCTTCTCCTTTAACATAGTTCTTAAATTACTTCTGTCGGGTCATGTACTTTCAAGAAATTAGTAATCCCTATTTTTTCAGTATTGTCACTGAATTACTCTTTCAATCAATCAATCAATCAATCAACTGGCATTGGAAATTTCAAAACAAGTTACTAATCTAGTAAGTAAATTTCCATGTGAAGTTACAATGGGGTTTAGATCTGCCAAAATCCAATTTTATGGCACAGAGTAACACAATCTATTAACTACATCAAGTTCTTAGCATCTTATCTTCCGATAGCTCACTATGGAGCTCCACCGCTTTCACTAGTGTTATTCACAGTGATATGAATAACATATGACTAATTCATATACAGGAGAGGATGCTTTACACCATTATGGCATAATAACATTAACATGGTGTAAATACATTTTATATACTACATGCAATTTAGAATCAGTGCTTCTTAAACGCTTTAGACGTGTGAATAAGCTTTACTATCTCCATTACACAAATGGGGGAAACCGATATCAATTATGTGCTGCAGTTTTGCTCAAACTTCATATGCATACAAGGAGATTAAAATTAAATATTTGTATGGTTATGGGAGATAAAGAGCCCAAATACATAGAAAGCAAGTAAAGATTTGCATGTTGTGCATCAAATAAAGAGTGAGTGATGTGTAAGTTTTAACAGCTAAATGAAGCAGATGAGCAAGTGTACATTTATGTTGGGTTTTCTGTGCTGATGTAGTAGTTTTACTACAGACAGAGGTAAGCAGCTGATTATTATCTCCCTAGAGCAAGGCGAAGCCATTAAACAATTATTCTGAACTGTGGTATGAGGCACAATGCCTCCCAAAGCTATTTGTAGGTTGATGCAATTTACATACCATTGTTTGCTCAAGCTTGTGCTTAAAAAACAGTTTCTCCAAGATAATAGTGACGTGCATGAGCGGTCAGGTCTGAAACCCAACAAGCTTTCCTGTCTCATCATCTCTTTAGCTGCTTTCAGAAACATTCTGTGGCTTTGCTGGTGAAAAGGGAGCATCCTCTTCTTCAAACTAAAGCATTAGCTGAATGAGCAGTGCTGTTTCTGAAGTGTCAGGGGGAGACAAAAGGAGATGTGCATGTCTGACTGCTGTGGGAAATTAAAAAGTGCAAATATTTATGGCATCTGCTTAACAGTAGGCGGCTCAACTAGAATCTGTAGTTGGAATGTGTTAATGCTGCCCTTTGAAATGTCTGTGATGTGAAAAACTGAGGACAGGAAGCTTGTGTACATATAGAGGTATCTGTCAATATATAAATAGATCAATATCTGAAGATTGTACCAAAGATGGCATCTGAAGGTAACATGAAAACTTCTTTGATACACTTCATGCACACTTTCCTTTGGAAATTATTTAGATGAGAAAATATTTCTCTTATCTATCCTATGGCATTGTCCTTTTAAATACTCTTTATTGTTTTCAAATGTTCATAAAAGAGCAGCAAAATATAATCATAACTGCACTATTTTCTCTGTTTAAAAAGCAGGTCTGTTTCTGTTGCCTGATGACACGAAATATGAACTGTCCAGATTTTGCATACGCATGTAAATTAACTTAGACCTGGAACAGACAAGAATGCATTTCATATTAATTATTGAAGAATTCATACTGTGAGGTAAGTGTACAGTTTAGCAAACTGCATAATTTTAGACAGAAAGGGTTGTAAGCAAAATTGCAATTAAGGAAACACACTAAAATGAATGAGAACAAGTGGTTTGGGATGTATATAGGGTCAGCCCATATACATTCAAAGACATTCAGAGGTGAACCCAGCATCATATAAGCCATTCAAAGTGAACCCAAATGTATCAGGTTCATTTGTCTCCCACCAAAATATCACACACTGCACATGTCTTACTTTAAAGCAGAAGAAGCTGACGAGTAAATCTTTCCCATGCTATGGTTATTCAAAATCAAACACCTTTCTACTGTAGCAAGAAAAAGGTCACCTTATTTTAGTCTAGCACTGTGGCAAATCGGTAGTAGCACCTCAAAAAGTTAAGTGGTTAAGTATGCTTAAAACAATGTAAATGAGAGAATTAAATCCCAGGAGGCAGAGATCCTTGCCTGGTGTAAATATCACAGCTCTGTTAAATCAATCGTATTATGATAGTACACTATGAATGAGGATTTGCTTATATAAGTTGTGGGTTTTTTTCCACAAAAAGCATAAGTAAATTGTATCATGCAGTTTGGGGTTTGAGAGCAATCACCTCTAAAAGATGTTATAAAATACTCTGCTCTTTTAATTAAGTTTAAGACATTAGAAGCTCTAGAGGAAGGTATGTGAAAGCCAAAAGGGTTAGAGGGGGAGACTCAGAAATCATCCCTCTGCAGCATTCTTTCTCTTGTTCTTCATGGCTCAAACTATATTACTCATCTGTTCAATCTATTTTTGTAATTAGTTCCTCCTATCAGGAGACAATCTGAGAAAAAGATGTCATTGTCTCATTCTTTGAAATATAAAACTTCATTACTAAGGCTGCTTCCTAAAGTTTAACCTACCTAGTGAAATCAGACTGCTTACGCAGGTTCCTCGTCTGCCAGAAAATCTTTTCCCTCTTCTAAAGTTCACAATGAATCTTGCATGAACCATGCCTGAGTTAAAATCACCTATATTTGTTCATTTTGTGCTGATTTTATTATCAGGATGTTTGATTTGCTTTAAATTCTATGGGCATTGCTTAGAAATTGTTTTGACATTGCAGCTCCTCAGCGCAAGCTCTGCCAAGGGACTCGCCATTGCAACTCATTAGGATTCAAACCGAATTCAGTCTCCTTCAGTTTCTCCAGGTTACCTTGTAGGCTGTCTTGAATGTTAAGAAAATTCTGAATAATCTCCTAAACACATACATTGAAAATAATAGCTGCTTCAAGCCAGGGGGATGTTCAAAATGTTTCCATTTAAGGTCAACAAAATCTCTGCAAAGCAAATCATTCATATGCAAGATCACTGTCTATTATACAAGTACAGGATTGATTGGGCTGTCTCCCATAAAAGCCACTGGGCAATAGTTATTTACTGAAGGAATCTGAAGAGCAGCACTACTCTCTAATCTTAAAACATTTTGTATTTGCTGTGCGCTAGATCATGAACCTTGGCTAGATAACAGTTAACATTTTATTGTAAACTGTTCTTCATACTCTACTAATAGAAACGTACAGATGAACACATATAAAAGTTCAAAATACTTGTCATGACCTGGCTCCCCACAGCTGAATAGCAGAAGCGCCTGTAGATGATCATAAAAATAGAGGGTTGGTGTTTCAGAGGTAGTCCATAATGATTTAATACTTGGGGATGCATTCAAGCATCCCTCAAGTGCCTTAGCACACCAACTATATATTTCTACAGGCAACTCTGAAACCTGAGTTCTTGCTCACTAGACAACATACTATCGAAAGAAAGTGAAGAGATTCATTTGATTTAGATGAGATTTCTCATTTATAATAATAAGATTAGGACCTGAAGCTGTTTCTCTCACTAGTGAAACTGAAAGCTCAATTATGTCAACAAGTGAAATCAAGGAACCAGTCCCAAATTTAACAACTTAAATCTTTTATTATGCCTTGAGCTAGAGTTCAGAAAATCATCAGAAGTTTTTTTGTTCTAAACTGTGTTTAATCAATACATAATGTTTGGTTTCGGGTAATTTCAATTGTAGAGTTTTTGTAGATTGATTTGCTGTGGTCTCATTCAATATATCACCTATGTATCATATTTATGGACTATTCGATAGTGCTTTGTTTGTGGTCTGTGCCTTTCGCCAGATGAAATAATCGGCCAAGGTGGCTCTGAGATATTCTGGAGGGAGTTGAAATCCATTCCTCTGCAAAGCGCCAGAGGGAGCAATTTCTGCACCATTAAGTTCCAATTTAACCCTTCAAAATGAGGCTTGAGTAAGCACTGAAGAGACACACAAGCTTTATGTTAACCTTCTTCAGAGGAATGAATGTCATTCTGCTACTATTATTTTTCACTGTGCATCTTTATAACTGTAATTGATTAACCAATGGAATCATCAATCTTAGTATAGTTTTCTCGGCAGTGCTGTTAAACATTATTTTCTTCTTTTTAATAATAATTTGGTACAAGAGGTCATTGCCTTTACGCTTTTTTTAAAGACTTACTATTGTTATGAACTATCTTTTCCTGTTACACTAACAGTTTAATTGAAAGTCTACCTTTCGTACCTATGCAAAAAAGCATTAGAACAAAAGCACTTAAAAACTAACATTTTAGCTAAAGTCTGCTGCAACACCATAATTTGACTAATTCTACTGGCAATCTACAAGAAAACAGGTTAAATTATTCAATTCAAAATACAAAACTAATAGACCTTTTTTTTCAGGCTGAAAGAGACATATTCTCTGTCTGGATCAATTTTTACTTATATTCAACTTTTTAATAGCAATTGAAAAATAGAGAATGAATCATTAACATCACAAGAAAAAATATCAAAGAATATTGTAAAATCCATAATTCTGGCTGACTGTAAAAGTGTGCTTGCCTTTATTCCGCTGCTCCTTTCATTTTTCTGGCATTGACAGGTATTCTTTCACGGAATGGTTAGAAAGAAATGCTAACCTGATGAAAGCATCATCACCATATATTGTATGTGTCTTGTGAAACAAGCATTTTTCACAGCCATGGTAGCAGAGGCTTAAAAAAAATGGTTTTGCTTTTCAAAGATACATGCTGAAAAACTTCAGATATCAAAACGTCAATGTAATCAGATGGGACAAAGTAGGCATATATCCCAGCTACTTGCCTAAGAAGCTGCAGCAGAGATCCTTATTGCTATTTCAATTGTAGTTGAAATGAATTTCCATGCGGACAAATTGCGGGATCACCTGCATGGCACTTAAGTTATGCTTTAGCATCTTAAGTGAGGCTCATTGCTAAGGATTCTCCATTTGGTTTATTTTCACACTGAATGTGATACACTTTATGTAAATCAACATATGGCAGTACAGACATATCAGAGAGGTTTACAGTGATGAGTCTGACAAGAAAATTATTTCTGAAACCAGCTTAAACACTTGAGTAAGGTACTCTGACTTAAGAACTGCTATTACTATTCTACTAGCACAAACATCTAATGCACACACATAGGCAGAAATTATTAGGAAACATGCTGATGGAGCAGACCAGCAGTCATTCTTGCTATTCGCAAGAACTGCTTTGTCTTGCCAAGAATGCCTCTCTTGCATGCAAACAAAGCTTTATGCTACATTCAAGTCTATTTCAAGAACACAGATAAAACCAATATAAATCTATATGCACACTGGTCAATCAGAGCTAAAAAAACTATTCCAAAGAAAACTGAAGTATTTCTAAATCATAAAAAATTAACTGGGCATCTACACTAGAAGTTATCACAGACTCCATTGTAAGAGCTTACCTGTGACACTTTGCATAAATAAACCCTACACTTTTTACTTCAGATCTAATTTTTAACATGATTTACTATGGAAAAGTGTGTAATGACCTTATGAACAGGCATGTTTCTGTGTCCATCCCCTATCTCTGCTCCCCCTTTCCTTGCATGGCCAATTTCAACTGCACGTTGAAATCTGAGACAGAAGGTCTCAAATACAGTATTTCAAGAAATAAGGCAAAAGAGACATCTTAAGACGGAAAAGGCTACAACAAATACCATTTGGTAAAACACTAAACAGAGATTACATCAATATCTACATCAAATTCAACCAATTAGAAGGCAAACCTGCAGAAAACCTGGCTCCTCCTTCCAGAACTCATAAACCTCTGTGCAAAGCTTGGGAAAGGGAAGGATCCAACTCGTGTCCCAGCAGCTGTGTGGAGAAAGGCAAGGCAGCTCAGCTTGTTGACCTTGCAGGAGGTTGTGGTCATGAAGTTCAGTTCATTTCGTTATTATACACAAAAGACTGCTGTCCCTGAACTGAGACAAACAGCACCAAACATGCATGTGGATGGAAGTATGACAGTAACAAGGGTCTGTGAGCAAAAGCACTGTCAGGCTCAGGCCCTTTCAGAGACTTTCTGGACCTCTTTGAATTGAGATGAGTATTTTATTTATTTATTTTCAGGTTTTACGTATTAGGGAATGCCTTAGTTGATCTAATGTATAAGTGGCATGGAAGTGAAACATTTCTCCTTCTCATAGACTAAAAGGTGTTGAGAAAAAACATTTAACTAACAGTTAACCTTTTAAATTAGCATCAGTTAAGCAGCGATTTGGTATAAGATGGTGAAAGTTCATCATGGTGTACCAAAAAAGGGGAATTCAACATCCATATTTAACTTTAATAATAGGGAAAAGTAACTCTTATCATGTGTGAAGCATAGAGAAGATACAGATATTTGTTCACTTCAGTATCTCTGCTGGTTTCTATTTCACTAGAAGAAAGTCAACAAAGGAGAATGAATGGATTAAAATTTCACTTTCCATAAGCTCAGAATTTTACTAAAAAGAAGTTGGAAATTTGAAAAGCAACTAAGACGCCTATATTGTATTTAGCTGTAAAACTAGTAAATTATTCATACTGTATATTATAATCAAAATAGGTACTGAATAACTATCTCTGAAAGATTAGAGGATAATGTTTCTATATGAATACTAGCATACTGAAATATGCATATTAAAATGAAACAGGATGTGGTAGCAGCAACAAATTGGAATAGAAGGCACAACGTTTGACTTACTAATAGCTTTTGTTTAAAGTCATTTAGCATATTCTAAATACTGTTTACAATTTTTTTTTGTTTATTAAATGCATATTTACTAGTAAATGGAAGGTACTTTATGGCTGACAGAATTGTTATAAAGAGCCACATTCAGGATTTTTCTATATAAACCATGACAATACATTACACACATATACTGGATGTGCTGATAAATATGCATGTAAAATATTGTAAAGCTTGATGACCATACCAAGAGCTATTAAAACAGTAAAAAAGGAACAACTGCAAAATAGGTGAGATGCCATTTTTGCAGAGAATAAATCAAGAGGAATGGAAATTTTCATCAGATTGTACCAGTTATGTCTAAACCAGTTATGTGTGAAAACACGTGAACATTTCTTAGCATCCAGGCCCAGAGTCTGCCCTGGCTGACATCTGACCATTCTGTGCTGAAAGCTAGGCATGCACCCACATACCGTGCCTTCCCTCTTCTCCCTTCCTGCCTCCTTGAGCATGCCCATTCTCCTGGAGCCAAGTGACACTCGGAGCACACTCCTGACAAAAGTGCCTGTTGCACTAACTGGGGTCTGGGACCTCAGAAGAGTAACCAACAGAACCCAAGATGAACTGGAACTACATTTGAGGCTTTTTACCATGTAAAGGTAGTTCTGGGGAGAATGAAAACATTCTGTCTGCAAACTAACCAAAAATGTTTAAAGCAAATGTGCTAACCTCATAATCAGGCCAACCTACAGAAAGTGGGTTAAGAACACTGCCAAGCATAAGTTGTGGTAACATACATAGGTTGTGGAGCATGAAGGCTCCTGATGACTGGAATACCTATGAAGTCAATAAAGCAGAATGAAATAGATAGCAGTACACTTAGTAAAGGGATGAAGGGGACATGGATGTAGCTTGCATCTGGACTCTGTAATGACTAGAGAAGTGACAGGTCAGGTAGGAAGCTCCCCGCCTGACAGCTTTGGCTGGGTCTCTCTTCCCATTCTCTTAAACAGAGACAGTAGATCCAAAAGACATCAATAGGAGTGAAAACTAAAGCATTGGCAGAGGGAGAGGGAGGATTTTAAAAACCTAGGCTAGGATAAAGTCCTACCACAAAGCTTAGACTAAACTGTGGTTCAGCTCTAGCTTTGTCACAAACTTCCTATATGGCTTTAGGTGATCATTCAAAACCCATTTATTAACAGACCCAACTACTTCTAAACACCTGACCACCAACTTCTCTGTCTCTTAGCTTCCTGTAAGTAAAATACAGGTAGCATCATTTCTTTAGGATAGCACTATAACTATACTCAGGAAGCTATACTCAGGAAGCACATAGCACAAGTAGCCCTTGAGGACCTCCACTGTTAGTGGAATAGAAATACTGCATCAGGCAGTTCAAGAAGGAGCTTTAATATATACATGCTTATATATATATAATGCTTTATATATATGCTAATTAAACAGGCTAATCTGGGGTAAAATTGCACATATGAATTAATCTGTCTCAAGCTGTACAATTCCAAAATTGGAATGAAAGGGGAAAACACGCCTTTGTTAAGGACATACACCTTCTGAAGAGCAATGCCCTTGATATACTGGGAAGTACACAGCAACCCAGTAAAGCACAAGCTTCATGACGTGGTTGTGTAGGACCCAGATGTTTGAAAGAAGAAATGGGTTAACAGTAATTAGCTGAAACACCCACAACAGTCCCTGAGCATCTGCTAAGATTACCAGCAGTGAGAAACCTAAGGACTGTGAATACTGGAGTAATTTGTTTCAGAGTACCACTTTCGTGGTGAAAGTGCCATCTATTATCATAGTACTACATGGGTTTGTTTTCCGAACTGGTAGTTTAACTTGAAGAAAGAAGGAAAAATCACTGTTCATCACAGGAGTGTCCTCTGTGAAGTTCTTAATGATGGCAAGGGCAGAAAAGTAAGAGCAGAGCAGGCTCTTTATAAGTAACTCAATGAAAAAAACAAAACAAAATAAAACAAAAGCAAAGGAGCTTTATAAAACTATATAGGGAGAATAGGGGTCAAAGTGATCCCTGATCCTGCTGTGAGTTTTCTTAAATTTTAATACAAGTAACCCAACTTTGTTCATGGTCTGTATCTACAAAAAATCATCCATGGAAGATGAACAAGCAGATACTTCTCTGTAGTGCCAATTTATAGTCATACTCTCAATACTATCAATCCCTCAAAATAATGATACCACATCTGCATCTGTGAAACACTAGTTTAGGTATTACAAGAATCTTGCAATGTTTACACCACTTAACAAAAACCAAAAAATAACCCTGGCAGTAACAGTCACCAACAGTCACCAGCCTGCTCCAAATGCCACTTCATTTTCTTTCTCTATCTCTCACCTTTCCTTTGTGTGTGTGTGTCTTTTCTACAGGCTTGTTGCTCCCTTGCTGGCATTTGCAATGGCTGCCTCAAGTTAGATGTCTGCTGTCTCACAGATCTCACCAAGAAAAGGGATTTTATCTGCTGACACATTTGAACCATCTGAGGGAAAAGCAGCAGCACTTTAGCATCAGGAAGGACAAAGAAGTCACAGTTCTGTCCCTGTGATGACTTCCAGAAGTCCTCAGTCATAAAAATCAGAATAAAAGCAATTTCAGCTTTGTTATTCCCTTTGAGAGAGAACATAACTTCAGTGGAACTAGTGACTTCATGTAATTTCATGGGAACAGTGAACATAGAAGTCTATAGAAAACTGAGCTAAAGCTGAATATATTAATTCACATAAAAAGAGGCACAGGATTCATTGTAGCTCCCCCCCCCCCCCCGAAATAAAGCCTTTATCAGCATCAGCAAAGAGAAAGAAACCGATTGCTATACACCTGCCTAGTAGAAGGGAAAACACTCCACCATCGACCTAAAAGGCCAAATGACACCAAATAAATATTTATCAACATAGCCAAAGGGCATGCCCTTGTCCACAGGTTAATTGTGCAAGCTTGTATACTGTGAACATAAAACTTGGAGCCCAGGGAGCTCCAATTAACTCTGTTTGGTCTGGGATTTACCTGTCAGTCTAGCAATGTGATGTGCCATCTTTGCACTGAGTGCAAACTCCTCTGTGAAACTTACAGCCAAGCTCTTGGGATTAATTTTCATGCATACTTCTCTAAATTAGAGATAGGCATTGACCAGAGGTCTCACACCATCTGGCTCTCTTACCCCGGGAACTTCAGGGAAAGCAATGAAGTGCAATGCATTTCTTTTGTTCATTGTCTTTTGAGTAACATAGCGAGGCCACCTCCAATTTTGGGGCACAGTGGAAATGGAGCTTTCACCTCTCTGTGTACCTCTTTCTGCAAAAACTTAATATCAAATGCTAGCAGAGCTCACCAGGGTTTATAGCACTGAGCATTCTTTGGTATGTCCAAGTTTACTTAGACAGGCTCAGCCTACAAGTCTTAGATTGGAGGCAAGCAATTCAGAAAAAAACAGGC
Organism: Pezoporus flaviventris; assembly: GCF_033815535.1. Taxonomy (NCBI): domain Eukaryota; kingdom Metazoa; phylum Chordata; class Aves; order Psittaciformes; family Psittacidae; genus Pezoporus; species Pezoporus flaviventris. The sequence goes on from NW_026892555.1 coordinate 36,668,213, forward strand.
AAAATAAATAATTTGAAGTCAAATATGGGGCAAAATGGCTATTCCACACATCTTTCTGTGAGGAGCCTGGCTCCGTGTTTGTGTCTAGTTAAATGAAGACAGAACAAGGAAAAAACACTGAAAAGGAAGGTGAAAGTAGTAACACAATTCGGGTGACTTCCCCAGGAAGGCCTACAGGAACCCAAGAAAGGAGTGAAGAGAAAAGCAAAACATGGGAAGAGTAAAAGACCTGGGAGGGCAGATACAATATGTCCCACTGCCCACCAAACCCATGTATTGAGAGGCAAAGTGGCCTTAGCCTCACTCAATGGAGCATAAGCAGTGAAGGAGGAACTGATTTCACTGCGTATTTCTCATGTTCGGGAATTCAACAAAGGCTGATCCCAGAAATGAGGTTCTGTGGCAATTTATCCCAGCGGTCTTCACTACAAAACAGAAAATTGTAAAATTCATTAATAATAAGTAATATATAAAAAGTTACCATATAAACTAGCTTCCCACACACATAAGTAGCAAATGAACCACATTTACACCACATTATCAGTTGGAAGACAAACAAATAAAACAAATTTTCAGGACCACATCTAGGACATTAATGTTTGTTGTAAAAAAAAGGGCACTCCAAATAAAGGTCTACACCTTGCAGAAGGCATTTGAAACACATCACAAAACAATGTTTTCTGATGCAGGAAGCTTTTCCTTTTTCAGTCCCAGAACAGCACAATGGGACTTGCTGTATTAACCTTTGAAACAGAGGGTGGATTCACTCAAAAAAGTAAAACCCGAGAATACCACAGCAAATCTGCTGCTACGCTGTGACAGCCAGAAAGGACAGACTCAAATCAAAATGTTCTGTCTCTTCTGTATGGTCAGCAGGCAACCAGATCACAAAGGTATCAGCATACTGCACTCAGAGATAAAAAGTCTAGCTAGGTAAAGAGATGGGAATGCATGAATGTCGAATTTTATGGAACAGAATATTTATTTACAGCATTCAGAGAATCAACATCTTTTCATATACAAGCAGAGGAAGGTTTGGATATGAGGTGCAAAGGGGATAAAACCGCTTACCTAGAAGGTCTGAGTTATTTTATAGGACTCCTGAATAACCAAAGAGGAAACTTACTCAACTCATATTTTAGTGGGACAGAAGAAATCTCACTATCACACAGTAAGTGCTTAAATCATACAAACACTGCGCTTTGACAGTTCTCTAACATGAGTTGAGCGCTTCCTGGGACTTCCTTGGGGTATGTTAATTTACATACTTACATTCTATAACAATTAAGCTTACCAATGATACCTTGACAAAATACCTGCTTCCTCCTTTTAGAAGGAGGCAGATATCTGCTTTCCTCCTTGTCATTTTAACCAATAGGCATTGTAGAGCAGGATTTTGAACATTTCTGTTCTTATATTGCATTTTGAAATAAAGCAACTTTCTGTGGGAGAACCCCAGATAATAAACCACTGGAGCACTAAACTGGATCGGCAGCTCATCTGTTTTAACAGTATGCACTGCCACATGGTATACTGCAGACTAAACTGTTCAGCTGGAAGAGGCTTTCACATCTGCTAAAGGACCTTTGCACATGTTCACATGAATTCAGATTTCATATTCCAATTTTGTTTCTAAGCAGAAGACACAAAAAAATCTGTTACACTAAAAGAGAACTTGCATTATTAAATCAATAAATCTATATGTTTGAAAATATATTCTTTTAAGAAATGTCCATCTTTTCTAAACTATATTAATTAGCCACCTAAACGCAATGCTTTTCTATTTAGAGAATGTTTTTTTGCTTTTGTAAGACCATTCTTTAGAACTTAAAAATCTTCCAAAAGTTGCCCATACTCAGAGGAAGCAGTTTTGCTTCTTAGCTTTTGGTAAGAAAGCTCCAGTTTTTTAGGTGTAATGAGTCATTAATTTAACTCTCTAGAAGTTTTATTACACAATGAATTTAATCTCTACTAACCATGAAAAAAAAAACTGGACTGTCTTGTTACCTTTTCATTTTACACAATCACGAAACAAATGAAGTACAAACATACACAATGCATTCTAACCCACTGCATATCATCAACCTAAAGCATATGGAAAGGGAATGGGGAAAACCACGAGCACTGGCCTTGTCTTATTAATGGGTTTAAAGAAGGTTGGCCAAAAGTATTCCAGGTGGCTGGGTTTTATCTTAACTGTTCACAGAACACAATGGTCTGCTGCTGTGAGCGATGCCCCACATTAGTAAATGTTGGTCTTTCTCATCACATAAATCATAAGTTATCTATCTTCCTGATGCTATCAGTCCTCTCAAGATGCCTCAACCATGACAAGAAATAATGAGAGGTTAATTAAACTGTTCACCTGTTCTGCAGTACTAGCAATAGAGAGGAAAAGATGATCCTTCATACAGAATGCTGTCATTATACCGCACCTTGGAGAACAAGGGCTCTGAATTAGCCCATGCACAGAATTTGAAGAAATTGCATTTTATATTCTTTTATAAAGAGAATTTAGCCTGCTGTTGTTATAGCTCATGCATACAATGAACCACCATGTTAAAGGGTATCAATAACGATAATTTTAAGTAAGTTAAAGATAGCCCTTAGGCACCTGATAAGTTTCCAACCCTTGTGATGTTTTACAAGAGCAAACATATGCTACAGCTGGCAGAGATACAAGCAAAACAACAAAGCAAAGTTACTTGGATATATCAAATAATTTAAAAATCACATACAGCAATACTGGCTGAGATTGGAAAGAACTGATTTCTGTTCCTTTAAAGGAGGTACACTTTAAAAAAAAAGAGTCATCTTGGCCATGCAGTATCATTACTAGCATGAATAGGCTTATGTGCGCAATAGAAGCAAAGGAGTAAACACTTGTGTGGCAGAAGCAAAAACATACAGCTTATAGCATATGGAAGGGCTTACTTTGAATAGTCTGGTCTCATGGAACAAATGCTCCTGGTTTATTTTCATTTGAAGGAAACCTAGTCCATGTACTGCGAGAGTGCTCCATGACAGAAAGCAAACTGCACTCCTGCACAAGAGGAGAAAATCAAGATATTCCCTTCATAAGCACTATTGTGGTTTAACCCCAGCCGTCAACTAAGTACAAGACAGCTTCTCGCTTGCTCCCCTTCCTGGTGGGATGGAGAGGAGAATCGGAAAAAGGCAAAACATGCAGGTTGAGATAAGAACAGTTTAATAACTGAAATAAAGAAAAATATAATAATAATAGGAAAAAGAGAGAGGAATAAAACCCAGTAAACACAAGTGATGCACAATACAATTGCCCCCCCACCTGCTGACCAATGACCAGCCTGACCCAAGCAGTAATCGGCGGCTCCTGGCCACCAACTCGCCCCAGTTTATACACTGGGCATGATGTGCTGTAGTATGAAATATTTGTTTGGCTAGTTTGGGTCAAGTGTTCTGTCTCTGTTCCCTCCTAGCTTCCTGTACTGCTCCTCATCAGCAGACATAGGAACCTGAAAGGTCCTTGATCAGGGTAAGTGCTACTTAGCCACAACTAAGACATCGGTGTTCTATCACCATATTCTCAGACTAAAACCACAGCACTGCACCAGCTACTAGGAAGAAAATTATACCAAACAAAACCAGGACAAGCATTAATGCTAATGTAGACACAAATTTTTCTTTCATTGAAAAGCAGAATACACACTACATCAGTATATAGTACATTAGTAGCTCTCTGTTCCAGGAAGAATGAGTTAGAGCCTAAAAAACCTGAAAATATAGACTCCAATGCTACACATATGAAACTGCTTATTTTCATGCACACAAGTCCATGCAGATCTGCTTCAGTGAAACTATTATGTGCTCCCATTTCAGCAAAGCAATTTGAATGTGTATTCACATTTACATGCAGACATCTCCATTCATGCTTAGTTGAGTACTTGATAGAACTATGTATAAATTTCACATGCATAAAACCAAAATCACTTGAATTTATATCTTGCTCTATTTCTGTCGAGTTGGAATTCAAAATTTGAAATAAAATCGTAATATAAACAGCCTTTTGCTACTTGTAGAAGAGTATTTCAGCCAGGTGCTGGGATCAGACAAATCTGATTCATCTAAACGAACCAACGTGAAAAAATTGAAGAAACTTTCTTACTAGAATACTCACTTCTCATAGGGCAGTAAATATCACTAGAGAAATGACTTAGGTTTTTCCTGTTTGAAAAATACCTTGAATCAATGCCTTCTTAATTGTGAAATGTATTAAGAGTTTTCAGAAATGACATTATTCTTTAATGCCCCTGCCCATTAATGGAGCACATTCAGTGTACTTATTAAGATGGTAAAGAATCATTAGACTGGTGGGAATGAAGGAAAGAAAATTGAAATATTCCCTGATAAGAAACTAATTTCAGAAAAATGACAGGAAGTCAGTGGAACTGAAAAGCAGGAAGTGTTAGAATTAGGTCTCCTAATTTGAGTAATTTCTGATGGCATCAACAAAGGCTTCTTTGAAGAAAATCCTCCTGGTCCTCCTGCTCTCTGTGTTTTTCCACAGAGTACTCCCTATTCTTTCTACTCTCTTCTGCCAGAATGCCTGTGTCCCTTCTTTATAATCCGTAATGGCTTCTGAACAAGGGGCTGACCCCAGTCTCAGCTGGAGTTCCTACTGCACTGCCTCAGATGGCTTTAAAAGCCTATAAAGTTACAGTCCATTATATTCTGTATTTATAAATGAATTGTAATCATTTCAGTCCACCAATGGAGGTAAAAGGTTATTGACCATTCATTTTTTTGTCTGGAGTGCTGGACTTCTTATACAATATGAGATACTGATGTTTACTTCCCTAGTCTGACTCAGAACTTAGCACTGAACATGTGCATCCCCACATCCTGGTTTAATTTTCCAGGCTCCAGGTACTTCTGTGGTTTTGAGTTTCTCTGTTTTGGGGCAAATAAACCTCAGTTATGGAATACAATATACTTCCTCTCAAAATGAAAAACAGAAAGGAAAGCAGTCCTTACTAAAAGGGAAAGCAATTATCATAAAATTCCTGACTATCCGTATTCTGTGGTAAAACAGTAAATGGACGTGAATCTCCGGAACAAAGTTGGAATCAAACTTAAGTCTCAGTAATTGGTAAGGTGGTTGATTCAGCGTCTCATAGTTTTGCTGCCTGAAGTCATTATGACACAGATGAACTTTAAGAAGACTGACTGCACTTAGGGGACAGCCCCCACTACAACATAAGGGCATAACCACAAAAACTATCTTTTGCACAGGGTAAGAGATAGTGGTTGCCCAATAGTCAGCTCAAGACCCCAAATTACAAGCTTTCTTTTTTAACTCAGAACCTCAGCATTGCTTTGTGCTATTTCTATTGTTATCCTGCAGACATATGATCTGAGTCAGAAAAGAGCAAAACAGGGAGCAAGAGAAGTAATCTTCCATTCATTGGTTTGTTATTTTAAATCCAAGGGTGATAACAGCAGTAACTGTTGAGCTGGAGGTGTCAGAAATCAGCCCAGGGAGAGCAGCATTAGTATGGCTTTACTGTGGAGGCTGCTGGGAGCAGAGGATTCAGAGTGTGGTTTTGAGCATCCAGGGTGTTTGGGGAAGGGAAATCAAGCAGGTGGTGAATAGGAAAGCTGGATCAGTAAGTGGAAAAGAGCTGTCAGGGGAATCATTAGGAGCAGTTGCTGGCCAGCTCCCATTTACAAGCAGCAGCTGTGCCAGCCTGATGAGCAGAGGGGACGCTGCTCCACGCCAGATGTGCACAGCGTGAGTGCACTGTGTTGGCTGCCAGAGATGGGGAGGAATAAAGAAGGAAGCCGTAGGGAGGGTGGTGCAAAGAACTAGGGGAGCAGCTGCCAGCTTACTACAGGAGACAGACGCTGTGAACAGAACCGAATGTACCACTGCTGCAGCCCTGTGATCTCTCAGCCATTTCTGCCTAGGAGTAACGGGTTAAATAAACGTCTAGGGAAACAACATTTCAGGGGCTGTAGGTGCCGATTAGGCTGATCCATGCCTTTGTGGTTGCTTCCTGCAAATCTAGATGAGCTGGTATTTTATGCTTGAACCACTGCTTAATTTTATCACTGTACACTAGCTAAGAATTATTTCTTGGACTGTTTTAAAACTGCAGTGAAGGATATTAGATTTTGTTCTGACGACTGCCCTATAATGTCTGATTTTTCTCTTTCTCGGCTCAAATGTAATTCACGAGTTCAGTCAGAATAGACACGTTTGTCTGGCTCACTCTGGAGCTGGCTGTGATGAACACCAACAGAATGCAATCGATCAAAAGTTTCAAGGCAGTGTTCATGCCTTGGGACTATGAACACATATTTCAATTTTCTCTCTTGGCGCTATGTGATGCCTCTGCTACACATTCACACTTCTTTGACCGTCTTTTGCTGAAACTCTTCTGACATAAGGTAGCGATTATATTTCTGACCATATGTGGAAATCTAAGCTTTGCCTGGATTATTATAACCCAGCAAGCACATCCTGCCCACTCTTACAGCAAAATTTCACTGTTTCATCCTTCATTTTCTGCAATTTTTTTAAATCGAGTTCCTGTCTTGCCTCACTTCAATTGCTGCATCTGTAGAATATTCCTTGTCTCTTTGGGGAGGCCTCAAGTTTTTGATCTCATAATTTTTTAAACATAAAGTTTTCAAGCAGGATTCTTACACCCCGTTCCACTGTGTTTGCTGCTGGAGTTTGAAAGTACGAGGCACTGAACTGAGCTAAGCTAAACCAGCATTTTCTGTGCTTCTACTTCCATTTCAATTCATCAAAGAGAGCATATTGCTTCTTTCTGCCTGTTTAGAAGTCAGAATATAAATAAATGTCTATTTTTATTTCTCCCAAGAGATCTAAGCTAACTGCCATAGTATCTAAAGAAAGAGAGAACATGTTTTATGCAAAAGAAAATTCCATCAGAAATCCTGTACAATGAGGAGGATGGCACAAAAAATTCATAGTGATTATGTTATTAGAGAAGCTTAACCTGACTTTTGCCTAAAGGCAACTATGCCAGGAGATTTCCATTATTTTGTACACTATTCAGTGTTTCTGATAATTTTGGGTGTCTAAACAGAAACAGGAATTTGCTAATATTTCCTGGTTATTATTCACTGATGACTTATATTGTGATTGATCAGAGAGGTCATATAGCACACATTTTGAAGTCTGGATAGAAGTTGCATAGAATAACCTTTTAATGCAAAAAGATGCAGGCACAAATGAAACGTATGTTCTGCTAAAGTGGATACTTTGATAGATTTTCTTTTTACTCTAGTAAAATATATAAAAATATTAAAATGTTATGAATAATATAAACTTTCATATAAAAAGCACACAGAAAAAAAAGAAGCACTGGGATAAATTTTGTGAAGGTGTGTTTTCACAGCTTTACAGAATGTTATATTGCTGTAACAGTACGGACTATTTGTGTTCTGGCAGTTTTTGACACTCTAATGATGCATACATTTAGATAAAACCAGCAATAGACAGGATTCCTTGTTATATTATTATTATAATAAAAGTAAACACCTCAGTAAAGTTCTACAATAATCTTGTGCTCCGAACTCAGATCTTCAGTGAACTTTCAATGTAATTTTCAGTTTTAATATGATCAGTCGTCAAGCTTGTAGCCTGAATTAATAACATGAAATAGAAAAGTCCAGACTGTGGTCTCAGCTCCTAACACCAGAGTAAATATCTTTTTGTGAGTCTGCAGTCTATATTAACACCACCATTCACAAACTTCAGAATTTCACATAACTACACCAAGCTGGTGAGAAATTATGAAGGTGGACAGTGGGCCATTAGTCAATAAAAAAAAGTTGCTTTTCTAGCCAGTAAGTCATTCTTTAACTGCTTACTTTACCCTGTTAAAGCCCCCACAGTAAAGTTCTCTTCTGTAGGACACCAATCATCTCTAACTGATTTATTGTCTTCATTCTCCCTCCTACTCCATCTATAAGTCAAAGTAGGTAATTAAACACTGCAAAATCCTTTGAAGCCGCTGGGTGTAATGTAGAGCCTGGCATCAAAACCAGAGGTCAGATTTCCAAAGAGCAACATTAAGACAGCTTAACAGCAGCATCATTATTAATTCCATAATTATAGACAGTTTTGGAACTCACAGTATTGGATATTTAAGAAGTGCATCTTGTTTGTCACTGAAATGGGTATTTATATTTGTGATAATGGTTATATGCTTTTACAGAACTTAGCTTCTACTGAGAAGAATAATTGTACCTACTAAATGAAACTATTAAGATATAAATGGATAGAAGAATGCCCACCATATTTGGATGTTCTAGACAGAATTTAATCAGGTGCTTAAGAGCACGTAAACAGCAAAAATGAGCTCAAATTTTCTTCTTCTTTGCCTTAATTTTTATATAAAACTTCATCACACAGGCCACATCTAACAAAGAACATTGTTCACCAAGACACACTGAAATCAGTGCAATACTCTTACAGATATTTTTATTTTAAAACATTCCTTCAACTCTCATGCATACCACATAAAGGGGAAGTGCTGCTTGAACTGGGGAACTGAGAGAAGCCACTAGACCAGAAACTGTGAAATGAAATAGGTGGAAATAGTGCAACTCACCCCTCCACCCTTTCTCTCAAAGCAATGGGGATTTTTTCCCCTGCCTTTATTTATCAAAATGAGATGGAAATAGCCTTGTTTCAGAGAAATTTGCATCCAGTTTTCTTTACAATCTCGTTCCAAATCTGAGGCTTAATATAAAAGCTAACAGAATTTTTAGGAATCCCTCCCACTAGAAAGAGATAAAGACAAACACAATACTGTAATTGTCTTGGGTTAGTCTGCCAATTTTCATTTTAAATGGATCTTCTGTTTTGTTCTGAGAATTTCATACTGCCTTAGTCGAATTTTGGTTGATAATATTATCCTGATGGGTTTCTCCCTCCTAAAAAGGTGATTTTCACCTGTTTGACCTCTGTCATGCAGGTAGAAACTGCTAACTGAAGAGTCTGAATGAAAGACAGAAGGCAGAGACATAAAGCCTGTACTTGTCAACTTCCTCCAGGGTTTGCATTAACAGACATCCTCAGAATATCTCAAGTTTCCAATTTTACACATTTCTTTTATCTTGTTTTCTGCAAACAAGCAAAGATTTCAGTGGAATTAACCCCATGACACAATTGAGTCAGACTCGCCAAAACTCAGCCTTTCTTCTGTGTTCTGCCACAAGCCTTTACAAAAGGAGTTGGTCAGGGAATGACCTGAAACACAAAACCCAAAAATATTTGCATCATATAGAATTCCTCAACTTTTATTATCCATCAGACTAAGATACGCATTTCAAACTCTTTTTCTGGAAGTACCTACTTCCTATTCCCCCCCCCCCGGTATAAAAAATTAGACTTTCCTTGGTCATGCCATAAAAGACAGCCATATAACCATACGATCTCTGAAATGATGTTGTGTCTCACCTCACTTAAATATGTGAGATGATAAATATGCACTCTATCTATACACCTCTGTAAACTCGTAATCCTCTGCATTGCAACACTCAGTAGGAACTGCAGTGAAAAAGATCACAAGAGCTATTTTTTAAGCTTTCCAAGCCACTGACAAATGTTTTCTTGTTTTTAAAAGTTAGCTAAATACCGAAGAGACCACGGTTTGTAAACTTCTGTAGGAACTACAAAAATACAGCTAGTTTCCATTTTTCTTCTCATTCCCACTCTCTGCCTAGGAGCTGCCTTGCTAGTTCTCCTCATTTGAACAGTAATTTATTACATATGTTTATTCCCTCTTGTATACTTAGAACATTTTATAGTTCCTAATTTCATCGTTATAAGATTATACCCTCTTATTTCCATGGCGCTCTGCCAAATATAACAGTTCATTCTGGATTATTGGAAACATATGCAGAAGTTTCAGCAAGCCTGATTTCCCATCCATCTTTATTTCTTTCACAAGTGTTCTTTCTGAACACGCTGATGCCTCAGACCTTTTAACATTTATTTCTTTTCTTCATGGACTTGCTACAGTCACTAAATACTTTCCCTTGCAATATTAACTGCTTTAGAAATTGCTCACCAGATATTTTGTAGTAAATGGGGCTGACTCTGAACAGAAGTAAATTGTACAGATGGAGTTACATGAGTGTCCAGCTGCTCCAGAGAAGTTTCAGGCTCCCCTAAAGGAGGAGCCTTCGGAATCAAGGTTTCTCCAGCCTGCCAAAGTGCTGCAAATATCTAAGGATTTACATGTACGGCAGACTAATGAAGCAGCTGTATCCAGCAAAAGCAGCTGCCATGGCTATACCCTGACACTGCTCCACTTGCACCCAGCAGAAGGCGATGGATTTTGCCTTGCTTTTCACCCCTGCTAACAAATCTCTATTAATGGAGCGATAATACATTACCTAACTCATTCATATCAGTAACATCTTAAAGCTTTCATGCAGCCCTTGAAAATCCCTTCTGAAATTGTTCCCACTAAAATCCTACAGGGAACACTACAGTTTTGACTCAAAGGAGCGCTGACCATAGTCCCTGTGCTTAGTGTCCTAGCGTTTCCACAAAGCCTAGCTTGCCTTTTAATTCTGCCCTTGGAGATATGTAATAGTTTCCTGTGATTGCTCTTAGACCTTTCCCATCCTTCATGTCAGTCAAAGCTGTCTCTGCACTGGTAGCCAACCCACATGTCATTTCATCCTTCTGTCAGAGTGTTCTCCTTTGTCTCATACCTCTATACCAGTGCTGCAATCCATTTAAAAGTGCCTGTGACACCATTAGACTGCAACGGGGGGAAAAAAACACACAATACGCAATCTTGGAGAAAGACAGGAAAAAGTAAGATGAGGAGACAAAGCAAGGAGAGGACTAAATCTGAGAGAGACTTTCTGCTTTGTCTAGCGAGGTGAAGTCATTACCACCTGTGGAGAAAGCCTGCATGTAGAAGTAGGCTAATGCTCCCCCCACAAGGCAGTCACCCACCTTCCTGCAGCACTCTGCAGGTCACCATGAAGGTACAGGCATGCTTTCAGAAATCTGCTTCATGCCAGAAGTAATACTGGGAACAAAAACAGTCCTGGGAGGGGTAATTCAAAGAAAAGCACATGCTGGCCCTGTTTTCTTCAAGCCAGCTCTACTCTGGGGACATTTTATCATGCTGCCCCACTCCTCCCAGCAGCTCCAAGAGGGGCTCTGAAGAAACCTCTGCATTTTCACTGGCCACGCAGTGATTTGTCCACATTTCTTTCCACTGTTCCTTGCCACACCATTTGTATCTTACATATACCTGGCTGAAAAGCTCCACAGAGTATCTTCTGTTTGCCTAAGTACCCAGTTAAAACTCAGTTAAATTTACAATTATTTTACGCAGAACTAACAATTTGAACTGGTTTGAGCTCCATCTCCAGCTCACTGTCACACAACTGCTTGCTCAGGCACCTTTATCTACAGATGACCTGTACCCACACCTATCCTGTGCCTCCAGCCAAGCAACTGTGTCTTGACATAAGCAATACAAACATCCTTCTAGGAAAGCAAATCAGTCTTCTCCTATGGCAAAATATTCCTCCTATGCTGTGCAGATGAAGTCAAACTGCTAATGAGATAATGAGGAATAAACATCACTTGGGCTCACTTATCATCTTTCTACTCCATTACAGGCTGAATACTTAGTTAATGTTTTGGGGGGTTGTTTTGCTTTTTATTTTTATTATAGCTGGCTTTCATCTGTAATGTGATCAGTATGATCTTGCTTCCGAGATGTACCCCGGGGGGGGGGGAGGCAGCAGACACCAGCTCACCTCTCTGAAGGCCACAGCTTCCCAAATATCACCTCAACTGAGGCACTTGAGTACAGCTACAGCACCATGGATCCTCAACAGTGATAACAAACATTTTAATTACATTGCCTTACACTTTGAATATTCAGGACAGAGCATATTCAGAGTGTGAATTATAAGTACATTTGCTGTATTTTATAAAGTAACTTTGTTCAGAAGTAATAAATGGAGTAGGTGTGACTAAAATTAGAGTGACAGTAAAGACAAGAGTTTGTTACTTGAAAAAAATTAAACAGTAAATACTGCAAAGTTATCTGAAATGGACACTGTTTGTGAAAATTCATTTTCCACACTGCATTGCCTTTCTTGATCAAATTTTGAGCATTACTGTACGACTAGCAGGTTATTTTTCTCAGAGAAGTCTGAATTACAGTGAGTAGGGGGGAAGTGAGCAGAGATAATTCTTAGACAAGGTGACCAAGATTACAAGCGTGCCTACAAACTCTTGAGTCTTTATTTCTGGTCTGATTTTAATTTCACCAAAAGGCTACAATGCCTGATCTAAATAATAATAACAAAAAAAAAAAAAGGTTTACACAACCAATTTTATTGGAAAATCTATTGGTCTGTCAAGCTAATTATCTGACACCACTGTTGCAGTACATTAAATTCTGCGCTAACAAAGCACCTGGCACCCTCATTTGTGGATACGTGACTCCTTGTGAGACTGAACATTTGCTGAACAACCAGCTACCAGGCAACAGGACTATTGAAGTTACTGCTTCTCAGGCTCCGTTTCTCTCTGAGTCTATACATGCTATGTTTCCCCCTGTGCACACCATGCGTCCTCTAAGTGGAAGGTAAAACAAGTTGTCTAACAAGAGCTGGAGTAAACCACCTTTCCAGACCAAGAGGCTTTGGGTTGGGTATAATGAAGAAATTCTTTATTGTGAGAGCAGTGACGCACTGGCACAGGCTGCCCAAGGAAGTTGTGGCCACCCTATCCCTGGCAGTGTTCAACGCCAGGCTGGAAGGAGTCTTGGGCGACACGGCTTAGTGCGAAGTGTCCCTGCCCATAGCAGGGGTGTTGGATCAAGATGATCTTAAGGTCCTTTCCAACCTAAACCATTCTATGAATCTATGAATTCTATGATTCCTGTAAACGATCACACTGAACTGACCCACATCTAGATCAGTGTAACACTCTTTTTTGACTAAATAAACTTTAGTTGTTAACAATGACACAACCATTGCAAAGATGACAGTGTTTAAAGCAGTAATGAAAGACTTGTCTCCGTGCAATACGTAGGACAAAATCACTCAGGAGTATTCACCAAAAGCTTGTTGGGTCTATCTTTTGCACCCACAAGTGCAAGGAACAAGACTGAGGGAAGAAAACATGCTGTTGGCTACCTTAATAGTTCTCAAGTCCCATGGCCACCAGAGGGAAGGCTACAGGGAAATTCACTTCTGGTTATTTGGGTTGGCTTTAACGCTTCTTTGTGCCAGAAGACACCCCTAAAGTTAATATAAGAGGTCCTACGACCCAAAGTGGGGAGAGCTTAGGGTTTCACGGATCTTGATGTACCAGCTGCTATAATATTCAAATATCTCAAAATATCTCAAAATATAAACCAGCAATAAGAATCAATTTAATGTCAGAGGTTGGACAGGAGGAAATCTTTAAAATGTTATTTGGCAATTTGCTTCTATAAAATCTCATTTTTTCTTTTTCACCATTTTCAGTGTTTTATAACCTCGCTAAACTCAGGTACAGGCAGAGGTAATGAGCACATAGCTTGCATATAAAATAAATGAGCTTTTCTAATTTTTGCTGATAAACTAAAAACTTTCACCTAAATTAGGTTGAAATACACATCTATTCTTCTGCATTTATGTGGCTGTATTTAAGTGCCTCTTTGTACTTCAGTGAACAATTACAAATCATTTTCCCAATTTCTTCAGATGCTCAGGCATGCCAAGAGCTAATTAACTAGTGTGACAATTGCAAGAAGCAGCAACATAATTCAGTTTTTGAATGGCTGGAAGGTATTTAATTTGAATAAAAGAGGAATTAAATAGCAGTAGTAATAAATGGTATTGACAGGTAGGGTACACATATCAGAAAGGTTGCTAACAAAGTATTTGCAGGTACTTTCAAAAGTCTGCTATGGAGTTGTGAAATTAGGATTAATTGGCTGGAGCTATTTTATAGACTATTTCACACATTTAATACCTTACAATCTATTGAGGTAATCAGTGATGTGTAAAGAACAAGTTTTGAATCAATTTCCTGATTAAGTAAAATGTAAGTGGCTCTGTATGCAAAATGTGGAATGCTTAATGCAAGATTCATCTGGCAGAGTGAAATATATATAGGAAAGACCTTTTCAGTGTTATGAATCCCAGTGTTTGAGATACAGCACTCAAAGCCATGAACAGAATTTGAGCAACTCTTGGTACAGCTCAGAACCAAATCCTGCTCTTTCTGTTGCAAGTAAATTTGATAAAAGTAGTAACTGAATTATGTAGACTTGTATTTGGTAACCGTCAGCGTTATCCTACATTCACATTTTTTTTCTTGTTTAAGCAAGCTTTCACTATGTCTTTTAAAATATCAAAAAGTAGAGATCCAGTTGACTAATGGGACAATATTCTCCCTTTCTCTTCTTACAACAATAAAAATATAAGAATAAGTTTCCCAAGAAGTTTGCAAAGCAGAATATGGATGTGAGTTAAAAAACACATTGCCCAGAAATACTGGCTCTATGGGAATTGGATTTTGCTTGACATTATGCCTCAGCCACCACTTTCATGTTAATGGCACTCAAATTACTCTTCATCCAGGGCAGTCCACCATACTTGCCCCTAGTTTATGTGCTCCGAATATTGCCCTCCCCTTAACTGAGTATGTTGTAGCAGCAAAAACAATTGGATCAGATACCTGATGAACTCAGAAGAAAGAATAGTTCTCCACCACTGATCCAGAGAAGGGACATATAAGCATGAGTTGACTTAATTAGAGAAGACTTAGATGGTTATATCTTAATGAAAATCCTAAGTACAATAGCATTTCCATGGAGAAAAAGAGCATCATCTATGGGTACATCTATATTAACATTCTTTATTTCAGAGCAGTCCAAAATTAAGTGAATCCCCTGATCATTCCCACATATTATGTATTTATTCAGCTCTTGGAAGGATTCTGGTGGATGTGTGTGGATGAGGTTCTTTTAAGGATGAAACTGACTGGCAGATGCACTGTAGAGAATCACAAGAATTCAAACCAAGAGGCAGTCTCCACTGTGACAAAGTCTTCCAGTGAATAGTGACATCAATATACTGGTAAAGGCTCCGAAACTGTCAATCTGCAACTTCCTGATGTGCTTCTTGTGCTTTTCTATGTGTGGCTTGTGCAGAGAGGTCCACAAAGGTCAAAAGGACTTAAGTTTCCCTAGGACTGGGGGCTGCAGAGTACATCTGAATAATCCACCCCCCACTGAAATTTAGGTCATGTACAGGTTGGGAGGCAGATCTATCTGGCATAGAAGGTAGTTAGCAGCTGGGGTAGAGCTTGGGACCAGTAACCCCTCCTTTATATTCTGGCAAACATGAAAGCCACATGGCCCCAGTCTGGTGTGCAGAAGAGATGTAATTGTACTCCAGAAACTTTCAGGCCCCCAGGAAGTGAGAGAAACAAAAAAGGAAGCTCTGACCTGTTTGCTAACATGTCACTTATGAAGTCCCAGGGATGCCATATCATAACCCAAGCCAAAATGAAGATGTAGGCAAAACTATGAATCAGGCAGAGTATCAAGTAGCTGACTACCAAAGATGCCATAGTGGTTTTTACAGTCTTGGAAACACATCAGCCCATTCTCCAAGCTGGATGGGAAATGTCTTAGTGTGGGACAAGTTTATATTAACAGTGATAGAATGCCCTCACTGAGCTTCAAAGCCTCATCCACCATCCTCAGAGACATTTGAAGCAGCACCATGTTCTCATAAAACAAAGCATGACACAATCATAGAAACTCTTTCCTGCTTTTGTTCACTTTCACTACCTCAGACCTTCCTCCCATTTCAGCATCTGAGAGCAACTCTGCTGTCCTGCCTTATCAGAAGAAAGACTCCCATGGCACACTGCTGGCCATAGCATAAAGGTAATTTATCAGTCTTCCTGCTCAGAGCTCACTTTCACCAGTCCTTCTCAAACATTAGAGAAGGAATAGGTGAATCTCGGTATTACACACAAAACTGTGCGCTAGAGAACCAGGGAGCTGTAGGGTGGATGGCTGTAGGCAGAATACTTGCATTAGAACTGTCGTGGTTTAAACCCAGTCAGGTAATTCGTTCGCTCACTTCCCCCCCTTTTCTTGCCCTCCCCCTGCTCTCGGAGGGACGGAGAGGAGAATCAAAAGAATGCAACTCCCACGGGTTGAGATAAGAACAGTTTAGTAACTAAGGTATAACACAAATCACTACTGCTACCACCAATGATAATAATGATAAAGGAAATAACAAGGGAACAGAATACAACCCCTCACCACCCGCCGACCGATAACTCGCCCCCCAAGCCCGACCAAGCTCCGACCGATACCTCCTCCAACCCTGCAGTCTCCCAGCCCTTCCGGCTAACTCCCAGTTACATCCTGGGCATGACGTACTGTGGTATGGAATACCTCTTTGGTCAGTTTGGGTCAGGTGTCCTGTCTCTGCTTCCTCCTGGCTTCCCCTCCTCCCTGGCAGAGCATGAGGCTCACAAAGTCCTTGGCCAAACCAAAACATCTCTATCAGCTCTGTTCCCGAGCCGAAAGTCAAAACACTGCACTGCACCAGCTACCAAGGAGGAGAAACATGACTGCTACTGCTGAACCCAGGACAGTAACCCTGCAGACAGTCCTGGACTCACAGATTTGTTTTTCTTTCCTCCACAGAGGTGACCCACAAAAGCCTTTTTCTCTTCCAGTCTCCACTCACAGCCTCTGGTGCCTCAGCACTTGACAAAGAAGCTTCAGATTGCAGACCAAGGGAGGAGGATGCTCTAGAGATATGGCAGGAGCACTCAGTGCTCTTTGGTTGCAACTAGTATCCAGGCAGATATAGGAGGAATCAGTGGAAAGAGGGAAAAGAGAACCAGCCAAATCTAGGGACCACCATCTTCACCAATACTTGCTATGCAACCCTAGACCCTCTCTAGCCATCAATTAGTCCTGGGAAGATGTTAGCAGTAGGCTGAGCATAACCTGATGACTGCTGGGCCTCTTTTCCTCACATCTGTGGTCAAAACAGTACAAGTGACAAATGAAAACAATTACAGCGCAAAAAGTCCTACGAAAGTCTTTGTCCACGTTACTTCCTCAATTGGCATTTCATAGAGTGGCTCACTGAGGAGCTCAAAGAATACAAAACAAAGGTAAGTTTTTATCCAAAGAGCCTCAGACAACAAGTACAGGGGATGTTAGACATAATGATCAGCCAACTTCAGCCTAAAGTAGAAACTGGGGTCTTCTGTGGTTCTGGGAACTGGGACTTACATATTTTTTACATGTGAAAATTAGCATCAGATAAATATCAGGGACGATTGCAATTTCATAGAATCATACTTCTTCTAAATGAAAGAGTCTAGCATTTCATTTTATTTTTGTATTTTTTTAGCTGCTCACTTAAAAATGGTTACAGGTCAGGAAAGGCAAGTGCAAATTCATCTGTATATTGACTTACATGAGAAGCATCCTTATGCACTAGCTCTTGCCAGAAACAGATGGGCTCGATAACAGTATGCTCCAGTTGGGCAGATACTTTGCACTCCAGTTCCTATGC
This sequence comes from Pezoporus flaviventris, assembly GCF_033815535.1. Classification (NCBI taxonomy): domain Eukaryota; kingdom Metazoa; phylum Chordata; class Aves; order Psittaciformes; family Psittacidae; genus Pezoporus; species Pezoporus flaviventris. Next base: position 36,685,826 of record NW_026892555.1, read on the forward strand.
AATGTTATCAAACATTATTTAAATTCTATGTTGAGTGTTTAAACACAATATGTTATAGCAGTGCTAAACCAACAATCTTTATTTTCATTGTGATATAAAATCCATATAATTTATTAGTCAGATGAATTTTAGCTCAACTGTCCTTGATCAGGACTCCTTGCAACACAATCAATATTCAGAGTAGTTCTTTATCTTTTGGGGGGATATTCATGTACTGTATATCTCCTTCTCACCAGTCTGGCTGGTATGTGTCTCTAGGAAATGAAAGCATCAGCTTTGTACCGGTTAAGATTTAGTTTCTCAAATGAAGAAAGGGTTCAGCAAGAATAAAATTGGACATATTCTGCAGGAAGGACTAGGAATCATGTGGCTGACTGTGATGTATTTGTGTATCTATGCAGGGTTTTTGAAAAATGTTTTTCTGGTTTGCCTGGACTATTACAAAGTGCTACATACAACTTATTAATAAAATCATCACATGCTGTTATATAATAACTGCCTTTATTTCTCTTTTCCATTCACACTGATTATGGTTTTTTTATAGCTCTTCACTTGTTAGCCATCCTTTGATCCCTAGGCTACAGCTTTTTACGTTTCAAGTGAAAAAAATGCTGTTTACTTCTGGCATGACCAAAGTACACAACTCGAGATCTTCATGCATCATAGTTAGCCCCATTTACACTGAAGACCTTACCAAGTGCAGTTCATCCTGCTCATTAAAAGTCATGCTATGCTTGTTTCTTCAGAACAAAATTCAGGCTTTGCTGGGAAGCCAAGATATTCGAGGTAAAAGAGATTTTTTTTATATTTTTAAAAGAAACTAAGAGCTGATCTGGTATTTTTTTTTAACAGCTGCCTTTCTCACAATCTGCACTGCATTCTAGAGAGATCTTGCTTTAGTTTCAAACCTTGAGTCTAATTTGCTGCTTTGCATTCCCCAGTCAGAAACAAGATACCTGAAGTGACCACTGAATAATGGCACATGGAAGTCCATAAGGTCATTCACCTTCCTTTTGCTTTTTAGATGCCCGTTCATATTTTCTGTAGAAATACCATAAACATTATGAACTATTTTAACATATCCCTTTTTTCTTGCTATTTGTTTCCTGATTCTTCCCATTTGGGTTTCGCATTACTTCCTTCTTGATTTTTCAAGAACATGATTACAAAACTGTAAAAGAAAGATGTGTGCATCCTGAGGAAATACCCTCAGAAAGAAAATATATGGTTATACTCATCCCTGGTAGTAGTCTGCTAATACATACTGAGTTTTGTCATGAGTCAACTTACCAATTTTTGAGGAAGCAGATTGAAAGAAGAAAAACCTTTCAGGCCCAGGAGAAGTCTCTCCTATTTAGTCTTTTCATACCGTCTAGAGTAGGATAAGATTACTAATCTATGAGGGAATGAAAATGTACAGTTAGGAGATTGAAAAGCATTATCTTGTAAAACTCTTCTTTCATGAAGACAGCCATATTTTCTGTCTCAGTGGCAACCAACCTTGCAAGAAGAGATTCTCACAAACAGTGAAAATAGAACTAGCAAGAAAAAAACCTCTCAGTGTTTGAATTTTCATGATGGAAATACATCTGTAGAGATAAGGTAGGCAACACAAGCTTTTACAGGTTTTTATATCCCATGTCCTTGCTTAATCTCACAAAGCACTGTGCAGCAGCATGGAAAATCACCTATGATTTCTATAGCATTATGATGTGCACTTCATAGAATAGACAGTTGTTGACCTATTGTAGTAATTGTTTGGTTTTCCAATTAAACAGCTTAAAAAACATCAAGTCCTTGTGGGAGTATGTAGATTTTATCAGTCAAATACACCCTTTATATTACTTCACTATACTCAAGCTACTCTAATGGAATTACGTCAGAGATTAATTTTGTCCAAGATATTATCTATCCAGTGTATTGTTTAGCAAAAGAAAACCAAAATATCAATTAGCTGTTTTGAAAACAAATAACAAAGAATAGAGGAAAGCGTATTCATAATTATGTGTGGTTTTTACCTTTGGATGCTAGCCAACTTCTGTAAAACGTTTGCATTTTGAGGAGACATTAATGGGGGGTCTGGTTTGTTTAATGTGGTCCTGCTTACCCATAAAGACTGTACAAAGACTTGCTTCTTTGCATTCAGGAGGCAATACTTTGCAGATGGCTTCAGCATTTTTTCATTAAGTGTTCAGTTCAAGAGCTATACTTCTCCATTTTCTCTCTGCATCCACAAACTTTTCCCTCATTCTTTCAGACACAGGTCACCTCCATGCTACATGTTTATCAAATACCCAACACAGCAGCTACATCAGTGGAGCTGCCATATTTAATAATAAAAAGTAATGATGCTTGAGCTATTCCTGTATCTGCTGGAGGGGGAACACAGCAGGGCACAAGCAATCTAGGAGGTTTCTCATTGCTTTGATGACAACTTCCTGACTTAGATCAGATGATCAAGAAGCAGAAGAGGACCTCACACTTGCAAACAAGGCAGAACAGGGCAGAGATGTGAAGGCTGGGGCAGTCTTTGCTGCAGCAACCGTGTGATAGGGTAGTTCAGGAGTGTGAGCAGTGAGAGGGGATCACAACCTTCAGCCTCAGGAGGAGACTTTGCTCTGTTCAATGATGCGCTTGGAAGAATCCCATGGATGATGATTCTAGAGGGAAGATGGATCTAGGACAGCTGGTTGATTTTCAAGGATTGCCAGACCAAGACTGGTCCATCCCCATGTACAAGAAGTCAAACAAAGGCAGTAGGGGGCCTGCATGGATGAACAAGTAGGTTAAAACTCAAACATAAAAAGGAAGCATACAAGTGGAAGAGGGGTCAAGTGACCCAAGAAGAATACAGACACTGTCAAGGTATGCAGTTACAGTGTTTGGGAAGCCAAAGCCAAACTGCAGTTGAATGTGGTAAGGGACATGAAGGGTAAGAAGGAAGGCTTTTACAGGTTCATCGGCAGCAAAAAGAAAACTAGGGGAAATACCTGCTTGCTGCTGAATGGGGCAGGGAACCTGGTGACAAACGACACAGAAAAGGCTAAATTACTCACTGCCACCTCAACCTGCAGTAAAGAGCAACACAGACTTCTTATTACAGGTGGACTGTGAGCTCATTTCTTATTTTGACCACTCCACTAAACTACAAGGAAGCGTTTTTCTGACAGTCCTAAGATGCAAATTCAGCCTACAACCTTCAGAGACACCCTCACCCCACTTTAAATCCTGTTGAAACTCCTTCTGCGTTTTTGTAGCACCCTCTTCTCTCATCATCCTCCACAGTAAGTATACTTTTTTATTATGGGACTTGTAAAAATTGCTACTTACAGAGCAGAGGACTCTTCGACATGATTGGGATAATCGATTTAGTGAGCATTTGATGAAATAAGAACAGTATTAACAAGGAAAGAAGAAAAAAAAAACTACAAAACCTGAAAACAAGATATTTAGTGAACCCTTTCTTATTTTGTAATTAAGTAATGTGAAGAAGGAAAATTATGACCTGGCATATCAGAGCATTCCTTTTCAGCAGGTGATTATAAAAGTGGGAAATAGCAAAGATCCTTGTTCACACATGCGCACACCAAGATATTCCCTATTGGAATATTCCTATATTCCCTATGTGGAGTATTTTCAAGCCTTTTTCGACAAATATTTTAATACTAAAAATATAACACCTCTATTAGTATGTTTGAATTCCTTTTAAACAAATTGAAATAAGTCGTAATATCAAGATATAAAATGTGATAAAGATTGCATCAACACTTGCCTTCCTTCTACCAACAGAGAAGCTGACCCTCATATTGTCTAACTAATAGCGGTGATGTAAGTCTCCAAGAAATACATTCTTCAGTAAGGACTGGACAGAGAAAAAGTGATTGACAGAGTAAGTCTGAATCTGCCTCAAACTTTTAAAAAAACCTTTAAACAAGACAATTAAAAAGAAAAAACAGAAAAGGAAAACTAACTCAGCAATATATCTTTGTCAGAAGTTTTTTCAGATCAAGGTGCTGTGTCAAATGCACTTTTGTCCACTTCTACAAGGTGATCGTGGCTGATAAAAAATACAAGGCAACATTATCCAAAACTTGAGACATCCATGTATACAGTAGGATATCTACATCTCTGCACACTGACATACCTTACAAACACTTTATCAACCAGCTTCTTGACATTAGTCCCCTCATTTTTCTGTCTTTTTTTCCTCCCTGAATTCTAAATTTGCTGAATGATATATAAAAATGGCACCAATGAACAGACAAGTGCACAGACAGACACGTGTACAATTATCTAAACCTTTTTACAACTGCACTGGCCATAAACAGATTTAAATAGATGCTCTTTATTTCTGAAGCTCTCATAGAGCTATAAACCAAACAAACGAGACAGAAAATCACTATATGATCAATAGTGCAGTTACTCAGGTGGTTTCTGGACATTTGTCTAACACACAGAAATAACAAGATACAAGTACATGCAATGTAGGTAAGCAAAGGGCAAATTTTGATGCTAATACTGAGACAAAACAATTTGAAATATAAGATAATCTGCTAGGTTTTAAATATTTCTTTGCCTTAAGTACAGTGATTCCTTGATGAAAAGCAGGATTGGTGAGAAATTTTTCCTGCAACTGTTGTATGACTTACATCCAGAATGAGGAGCAAAGACTTGTTAGTGAGAAAGAGAATATGATTTGTATTAAAAAGAACACATCTTTGTAAGCACTTAGCCAGATAAAAGGAGTCTTGCACTCCAAATTATATATAGGTTTCATCTTTACCCCCAAAATGGAACTGTGAAGTATGAATCTGAATAAGATTATTCAATAAATGTCTTAAGTTATGGAACTGGATTTTCCCAAATTTGCAGGATCCAAACTATTTCAGTGAATAGTAAATGTTCTTTAATAATTTTTCAGGAGGAATAGTTACTCAAGTTGCAGTTGCAAGTCATGATGAGTTGGCAATAAATTTGCATAACAAGCTCCTGGCATAATAACACTGTGATTCTGTCCTAATGACTCACGTCACAATTTTGGGGGTTTTTTCTTTTCTCAACTAAATAATATCTTACTCCTTTCAATAGGGTAAGATATTCCCCTGAATGGAGCTACTTTTCAGTTAACAGACAACTCAAGCTAACATGGAAGAATCTGTTCCTAAATAATTTTCACACAGGGGGCTGTTGATTAGAAGATGGTGAAATATGAAGGCATGTAACTAGGCATAGTGTACCTCATACTCATATAAGTCAAAAGATAATGACAGTTAAATTACCCGATCATAAAATGTCTCCTCTTCATATTTGAAAACAAGGCCAAGAAATGTTGTAAAGTTAATAAACTGTCATGCTCATTCTTCTTCTATGCCATATGAAAGGAAAATTTCCTTCCAAAAAGAAATGCAATTAAACAGGACAGAAAAAATAAAAGCAAAAAAGCTTCATCAGAAAAGTACCTCAGCAACCTTCTGTTAAAATATTCAGATATTTCTGTGCCAGAGATTAACATCCAGCTCATACTCTCATAAAAAAAAATAAAGCAAAAGCAAACAGCAGCTTTCTCTTTTCTGCTTGAACTGCAGCATTCAGTAGAGTGAATGAATGGTTTAGAAAGAAGTTCTCAAGCAGACACAATATGCTTTCATTTGTACCTTCTGGAATATCACTCAAGTCAATTAACTCAAGCAAGGGTCTGGCCTTTACCTGCAATGTACAAAAATATGAGATTCAAGTGATTGCAACATGAATGACCAGTACCTACTCAGAACAAAGCTGGCTAGAATGCAGGATTGCTTTTTCACAAAATACTTATGCTTGTCCATAATTTGTTTTTGTTCCAAACTGAACGCTTTTTTTTTTTCCACAAAAAAGATTTCTAGTGAACTTGAGATTCTGAAACAGACTCTTCAGAAACAAATGGACTGACTGTGGATGCCTTCCTTTCAGTTCTCGTGGTTCATCAGTTTGCATCTTCACAGGTACAAACTGTGTAGTACAAAGTTTCTGATGTGTAGTACTGTTTAGTACACATGTTCTGATGAAACCAGAAGACAGCATACCCTTTAACAGTAGAAAGGGTCAAGATGCTAAGAATAGTCATCCCTGGCAACCACCATATAGGACTAAATATTAATTTTAACAAGAAATAAAATATTTTCAATCTTAATTTCACCATTGGTGGAAAAGTCTTCTGATAGTGGTATCACTACACATACACATGCAGTGCTGACCTGCCAACCTCAATTCTGGCAGGTCAGCAACCCTCCATTATATCAAAGCTTCTGTGGAAGTTTCTGATTACCCTAGTTAGGACCTCTGTTAAGGAGACATGATAAAACTTCAGGTTACACCTTTAACAGTTACAAAGCAAGTTTTTTCATGGGACTGACAGAAGGCAAGATACTTTGCAGTACAGTGGAGAAATGCTAAGGCTGAAGCTCTGAGACATCCATGAGAACTGCTGTAGTACCATCAAGCTCTCGGCAGTAACAGACCAGACACACCAGCTGGAGTCTGGAGGTATATCAGCCCCCTGCTGACATAAGTATGGATGTTAAGGATGCAAAAACCTCTTCTGGAATCTGTCATTCTACCTCCATAATATGAGTAGAGCAATAAGGATCTACATGAGTTGAGAACCTGACCTACCTGCTGAGCCCTCTGTGAAATGAGTGGAAGAAACCTCACCCATGCAGACTCCTATGCCAAGACTGCCACAACATCTTATTCGTGTGCTGCACTTCCTCATGTGCAGTCTGGCAGCTACAGCTGTGCTAAGAGCCTCCCTGGACAGATTTCTAGTAAGAAACAAACTGGAACTTATACTGTGAACCCACAGGAGATACAGTCAATTATTTATCCTTTGACCTTTTGCATTGAAGAGGGTAATTGAAAAAACAACAAAACCTGACTGCATACATCCCTACAGTAGCTTCAATATATTACTTCATTAGAACAGTAGAAAATTACCTAGGAAATCCAGTGCCAACTGGCACCACTGTTATTCAGAAAAAAAAAATCCCTTCAAAAAAAATCCCTGGAAAAAGCCTTCTTATTAACAGTAGTTTCTATTACAAAAAAAAAAAAAAATCCTTCAAGCAGAAATCCTTCAAGCAGTCTATTATTAGTAATGACACAGGACACATATTTTGATTTCTTTATTGAATCCCTTGTTCTTCTGATTTATTAATAGGGGACTTCCCCAGGTTGGTGGGGTTTATTACAATCCTGTTTAATTCTTCTTCATTTTTTCATTACTAGGTTCTTACACACTAAGCCACTACTTTTTCCCACTTTCTAAACTCCAGGCAACTTAGCCTGAAGTTATAGCACAGGAAGAGACTGCAAATAAGGAAAAGCTACAAAATTCTAAATATGCTTTAACTGGACAGTAGGTGTGGGGAGCTTAAAAGACATTTTGATTCAAATGTTTTCCACTACTTCCCTGGGGACAGGATACTGTTTATTCTGCAATTTATATACGTACCTTCCTACATGTTTCTTTTAGTCAAAGCTTTCAGGCTAAGCTGATGACAGGTGGCAGTCCTCATGTAAGAGGACCACATGCTGTGGACATTAATGAGTTTCCTTCAGGCCCAAAAGGAAGTTTTATAACCTTAGGTTGACTTATTCTCCTCTTCAGTTAAATAAAAATATTTCAGCTTGTACAAACAGCTCATCAAGACACAGAAACAGCAAGAACCAAATGAGTGGAGGGATTTAGAGCTTTTCCAAGGTTTACTTCAGTTCGATCATTTTCAGTCACTCATTAGGCAATGAAGTAAATCTCTTACTTTGTCTTTAGGAATCCAACATGCATTACCCAAAGCAAGTGATAAAAGAAGACTGGGATTGTAAATTACGTTCCAAAGTTTATTTTTACTTCCATTATGGACTTCAGTGATATATAACAAAACAGCAACTCTGGCTATAGCTAACAAGCTGCAAATGTTTCTCAGTGTAACTACACACATGTGGAATAGGTCCTTTTGGTATTTGCAGTGCCTTACAGGCTTTAAATATTTTATGCCTTCCTCATTTGTCAATGTTTCCAGCCTAACACAGAAAGAAATCAGAATATAGCAAGTTGACTAAAGCAGCAGGTCATGAGGACAGAAACAATCTTAGCAAACTGAAAGTTTTAGTTGTGGATTAAATAAAGAACTCTGGCCTTCATCCAGCTGGACTTTTAGGAAGTTTCAAACCCATGAATTCAAATTTTAGATGGCAGAAAAGAAACATGATTCTTGTTCATGACAATCTTTTTTATACCATGGCTGTGAAAGGAAAAGAAGCATGTCTCTGAATGACTGTCAGCAAGTAATGGATATATACTCTTTCTCATGTTACTATTCATTCACATTTATGGATGACCTCTGGTCTCACAGTAAAGATTATGATGTAGAAATCTCGAGAGAAAAAAGGCTGGACAAACAGAAAATGTATCAGTAAGGTAGCACTGTGATACTCAAAGAGTTTCAGTTTACTGCAGGACATCAGAAAGCAACAAAGTCTCTACATCTATCCGCTTGCTTATCTTCCTGTTTTAAGTACCTCATGCTGGTTTTTATCATTAGGATAAAAAGGTCCCCAGCAGTCTTCAGGTGATACTGACTACAGCCACCTGGACTGGGATTTAAATTAAGGATTTTGAGGTGAAAGATTCTCTTTTTCATTATCAACCATATGAGCCATAACTCATTCATTCTGCCCTTAAAATAAACCACATTTCGAAAGGTGAGCCTTGACATCTCTTCTCTTTTTACTTCAGTTATGACAAATGGAAAAATTTGTACAACATGTATTTCTATTCTGACTGACAGCTTATACAAATTACTCCTTTATGTCTTTGTAGTTTTACATTCAATATTTTAAATGCCTGAAATTGCATATAGTTGTATTGAATTCCATTAGGATTCCTGAGTCTGCCAGAGTAATGATATATTTGAGTTTCTGAACTTCATACATAGTTCATTTCATTAAAATGGTTATGTTAAAAAGCCTATTTTCTTATCCTTTTAAACCAGCTACAGAACAAATTCTACTCATTATCCCATGAGATAATGAACATTTATTATTTTTCCATCAATATTTGAAGCTAGTCTTTCAGAGAGGGCTGCAACATATGTTCTTAAAAAGCTGTGCACCCATCCAAAGGTCTTCCTTTGCAAACACAGATGCTATTCAGATAGTCCCTGAAATAAAGCCATAGCAAAAACTCCCTATTGCAAAAATAAATAACAAGAATTGGACCTTATAGCTCCAAAGGATAGGACTGTGGAGAGATCAAAATTGTACAGTAATGGTAGATAATCTGAGTATCAATAGTAGACTATTGTTTCACTCTTGCACCCAGTGTCAAGTAGACCTAGTTTTACTAGTAAATGGTGAAAGAGCCCATTCAGCCAATTTCCACCCACTACCTGATGGTTTTGCAGTAAATACTTACTAGGTCATTTAAAGCTTTCAGTGTCATATGCGGCAATCAGTCTGAGTGCTGAACTTTCATGCATTAAGTGGAAGAATGTTTCAGTCATTTTCAGTCAGGAGCTGGAAGCCCTATTTCCTAATCATATCAACAGATATTCGGCATAAATGCCAGGAACAGCATATAGGCAGGCTTAGCGGAAAAGGGCTTTTCATAATAGGCATAATATATGGACATAATATATATGCATAATATACACTAGGAGTAGATCAGAAATTAAAACCGTGATAAATCTGAATCTTTATCAGCATAGAATGGGATAGCTGAATTATGCATAATGTGGAGAAGAAGAAAACACAGTAGTGCACATGCAACACACTAAATTACAGGATGAATATCAGAGCCCATCATATTTCATCCTCTACCTCCCCTTCACTAATAAACCCTGCCAATGAAATAAGCCTCAACAAGTTTTTCTCCTGCTTTGTCAGTTCCTCTTGCTCATTGTACCTTACATGCCATCCTGATTTACTGGTCTTTTCACACCCTATCTCTCCTGAAGAGTAATTCTTCCATGATGCCCTGAAGAAGCAAACAAATAGCACATATTAAATCCTGAGACAAATCTTTCCTCAGTCTTCACAGTACATCCTACCTCTCTGTGTCTGCATTTAGATTTTGAATAGCTCAGGTTAAGGATTGCATTTGTCTGCTGGTACAGAGCAAACACATGCAGTGACATTTAAGAAAGACTCAAGCACCATGATAATTAGCTTCTTAAGTTAGCACCCAAAGGCTACTGCTGAGGTCACAGTATATTGTGTGATGTCCATAAGCTCTTACAGAGAATTCACACATAAACTCATTAGAAGATGAGGCCTTGTCTCAAAGAGTTTACAGAGTAAAAAGTAAAGGCAGAATAAAAAGCAAAACTCAGCTTCACAGAGCAGAAACTGAGTCTCCACTGTGGCAAAGGATGTTCAGGGCACCTCAGGCATACCCAGGGCCAGCACAAGGCTGGCCCTGCATCTTGAACACAGCAGGGATAACACTCAAGTGACCTTCACCTCCTCCACTTTTGGCCAGACACTTGTAAAAAAATTCTCATGAAGGTGAAGGAAAAAAGGTAGGAGAGATCAGGGACCAGGGGAAAGAGTACCTCTTGCTACAGGAGGCTTGGCTGTCCAAGGAGACAGAAACATGAAATTCATCATCTACCTTCCCCACCTACCCAATATACCAAATGGACTGCAGTCAGGAAAAATATTTTCCACAATTTAAGTAGCTGTTATGCTCCATACATGCATTTCATCATTACTGCCATGGAGACCTTTTCTGCTGTATGTCACCTGCAGGCAGAATACACCAGCCAATGTAGCTGTGACATCCAGTCACCCCTGTGTTATACAGTCTCTAGCACCAATGGCCTTCTTCATTTTTATACACTTAAGCCCCAAATGTTTACAATGTTAAAATAAATCTGGATTGATTTTGAACACATACATTGTACCTTGAACAAATGCAGAACTGATATTTTTATCATTATGGATATAGGAGTGGGCATTACTGCAACAGTCTCCTGGTTGAAAGAGAATCTTGTGTATGACAAATTTCCATTTTTACTCTAGCTTTTTGCTTGTCCTCAGGGATTTGGTCATTATTGATTAGATGCAAAATTAAATCATAACCTGACTAAATAAGATTTCCTTTCATATGACAGCCCTTTGGCCTCTGCTTCCTGTGTCACTTTATTATTCATTGTGTAAATTATATTAAAAACTTAACTTTCCTTTTTATGTAAAAAGAAAAATCAGGATACCAGACTACATCCAATTTACATCTATCATTCATAATGACAGGACAAAAATAAACCTGTCTTCACATAACAAATGAGCATGACTTCACAATTTTGATTATAAACACAATCTCATCTCTTGCATAAAAAAACTCTAAAATGAACTCTCACTTCTCTAAGTTCATCTCTAAGTCTACTTCCCACTATTTGGAAACTCTACTTAAAGGGAAGTTGGCTCCCAAGAAGAACATTGTCCCAGCATAGCACAGGATTAGACATTTGACTGTCCTGTCACCTCAGTATCTGACTTTGCACATGGTTAGTAAAATAAAATATCTAATCCTTGCAGAAATAGTTTCCTTTGACACAGCTCCGTACTGTATCACTTTTCATCCTTGTCTATTGTTATGACTGAATACTGAAAACCACTCCTTTGACATAAACATCGCAAGCAGTGCACAGCAAAGACTGGCAACATAGGAGATTTCAGGTCAAGTATTCAATAATGTATTTGAAGCCAGCTGTTTGCAGGACAGCAAAGTAGTGTTTAGCTAGTCTGGAAAAGCAGGAACAAAATAAGAGAACTTAATGTTTTTAATTAAAATTCTGAAGTTAAAATTTAGGTGAAACTTCCCACATGATATTGTGTCACACAGCCCTACAAGCTCTCCCTCTTAGAATCTGAGCAGTGTGAAATCTTGTGCCTGTTCTGAGATGGGAGTTTTAGGGGAGTGAGGCTATAACACATCAGAAGATAATTCCTCTCTGATTAAAGTCAGTTTTGGAGCAGAGCTGGGTTTTAGTCATGAGCCTGTCTACTGAAGAGTATATCTGTAAAGCGTAGGCTGGTCTTTTTTGAGTTATTGGTATGTTAAACAGCTACAGACTGTGGATTTCTTCACCAAACCCACCTGAAAACCCCAACAGCAACTAAGGTACAGACAGATTAGTATTATTATTTTTATGTGACAATGAAACCTGGAGAAACAACAAAATTAAGTCAGGGTTTAAAGAAAAATCTATAGCAAACCAAGAAGGAAACAGAGAATAAAACTGCAGAGAATCAGAAACCACTCCAGACAGTAAGCCATCCTGACTCTACAATGTGAGTCATACTTGAAAGTAGGAAATTACTATGTCTCTTGTACAGGAAAAGAACAGTCTATCCAGTTCTAAAACTCCCCTGACCAGAACATGATGTCAAAACAGAAGGAGTTCAGATATTTTTGTGCCTCTTTTTCAGTTTTAATAGATGCCATATCTCCATGTAACAGGAGAGAAAAAAAAGGTCAGCTGACCTAAGCTGTGTGAGGGAAAGAGTGCCTAATGGAAGAAAAAAGAGAGAAGTGCTGAGGAGTGAGATGTATTGTAAAGGCAATGCCCTGGGAACAGCGAAGCCTACCTTTATACTTATGTTTTCTCCCTGGCTCATTGTACAGCAAGTGACTAAATCGCTCTGCACACCTGAGACAAGAGCTTTCCTCCTCCCAAACTGGAGAGAGGAAAGATTCACAGGCTGAGGCAAACCAGGATAGCTCCTATGGCATTTCTGTAAAAGTTTCTTGTATTAGCAGCAAACAGTCCCAGCAGAAAATACTCTTTACTGCTGGGGCTGAATTATTTAGTTTGCAGATGCATGTAAAGGCCACCACTGAGGCTTGCTTAGCCCTTTGGTATAAACCAAAGCATACATATTGTGAAAAAGGTAATCACTGCCCCAAAGAGATGGCAATCCACCTGCAATGTGGAGAGCAACAGATGGAAGCCTCCAAAAACCTGTGGGGCAGCACAAGGTGAATGTGAAGCAATTATAGTTAGTGTCACTGACTGGGGTCACATCTCTCCACCTGCTAAAACTCCGCAGAATGTTCCTCAGTCAAAAATCCATCTATCATTACTACATTATCCACAAACTCCACAGGAGATATAAATCTCTCTTTTGCCTGGGGAGATTGGTATAAAACCCAGTCTACTTCACAGGACCATTTCAATTCCTGCAGGATTTGCACTATTAAGTATCCAGTGCTTGCTTTCAGTAAGATTTTCAGGAAGACAGCTTTTTCAGAAAGAAGCCAATCTGATGAAAATGAAACTCTCTGAAAAGCACAAAATTCAGTTTTGTGAAGGGCTTTTTTCCCAGCTGCGTCCACAGCAGGATTAGAGACAAATTACCCCATGCAGCCATTATGATCAACATTAAAATTACTCCTCCTGAACATGAAAATCTGCCCCACACAACAGGCTACAAACCAACTAGTTTTCAAGACCCAAGGGCATGCATTTACAATCAGGTTATTGGTCACTGTGGGCGGGATGACCTGTTACACTAACGAATTATTCACTGGGGTAGGAATGTGAGCCTGATGCACCCACATGCCTGTTAAGTGTGATACCTCCTGGACCAAGGTGCCTGTCTGACATGCTTTAAGAGTAAAATGAAAGCGTTCCAGCTAAAGACAGTGAGAAAGTGAGATCCTACTGTCAGTGGGATGTTGGAGATCCCTGTCCTGGTTTCTTGCTTTAGTCAATCTTTAATTATTGATACAAAAATAGAGAACTCTTTGTGGCGGAAATGGAAGGAGATGTTTTAAGCGTGCTCCTGGTTCAGTGGGTAGGTATTAAATGAGTCCCATATCTCTACTATGTGCTTTTGCAACTACATTGCTAGTTGCAAGAGGGAAGGACGAGCTTCCTTTCCCTAAAAGCTGTGATGAAGCATGTAAGGTAGAAGAAACAAAAAACCAAAAAAAACCCAAACCAACAAACAACAACAAAACAAAATTAAAAGCGTGACAATTTCTTAGAGAACACTTAGCACTTAAAAAGTGTTTCTTTGTCCAGCTCCAGGTTTTGTACTAATAACACGTGGTTTAATTTTCATTCAGAAGTATTCAGCAGTGTGATCTCTCATCTGTATCAGTTAGAAGTGAATCTAAAATGAAGATGAGATCACTAGGCTTTAAATTTTCTTCTAAATGTAGAAAAGTACAATGCTTGGATGTGCTTTGCCTGACTGCTTGGATTGGGGGGAGGCAGGAGGTTATGTTTGATTTTGTTGGGGTTTTATTAATAATATGAAGAATATCAAGTACTTTCAACCAGTTAAAAAAAAAAAAAACTCATAAAAATGTAACATTCTCATTTTTTAATCTTCTGAGCCCTGTTTGTGACCACTGAAAGAGATACACAAAAATGCTCCAGTGAATAAATAAAAGGATAATTACATTTTCCCAAAAGAAAAAAAGCTCAGTCTTACCAAATGTTTAAGATCTTACACACCTTTCAGAAAAGGAGTTTCCCACCCTGCTCCCTGTTTTTCTACACTCTGTAGATCTAACATACAACAGAGGCAAGGCAAAAAAGTTTACAGAATTCATAAGCAAGTATAAAATACAGAGGCAATAAAATCAACAAAATCTTTCACTGCAACAGGAGAACAACAGGAGAATCAGGACTACCCTTACCTTGTCAGATGGTGTTGAGCAGTTTGTTATTGGTCGAAATTTTCAGTATGAGGACAGTAACTTCTGAAAGCGCAGGGGTTTTTATCAATAGCATCTCCTTGAACTGTTTCCTCATCAGATACATTTAACCTCATAGTCTTGGTAATATTCCATTTATTTATTAACTTACTTACAAATTCTTCTCTAAAACAAAATAGTTCAGTGTACCCTCTACATGAAAATATTACAGATGCCTATACTATATTATTACATTTATGCCTTACTACTCACAATGCTCTTTGCACTTGCTAAGTGTGCTTTTGTGTTTCTCATTGAAATAATGGTATTGTGCCTCCTGACATGATGACTAATTGTACTTCTTATATGTGCCAGCAGGGACATATTACTGGATGGGAAAGTTAGTATTCACATATAAATGAGTGCCTCTTAATTTATGAAAGGTTCCCCATACTTTCATGTTAACTTAGTCAATGTTCATTAATGTTTTAATAAATTCAAATGACTTTTCATCCATTCAAGAATTTATGAACATCGACTGAGTGAGGGATCTGGAAATTCACTGAATGGATTCTGTTGTTTCTCTTTATAAAACTATTCATGGATAATGTCCTGGATACCATTATCATCTTCATCTCTCTCTGGGTAAAGACAGGATTTGAGAAAGCGTGCTCTTGTTGCAACATTTGCAGGCACAGATGAAAGTCAGGCTCCATCTTAGTCTACTGCAGTGGTAACACTTACAGGCATAAAGTAAAAGAGGATCTCAGCACCAAAATGTTTACAGCCCTAGGTAACAGCTACAGACAAAGGAAAGAGAAGCATAAAAACTGGAGAACAATGAGAATGATTCTAGAGACTTAAATGTGCTTTTCTTGTAACTACTTATGTGCAGGCATACAATAAAGATTGTGTGGTCTTGTGCAAAGACAGAAGATGAAGGCAGAAGATTAAGTTGTCTAGTATCAGTATGAGCATGTTTCAGAACTTAAGGAAGAAAACAGTATTAGCAGAAAACTTACTGATAAAAATTGACAGGCCTTACCAAACTTGGCATTGAAGGACCATGCCTCACCCACACCATTTATTTGCTCTTGGCACTCCCATCCTCTTGCCTTTTAAGAAGCTGGAGAAGCTCACCAGCTCTTCACTTTACCATCTTTTTATTCCAATAATCCCAGAAATGGTGTCTTAAAATTCTAAATAAAAAAATTAATGAGAACTAGTGATGATAGCTTTTCCATTAATTTGAGTGAGAACTGGTCAAGCCTTTTGACTGGGAGATGCTTGAGGCAAGAACTTGGCATTTCTTCATGTACTAATTCTATAATAATTAAAAGTAAATTAGATCAAATATAACTTAGAGAAAACCACTCTCCTGAATTATGATGGTTGAAACAAAGCCAGAGGAGCACTTTCAGGAGCCTGCTCATCTGTTTAATGCTGATTTCATTATGATGTTTAGACATAGTCTACTACTGAGAAACCTGCTGTAGCTTGCTAGCTACACCAGACCTTGGCTAGATGAGCTTATGCGTTAACAGTTGGAAGACAAAAGTGCAATGTACCAGTCTGTGATTGAATATGGCTTAATTTGTAGAGGCTAGCGTAAACTGTTCCTTTACTTTGAACCAAAGAAAATTCAAACCTGGAATTTAAGTCTGAGATTTAGATTTTAGAGAAATTTTATCAAAACTCATCTTTCTGCAGTTTTCTGATTGTATACAAATCTGCAAATTCTCAGTGATTTGGACATAAAATGCTTTGGTTCATCTAACTAACTCACCAAATACTAGGGCCTTTCATCCCCAAAATTTCTGCCTACATACAACTGGAAATGAAGCAAACAGACACATGATCTACTAATCAAAGTTCAGCATCGCAATCTCATCATTTTAACAAAAGTAAATAAAGACTGTGCACAGAAAATACCCACTAAGCACTAATTTCGATATACATTACATGTTTTTCTGGCCTCAGGAAATTTAATCTAAAAAGCGAAACAAATTTTCTTTCCCACAATTGATAAGGTGTTTTCAATTTTTTTTTAAACTCACTAATGAAAACAGGCAATCCTGTATTCTGTTTCATAGTGCTTCCCTAAGGGCAAAGATAAACTTCATTCTTATCTGTTCTTCTGTGTTTCCTAGAATGATTGCTTTGTTCATTATATTGTTTGATGTTGCCATCTCAGTTTTCCAGTGCCTGATTTGTTCACTTAATTCTCTAAGTTATTGGGCTCTCCATTTCAAAAATAAGCAGATTTTCTCATTTAAAAACCAATGGCATCTTTGTGTATTATGGATTTACATTTCACTGAGTTAATAGATCATGGAAACAATGACACGAAAGGTTATATTATGAAAATGTATTTCACTTGCATAAAAAGGGAACAAGTGATAGTGCCATATAAGGGAATATGGATCATTACTACAAAAAGATCATAATCAAAAGGCACCTGTAAGGCACCTGAGCCACAACCCTTACAAGTCCACAGAATGCTAAGAAGCAAAATCTGAGTATGTGGATAGTGAGATAGTGTCCTGGCCACACACCACTGCTGGCGTGCATCCATCCAGCTGAACACTGAATTTACCTCCAAGGTGAGAGTGACAAAGATTATATCTCACCCACTTCAGCTGTACATATGGAACCTGGGCCATGGGGACAACAGGAGGTGCAACCACTTCACCTTTCACCCCAGTGCCTAGGCTGGTAGCCTCCCTGTGTCCAGCTGACATCATAGGTCAACAATATGTGTGTATTGAAATGCCTTATGTTTTTCTTCAGGATAGTCTGGGATGGAGGAAAGCAGCTCAAATCCTTTGTTTTTAACAAGCACTTGGCTCCAGACCATCCTTCTACCTTTATCCAGGATACACAATAGGAAAAGCTTCCAGTGCATTATGCACTTTGTAGACCTTTCTAGAGGTTGGGTTTACCAGGTGCCCATAAAACTGTAGCAATTTTACATGCCCTAGGTGTTTTCTGACCATTTTTCCCCCCCTACTACTAAATCGCATTGCCAGTTTGTACTTCACGCTTTGTTTCTCAGTACTGATCCCTACTGTAATTTTTTTCACCAAGAAGCTCTTGTAGTCCACAATATATAGGTAATAATATAGTTTATGCTATAAATATAAATATAAATATGTATAAATATTGCAAACCGACAGTCATTCACCTTTAGAATTAGCCATTCTGTAATTCCAGCAACCGGAAAGTATGCACTTTCACAAAAATAAAAGCAGTTTTGTCTAGGTTTGTAACATGCATGCTGCACACTTGCATTTCTTTTAAGGGTGCTATTCCCAGCCACAAACTCTGCCCTCCAGAAAGGATCAGAGACATCACGAAAAATATAAAGTCTAAAACAAGTATGACAGGGCATCAAGTATCATGTTAATATGCAGCGTCTGTCACAGATTAATTTTTATGCACAAGCCCTTGAGTCACATCAACATTACAGAGTTTTCTGAGCCACCAAATTAAAAGGCATCTTCTTTTGACACAGAAGCAGTTCATTAAAAATATTTGTAAAGATACAGGAAAGTAATCTTGGTCAGACATATGCTTTGAAAATCCTTCTTCAAGTTCTGCTGGCTTAAGTAGCGACTCGTACAGAGACAAGGTCTTCTGGGAGGAAAAGTCAAACTTGAAAATTAAACTAGATGGAAGTTCTCAGCTGGACTTTGTTCTCAGAGAGGCAAAGTACAAAGTACACTCCTTGTGAATGCCTAAGTTCCCGACATATAATGTACAGACAATAAATGCTCATTTTTTGATAGGTTTCTGAACCTCCTGTATCTCTGATTTATTATAAGAACGTCTGTGGTCTTTCAAGAATGATAAAATCTTCCCTCCAAACAACGCCCTATTGCAAGTGTCAATTTTGATGAAGAGCCTGTCAAGCCAAGATACAGTCAAAAAGTTGAAATAAATCTATCATCACACAGTGTTTGTCATTAAGAAAACCATTTGTACTTTCTTGAGCATTGCTTCTATTTGCTACTACAGCTACACAAAAGTATTGGAGTTTCTTGTATTATCTAAGCAAATTACTTGTCAACTACAATTGTAGAGGTTATATGTTGCAGAAAAAGTTAATTCACTCATTTTTATTGAAGTTGTTTCACATACTTTTTCTTGAATCTCTAAACCCAAGATAATTAGAGTTCTAAGACACTCCTACTGTCAGTCTTCACAGTAATCACCAACAACAGTTAGAAGAAAATAAATGAGATTCTAGTGTCAAGTTACCTGAATACATAAAATATTATGGCTGAGTAAAAAAAAAATAAAAAGGAGGAAAAACAGTCCATATAACACAAGCAAATAATGATTTCAGATACAAGACTGGATTATGATGAACACAGACAAATATCAGATACCTTCTAAAATCTTTTAATGTATCTGAAAGAATGCATCTGTACTTGCACATTCAACTGTTGGATTCTTGGTCCTTATGTGGTAACAAGAAAACACATGGACTCCAGTACAGTGTGTGTGTCATGGTAATTACTCTTTGGTCAACCAGAGTTTGCACAGAAATTTGCTCTGAATGTGCCTGATACATCAAAAGAATAAAGTGATGACAGGAAAAATGCAATGTTATTAAAACGCTTATTTAACTATGATGGAGTTCTGAGAACATGAGCCAGTCTGCACCAAAGTCATGGCAGTTTTGTTGTTCAGTTTTACTTCTCTACATTCTTTATTTTTTCCTCTTATGACAGAGTCCTTAAAATGGAAAACTGACTAACTGAATATACTAACCCATTGATGCATTCATTGAATTTGAACTTTGGATATATTTAAAACGTGAAAAAAGACTGTAGGCAGAACAGGATACTCAAAATATGAAAACTGAATTTCCTTCATTATCTATTCTTTGAGAGAAAGGCTGACATTGCACCTGAAGGACACAGCTATTCCACAAAAAGACATGAGGTTGGTGTAAGCTGTGATGCCAATACTTTCAAACTCAAGAGACAAATGGCAAGAGAGACATTGTCCATTCTTCTTGGACCTGTTTCTGTTGCTAGCCTCTTTGCCAGCTCTATTCCTAAGGAGAATCCTGGTACCATGAAACTTTGCACATGCACTTCATTTCATGTGAGAACTCCAACAAAGTACTTCTCAAAGTTCTTGTTTGTCTTTTAACAAATACATTACACTTATACTAAGCTGCAGACACTTGTGGTGCTTTTGTTCAATCAATTTCCTTAATCTTGCCATAGCTGACACCTATACCACTAAGTAGACAGGATAGTCTAGCACTCACCTCACAGGACTCACAAATTTTGCTGATGCTTGACTGCAGGATATCTGTATTTATAACACATCTCCAAAACAGTGATATGCAGGAGATTGAGGGCTCAGGCATTTTCCTATGTTCTTCACAGCTTTTCTCTGGCTAGTGCTTGTCCTTCTGTCTCCCAAAGAAGAAATCTGTTTTACCACAGTCTGAAACAGCCCACATACCCTCAGAGAGAACACTACTAAGTATTTCTGGGCTTGTATGACATGACAGGTTTCTAAAGAGTGGAATAGTGTCTTGCTTATTGCAGAATACTATTGCCGGATATTACACTCTCCACACAATGCTACTGCATAACCTGCCATCTTAAATCAACTTTTTAAAACCATAAAAATGAAAAACAAAAAAATAAAATTATCTTCTAAACCATTAACAAATTTCTTTTTGTATTCACACTTTCCTGAAGATGATTCACGAATGTGCTATTTAATTACAATATTAAATTTTTCATAACCCTCTTCCAACACTATGTGTTGACTGCAAGCTCAGTCGAGAAACACAAATATCCCTTAGGCTCGGCTAGGTAGAGCCAACTCCTGGCTAGACCATAAATCAGAACATGCTAATGATTTCACCAGTGCTTAACTCAACTAATAAACAAAGCATTTACCTGACTGATTGGATGGGCAGTGTTCAGACCTCAGCACTTAGCTTTCACTTATTGAGAACTACTCCAAACCAGCATACAAGTTAACAGGGAGAAACATCTAAGTTGTTCATTACTAGCTGTGGAGAGACAGCCATAGCTCTAGTAACACCCATAGTTCGAAGTACTAATGATCCTAAGATAAGTGGTGCACTGATAAACGGCTTTTGCCACAATAGTGGAACAGAAATCTCAAGGAAAACAATTAGGAAATTAATCAAGCATCTGTAAAAACATGAATGAAAATATGCAAGTATGAACCTATGCTATAAATAGATTCTGCTAGTTAGTCATGCCGCAGTATGTCTCTGAACTGATATAAATTCCTGCCTTGATCATCTTTTATATCTAGCAGCAGGCATAGTAAGTAAAGTTGTGAAAACTGCATCCATAATGATATTTTCTTGACGTATTTGAGGCCAGCACCTCTAAATCTGGTCTTCATAATCCAACGGAGATTTCCAACAAGGTTAGAGCAGTAAAGATATAAATATTTTGAAGCTACAATGATTTGTCTTTGCTATTAATATGATAAATAGTGACACTGTCACAAAAGTAAGATTAAGATACAAAAGAATTCTGCTTTCCTTTTACCAAAAGCCAGCCAAAGTCTTCTGAGACAACAAAAGTTTTACCATGAAACAAGATGCCTCACAACCTGGGCAAGGACTGGGTCACTCCTTTTAGGTAAATGGCTCTAAGGAGAAGAGGAAGAAGCAGCAGGCAATCACTGAAACATAAAGGATAAGTGAAGCAACCTCTGTAAAGATTGATCCCCTACTTCAGCAAAAGGTAACACCTCATTCGTCCATTACTTGAAAGTAATGGTAGCACTAGCTGACAATCTAACTTTTCAGGGATCCTGATTAGATAAAGTGGTCCCTCTGCTTTTTTCCACCATAAACACTATGCCTAATTTGCCTCTATTTAGAGCCAGACCTGTCCTTCATCATCTAATTTCCAGGATTGTACCATAGTCATATGGCAGAGGCTATGAATCCACCAGCCAGAAATGATGCTCTGCTCAAATGTACTTTGTGCAAATATGTGGGAACAGGATGAAGCTGTGTCATTACAGTACATGTGGCACCACCCAGTCATGGACTTTGCAATGAAGTAACAACCCTAGTATTACCCTGTGCACTGGAAATGCGACCGGATAAGTAGGGGGCAGTTCACTACCAAGAAGTGTCCAAAATACTTTGTAAAGGTTTAAATGCTCCATCAAAATGTATTTTATGTATCACGGACATGCAGAGCAAGGGAAGGTTGAAAGACAAGTAACAGAAAACCCCTGTCTCCACAGATGGAGACTCCACAATTTCTCTTCATGTGTATTAGCATTTGACACCCTTACAATAAAAAGTGTTTTCTTGAGTTCAGATGGAATTTCCTATTTTTAAAATTTGTGCCCATTACATATCGTCCTGTCAGTGGGCTCTACTGAGAACAACTTTGCTCCCTCATTTTCACTCCCTCCAATTATACATTTATTCACATTGATGAG
Source organism: Pezoporus flaviventris (assembly GCF_033815535.1). NCBI lineage: Eukaryota > Metazoa > Chordata > Aves > Psittaciformes > Psittacidae > Pezoporus > Pezoporus flaviventris. The sequence goes on from NW_026892555.1 coordinate 36,707,985, forward strand.
ATCCCTCCTGAGCCTTGTCTTCTCCAGGCTGAACAGGTTCAGGTCTGTCAGCCTGTCCTCATGGGGCAGATTCTCCAGTCACTGCATCGTTCTAGTAAAGCTAGGACTTGCTCCAGTAAATCCACATATTTCTTTTACCAGGGAGCCCAGAGCTGGACTCGACACTCAAGATGTGGCCTCACCAGTTCTGTGTAGAAGGGAAAGATTATCTCAACCTCCTGGCAATTGTCTTCCTCACGCAGACCAGATTACTGTTGGCCTTTTTTCTGCTGAAAGGGATCATTGCAGGCTCATGGTCTGCTTATTGTACACCAGAACCCCAGTGTTCTTCGCAAAGTCACATTCCAGCCAGTCAGCCCCCCGGCATATGTTAGTGCCCAGGATTATTTCTCCCCAGATGCAAGACTTGGTATTTTCCCTTGTTCAACTTCATCAGATTCCTCTCTGCCCATTTCTCCACCCTGTCAGGGTCCCTTTGGAGACCAGGATATATATTCCTTCTCCTGCATCAGCCACTCCTTCCAGTTTTGCATCATCTATGAACTTCCTGAGGGCACACTATGTCCCAGTGTCCAGATCATTAATGAAGATGTTAAACAGCTTGGAACCAGTACTGACCCCTCTCAGTAGCCCAGACTCACTAGTGACTTGCCTTCAACTGGATTTTGTGCCACTGCTTACAAGTCCCTGGGCCCAGCCATTTAACCACTTTTCAGTGCAGATCACCATTTATTTTTCCAACCTGTTTTTCATCAGCTTGTCTATGAGAATATTATGGGAGAAAGTGTCAAAACCCTTACTCATGTCAAGGTAAACAACATCATCTGCTCTGCTCTTCCCTGGTCCACCAAGCCAGTCATCTTATTGCACAAGGCTATTAAGTTAGCTAAGCATTATTTCCCCTTTGTAAATCCACTGACTACTTCCCAATCACACTCTTGTACTTGAGGCATTCGGAAATGGTTTCCAGGAGGTTTTTCTAGGTGAGGCTATGAAATATCCACTAAAAATGTTTCTCATCCTTGCCAGAACTGGACTGAGAAGAAAAGGTGAAACTACTGGCATACAAACAGCTGTGCACACAGGTTTTTCACTTCATTCCTTCTAGCAAAACACTTCTGGAAAGGCAGAAAGCATGGTGTATTAGGTCATGACAAAAATGTTTTCAAATATTTAACATGCTTTATGATGGACTTAAGCAGCTATTTTTAGGTTCCCAAGTCTGACAGCTCTGGCTAAGATCTCTCACTTTTTCCACAAACATATGATTACAGCCTATTCTGGGGGTTCTTTTGGGTTGTTTTTTTTCCCAGAGAACTTCCTCCCCAAAGCAGAAATCATTTCAAGTCTTTTAATTGATGATCTGAAACCTAACAGTGAATTGTGTTCTGCAAATGCTCTGAGCAGGCTGCCAGACAGGGTCTTGATTAAAAATGCGGAGGAGGAAGGGATGTAGGAACGAAAAGAAAAGAACTAGGAGTACTGCTGTCTCACATGCTTAGTTCTCTAAAGGTGAATATATAGAAATTTGAAGCTGTTCAAACTGTCACAGACACATTCCTCTCTTTTAAAAGCAACAAAACAGCATTATTCTCCTTCTTAAATAGTTGGTCTGTTAGCTCTTCTGTCACCATGGAGACTACCACTGTTGCCGATGCTGCTGCTGATTTTCTCTAACTGGTCAGCACATGTTTGTATCACCACCTATTAACCTGAGTCACCGGTAGAGAAGTTTACATTTATTCTCAAAGAATGTCATTTCTAGTAAAAGAAATGCATTTAGTTTTGCTTTGTTGAACTCCATATTGCTGTTTATTTTGTATCATATACAAATTCCTACGAATTTACTTTCCTTATGCTCACCCAAGTATAATTAAGGGACTGCTGCTCTCACTGCAGGTGGTCCCACCTGCTTTTATTCTTATCTTCCACCTATTAAATAGGATGGAAAAAATTATAATGACTTAATGCAGTCAGCTGAGAACATAATGTCTGAATTCCTTTGTCAAAGTAATACTGACCAGACACTAAATCTCACTGAACCTGCATTCGGTTTCTTCCTGATAAGAGTGGGGAATGATACTAAGTATAATATATGATGTTCTCCAACACTGTACAATGTTTTTACAGATATATTTAAAAATAAAAAACATTTTTATTTTCAGGTATTCAATAATACATAAACCAATAAGCATTATTTACATAGTTATCAGAAGTTACATAATTGCAGAAGTAGGCTTCCAACATCAGCACCATGAGAATTTCCACTTTTCTTTTGTAAGAACCTCAATGTAGACAACAGGGGCTTTATTCAAATTCTGTGGAGTATTTTAAATACTCCATTCAGAAATGCAAAACAACTTGGGGATCACCACTCTTCATTTTAGTACTGGCTTCTTCGAAAAAGGAATAAAAGTACAGAATTTCTCTGAAAAATAGGAGTGTAAAGGGTTTGAAAGCAGAAAAAGAAAAGTTCTAAAACTTCTTTGCTCAGATTGCACCAAACAAAACTGCTATGTTCATGAGAAAGAGCAGACATAGTACAGCCTCTTTTGGTTACACTTCCAGATACGCAGCTCTTCATTTATTTATTCCTGGTTTCTTGCCTGAAACTAACTTCACATATAGCAGCAAATAATGTTTTCATCTTTCCTAGAAATGCAGAATTTGCCACTGTAACATGGATGACTCTTAACATGACTTATGTCACTCACTCTTTCATCATACCTTGGCTGGACCATGGTGATGGGACAAAGATGGACATGCAGCTCTCAATGCTTAGGAACTGTAGAATATTAAAGATCACTACAATACCTCTCCTCTGAAGAATACATTACTATGAGCTAATCAAGCCCTTTTCTTGTTGACTGTTACTGCTTTCCATGAAATTTCAAATCAGGTATAAGAAAGATCTTGGCCCTTCCAGTTCAAGAACTTGTATCACCGCAAGATGACAATTGTGTTTAACGTCATCATCTGCTCTGGCACAACAGAAGGTTGAAGAGGCAAAACTCATCTAGACCAGGAATCTGACTGGAATTTTGGGCATGAACTTTCTGAATAGTTCTTTGGCATCACACGTATATAATGTGTACCTTTTAAGGAACCTAAATAAAAAGAAAAGCTTTAGTAAGTTTCAGTCACTGCAGATAGTGAAATGACTGAAAGATACTCCTGACCCTGTTTCATTGGGTGAAGATGAAGAAACCACTGACAGAATATATGACAAACATTAACCATGTTGGCTACTGAAGAGAGCTAAGGTGTCGGCGATGAGGAAAAGTAATACAGAGTGATGACCACCCAGTCAAACTCAAAATAAAATGCTTAGCTTCCCCACTGAGAAAGCACCAAACAAAATATTTTAACAGTAGAAACAAAGTATGGTCTTGCTTAACCAGGACTTTGAATAAGGAACTGCCTTTTACTACCTCTTGGATGTCAACAGCAACCCAGAATATCAACCACTAGACTCTACAAATAAAGCTCCAACGCTGCAGCTTCTTAAGCAAAATTCTGTACTGCAGATCAAAAGAAATTGTGCTGATCAAGGCTACGAAAACATCACTCCTCTATCCAAGCTATTTCTGCTTTCAGCCTCAGTACACACATACCGTGGGTCTACAACTCCAAATCTCCCTCCTTCTGAGCATGCACTACTGATGCATTTCAGATCCAAGGACACATTACTTGCTGCACATTACTTTTAAGCCTGCAGCTTAAAACAGAAGAGCTTTCCTCAGTCTTGCTCCAGTATCCCTTCAGATGATCATTACCAGCAGGGCTATTGTCTGTCTAAACAACACCCTCAAACCTGTACTGGTTACTCATCCAAAACATGATCCTCAGCCTGCCAGGGTCTGTACCTCACACATATTTCTACCTTTGACACTTCACCCAGCACTGCTTGATCAAAACCAGGAACAGAAACCTGATGAATGAATAACATAAACAGAACTCTTCTGGTTTTTTACAAAACTTGGGTGTTGAAACCTGTGTGCAAGATACTGTGACCACCTGCTTATCATCCAAGTTTTTGCTAGCAGAATTCCTCTGGTGACTAAAGCTCTGCTCTGGGATAAACATCCCCCAGTATTTTGTCAGCACTGAACAGCTTTGTGCGGCCTGTGCCCAAAGGTTCTTTCTTACTTATAACCCCACGCCAGTCCTGCAATACAGTTCCTTAATGCACACAGTGCTATACCGCACCTTCTAGAGATCCTTCACTGGGTCCTGCTCTCAGAAATATACTGGTGGACATGATTTGACCCAAAACAGTATCCAGAAAAGGAAAAGTTATTTACAAGCAGCACAGTTGACTCCCCCGTCTACTGGGCTTCAAACAGACTGTTTCCCTGAGAGTACTCTGAACAACATGCTAGAAACTGTGCCACAGTGAAACAGTTAAGAGCCTCTTATACGTAAAAGCGATATTCAGTATTGAGAACAAGCTGAACATCCCAGTGCACTCAAAAACTAAGACTACCATCTTTAACATGTGTGGATCTATCACATGGATAGTGTCAGGAACTTCTCAGCGTTTATTCTTGGATTCACCATCCTCACCTTGATGCTTTTCACTGAGCCCTTTAAGTGTGGAAGAAGGAGGCATATCTGTTTATTATGCCAATACTTTAGCAAAGCATCAGTAAACTTCTCAGAACTGTCTCTGTCCAGTTGAAGATGTATCCTAGATTAAAAACTAAGTATGTGGGATTTCAATAACGACTTAAATTCAGAAATCTACTGAGCTGGATGTGGCATCTCAGGCAATTAGAAACTCAGCTTAAAGGATATTTCTGCCAGTTAGGCTGCATTTTACAATCTCGTTTCAAAGAGATTTCAAAAGACTAATTGTCCATTACATATAATTAAACTATGCACTTAAGTAATTCTTTATGTACAACTGCAGATGAACTGTATACGTCTTAGTTCCGTAATTTGATACAGCTTAAGCCTGATCATAATTCCAGGCCTTTGAAGTAAGATTCTGTCAGTTCATAAATCACAGTCAGGCTATTAACAAATATTCACCTATTTTTGGTAGGGGTGAGCTTCTCCTTTTCTGAAGTTGGAGTCTTCAACTACACATGAAACAAAATCACCTACTCAGTGAAGGAAACGTATTTTTTTTTATCATGGTCATCAATGGAATAACCTTCCAGCCAAGAGTAATTAGTTTTAAATCTATGCTTCTAGCTGAAAGAGCTAACAGTTCCAATTATCTCAAGTGCTCATGTCTAAACTAAGGGCAAACATTATGTTGGTTTATGTTTGGAAACAAACACTGTGTAGAGATCAGCCTTCTGGACCTAATACACATAACTGAGATCTTATCACACTTGTACTTGCCAGTAAGCTTTAAATAAAAAGAGATTTTTATAAACCAATGAGAATATACATTGAAAATCTTTAGACATGATAAAATAACTGTATGAAGATATCAGCTACTGCAGCAGTAGACTAATGACTGAGAGTCTTTCAACTCAGCTTCCTTTTATGCAAGTATTTCCTAAAAATAATTACAGAGGTTGTAACCTATGCCAAGCGTGGTTTTAGACTTACATGTTGGAAAAAGCCCTGTTCTCCACACTCTTCAGCACAATCAGTACTGCCATAACTACTCAAACTCCCTCCCCAACATTTAAATTATATTAAAGATTAATATCACATTCTCCTCAACATCCCAAATCAAGTAAATAACGCACAGCAGCCAGCTTATGATCATGTTTAAAAGTCTTCTTCCCTGAACTAATCTCATTCTGAAATATTAAACCTGATTTGTTTTAATCTAATTTACTTCTCACAGTATACTGTGAGTTTACTTTTTACACTTTGCTGGCTGTAACATGTACATGTGCAACACTAGTATAGAGTTGTTCAGGTATTTATGTGGCTGAATTGACAGTTACTGGGAGGTTTTATTCCTCTGCAGCACACCTGGCCCTTTTTCTATTTCAGAAAGACTGAAAAATCAACATTCTAATGAGAAATTATTGTCATAATCAGCACACACATTTGTACCGATCCTGCTACAGTTAGGTATCACTAATCAATACAGTAAGCTAGAGGGGACCCTGGAACTGGTTTCATTCTCTACAGATATTTCTGAACATAGCAAGACAAGTCACTGAGTACAGGAAGACATTTGCAACTTAGAGCTTGAGACAGTCCTACCCAACAGGTCTTTACAGACCGTGTTGCTGCCAAACTTCAATGCTTCTATCAAAGCCGATTGCTGAAAAGACAATGAAGGCTTCATTTTAAAAAAAATGACGGAAAAACATCAGAATAAAGGTGGGAATGACACTGACAGAGAATCTCCCTAACAACTGTATGAGAAGTTTATAAAGTCCATCTGCTTCCTCTCTGAAACTGGCAAATCCAAATAGCTGAGTGCAGCACCCATCCTGACCATCTTCCGCCCACTTCATGTCCAGTCCCAATAGCGCCATCTGGAGTACTGTGACAGTTCCCAGAGACACCAAGAAACCTTCATCCCAATGATGGTGCTGACTTGATAAGTTACAAAGCTGGAACAAAAAGCTGACGTGCATCTTCTCTCAGGAGTACACCTGCACATTAACGGACAGTCAGCATGAACGCCACCTTGGCAATGGAAGCCAGATGCTGTTCACACACAGTACATAACTAATTATCATAGAATCATAGAATCATAGAATAGTTAGGGTTGGAAAGGACCTTAAGATCATCTAGTTCCAACCCCCCTGCCATAGGCAGGGACACCTTACGCTAAATCATATCACCCAAGGCGTCGTCCAACCTGGCCTTGAACACTGCCAGGGATGGAGCATTCACAGCCTCCCTGGGCAACCCATTCCAGTGCCTCACCACCCTAACAGGAAAGAATTTCCCCCTTATATCTTAATCTTCTCAGGAATCAGTGGCACAACATACTCATGGAGCAACGAGATTTTATAAAATCTGGGTTTATGACACAGCAGCACATCAGCTCTATTCACTTGAGGACTGCATCCCTCAGCGACAGTCCACCATAACTGGCATTTCAGAGAGTGAGGCCAATGTTTACTCCACAACAGCACACAGCATTCTTATTAAAAGTCTGACCTTAAACCAATGAAGACACTCCCACCCACTTCAGTGCTTTTTCCACCATGCTTTTCATAATCCCACTGACTGCATCAATACATGAAGAAAATACACATTACAACTAATATCTTTGAACTGTAATAACTTCTTTCTTTTTAAAGTATTTGAGATGGCTTCTAGCACGGTCTCCCCCCAGCTCTCAGCTTCAGGATGTCCAGAGCTGGCCGTCTTAAAACTGTAATATTTGAAATGTTCACCTTCTTGGGCACAGAGAGTTAATTAAAACACTTATTCAGGCAATGGTGAGTGACAGTTCAGTGACAGCTACCTGAGACAGTCAGGTTGAGAAAATCTAAACATGAAATCTGAACATGGAAAAAAACCTGAACACAGATGTATATTTTCAATAGGCTAATGCTACATTTTGCTTCACATTCCTGGTATCTTATACATGTAGTGTGTCACTCAGATGAAGGGAACTCACGGAGAAACTAATAACTCATTCAGACAAAAAAACACAGTTAGAGGGGGATGGGAAGAACACAAGAAAGAAGCCTGTCATGTCTTTCATTCACAGGTCTTCAGTATTTCATCTTCTCTGTTAAGATTTTCCAGCACAGAAAATCTTTGTATCATTCTTCTGCTTTTCTCTTTGCTTATTGTGTATCACTACATCAGAGACCCGGGAAGAAAACTGGGCCAAATTTCATATTCAGAACAAACAGATCTTCACGAGTCTAGAAAGGTTGAACTAGAATTAAATTGACCTGTCCTTATTAATTTCAATGTATTTCATACAAACAGCAACATCGCACAGTAAAATTAATTTCAAATGTTACATTATTAATTGTCAGCTTCAAATATTCCAGGGTGGATTCAGCCCATTTTATATTTTAATTGTAGTTGAGAGGAAGAGTGATTGGATTAAATGCAATCTATGTGTAATTGAAATTAATGAATTTGGCTAATGAAATATTTATAGGTGACCTTTCCCTGGATTGATAAAAAAGCCTATTTTGTTTAAAATATCTTTGATATTTACAGTCTGAGGTTAGGTTTAAATTATTCCTTTACATAAGGAAGCTAAATAAACATCTGTTACTCCTGTAGACTGGCAAAAAAAAAAAAACTATCCATATTGCAGTTTTCTCCTGCCAGATATATTTAGTGCTTCTTGTCAAGTATACAAGTGCCATTCTCAAAAGTTAAAAGTCTTACAGAAAATCATTAATGCACTTGTTTGTATGTGAATTATTTATTCTCCTCTTGGTCCACCCACCAATTCTACTGGCATTTAAATGTGATCTAGTCTTAGGCATGTTGTCTTTAATATTAAAGCAATGTGAAACTAGGACACAGGCCCATGCTGCATTAATGAAATTCTTACCAAACTGAAGTATGGTACCACTGTCAGAATTAGCAATGCAGAAATGCTAATATGATTCTCCATGGGTTACAGTTGCTTATTCCACTTTTCTAGAGCTCTGGTGTTATGATGACTATTATGAAACCCTGGCTGCAAAATACTGACCTAGCAATTTTGTAAACTTTGAAATAACCAGCATACTTATCTCTACTTAGCCAGATGTGAAACTATATTAAATTAAAATCTGATAGGAAAATGCATTAAAACTCCCTTGATGTGTTTTAAAAAGCTGAGATGACATAAAATGATAGCATTTATTGAAGTCAGAATCCTCCATGTCTTACTCATGCGATTAGCCCAATGCTGTCTGGTGGACCATTCGTTTAAGAAAGGTGAAAGACATTTGGCCTTTAAAAAACTCTTTCACTTCTCCTGCTGCCAACAGTTTTATACTACCTGGAGTGTATAAAAGAGGAATAGCATCTATGATATACACTGCAGCACTGCACAGTTCAGAGCATGGTACTTGAGGAAAAATGAGGACCTAGTGAAAGGCAGAAGCAAATTGCAAGAATGATTAGATCTAGAAAACCTGATGAAAAAATTGAGAAAAATCAAGACTCAGACTGAGGGTAGGCAGAATAAGAGTCTTCAAATATATAAAAGGCAGTTGTATTCACTCTGAGAATGGAAAGAGAAGCAATGGCTTAAAAAGCAGCAGGGAACAAGCAGGAAGTCCTGAGGGAAAATACAACTTTCTAGTGGCAAGGATAGTCAGGCAAAGAGACAAGCTGCATGAAATCATTACAGAATTACCACTCCTGTGTCCAGAGCACACTGGACAAATACCTACTGAAACCAGAGTAAGCATATTTGGCCCTGTGTCATACCCAAGAGACAGGATGAATGAAGCCTTGCAGTCCATTCTAGTCCTATTTATGATTCTGTAAACTCATGTGGGGTTCTTTTCAAAATCCAGTATCTATATCAGACATTTAAAGACCAACAGTTTGCTTTCCCACAAAGTAGATGAGACCAACAGTAACATTATCTCCAATACATGCACATCCTAATTCACAGAAGGACACACATATCCAGGATTAGAGCATGCAATTATATTTGATATTGCAGGCTTTTACTAATATACATACATATATATATATATATATAAAAATCCTGTACCATTTGCTTTATATCAGTTAAATTTCACAAAACATATGACAGACAGAAGGACAAATAGAGAACTGACAGCTTTGTGCACAGAAGAAACAACAAAGTCTTACCCTGCCAAATATGCCTTGTAAGGACTTAATGTTTACTAGTTTACAAGGCTTGGTCAGAAGGTTAGATGGATTTAACTCTTGCCAAAACATCCTGTGGTAACTGGTTTGCTAGCTTCAACTTATAAAGTGACAAGAAATATGAATATGAAAGGAAGGATCATCTGGAGTATTGTGTACAGTTCTGGTGTCCTCAACATAAAAAGGGCATGAAACTGTTGGAACAAGTCCAGAGAAGGGCCACGAGGATGATCAGGGGACTGGAGCACCTCCCGTATGAAGACAGGCTGAGAAAGTTGGGGCTGTTCAGCCTGGAGAAGAGAAGGCTGCGTGGAGACCTCATAGCAGCCTTCCAGTATCTGAAGGCTGCTCATAGGGATGCTAGGGAGGGACTCTTCATTAGGGACTGTAGTGATAGGACAAGGGGTAATGGGTTAAAACTTAAACAGGGAAGTTTAGATTGGATATAAGGAGGAAATTCTCTCCTGTAAGGGTGGTGAGGCACTGGAATGGGTTGCCCAAGGAGGTTGTGAGTGCTCCATCCCTGGCAGTGTTCAAGACCAGGCTGGATGAAGCCTTGAGTGAGATAGTTTAGTGTGAGGTGTCCCTGCCCATGGCAGGGGGGTTGGAACTAGATGATCTTAAGGTCCTTTCCAACCCTAACTATGCTATGATTTAAAAGCCTTTAAGTATCCATTTATATACCTCCTGCAGTGCTTATCTCTCAATTTTCCTCTTTTATGACTTTAATGTGTAGATAATCATTGGTCTAAATATCTCTAAATACAGTGCACTTTAAGACTGCACATTACCTTTATAATAGGGGATCACAGATAAACAATTTTTGGCTAGTCTCTAGAGATACAAAGAGACCTCCCTACAAAAGACTGAAATCGAAAGCAGGAGAAGCAAAACAAAGAAAATATTATGGCCATAATTTAGATTTACAGTAACAAAAGTTACCCATTGCAGATTGACAAGAGTAGCCTTAAACAAATAAATAAAATAGGAAAGGGAAAGGTCAGCATGTGTTCCACAGTGACAGTTTATTCTTATACTTCATGGCTAGGGTTTGTGCTTGTTCTCCAGCATGGGGAAACTCCAAATCTGAGATTCTACTCCTGCTTGCCCACTTCCTTGTTTTATTTCTTTTTAGAGCTTCATTTCACTGTGATACAGGAGTTCCTCACTTACAAAAATGAAGCTATTGCTCTCTTCATTTCCACCCCCATCTCACTTTTCCTCAGAGCAGATAGTGCAGAAGGCAGAACAAAGAAACCCTACTTAGGGAAAAATGGGAGATCTGTATGCAGACCCCTGACTCAATCTATTCTGATGCAAAATGGAAACTAGACTTTTTGAAACTCCTCAGGGGAGGAGAAAAAAATACTGTCTATTCCAATCAAACCACAGTATCTGAATAACAGGAAAGACCAACAGATTTGTCAGCACCCTTGTCCAAAGAACAGGAACACAGCAGATCTGGGAACTATCACCCCAGGCAGGAGCACTGCTGCTTCACAAGTCCTCCAGCTCTAGAGTTGCACCATTTGTAATCTGGGAACCCTGAGCCTCCTGTCAGAGGGGGGATTTGGACCTTCCTGCTCCAAAGCCAGAGCTGAATCTACAGGAGCCCTTCCTGGAGCTCAGCCTCTCCCAGATCCCCACCTCCCAGCTGGCAGGAAGCAGGCTGGAAGTCTTGGAATCGCTGACTTGGATGCAGTGGGTTTAGCACAGCTTTCTGGAAATCAGAAACCTCAGAAAGTTCTCATGCTTGCATTTTGCTCTAAGTTTATAAAAGCACATACATATTTGGGCTTCAGTAAACTGGTGCTTTTAAAGACCAAGACTTTGCCAAAAAGTTCCTGTCCATCTCTAAACATGGTTAACCTTCACAACGGGAACTACACTGCCATTTGAAGACTTGGCCTCTTGCTCAGTATCAAAATACAAATGAAATCACGAAGAGAACACCTTTCCAATTTTAGTTTCTTTAGCTGTGCAGCTAAACCACAGAAGTCACAAGACACACAGAATAGCAACTACAGAGAAAATTAGCATATGGCAGAGACAACTTTGACTTTACTTCTAGCCTTCAGCTGTTAATCAATAGTTTTTAATGCACCATTATTATGCTGAGACAATAGAATAATAACATTATTAGGAAGCATTCCATCTGTATTCCCTGTGTTTGAACAGATATTGACAGCCTGCATAATGCTAAGAGTTCTCTTTCTCCATCTCCTTTGTGAACGCATTGCTTGGAAATGGTGTTGCCATGGTGATAGCCCCACAAGATGGTCCATGACCTCCCAAGACACATGGCACCTACCCATAATTCTGTGCAATCTGCATCAAAGAGAACTAAAACCAATTACTATGTGGATTTGTAGTTATTTTAGTAATTAAATATATACTGGAACATACACATAAGGGATTGAGCATAGACATGAGAGCAAAGAGATGTGAATTCTACTGTCAGGTTGGCTAGTTACTTGACAAGTTTGAGTTTCGGAGAAGCTGAGCGCTTCCAACTCACCGTGACACCAAGAGGAACTCTAAACACTCCACACTTGTAAAATGCAGGTCTTTAACCTCTCTGTCCTTAATTTTCCATTTTGCAAAACAGTCACTTTTGCAAATAATTTTGTAGTTTCTATTCCAAATGAGTTACACAATTACACTGTATTATTTTTACCCTTAATAAAACACAGATTGCATAACAATATAATCCACATGGTCATTACTTTTTGGAAAATCATAATATTCCTGGTCAGAAAATTATTTTGTTTTTTTATCAATTCTGAATCAGTAAAAAGCAAATGAGAAAGCCTGGAAAACTTCCTTTTCAAGTCACAGATAATTCTCTTCCTAATTACCTTACCTCTTCCTAATGAACCCTTACATCATTAAGTCTGTTCCAGGAGTAATGCACACTTGAAAGGATCAGCTCTGATTGATAGATTCTTGTCCCCATGTACAGTACACTGGATTTCAGCTGAGTTAAATTGATAAAGTGATAAGTGTTGTACTTTCCTAGACAATTTATAAAGACAGGATTTGCAAAGGTGGGGAAGAAAGCAGAAACTGAAGAGAAGTAAAAACACATCCGAAAATAACATAACCATTTAGGCAGACTGTAGGTAAGCTGTGGGTAAGCCTTTTCTGAGCTCCTTGTTAAGGAACATTAACATAAACATCCTTAACATAAGAATTGCATGTATATAAACATATATACACACATATATATGCATATATGATGCAGCTGGATAATGAAGATTTAATCTTGATGAAGGGGACACAATGTCCATGCCAAAGTGCTTTAAGAAAACCTACAAAATCATCGAATAAGATTACCCAAGCTAAGGCAGCTCCACAGCCACATTTAAATCATCCTGTTTCCTCAGAAGTTAAATATTCTGACCAATGAAAGGGGTGAATTTATGGAAACAAATTTGGTGTTCTTTCTCCTGCATGGCTGCTGGGTTTTGCAATGAGTCTGCATCAAGGTGTCATATGAGGCCATGCAAAAGGTAAATCCAGACAGAGCTCTGCACCTCAGAGCATCACACAGCCCTTCCTCTTGTGTCCTAGAAGACCATTTGTGCAGTTACAAAATCCCTCAAGGGCAAAGGGGAGACTTTAGGACTTGCGCCTCAAGAGATGCCTATCCACTTCCTACCAATGTGGCATCTCAGGTTCAAAGATGAATTTGAATGGATTCCTAAGAATTATAGGGGAAAATGCGCAGCAGAAGCAAAATATCATTCTACAGTATCTGAATCCAATGATTTTCTTTATTAAAGACAGACTTGGGAGTTATTTTACCACTGACTGTTGTTTAACACCATGGAGTTAATTAGGGCAAACCAATAATCAATGAATCACCATCTACCCTGTTAATAGCAAGAGTCTGCGGTTTGTTATACAAGGCAACATAGGGGATTTAAAATAAAGGCAGTTCACTGCTCTTAAAAGGAATACTGTGGTGACTCAAAAAGGAGTCAAGGTGGACTGCAAGTGTGTTCAGAGAAGGCTTCAATTTGAGTTATGTTAGTACTAAACCACATCTTAAACTTGCCTGGCATACTTGACTAGTTTCCAAATAGTATTCCTGCTGTCACTCAAAAATGGATCATGCACTTAATATAAGCCATCCAGACTTAAGAACTGGTATAGCAACAAGCTTAGGTAAATTACTTTACTTTGAAATTTAAGCAAGAGGTGGAAAGATTCAACTCAAAAGCCATATTCAATTCCTTATCCACAATAACACTGTCAGGAAACTTACTTCAGACTCATACTTGTTTAACTGTGATGAGAATCCAGTCTTGTCACTACAATGCTGTTAAAAAGACTTGGAGCTATGAGTATTTTTGTTACGAAATGATTAAACTACAGAATCATAGAATCATAGAATGGTTAGGGTTGGAAAGGACATTAAGATCACCTAGTTCCAACCCCCCTGCCATGCGCAGGGACGCCTCACAGGAGGCCAGGTTGCTCAAGGCCCCATCCAGCCTGGCCATGTACAATGCCAGGGATGAAGCATTCACAGCCTCCGTGGACAGCCTGTTCCGTGCCTCACCACTCATACAGTAAAGAATTCATTCCTTATATCCAATCTAAATCTCCCTGATTCAGTTTGAACCCCTTGTCCTATCGCTACAGTCCCTGGCAGAGCCAGGAGGAGCGGCACCAGCCCTGAATGGTTAAAAACCTGCCCCAGGGAGCGTGGCGAACAGAGCGGGTGGAGGCATTTCGGGCGGCAGTTCGAGCGGGATGGTGAGCACTCGTCGCATGACCAGGGCCCGGTCTGGGAGCTCTGCTCTGGCTGCCCTGGCGGTGGCAGCGTAGGCACCCAGACAGAGCCGGTGAGAGGGGAGGCTGCAGTGCAGAGCTCGGGGTGCAGAGAGTGCCTGCACTGGTCTGGTGAGGGGAGGGTGCACAATGGGCAGGGCTGCACTCGGTGCTCCCTGGTGGAGGTCCTCCTGCAGCAGGTGGCTGAGCTGCGGGATGCTGTTAATGGGCTGCAGGATGTCAGGGAAGGTGAGAGGAAGCAGGAATGCTTGCTCCAGGCCCAAACTGTGCAGGGGCCTCGAGCTTCACCTCTAGCTCATGAAGGAAAAAAGGAGGCCGTTAACTCGGGAAGCTGGGAATTAGTGACAAAAAAAAAAAAAAAAAAGAAAAAAAAAACAACAAAAAAAGGAAGAAGAGGATAATTAAAAGCAAGGGGCTTTCTCCTAAATCTGTTGTCCCCATGCAGAACCGCTTTGCTGTCCTGTCGGAGGCTAATGAGGAAAGGCACTCGAGCCAGAAACAGCCGGCTGATGCAATGGTAAAGAAGATCTCTACTGGTGCTGCTAGGAAAAAGTGATGGGTCATTGTAGTAGGGGACTCTACACTGAAATGGACAGAAGCACTTGTCTGTCAGCCTGACCCCGTCTCAGGGGAGGTGTGTTGCCTACCAGGGGCACAGATCAGGGATGTGTCAGAGGGGCTGCCTGCTCTAGTAAGTCCCACGGACTATTACCCACTCCTGGTGATGCATGTGGGTGCTAGGGATATAGACAGTAGTAGCCTGGGGAACTGTCGTGGTTTAAACCCAGTCAGGTAACTTGTTCACTCACTCCCAGTGAGTGGTGCCGAGCTGACAACAATCAAGGTCCGTGTCCGTCTCCCCCCCCTGCACCGGGGCTCTCCCCTTCCCCGCTCCCGGAGGAACGGGGAGGAGGATCGAGAGAGTGCAACTCCTACGGGTTGAGACAAGAACAGTCCAGCAACAAATCACCACCGCTACTATCAGCTAAAACAATGATAAGGGAAAATAACAAGGGAAGAGAATACGATACCACCGGCCAAGAAAACGAGTTCCACCCGGAAGCCCCTGTCCTTCCGGGTAACTCCCAGTTACCCCCCACCCCGGGCATGACGTGCTGTGGTATGGAATACCTCCCCGGCTAGCCCGGGTCAGGCGCCCCGTCTCTGCTTCCTCACAGCCTCCCCTCCTCCCTGGCAGAGCATGAGCCTCACAGAGTCCTTGGTCAGGGTAAACATCACTTAGCAACAACCGACAACATCGGCTTCACCAACGCTGTTCTCAAACTAGAAGTCAAAACACAGCACTGCACCAGCTAACACAAAGGAAAAACATGACTGCTACTGCTGAACCCAGGACATAAAGAAGGACTACAGAGCCCTGGGAGAGGTAGTTAGGGGCTCTGGAGCTCAGATGTCTTTTCATCAATTCTCCAGGATACAGGGGAGGACCTCAAAAAAGCTAGGAGGATTGGCCAGGTTAATAACTGGTTAAAAGGGTGGTGTCATAGTCAGGGGTCTGGGTGTCTTGAACACGGGACCCAAGTTTGTAGTTTCTAGTGGGGGCTGGTGGAGCTGGTCTGATAAAGAAGGGGAAGAGCAGTTTTGGTAGGAGGCTTGCCAGACTGGTCAAGGAGGCTTTAAACTAGATGTGTTGGGGGAGAGGGGCATCATTCCATCCCAACACACCCAGTCAGCTGCCAGCACCTATAATAAATGCTCGGAGCAATGTAGAGATATTCCAGCCGCTCCAGCCAGTGAGCTGGCTTCATTTGGAGCTTGGCTCAGATGCCTCTATACAAATGCCCATAGCATGGGGAACAAACAAGAGGAATTAGAGATGTGTGCACATCTACAGGGATATGATATAATAGGCATCGCAGAAACATGGTGGGATGGCTCCTAAGACTGGAGTGTTGGAATGGAAGGTTACAGGCTCTTTAGAAAAGACAGGCCTGGCAGGCGGGGAGGGGGAGTTGCCCTTTATGTTAGGGATAGGCTGGAGAGTATGGAACTCTGTCTGGGGACAGGTGAGCAGTTAACAGAGAGTTTGTGGGTCAGGGTTAAAGGGAAAACAGCTACGGGAGACATTACTGTGGGGATCTGTTACAGACCGCCTGATCAAGGAGAACCTGTGGATGAAGCACTCCATAGACAGATAGGAAAAGCCTCACGCTCACAGGCTCTTGTTCTCATAGGTGACTTCAACCACCCTGACATCTGTTGGAAGGACGGTACGGCCCAGCACAAGCAATCCAGGAGGTTCCTTGATTGTGTGGAAAACAATTTCCTTCTGCAAGTAATAGAGGAGCCAACAAGGAGAGGTGCCATGCTTGACCTCATGCTCACCAACAGGGAAAGGCTGGTGAGGAAATGTGATGCTCCAGGGCAGCCTTGGATGCAGCGATCACAGGATGGTTGAGTTCGAGGTCCTCAGGACAGTGAGAAGAGCGTGGAGCAAGCTCACTGCCCTGTACTTCAAAAGAGCAGACAATGGCCTCTTCAGGAACCTGCTTAGTAAGGTCCCATGGGATATAGCCCTAGAGGGCAGGGGGGCCCAAGACTCCTGGTTGATATTCAAGGATCACCTGCTACAAGCTCAGGAGTGTTGCATCCCAACCAGAAGGAAGTGCAGCAGGAGGGCCAGGAGACCCCCTTGGATGGATAAGGAGCTGCTGAGGAAAATTCAAATGAAAAAAGAGGCTTATAATAAGTGGAAGCAAGGACAGGTGGCCTGGGAAGAGTACAGGGATGTTGTCAGGGAAGCTAGGGACCAGGTTAGGAAAGCTAAGGCCCAGTTAGAATTAAACCTGGTTAGGGATGTTAAGGATAACAGGAAGGGATTCTATACATACATTGCAAATAAATGACAGACTAGGGACAACATAGGACCCCTCTGGAAGCTCTCAGGAGAACTGGCTACACAGGATTTGGAGAAGGCTGAGGGTCTGAATGACTTCTTTGCCTCGGTCTTCACTGGCAAAGGCTCTGACCGCACCACCCAAGCCTCGGAAGGCAGATGCAGGGACTGTGAGAATGAAGACCTTGCACCCACTGTAGGAGAGGAACAGGTTTGAGACCATCTTAAAAACCTGAACATGCACAAGTCCATGCGACCTGATGAAATCCATCTGCGGGTCCTGAAGGAGCTGGCAAATGAAGTTGCTAAAGGCACTGGCCATAATATTTGAAAAATCATGGCAGTCAGGTGAAGTTTCTGACAACTGGAAAAAGGGAAATATAACCCCCATTTTCAAGAAGGGGAAAACGGATGACTCGGGGAATTACAGACCAGTCACAGTCTCACCTCTGTGCCTGGCAAAATCTTGGAGCAGATTCTCCTGGAAGGCATGCTAAGGCACATGAAAATCAACAAGGTGCTTGGTGACAGCCAGCATGGCTTCACTAAGGGGAAATCCTGCTTGACCAATTTGGTGGCCTTCTATGACGGGGTTACGGAACTAATGGACAGGGGTAGAGCAGCTGATGTCATCTACCTGGACTTGTGCAAAGCTTTCGATACTGTCCCACATGACATCCTTGCCTCTAAATTGGAGAGACATCAATTTGATGGATGGACCACTCAGTGGATAAAGAACTGGCTGGATGGCAGCACACAAAGAGTTGTGGTCAATGGCTCAATGTTGTGCTGGAGACCAGTAATGAGTGGTGTCCCTCAGGGATTGGTGTTGGGACCGGTCTTGTTTAACATCTTTGTCGCTGACATGGACATGGGATTGAGTGCACCCTCAGCAAGTTTGCCGATGACACCAAGCTGTGTGGTTCGGTTGATACCCTGGAGGGAAGGAATGCCATCCAGAGGGACCTCGACACGCTTGTGAGGTGGGCTGATGCCAACCTTATGAAGTTTAACCATGACAAGTGCAAGGTCCTACACCTGGTTCGGAGCAACCCCAGGCACAGCTACAGGTTGGGCAGAGAAGAGATTCAGAGCAGCCCTGCAGAGAAGGACTTGGGGGTGCTGGTCAATGAGAAACTGAACATGAACTGGCAGTGTGTGCTTGCAGCCCAGAAAGCCAACCGTATCCTGGGCTGCATCAAAAGGAGCATGACCAGCAGATCGAAGGAGGTGATCCTGCCCCTCTACTCTGCTCTTGTGAGACCTCACTTGGAGTATTGTGTGCAGTTCTGGTGTCCTGTTAAGGTGGTGAGGCACTGGAATGGGTTGCCCCGGGAGATTGTGAATGCTCCATCCCTGGCAGTGTCCAAGGCCAGGCTGGACGAAGCCTTGGGTGAGATGGTTAATGTGAGGTGTTCCTGCCCATGGCAGGGGGGTTGGAACTAGATGATCTTAAGGTCCTTTCCAACCCTAACTAGTCTAATGATTCTATGAAGCATCCCTCTCCAGCATCCTTGTAGGCCCCCTTCAGATACTGGAAGGCTATTCTGAGGTCTCCACACAGCCTTCTCTTCTCCAGGCTGAACAGCCCAATTTTCTTAACCTGTCTTTGTATCAGAGGTATGGGAGGAGTCTTTCAATTTAAGGTATTTTAATTACATTAAAAATAACTCACTGCTCCAGCCCTTGTGGCCATGAACCTGGTCCTACCATGCACCCTTAACAGGTGAATGTATCAATATCTTTTCTTGATTCTCCTACCCTAGTGCAAGACTGAACTCGTACTACATCCACAGCATGAATGGGAGATTAATTTGTCTACTACGGTAAATCATCTTTTGCATTTTAATTGTCAGTATAATAGACCGACCTATTTCCTTACAGATGCACTGTTTACCTACATACAGCTGTAAACTACACCCAATTAACACTTCAAGCAGTACACCTCAGAGGCATTTCTGTCTGATGGGCTAAGCACACCCTCAGCCACTATGTCAGTTTTTTACAATTTAGTGCCTGTTTCAGATTACCAAGTTAGAATATGGTACAGAAACAGTTTCTATCCAGTGCTCTTTCATTTTAATTCAAAATATACGTATTATTCATACCAAAAGTTTGAAGACCCCAGAATGCAATGAGAAAGAGATACTGACATCATGTATGTAAGGCTTAGCCAACCATAAGGCATAATAAAAATGGAAATGCTGCCTGTTGTCATAAATGAGAAAGGTAAGAGAGCTAGGACTCAAAAATACTTACCAAGAAGGATTAGAACCTCCAGCAAAATATAATTGTTTCACTGCAGGCCCAGCCTACTCCCTGCTGTGCTGCAAATGTTCCATCTGCGTTTCACCAAAAGAAGTGGCCACTAGGATCCAGTAGCACTTTGTTATGCTATCTAATATACGTATCTGTCATTTATTCAGCAGCAAATGGGTTAAAAACTCTTCATATCCAGGAGCTCTACCATTCTTCTCAGAAAAAGATATATAAATGAAGTCAGCAGCAACTCACCACATCTTCCTGCCTGACGTTACACATTTCTCATTTACCACTGCACCAATCTAGTCAGACAGCACTGGCAACTTTGCTCACACAGTATTTCATTTTGTTCATTTCTACCAAGTGCAGCACACATTCAGCTCTTTCCTATTCTTCTTCCATATGTTTCCTTTGTCACTACAATCTCTTCTACAGCTTTCAAGTTGGCAAACCTACAGCAAACATCTGTGTAGATCTTTAAGGTAAAAGTAACTTACTATTACACTTTACCTGTTAGTTCAGGAAACTACCACTACTGAATAGAAAAATCAATGTTTTTGTAAGTTAGCTAGCAATATATTCCATGGTATATTGTTACAAAGAACAGTTATATATCTTCCATTTAATTCTAATCTAACACATTAAAGATGGCAAGCAGACATGAATTATAATAAAGCCCAATTAGGAAGACTATTATAGAAAAAATTGGGCTCCACTATTCACCTTGATAAACAGATGCAGCATTTTGACAGCTACTCATCCTGGGTCTTCTCCTCTGCATTCACACAAGTTTCATGCTGACCTATTAATTTTAATCATTTCCTGGACTCCTATTTAATAGTTCAATGAATATACTACGCTGATGCTTTTTCTTTCTGTAATTAAGAGGTTCAATAACCAAAATAACTGTTTTTAGTTTAACATACCCAAAGGTTTCTGTAAAGGTTACAAACATTTCAACTTTTTCTTTATTAATAGAACTTCATCAAAATTATTTTTAAACTAATCTTTATGCCTTTCAACAGACCTATGAATATATTGTCTGCTCCCGTCCATGCCGTATCTCAGCTCACATTCACTCTTCAAGATGCATATCCTTAATAAGAATAAGGAGCCTAATCCTGTGAGATACTGAGTCTTTTTTTTAAGAGAAGATTAAGCCATTCCTTTTCAACCTCATACTCAAATTGCATTCTCTCTTTGGAGCCATTCATTCTTTTCAAGGATCAGGTTCTGTTTCCTGAAAGCCTGCTGGTTTTAGGATTTTAACTAATCCTATGGTACTTTGAGCACTAAGATCTACATTGCTGAGTGGCATCCGTCAGGGATCGGTGTTGGGACCGGTATTGTTTAACATCTTTGTCGCTGACATGGACATGGGATTGAGTGCACCCTCAGCAAGTTTGCCGATGACACCAAGCTGTGTGGATCAGTTGATACCCTGGAGGGAAGGAATGACATCCAGAGGGACCTCGACATGCTTGTGAGGTGGGCTGATGCCAACCTCATGAAGTTTAACCATGACAAGTGCAAGGTCCTACACCTGGGTTGGAGCAATAACAGGCACAGCTACAGGTTGGGCAGAGAAGAGATTCAGAGCAGCCCTGCGGAGAAGCACCTGGGGGTGTTGGTCAATGAGAAACTGAACATGAGCTGGCTTCAGTGTGTGTGCTCACAGCCCAGAAAGCCAACCGTATCCTGGGCTGCATCAAAAGCAGCGTGACCAGCAGGTCAAAGGATGTGATCCTGCCCCTCTACTCTGCTCTTGTGAGACCTCACTTGGAGTATTGTGTGCAGTTCTGGTGTCCTCAACATAAAAAGGACATGGAACTGTTGGAACAAGTCCAGAGAAGGGCCACGAGGATGATCAGGAGACTGGAGCACCTCCCGTATGAAGACAGGCTGAGGAAGTTGGGGCTCTTCAGCCTGCAGAAGAGAAGGCTGCGTGGAGACCTCATAGCAGCCTTCCAGTATCTGAAGGGGGGCTATAGGGATGCTGGGGAGGGACTCTTCATTAGAGACTGTAGTGACAGGACAAGGGGTAACGGGTTAAAACTTAAACTGGGGAAGTTTAGATTGGATATAAGAAGGAAATTCTTTCCTGTTAGGGTGGTGAGGCACTGGAATAGGTTGCCCAGGGAGGTTGTGAATGCTCCATCCCTGGCAGTGTTCAAGACCAGGTCAGACGAGGCCTTGGGTGATATGATTTAGCGTAAGGTGTCCCTGCCCATGGCAGGGGGGTTGGAACTAGATGATCTTAAGGTCCTTTCCAACCCTAACTATTCTAAGATTCATAACTCCCATTGCAAAATAAAAAATCATCTGCTTCAGCCAACTAATTTTGTGGCCTTCTAGGAAAAAAGTACATTTATAATGCATATTCTTAATTAATACTTTCTGTATTCAGACATTCATACACGTTTTTCTTCCACCTGAACTACTGTGATTCCTCTGCACATCCTTCCTTAGCTGAAAGTCAGAGAGAAAGTAAAGTCAACGCAGAAACTAAAGTAATACTGAATTTATAAGAGCCAGGGTAGATTAAAATAAGTGAACTGAACTTTTAACATCAAAACCATGATCAAAAAGGCCATTCCTTGGCCATTTTACAACTCATTGAGAAGCCGATGAAACAGGCAATTACAGAAACACTTCTCAAAAGTTAAAATTCCCTTTTCACAGAAAACTCTCACATTTCAAAGAATATTTCATTCTTTTTAACCTCAAACAGGAAATTTCAATTTTTCCTCTACCAGAATAAGGATCCAGATCCTCAGGTTCTCATCATGAAAACTGCAAATCTAGAAATTTTAACTCATCTAGTTGATTAAGGCCTTCCTCTTTGTTAAGGTGGCCAAGCCTCTTTGAAAGCTCTCTAGGAGTCCATGCTCTTGAATTCATAGAAGGCAATCTGGAAATGCTAAAAACGTCTATTTAAGTAGTGCTTCTTTGTGCCTTCAGCATCCCTGTTGTGAAGCTTTGATTAAACCAGAATTTTGCAAAGAGGCAGGAGCCAAAATCCACGTGATGCATAAATTCCCAGCTTTGCCTTGGAAGCCTCAAATATCTGATCTCACAGCAGCAGCTCCCAGGGAAGGGATTGAGCAATGAACATATCCTGGTGGCAGCTCCAGGAGGCAGCCCTTAGGATCTTAGATGACAAGCAAAACCTCCAGATCTGTGGGATAGAAATTTAGTGAAATTTAGTGGGATAGAAATTAAGAGTGAAATTTAATTGTGATATCATCCCTCATTATGAAAAGATTAATTTAAGGTTTTCCTGATTTGAAAAAAATTACTGTTAAGTATCATTCAAGCCACAGAAACTCCTTAACTGATAGTCTTGAAGACCAAAAAGTTCCCTTCTGTCAGAGAGTGGACAGAGAGAAATGGGGACTGGAGTTGAAGCATGCAGCATCTTGGACGTATTTCCACATGCCACAGCCAGACTGAATTTGATAGAAACTGGATGAAGCCTCTTTTTAGCCCAGCTGATTTGAGTGTTCATACCCTGGTGGAGGACTTGGACTGTCTTAGCTACTGAGCAGCTATGAGATGATTGATAACATGTTTTAATCACTTTTACAGCAGCTGGAGAGGAGCCAGCAATCTACAGATAAATGGCTACAACTGACTTAACATACCCGTTAAATATGTCTTATTGTTAGGAGTACCCAAGATTAATGAGTAAAATGAAAGCGAAAAGATAACATCCATAGGTGACAGTTTTACTTAATCAAAGAGCCTCTGGGGCCTTTACAAGTCTGTCAGGGTCAAAGGAATTTATTTTCTTCCTCGTTTATTTAGACAGTTCTGTTTTCTAATGCTGGTATAGAGACTCCTTATGCTATGCAAAAACTGTATTAGAAGACAAGGGCAAAGGTTTCATACTAAAAGATATAGCCCTTGGCTGGCTGTCAGTCTCTGCTCCTCAAAATCCTCCTTGATGCTTTTGGATTACTTGCTGAGGCAATTCAGCTATTAAATTTAGCTAAATCTAAGGGAAGATGATAGTCTCCCTCTGCAACTAATGGCAAGAAGTACGTACATAACATTACATTTCATTTCCATTTAGACACCTCACACCTTAAATGTAAAATACCGTACCTAAATAGAGGTCTCTAATTATCCATTGACCGAAGGGTCAGAAATTAGGCTTTTCTTAATGAGGCACTTCAAGTAGGCACTCAGAAGTTAGACTGGATGAAATTTAGGATATGGTTCAGTGGAGTAACAACGGGAACTGAGAGGTAAGATCCCAGAACACAATAAATTCAACCACTGAGTGTCTGATATGTCAGTAAGGTACATCCTTGTTACCCAGTCCATATTAAAATTATTCAAATATTCAGTGCATGGACATAAGGAACTGCAAATAACATGTTAAGAAAGAATGTTAAAGAAAATATTCAGAAGTTTTAAAGTACCCAAAATAAACTATATTCTTGGAGGTAAACCCATTTAAATTTTTCAGGGTAACTATATATATTACATGTATATTATATTTCCCATGTCTGTACTCAGGAGAGAGACTACCACAATCTATTTTTTTAAAACACCTGGGCCACTCATGGAGCTGGAGAGCTCAGCCCCACCTCCAAGATGCTGTTCAGATTGGGGTTAGAGTTAGGGTTCAGACAGCCACAAAGCCTACAGCTCCAGGGACAGCAAAACGCACACCAAGGAGAACATGGCACTGCATTGCTCCGTCCAAACCTTTCTCATCTTGGCTGTCCATCGTGCTGGGGACCTCAACCTAAACTCCAATATACCATTCAGATTAGGGTTAGGGTTCAGAGACTCACAAACCCTACAGCTCCAGGGACACTGGGGCTGCAAAAGGCATGCCAAGGGGAACACAGCACTGCACCAACAATGGTCCTTCCACACCTTTCTCATCTCAGAATACTGTGGTGTTGCGTACCTCAGCCTCAGCTCCAAGATGCCACTCAGATTACAGTTAGGGTTCAGAGAGCCACAAAGCCTATAGCTCCAGGGACACTGGGGCTGCAAAAGGCATGCCAAGGGGAGTACAGCACCAACAATGCTCCTTTTTTAAAGAAGCAACAAGACATTTCCAATGGTATCTACCCCAGGGGGAAAGAAAAAAATGGAAATTGATTTACTTGAAAAATAACTCGTACTAAAGTTGTGTGTGAAGAAATTAGTTAATATCTGTGACTCACTGATTACACAGCTAATGCTCTTAAGTATTTCCATGAGGAAATATTATCCACATATTTCAACCCCAACAATTCTATGATTCTACGATTCAGAAGAACTGAACAGTAATTGCATAATGGCTTTATTAGCATGCTGCCCTCCATTACAAAGTTGTTTTATATCTACACACACACACATCAGAAGTAAGTATCAGGGCTTGAGGATCAGCAAAAGCATTTACAGGGAACTCAAAAATCCCTTCTAAAGGGAACTCAAAAATCTCTTATAAAGGAAACTTTTATTCCTCAGCATTCAAGCGTATATATTCTGTTTCAACTAACAACCCAGAATAGTTCCTTTGGCAGGATTATTCTATATACTGTGGTAGATTTAAAACACTCATGTTAATTCCAGAAACAGTAAGTAGATCGCTTTGTTATGGCAAAAATTGCAATGATTATTCAAAAGAGTTTAGCAAGTGCCCATTTTTCCCTTTCTCTTAGCAAGATGGCATAGGAAATGAAGATGTTTTCAGGTGTTTTCCAATAGTCACCTAGTATTTAAAGTATCTGGTTTTTACGCAAAGATAAAGCATTCACAGCAAATTAATATGCCCTTGTCTGTAAAAAATATACTTATTCATGCTCTAGCTCTATATTCAGAAGGCATTTCTAAGTCATTCTAAGAACAAGCAGCTGAATAGAACAGAATGAAACTTCCTAACTAGAGTATGTTACACCTGGGAAAAGTTCCTTGATGAGCAAAGCTAGCTGTTAAATTGGGGAAAAAATCACGTTGATTACGGTCATGAGTCCAAGGCAAGCTTAATTAAAATCAATGAAGAATTTTCAAGTGGAAAGGAAGGAAAATAAAAAAAGAAGAGAGAGATCAGCAGATTGTTCTCTCTTAATTATGTTACGGAAATTTTCTCTAATTGATACCTGTCCTGTGTCTCTATAACTATAGCAACCTACAGAGTTCAGCCCATAAATAATATTTCCCATTATCAACCCTGAAGGTTAAGTAAGAGATTGTCCTTTCTCCCTTCTCTACCCCCTCCATAGACTTTTACTAGGACTGACAGCCCTGTTCAGCTTTTCTTTGGTGGCTTTTAAGTTATGCAAGCCAGTGTGCCTTGAAAGCTATCCAGCAATTCTTGGGAGAATGGCAAAGTACCAGAAGCAATGCCAAAGTCTTAAAAAAAGAACAGAACTATAATACAGATACTAACTTCTACTTAGTGCACATGTATTATGAGTGGCTTACTATTTCAGCAAGTCATTCTCATGACTTATTCTTTCAATAGTTCTTTGGTACTGCTATCTTCATATCACTACCATCTTCCCCAAAGAAGTCCAACAGTCACAGATGCTGCTACTGAAATCCATCTACCACTTCTTTAAGGCATTTCTCACCTGTGCAGAGTTCATTAAAAATTAGTGACTAGAATTCAAAGCCTGTTGGGATTCCTTATCCAAGATCTAGAACAATCTGGATGTTTAAGAACAACACAGTCTAAATTTGTACTGGGACTTTTAATAAGGTGGCACAGCTAACGTCAATTTAAAAATTATAAGTACCCTTCCCTTGGTGACCCTATTTTCAAAAGAAGAACTGGCTATTAGGCATCAATGAAACAACCCCTATGATTCTCCTGAACAACAAAACTAAAGTAAAGCCTGCTGTTCTCATGACAGCTTCCCTGTTTTGACTTTCTGAATGCAAATTACTACTCACACATGTTTTCAGTAAAGCTGTAGTCAGACTGGTGCTAATAAGGCAATCATCCCCAATACAGTACTGTACCTCAGAGGGTGCTCTCTAACAGATACCCACTGGTGTTATAAGAAGCTCTCACTGGCAATAAAGATGGTGCTTCAAACTACTAAAAAGACTTTGCTTGAAATTCCAGACACCTCTGAGTCTGTGTTACCTACAGTTATGGAAAGGAACTGGAGCAATTTGCATCTGCTAACATCATATTTTCCTGGTTTGTTTGTTTTTTTTTGTAGAAAATTGCACATAATAAAAACAACAGCTAATGCAGAAAGTTTGGAACTTCTCTTCTAAATACCAGGGAATGTAACCAAAACATACATTAGAGTATTAGAAAAAAGGATTTGCCAACTAAACACTACCGCTCCACTTTAATTAACCACTGCTCTAATTAATTATTAATTTATTTAAACTCAAAAGGCCCAAATCTTAGGCTGATTTCAGAGAAATGTTCAGCCCAATGTACCAATGTAACCCAAAAGAACAGCTAGCTTAGGACTCTTTCCATCTAGGTTCATTACATATATCATAATAGGCTACTAATTTAAACAGTAAGCCATGCATAGCAACATTAATTGCACTGTCATATTCACAAGAAAGGAGTGGAATTCCTAACACAGCCTCTTCTTCTTTCCCCCCTGTCAGGCTCTCTAAACTTGAATATCCCAAGAACTTAATGGAATTAAGGTCAGGTAAGGGTTAGGCATTTCGATAATCTTTATTGGAAATAGCAATGGCAGCAATAATTTTAACAGCAGAGCTACCTGAAAGCTTGTAGTACCTTTTCACACCAAAACTGCTCTGGCCTGATGGCTGGGGATATGCAGTTGTTTTAAAGTTCAGAAGAACGGAAGAAGAAGGGAAGGGAAGGCTTTGTACTCATTCCTCTGAGTAAACCCTCTCTGGCCCATTCGTATGACAAAAGGAGAAGGCAGGGATTGAAGCATCCCCAGCTCCCCCCAGGATGGGTGACTGCTGGGGTAATAGAGGCTACAAAGGAAAGAAGGGGAAACCAGCAATGTTACCTGAATATTTAAGCAACTGCCATTCCATATTACAACTACATACAGCAGCTGACATTAGAAAAGCAAGCAGAGAAACACTGCAGAAATAGTCTGTTAGTGTTGAAAGGGCAAAAAAGTTCAGGAATAATTCAATCACTGATGATTTGTAGAGAACAATGCTTATTTGAGTTGAAACCCTCATAAAATCATGGCAAGTAACTCAAAAAAAGCTACATTTCCCAGAAATATTCATAAATTTGTGCTACTCTACTCAAAGTCAAAGCAAGCCTTGATGGGTTTTTATACAAAGTCAATTATAAAACCCCAACTGGGATGAAATACCTCTTAATATGACAATTAGTTCTCAGCATTTTATAGATGCTACATTGTTTTAACATGTAATACAACAGAGTTTCTACTTTACATGGTGACTTATGTCTGAATATAGCCATGGTGATTTCTTTTGCATCATTAGTTTTTCTTAAAAAACACTTGAGTCAAGTGAATAGAGTTAAATGTACTACACATCTCTTTTCATTCTCTTTATTCTTTTGGAATAATCTATATTTTTGATACTTCTGAATGGAGCTGAGATTACAAAGCACATCCTCAAGGAACAGCACTCTCAATCTTTAAACGCCAGTGTATACAACTGATACAAGAGGAAAATGTCAGGGTCTTGCAGTACATCCAAAATTCAATGATATTTTCATTTAAACCTTTCATAGTATACTATTTACTGTGGAAGACAGAATAAAGCCTTGAACTTGTTCCTTGTTTAGTAAATTGAAAACTAAAATTGCACTTGTCTAACACAACAGCCAAATACAACAATGTGTTTCATAAAAATGGTATTTAACCAAAATCAAAGAGTTTCATAGAGTTACTTTATCAGTAAGCTTTCACTGGTAATCCTGGTTGTCCTGGAGGCCCTTGTGACTTCTAGGCCTTCCCACATACAGCCAGGGGTTAAAACGCAGGAGTTTAATAGCAGTTTGAGAGGTCTCCCTGGCCTTGTACAAGATCAGACCATGCTGAGGTTTTGGAAATGCACCTGGAGGCAAGTGATGCTGCTCACACTGGAAATGGAAAGCCTTCAGCCCCGACAGGTCCTAGACTTTGGGAAACTATGCCTTTTCACATGCCAGGAACTCCATAACATCAGAGAAACCAGCCTGGACACCCAGAACTGCCAGTAGCTTGCATTCTCTAACTTCATGATGCCAGGATTTAAAAAGGGAAAAAGGAAATCAAGAAAAGACTGGAAGACTGGATAAAAAATTCAAAGATCTCTTCAACTTAGATGTCTCTGTAACATTAATCATCAGCAAGAGACTAGGTCATGTACACATACAGCAGCCTGTGTTCAACCACTGAACTATACATCTCATTAAAAAAAGAATAACTTTTAGTATTTGACACCTGTCAATGATCTTCCAACTTCTGAATAAATTTGAAGGTCATCAGAAAATGAAGCATAATGTAAGATTTAACTTACTGTGATTCTTGTTAAGAAAGCTGTGATGATGGGCATTTTACAGAAAACATGTGTTTACAGGACTCCCAGAGAAGTTTTCAGGCC
This sequence comes from Pezoporus flaviventris, assembly GCF_033815535.1. Lineage (NCBI taxonomy): Eukaryota > Metazoa > Chordata > Aves > Psittaciformes > Psittacidae > Pezoporus > Pezoporus flaviventris. The sequence goes on from NW_026892555.1 coordinate 36,737,167, forward strand.
AATACTTGAACAGTGAAATTTTGACATGTTGGCTGAATAAAAGCACTGATTTTTTTTTTTTTTTCAGACCCTTTTTCATGACTGCTTTACAATGCATTAAGGAAAAGGAAAGTACATTTCTCAGTCCTACCTGCTGCCTTTTGGGCCCAGCAAGAACATTACCAAAAGCTACACATTTGTAGACCAGAAGGTGACATAAAAGCTCTCATATCTTAAAGGCAATTTTGAGTCCCTCAATGGACCTCTTATCCAGTGTTCTTATTTCTCCAAGTAAATAGCTGCAAGACGAAATCAAAACTAATGGTAAGCTATAATAAAGGTAACAGAAATGTTGAACTCTTCAGGAATCCCACTGACACAAGAACTTAAAATCAGAGAAAACTCAGATTACATGTTTAACAGCTGAATGATAAAAAAAGATTTCTAGCATAGAAGTAATAAAATTGCAAAGGGAAAGCAGGAGTCCTTAATAAAAGAAACCAGGCAATAGAAAGGAAGTACAGGAATATTTGAGACAGTGACTTTAGGTCTGCATTAGAAACAGTCTTTTGAATGGAGCGCAAGTAAGAGAGTGAATGCCAATCCCCTGAAGGCCTTGAAAGCAAAGAAATACCAGGCTCTAGAAATTATTATATTCTTTATGTTAAAAGATGAAAAATAAATTTAATTAGTTAGCAAAATGCAATTTTTTTCCATTTGGAGTCATTTTCCAATACATTAACTTTCTCATTAGCATTCAGTTTTGTTTTCCTAAACAAAAAGAACCACTTCAGCACCTGTGGCATGGAGAATCATCTAGAAGATGAATTGTGACAGAATTACTGCAAATAATTGAAAGCAAATTCTACACAGTAACACCAAAAGAAGCACTTGTGGAGACAAGTGCAGCCTGACTGAGCAGGCCACCAAGAGAATTAGAAGCATCAGGTACATGTTCATAAAAAGAAAAGGGATTTGGAAGTAGTAACTAACTAGTATAAAGCAAGTTCAAATAACCACGTTTTTAGTCCAGTCCCTCTTTTCCTCCCTTTTTCCATATTCTCCCTTGCAGTTGCACATTCTCAGCAATGTTACAGGATAAGATTAAATGCAACATTCTATTATTAAAATTATTGTGTTTTGACATACTTTGCTCCATCAGCACAGAGTTACCTACCTGCACAGCTTAAGCACACAGAAATAAAGATGTACCAGTTCACTCCATCTGCCTCTAATTGAAATGGCTACATTAACAAAAGTTAATATTCTATACAGGGTTTTGCACAAATTGTTTACATGTCAGTTCATGTTACACTAGTACAATCACCAGTTTGATGCAGTTCCACCAGAACGCCAAGGACTGTCTCAGTACAGCTCTATGCACCTTTTAATCCAACAGGACTATGACTTACTGAAACATTGTGGTATTTCTGGAACACAAAGATATTTGAAAGAGAAATAACTATGGAAAATAGGGAGAATGAGGCTACTGTTCATCTGTGTCAAAAAGAGAGGCAGAAAGAAGGGCTATTTACTGATGGGACTGTTCTACAACTGATGTTTGCTCATCTTCATCTGAGCAGCCAGTTCAGCTAGGAGAAGCCATAATTTTATTCAACCACAGATATTTGAACAACTGCTATCCTGTTCTCTGCCCATAAAGAAATACAAAACCTCAATCATAAAATGTATTTGCTAGCTCTAAAGACCACAGCAGTAATTGTATGCATTGGCTGAGTTGATATACTGCTTATCAGTTATTCTAAACTCTTAATCTTATCAATAACTTTGTGCACTGGAAGAGGACTTTGTGCTTTTAAGGCAAGTCACAGCCTCTGATCTTGAGTTTTTGCAGGTCTATGAAATCACTCATAGTGATATACAGTTCTCATGTAAAAAGAAAATAGAGAAATCATAGGAAAATAACCGATAAAAATATTCCTAAACTAAAATAAAAAGGTGGATTGGAAATAGTAGCTCCACTTCCAAGCCTAAACAACCCTCAGGCTAAATACAATTTGGAAACAATTGCATCAAGTTTAACTTAATTATGTTAATCATTTAGATAACCGATGGCAAGAAGAGTATGGCTGGCATCTGTGAAGCAGAGCAAATCTAGTACAGAGACAGATGAAAAGCTTGTTTGTCCCTCTGGTACTGCGAAAAAAGAGAGGCAATTACCAACTGCAACACAGGACCACTTCATCTGGGAGAAGGGCATGGGGAAAACTAAACACTAAAATCAACATTTTTAAAAAGTCCATGAATTTTAGGCTTGTCTTTTGAAGGTATTTTTATGGGTTTCCTGGTAAATGGGGTTTAAAGTGTTTGCCAGTAAGGTAGCTATGTATTATTTAACTGACTCCAAAAGCAATATAGCAATTATCTGTCTATTGAGAGGGCTGTAAATCCCTTTTCCTGAACAACCTGTGAGGGCCTGATGAATGTGCACATGGCATAATCTCTTCTGTTTTTTTCAGCCTGGCCTTTATTATGACAAGATGCTTGAGAAAAACAACAGAAAAAATAACAACTGGTTCCTGAGTTCTATTGAAAAGGAAGTCCCACTGGAATAAATTTTGAGAAGTGCTATCAATTTTGGTCTGCCATTAACTCTCCCTTCCTTTTGACCTAAAAAAATAATCAATTAAGTGCTCAGTTCCTATCCAAGTGGTCCAATAATTCCGTAGTTTTGTTCACATAAAGAGGGAAGAAAATCTTATTAAGATACTCTGCTGTATGGCCATGAGTCACAGCTTAATATTTCAATATTTACTATCCTTCAAGTATCCTTCCATTCCTTTGGTGCCCCTGATGAAATCAAAGATTGGTATTCACAGAATCATAGAATCACTGAATGATTTGAGTCTGAAAGGACTTTTTTGAAGGTCATCTAGTTCCAAATTCCTTGCCATGGGCAGGAACACTAGACCAGGTTGCTCAAAGCCCCATCCAATCTGGCCTTGAAAACCGCCAGGGATGGGGCAACCACAGCTTAGCTGGGCAACCTGTTCCAGTGTCTCACCACCCCTATAATGAAGAATTTCTTCTTAATATCTAATTAAAATCTATGTTCTTTCAGTTTAAAGCCACTATCCCTTGTCCTGTCCCTATATGCCCTTGTAAAAAGCCTCTCTCACCTGCCCTACTGCAACCGTTATGGCCAAAGTTAATGGCCTTGTATCATCTCCGTATTTTCACTCCTCTGTTTGTTATCCATCCTGTACTGTACTTTACAGTGCAGATCTCTTTATTGTTTGGCTTTTGTACTTTATGAAGCAAATATTTAAATATTTTGGTTATTAGAGTCTTCTAGAGCTATTCTGCTCTAAAAAAAAAATCTCTGGTATTTTTTTCACTATTGAAAGACCTTTATCCATAACTACTCCCAAAATAGTTTCCTTCAGAACTACAGAGCACCTTTCCAAACGAGACTGTTATGTGATTCTAGACATATTCTACTTCATTTTCATTTCTGCTTTTTTCTCTTCTGGGTTGCAACCACTCAAGATGTGCAGAAAATGAAAAACGCATATAAAAATGAAATCTCTGCCAAAAGAAGTGAATGTCAAAGAAAAAAATTATCTGTCCTTTAGGGCTTGCGTGATGGCCAAGATCAGTCATACCACATGAACTCTGAACGCACTGGTATTCAGGTATTTGTATACACACACGCATAATACAGTGGAGAATGTGTGCATATCTTTCAAAAATTCACTATGAGTAATTCCTCAACTTGTAAGTTTGCATCATGCCCTCGTTCCTTCTTGCTGGCACTGCAGGGCTATTTGCACCTTAAAGTGACTTACACCTCACAACTTTTTCTTTTCTCGATATTTTTCAGAGCCCACCAGAATCAAGAGCCTTTAAGAAAGATACAATTCTATTACATGGATTATAACCACAATCTGATGTAATGAATATTGTCATGTGGTGTTCAGATACTTCCCAGGGTTAAAACATGCCACATGTTCCTCATCAAGAGGAACACAGTGCAGGATCCTGAAAAGGGGTTTCTAATCTAGGTTGGCCTTAGGGCTTCAACTGGGTTTTGGGAGGCTTTTGAATGGGAAGAGAATAAATTAAAAAAAAAAAAAAAATAAAGAAAGAAAGAAAGAAATCACAGCCTGCCTGAAATGAAGCCATTTTGAAATTATAACTTTTATAATCTCTATGTACATACATGTGGAGCAAATACCTCTAATATCTCTATCTAAATATATTTATTTAGAGCATTAAACCAGACAAGTTCATTTGAAATGGATGACCTGATTCTACAAAACATTAACTATTGAAGTTCTGATTCCTTCACTTTTATCTTTTTCCCTTCAATCTGAAAGGAATTTTCTTTCCCACATTTTACAAAGCTTCAAGAACTTTCTGTCACTCTGACGGCCTCTCCTAAAACCCACATGGCCACAGCATCACACAGGCTGTACCCTCATTCTTCTAGGAACTTGCAGCACCTCCTGCATCAATTCTTGCCTGTTCCAAACCATACTCAGGGCCCTGGGTGAGAAAGCATTTTAACTGTGTATGTAGTATTTGCAGATGAAATTTCTTTCCATACAGCCAGCACCAGGCCAGCTCTAAAGGCAGCACACACCAGTTAAACTACAGTGGGTAGGCAAGGATGGTTCATTTAAGCTGATAGAAGCACCTTTTAGAAGCCACTTAGCAAGATTCTGGCTGCAGCAGTGCCCCAGTTCCCACAACTTTGCTATTAGCTGCATAAGGGCAGCAATAATGTTAAATAATATAATAATTATTACAGCATCCCTTTACAACTTGCCAATAACCCTCATTTTATGGGTCAAAGTGCAAAATACCATTAGGAACTTTCAGAAAGCATAAAGTTCTGCCCATTTTTTTCTTTGACAGCAAAGGTATTCTTTGGGTTTGATCCTTGAGACTCCTCCAGAGGTGCAGAATAATGTAACAGCACTGTGGAATCTGAGCATGCCTTTCACCTCAGCTGTCAGTTCAGTAAGATGGGAGAAGTGCTACATAGCTAGAGCTAATTAATTGATACACTCTTTTGGAAGGCTCTCACCATCTACATAAAACTGCATTAGACGTGATTTTCAGGGATGATATTTGCCTTAAAAAGGGTTCATATTACAGCATCACTTCTTCAAGACCTAATAACCAAGACACTGTTAAATGAAGACTGCATTTTCAACACTGAAAGAAGGGATTCAGCCTTCAGGGCTGTACTGATAATGCATGCCTTAGCACTGCACTGAAAATGTATTTTGTAAGCAAACCCTTCATGATGCCAAGCATGAGAGCACAGTGACTGATTTGAGGACAAATTTGAATTCCACCCTGCATATGATGGGGAACTGTATGTTCTGCAGCACTGTTGTCATTGCTATTTAGAGGACATCATTGTTTTGCTTTGCTACAAAACATGCTGTGTGATCTAAATAAATATCTGTGCATGCTTAGTCTGTTAATGATGCAGAAGAAATGGAGTCAATTGGATTTTCTTCCATAAATAACTATGCTGGTGTTTCGTAGATTATTTGAGAACAGGCAATACATAATAGTCTGGTGAGTAGGCTAGAGAAACCATTTCTAGCATGTGGTTTTCTTACAAACTTACACATTATAGCTGTTGTGCCACATCGTTGATCAGCTAAACTGCATGGACTGGAGAGAAAGTGTTATTTAAAAGATCAATAAGGGAGAAAAAAAATCTCCTCCCACCATCTTCTAGGAGCAGAGAGGACAAATTCAGCATCCTCCTAGTAGCATGGAGCTGAGATCAACAGTATAGAAAATAAAGAGACCACCTATGAAGAAAACAAAATTTCAGAGGCACTATCAAGAACAATGCAATCTTCAATATACAGACGGCTTAAAGGTCTCTTTAAAACAATCCAAGAGGCTGGGCAGACTAAGGAAGAGAGATGATGCTCCAGTTCAAAAAGGCTAAAAGAAAGTAGAATACATTAATTTTTCAAATCCTAACAGCCAGGAGTAAACAAATGCTTCTGCTCACTACAAAGGTTTCTCCTTCCCCTATTTCTGTAGCATTGCCAACAACTTCTGTGGGAGATGTAAGAGTAATAGAAGCATCCAGTTCTGCTACCATCTCCTCTTGATGACAGTACATCTTCAGCCCCACCTGAGGGTTTCCCAAGCCAAAACTATCATGTGGCAGAGTAAGACACAGGCAACTATCTGACTCTTGCAGCAATTTCCAATATCTGCTTTTCTAAAGTCTATTTTCAAATAAATAACTCAAATGAGTAAAGAGAAAGTAAGATGAGCGTGAAAAATAATTAATTCTGATCCCACAAATGAAAACCAAGAAAAGTTTCAAAGGTGAAATCTAAATGTAATAAGGGCAAATAACTCTTCTATAAAGTTTTCCTAAAATTCTTTCTTGGTCACTGGGCTCTGACAGAGGAGGCTGTGGATAAGGAGGGGAAGGAGAAAGAAGAACAAATCTGCAAAGCACTGAAGAAACTGGGAAGTGTGAAGAAAGGATAGATAAGAAAAGTCATAAGAAGGTCCAGCTAAAAGAATAAAGAAAGGACAAATCAGTATGAGAGAAACAGCACCTATCTTTCCAAAGCCCATCACAAGTAATGGAATGATCTCCAACAAAGCCTCTTCATTTATGGTACTTCCAAGCGGTACCTGACAGTCCTTAGAAGCACCATCTATTTATCCCCAGCAGGAATTGGAAATACCCAGTAGAAAAGAGAAGGAAAACAGTAAAGCCTTACACTAAGGTCAGAGGCTGGAGGAGTGCAACATATTGAGTCTCCGTAGGTGAGGGATGCCAATGAAAACCAATGCTGTGAGATGCTGCATTTTCCTCTGATCTTTTGCAGATGCTACACTACTAGAAGAAACTGAAAATAAGGTATCAGCTGTGCACAGGCACCTGCCTCAAACTTCACTCAGAAAGCAGTTCCACAGGAAAGGCTTACTCAAAAGCTCCACTGCCCCCATGACTTAGGCATAATTCAAGTGATCCACTAGAGAGACATTTGTGCCCCAGGCCTTGCTGCATTCCCACCTCTCCAACAACCATTTTGCCACACAAGCATTTTTTGACACTTTTCCCTTCTAGGGGAGAATCCTTAAGGAAGCCTCCCTTCTTCCATTCAAGTGCCTGGGTAGCAGGGTCAGGGACCAGAGCAATTCCCCTACACACCTCTGCCAGCCTTCCTCCAAGGGCAGCAGCACAGGTTACCAGCAGCCCTCCCCCTCACACAGCATCCCTGCATTGCAGCTTTAAAGTTGAGGTCCCATTTATTGCACTGCAGTTTTACAGACAATGGCTGCCTGGGGACAATGACCTGGTCAATAGAGATGAGCTCTAAATGTGGCCCATGTTTTCATTCACCAGAGCTGAAAAGCAAAGAGGAGATGCTGAGTGGCTTTATAGCAAAACAAAACCATTTTGCTTTTGAGTCATTAGGGTGCAGTGACACAAGACAGTAAAAGCTCAGTGTACCTGGTGGCTGTTTGATGTTCCGATACTGATGTAATGATGTTTTCTTTATTCTTAATAATGAAAGAAAATCTATCTCACACCTTGCAGCACTGCTGGAAATCCCACTGGAGAGGGCAGAAATTAAATGGATGTAGAAGGTCAAAACTGTATTTTCCCTTGTAAAGATGACCTTCTGCAATCAGCACTGGGAAGTGAGGAGTGCAGGGATAGCGTATGCACTGAGAAAAACTGTGCAGGTCCTGTTATGCAGCATCAAAAATTCAGGCTTGATAATTCCAATTCCTTTTACAATCAGGAGAACTGCATAAATGGAAAAAACTGTGTTCACACCCGAAGTTCATCTGGTATATACTGACTTAGCTCCATTTAAAGGAAAAGGATTTTGCATTTACATTAGCAAGCTGTCTACATTTTATCAACACCCTTTGAGAACATCTGTGTTATTCTCTCACTCGGATAAGATACTTTCAACACACTTAAGATACATTCAACTTTATCTTTCCTTCTTTAAAAACAGTGCTCCTTGGAAAGCCAGTCAAAAATACAAACAAAAGGAAGGCCTGTCTGATGGGCTAAAATCTGCTCACTTCATTATTACTAATGACATGTATAGCTTCTTCAGGGGCATATGGTTATAAACAGGATTAAGACCACAATGGGAGGGAACTGGAAGAATATACATAATAGTTCTAAAGAGCAGTAGGACATGATACCTATGCGTGAGAAACTGGTGAAAAGATGGAGTTAAAATCTGACCAAAAATCGTATCTATTTAAGGACAGGGCAAAGACTTTTCAAAAATATCCGTAAAATTGAAGGGAGGGGATTTATTCCAACTACCCCTTTTTTATCCTTCTATAAGGACAATAAATTGTTCTGTGTTCAGGGCACTTGCCAAAGATGGAGAAGACCAAATAACAACCCTCTGTCTGATTAATTCCAATCAGGGATTTGACAGGATCTCCATACATTCCAAGTGAAAACCTAATCACTTGAACAATTCTTTACGTACAGTCAAATCAGCCTTTCACTTGCAAGAGAAACTGCAGCATGCATTTGCCAGGAAACCATAGTTTCAGAAGTGCAACCTTCTTCTCATTCCAAAATATCCGTATTGTGAAATTCCTATCCAGCTTTAATTATTTACCTGAAGTAATAAACATTAAACAAAAGCTGCATACAAATTATATTAAGGTCTTCTGGATTAGGGCCAAGTGAGGGTGAATTCTCCCAGGCAGAGAGTAAGCCTGGCCTAAACAATAATTGAGATGGCAAAGACTTCATGCCCCATGAGTAGAATTCCTCCTAATGATAAGTAATAATTTTAAATCTAAGGTCCTAAAGTGATTAATAGCAGAAGCCAGAAAAAAGTTCTATTCAAATACTTGTTGATCTTACAAAGCCATCATCAAAATTACCTAAAATACATAAAACACTGAATAAGCAGAAGCACTTCTGTGTTGCACTTCAGTTCTAAAGCAAGTCCATGCATTGTGAAATGAAAAAAGTTACATCTGGGTTACCCACGCCTAGATCCTCTTCTACATATAGTCAGTTCAGATGTTGTGGGGTTTACAGTGGAAAGCAATGAAATTGCCAAGTGCCTAGCAAGAACTAAGTGTATTTCAACAGATACTTCTGTTTCTATTCATAATTTTGTACAGGTGATATTTTAATTACTCCTACTGTACATGAAGCATTTTTATTAAGATTTCAGGCATATACACTCTGCACAGACACACAGGACCAAAGGCTGCATAGCTGATGATAGCTATCAAACAAATCCTCCTCTTCCTCTGTCTCCTCTCATTTTTTCATACTTCAAACCATGTGGTTTGTGATGGGATTTTGTAAAACCCTGCCTTCACAGTTTAGCTGAAGTCAGAGTGGAAGGAAATTCAAGTTACAGCACTTACTGAATGCAATTCAATCTCATTTATCAGACAGGATTCTAAAACACCTCTTGGAAGACAGATGCTCTTGGCTCAGTCCTCATGTATTTTACAGGAATATCAGTACAACAAATTGACTTACTGAGTTTCCTAATATGACAACTCATTCAATCAAATCCTTCAGACAAAGACATCTGCAAAGAGAAGCATACTACATCAAATTATGCATTCTAGAAACCACACACAAAAACGTCTGCAAATAGGTTTGCAAACATGCATCTCTGCAGCCTGATGCTGTCACAGTGGGGGAGACCTTGAAAAAGACCAGGTATTAATAAATAAATATACCCTGCTAGTGCCTTGCAGTCCAAATCTTTCTCCTGGTCAGGCAGATTCTGTTGATTCCCGGTACAGGTCGAAGAGATATAGCAACCACATATTATTGGCCGCAAGGCTTAAGATCAGAAAGCACTCTGCTTGTCAATCTAGGTAATACATTTTTGATTTGCAACCTCATTTACAAAGGATAGGCAACATGCCATATATTATAATTGTCAGTATTGAAAGAGATCTATCAGGTTTTGTAACAGACTCTTTGCAGTTATCCCTTTAAACACACACAGACACACCTCAGTTTTCCCCCTTCACTGAAGCTTGGAAAGAAGCAGTTTCAGTAAGCGCCTCTCATTTTTAAGTCCAACAAGAAACAAATTACAGTTTACTGCTGATCTACTTTCAATTTGTTAGGCTCTATGTCTCATCATTTGCACATGATCTATTTAGGTTTCAAGCTTCTTCAAACAGAAACTGTTTCTTTATCTGTTAAACTTCCAACATATTTTGCAGTTGTGCTTGTAATAAACAGTAATGCTGAATGAACAAGTTATTAGCAAAGGTTCTGGCTGAATCATTTCTCTGTGCAGCCATTACACAGTAAATATTTGCTAAAATTATTCTGTACAAGGGAAAGAAGTTACTGTTTTCAAGTTAAGTGCAGTCTTAATCAGGCAGGCTGTCTTTAGAACTTGAATTTATTCGCACAGGACAAAATCCTCACTGAACACTAGAAACCTGCATTAAGAACAGCAACAATGCAGAAGTTTGAATAAAAACTGTGCATGCTGGTATAAAGAACACCTAAAGGAACAAAGGACTTTATACATATACAAGAACAAAGCACCACAGAACAAAGCTCTTTTCTTTACAGGCCCTCAAATGCATTTTAAGAAACCTGCTGTGATTTAGAAAAACCTGCTGGACTTACTTAGAAAAAGGAATTAAATTATGGAAATCCCATGGCTTCTGTATGCAGGACATTTTGTGGCTAGGATATTACAACAACATTAAAGATTGTGAGTCTCTGGGAAAACAAATAGTCAACTTCCTTGAAAAACACACTATGGACTCAGGAACAAACAGTTTCTACTGAGATCATATTAAATACCACAGGAGTTAAGATAAAATGAGAAAAATGGAATTTTTTCTCAAGTGATCTTCTGGTAAATGCTGCCATAAATCAGGCAGAGTAACAGATGTCCAGCTGCGGTGAAGAATGACCTCACGCCATGCGCTTGGCCTGAGCCTGCACTGTGGACCACCTCTGTAAATGCACCAAAGTAACATGTTGGTAAATGGTAAATTTTAAGGTCACATTTTAGAAGGTATTAAGCCACCTTCATATTTCAGAAAACAGACTTTACACCCATCCCAAAGACAGCTAGAATCGCACCAGTGCATTCCACATGTGGAATATGTGCAGTCCATGTACATATTTGATATGTTGCATACATTGTTCAGACATAAACTGCCAGATTGCTCTGATTAGACTTCATTCAAGTTCCCAGGCAGCATTTTTCTTTGGAACTATATGGTACAAGTTGTATTTCAAATAAAACCACCAACACATAAATAAGGAAGGCACCACTGGTGGCATGACTTTAGGCTTAGTAGGTGGGTTACCAGACCTCTGGCACCTTACAGACACTCAGCAGTGAGTGATGACAAACACCTACACTTTCCTCCCTGTCAGAGACAGTAAAAGTAAGAAACTGCCTGTCACCATTCCTGGCAGAACTGGCATCTTACTGCCTGCATTGCCTCTGTCTCTGGACCTGGAGCCCTCATTCTGGAAAAGGAGGCCATTTCTCAGTGCTCAAAGATGAGGGGTAATTTTTGGTGTACTTCTCTGGGTCTGCCCTCCTACAGCTGTCTTACCTGCCTAAGCTTTATTAGTTCTAGTGAGCATGATTAGGTAATCAAGCCTTGATAAAACAGTAATGAAGGAAGCAATCTTTAAGGCATCTGAAATAAAATGTCCTTGCCGCAGTTGTTTCTCTGTATACTCCAATAACGATTTGAGGCCCAGGAAGGATATTTTTTCCCATTTTCACTTTTTATTACAAGCGCTCACATTTCACCTTTAAGGCATTATTGCAAACTTTATCTGGTTAATTGACTGCTCATATGGTAATAATTTTACACCACATTAAGTAATGTTCTAATTTTTTTTTTAATGCTCTCACTTAATGGGAACAAAATGCAGCATATATAGGAATTACAAACTCATTTACATATTCAGTATACATGCTTGTCATCTGGTTTTAGGTAAGAAGGGTGTTGTATACGTGAGAGAGAAATATAGGAGGAATGTAAGAGCAGGAGAGAATGATAAAAGCAACATAATAAACTGTCAAACTGCGAAGAGCAGTGAGACACCAATCCAGCAAGTATCAATTCTGCATTGTTATGTATATCACTGAATGCTTTCTGCTGCTTCAGCTGGGCTGAAAAACAGCAAGATAGAAATACGAACCTGACTAAACACATGGCTGAATATACCAAGGATGACAGATTCAATGAATGTGTTTCTTTCTGTTTAGACAGCAGAAGCATCTTTAGTTTGCGTATGTGAGTAGTAAAGAATGAGGAGTGGTGGAAAAGGTGTCAGAGTTGCATTACCATGCTGCACAGTGACTCCTTCCCTGGCCCCAAATCATCTGCAAAATCCACGTCACCAAATCAGAGGGTAGTCTCTTCCCAGCACATTTCTTCTGCTTTTGTAGGGATCTGACTCCATGCTTGGCTCCATTTTGGTTCATTAATCATAGAATCATAGAACGGTTAAGGTTGGAAAGGACCTTAAGATCATCTAGTTCGAACCCCCTTGTCCCTTGTCGCCCAAGGCTCTGTCCAGCCTGGCCTTGAACCTGCCAGGGATGGAGCATTTACCACTTCTTTGGGCAACTTGTTCCAGTGCCTCACCACCCTCACAGTAAAGAACTTCTTCCTTATATCCAACCTGAACTTCCCTTCCATGAGTTGAGAATAAAAAAGTAGCAAAACAGCCACATCACAAATATTCAAAGTTCCCTGCAAAACCCCCAAGACTTAGAACTTTTTTGTACACATTTTAAAGGAAAAAAGAAAAAAAAAAATCACCTTGGGCTTTTAAGTATAATATTCCCCTATAAACACCATAATAACAAGCATATTTATCCTTGTATGTCCTACTCATGTGCAGTAAAGTATATTAATGACTGGAAATTGAATGGCATAAATTGAACTCCCAGCTGTTTGCATTCTTGTTGGTGGCTCTCAATATTCCCAGAGCTACCATTTGGAAACTATTAACTTTTCTGTCACTTGCTACTATCCTCCAGAAGGTCTAATGAACTGTGGAGGTCAACTTTCTGTCTTTGCCTTAGAAAGAAGAGCTAACATGTCTTCCTGGCCTGATCTGACTTTTACTGCTGTACCAATATAGTTACACACTTCATGATATTATATTTTTGAAGAATTGTGTGCATCACTGAAGACACAAAAATATGTGGAAGGACTGAGAGAAGCTATAGAAATAAAAAAAGCTGAATTATTTTTTTTTCTAAATCTGAAGATTTAAACTTGTAGATACCTTACAAAAGTTTAAAACTTTGCAAACAACAGTACTAATAGTACTAGAATATTCCTCCCATGGTTTTATTAACATTAACCCAACATTATGATTCCAGTGGAGTGATCTCTATGATTACAATAAAAGATCATTGCATAACTGTGATCTTAAAACTTTAAAATCAGACTACTAACACAATATTCCCATAGTTATTTTAAACCAGATACATTGAATAGACCAGCCAAAATTCAAAAGCCTTGTGGGTACTGGCAAGTTCTGTTGGGCTCTCTGTACATGAGACTTACTACCAGCATACCTAGACATGTCAAATGCTGTATCATCTCTTACTGACATATAATAAATAGGCAGTTTTGATTTAAAGTACTGTCAAAATGATAATACTTACTGACAGATACAAACATAGATATGTGAATAGGTATAGACACAAATACACAAGCACTGCCAAATTTCTGCAATGTTTACATATGCTATTTCCACGCAAGCCAATGAACTTCAGCTACTCCCAAAAGTTATCAAGCAAATAACATCAGCAATATATATCTCATGGAAAATATATATATATTATATATATATATATAAAAAAACACCTTTTTTTGTAAAAAGTTATAAACGACTCACTGCAAAGCTAACATGATGCTCTAGGATGATTGGTAGGTCAACCAAAAGAATATGCTTAACCAAGAAAATGATAGATACATAGATAAATAAATAAATACATGAATGAATGGAATTAAAAAAGCTAAGAAACATCAGAAAAACATTAAGCGGGGGGGGGGGGGGGGGGGAGAAAAGGGAGAAGAAGGGAGAGAAAAAGGAAAAAGTTACAACATCCAGAGCAACTTTGTGGTTATCCCCTTTACAGCAGATACAAACGGGGACAAAGGTGAAAGCTTTTAAGCATTTTTTCCATTACAAAAAAAAAAAACAACACCACCACAAACACAAAGAAGTCTTCCGTTTCAAGAGGAAAAAAAAAGCCCTACTTGCTAATGGTCTTCCAAATTTTTCTTGGCTATTCTAGAAGTTGTTGTGATATGCATAAGACTGAGAAGGTTGGGGCTGTTCAGCCTGGAGAAGAGAAGGCTGCGTGGAGACCTCATAGCAGCCTTCCAGTATCTGAAGAGGGCCTATAGGGATGCTGAGGAGGGACTCTTCATTAGGGACTGTAGTGATAGGACAAGAGGTAACAGGTTAAAACTTAAATAGGGGAAGTTTAGGTTGGATATAAGGAGGAAATTCTTTCCTGTTAGGGTGGTGAGGCACTGGAATGGGTTGCCCAGGGAGGTTGTGAATGCTCCATCCCTGGCAGTGCTCAAGACCAGGTTGGACGAGGCCATGGGTGATATGGTTTAGTGTGAGATGTCCCTGCCCATGGCAGGGGGGTTGGAACTTGATGATCTTAAGGTCCTTTCCAACCCTAACTATGCTATGATTCTATGATTCCAAGACAGCAGAACTGAAATCCAGAATCTGCACTTGCATGGCATTGAGCTGGCACTCCTTGTGACTTTAAAACACCAACCTCTCAAACCATACTAATTTTCAGCTCCTGAAAATGAGCTCTTTCTGCTCCCTTTTTTCCAGAGCACAGTTTTCCTCTTTTCCCCAGCTATGGATAACCTCACAGACCCCACATTCTGTTCCATCATCAACACTTTTTGATAATTCTATGACTCAGCAGTTACTGACCAGCACATTCCCATTGAGCTTGGTCTCAGCTACCATCATAAAGGTTAGCATCCACACAACAAAAAATGATCAGGCTTGGTGAAAGAAGGGTTTGGATTAGCTGCAGTCCACTGACTCCCTCTCAACATTTATCTCTCAACTGTTTTCCCATTACAAATCCTTTCTTTATTCAACCATGACACTTAAGCAGCCCTAGTCCGAATGTACCAGTGCAAAGAATGCCATCATGTAAAGGGTTATAAAACACTATTTAGACTCCACTGATTTTCTATTTTCATGGTCATCCTGGGACCACATGTTCTCAATTGCCCTACGCACAGAAAGGGGAACAAATTGTTTCTTGCATGCTCTCAAGCTCTCAATGGTACAAGTGAAATTTCTTTTACTACACACAGAGTTAAACAGAACTGGTTAAGGAAGTTAACTGTTATCATCATCCCTAAAGCATGATGCCAACCAAGACACACCTCTAGGAGGCCAAAAGCACAGTCTAGAAACTTGACCCTGAATATACAAATCACACAAGTCTTGTACTGTAGGTTCAAATAACACTTATCTAAGTACCCTCTGTAAGTGTAAAAGAAACTCAGACATTTTCATTTCCTTTCTCTCATACTTGTCACTAGCCTGTAAGAGCTTCTCCTTGTTACACACACCAAAAAGGCCCTAGGAGGAATGTATTCTGCTCAAAGACAGTATACACATGATCTATTTCCCTAGTGAGTGGAGGTTCCTGTGCAGCAATTTAAGTTAAAAACCTGCCCAAAGGGGACCCGATTCTAAACACTGTACAATTTGACACTAGAAACAATCTTTTTCTCTGTATCACGGTATTTCTGGATATGGCTGGAGTTCTCTGTCTTTCCTCAGCAAGCTGCTGTTTTCAGAACAGGACAGTATCTGTTGTCATTCCTTCTCAAAAATGGCAAAATCACCACTGCAACAAATGAAAGTTTGTTCTCCTTTCCCCTTCCCATAGTGACTTTTAACACAGCCCTTCAGAAGAACATGTAAGTTCTAAGCACTGGAGGGATGCTCATACTAAGGAAACTTTACAAGAAACAGTTGGCAGGTGGAGTAACTGGAAGTGCTGGCAGAAAAATCTTTTCTTGACTATGTCAGTTTTGAGCAGAACATCGACATACTCCAAAATGCCAGGTTACTCTGACTGCTTACAGTTCTAAAGTCTTCTCTACCTGATATACTGAAACGGTTTGATTTGCAGAGATGAGTGTCTAAAACTTCAAAAACTCAAGTCTGGAACAGACAGCACACAAATTGCTCTGAAGTTGTTATTGCTGTATGTTAAAATTTCTGTAACTGTTGCTATCGTTACTGCAGAGCATGTCCACCCTATTGCTTATATTTGGCAGATGATGGTATGAAAGCTCTTCCTGACACAGACCTCAGGCAGAACGGAATACCTTTTGGCAGCAGATGAAGATGGAACAGAAAGTAGGCAGCAGGAGATAAAGACAGCTCAACTTAAGCCCAGGAAAATTAAGAAACCAGGCTTTCTGCAAAGCTATTTGACACGGTGCAGATGACTGTTAAAAATCATCTTTCTTTTTCACCCTCGCACAAAGTACAAAATGACAACTCATTCCTGAAAACCCTAACACACCCAGTCACATAAGAAGATGCCGCTGTCAGCAGTAGTCAGTTACTTCTTGTAGCATCATATGAAGGGTTTCACGCTTTTTTAACCGAAGTAGAAAAATGTAATATCTATTTATGCCAATAGATTTAATGTATAATAGAAAATAACCTCTTCGTCTGGCTTACAAAGCAGTTTACACCTTATCAGCTACCATTAAAATGCATTAAATAGCTCTTATAATGGCGCACACTTGACCTGCATGGTACCTTAGCATTTCTAATCATCTCCAAATTGTATCTAAATAGGAAACACGTTCTAATGATCAAACTACTAACTTCAGGTCTTTGGAGTATTAAAAAAGCAGCATATTAATTAGTTCCAACAATACGCTTTATCAACTTGAAAAAGTTCAGCATGATATTAATATTAACTGTGTTACAGTTTCTCTAAGCTGGAAAATTATTTTGCACTGCAATCTTCCATTTAGACTAAACGGGAATGGTTATTCTACTGAGCATGCATGCACACAGTTTTGCTATAGCCGCTTCATGCATTTTTCTTCTGCTGCACCCACACAGATCTCTAATTTTCCAAAGAAAATATAACCTATTTTGGCAGAGATGGTAACAACAAACAACAGCACAACTACAAATTATGGAGCTCCTATTATGACTGTGGCAGGTTTATCTTCCCTCAGCCTTAGGAATTTGGATAAGTGCTTCAAAGGCAGCAATAGCCAGGCCATGTAGGGACCACAGAGGGGACACTGCAGCCCATGAGGGTGATTCCACTTCTGTCCCCATAATTTTCATAAGTTCATCAAATTCCTTCACTTTTTTGTAGACTAGGGCCATGCCAAAAATATGAAAAAGTACTCTTGATGTGATAACTGTTTACCTATTTTGGCATCCCATTGACCTCTACAGCTGAAACAAAACACAGAAGCATAAGACAAGCTAAAACAATGGCTATTTTGCCACTGGTATGTGATGCTGCCAGGCACATGGATTTTGCACAAGCTAGAACTGCAAAAAAAGTACCATACAGAAGATGTGAAACTAGATAAGCAAGCCCAGATGCAAAGAACAGCAGTTAATAAAATAAATGCTAATTATGTCAAAAGCTAGACAACAGTTTTGAAACAAGGATGTATCTGCATCTTCCTTAGAGAACAATTTCCCCCAAATTCGAGCATTTGTTGCAAGAAATGTAAAATAAAAATGCAAATAAAATAAGAAAATGTAAATAAAAGTTCTGTATTCAACTGCCATGCACCTTCCAGTTATTCTCTCAAGTTACTTGGCAACATTGCCTGCCCTGCTCTTAAGTATTTATTCCTCAGGCACATCCTCATAAAAACATTCGTATGACCACTTTCAGATATCACTGAGTGATAAAAAAACAGGTCCTTTTTTTGACAAATTAACTGAATTTTGTTCTGGCCATAAGGTTGGAACAGAATATCCCTCTCTAAAAAATCAACTAATGAAGCTTACATGAAGACATCTATTATTTCAGAACACCCTCCAGCCTGCCCTTGGCATTGGGAGGGTAGTAGCACTGCAGAATAAAGACGAAAGATCAGTCACACAACTTTTCATATATTTGTAATACAAGTAAACCATGTCTATCCTACACTGACAGGCCCAACTGTGTCTGGAATTGGTGGTGATAAAAAGCTAGAAGTTGACAAAATCATGAGGTACCTAAATACCACTTCAGTATCAGGGCAGAAAGAAAAACAAGGTAAACTGGAGAAAGGGATACATTTACAGCAGAAAGGGTCTCATTTGGGAGTGCGAATCACATCTGCTGCTTCTCCAATATGACGGACTCCTTTGTGATTAGGATGAGTAAGAGCAATACCACTTTACTCAGCACTTCTCTTGTCCACACTCTGAGCTTTGGGGGAGATAAGGAGAAGCAAATGGACAGATAAACTTAAGTGATTGCACAGATAGCACCATAGAATTTAATTACTGAATTTATCTGATGTGCCAATCAGAGAATATGTAAAAGCTACCTGAAAAGTCCTGGGGAAAGCCCTGGTGCTCAGGCAATTAATCAAGCCACAAAGAGAAATGACCATACTCAGCATTCACAAATGGCACTAGATATGCAAATACAAACATAAATACTTTGTGCTCATGTGAGAGAAAATGCTAATGACAGCATCTAAGCAACAGCTTGTAAGTGTCATATTCTCCCTCATGGCCAAAGAGGCATTTTAAATCTAGGGTTATAGTAACAGCTCAGTCCCAAAAGGTATTAAGGACCTCCTCATGCTGAGCATCTTAAACTTTAGCTGATTTCACAAAAAAATCCATGACTGCTGATAACGAAGCCAGTAAAAACTGAGTCTCCTCAGCACAGCTGAGATGACACCCACAAACTGTAGCATCAATGCTATCCTCTACAAAAAAGATCATCAATACCCGAGATCTGTTCTTTGGTTATTGCTCTAAGGAAATAGAGGACTGAGGATTTCTGCTTATTTTTCTTTAAAATACAGGAGGGAATGTACACCAGATGCTCTACAGCAAATGGAAGAAACATACTGTCATCAATGGCAAATGTGTATACTTTTGTGTTTATATAGGTCTATACTTTTGTGTAATATTTTCTTTTAAGGAAAGTAAATATAATAGATAAGCTGTGCTTGATTAACTGGCGAACTGTTCATTAAAAAGAAAAACTCTACATAAAACTGCCCATAGCAAATAATTCACCCCTCTCATGGATTATATGTTTTTTATTCCTATCACCAAGGTTGCACTGAAATAATTTGGGTCAAACTCCTGCCAAGTTTCTGGTACTGCAAACTATTTTCTAATTCATCTAACAGATTTGTTGTGATTCCTAGACA
Organism: Pezoporus flaviventris; assembly: GCF_033815535.1. Classification (NCBI taxonomy): domain Eukaryota; kingdom Metazoa; phylum Chordata; class Aves; order Psittaciformes; family Psittacidae; genus Pezoporus; species Pezoporus flaviventris. Next base: position 36,756,580 of record NW_026892555.1, read on the forward strand.
GTTTGTCACCCTGTCCTGGGTTTAGCAGTAGAAGTAGATTTTTCCCCTTCTTGGTAGCTGGTGCAGCGCTGTGTTTTTGACTTTCAGCCTGGGAACTGCGCTGATAACACTGATGTTTTTAGTTGCTGCTAAGTCATGTTTACCCTGACCAAGGACTTTGTGAGCCTCATGCTCTGCCAGGGAGGAGGGGAAGCCAGGAGGAAGCAGAGACAGGACACCTGACCCAAACTAGCCAAAGAGGTATTCCATACCACAGCACGTCATGCCCGGGGGGGTAACTAAGAGTTACCCGGAAGGACACTGCAGGGTTGGAGGAGGTATCGGTCAGTGCTTAGTCGGGCTGCGGGGGGCAAGTTATCAGCTGGCTGGTGATGAGGTGTTGTATTCTCTTCCCTTGTTATTTCCTTCATCATTATTATCATTGGTGGTAGCAGTAGTGATTTGTGTTATACCTTAGTTACTAAACTGTTCTTATCTCAACCCATGGGAATTGCATTCTTTTGATTCTCCTCTCTGTCCCTCTGGGAGTAGGGGGAGGGCAAGAAGGGGGGCAGTGAGTGAACAAGCTGTCTGGCTGGGTTTAAACTACAACAGACCCTTTTTAAAAAAGTCACCTTGAATGTCACAGAGAAGCCATTCTGATTTTCTTGACTCACCAATAGCTTCCAATGGCATCCTGTATAGAAGTTAAAGTTGGAAAGAATACCAGAGATCAAGAGTTGAAAGAATTTAAAGTGGAAAATAAAAAGCCACTAAGAGGACCCTCATCCTTTTTAAATCTGTTCTGTCATTTTACTAGGCTGAGATACCTGTTTAATGTCCTCACTAGATGTATCTTCTGATCTTTGATGTCCGCCAGTACCGGACTGCATTGACATGCTGTGAAAATTCCAGAGGGATTTTCTTAGTTACATAAAAATCAGAATGATTCAGAGAGAAGCACATCTAAATACTCCTAACATTACTCTTGACAGACAACAGAAAAGATATGTGCTCTTACAATCTCATTTGTTGAAATTTCAACTAAAGGTAACAGCAAGTGAATCTGGAGGGCAAACCCAAAATGCATCCACATAGGTGATATTTAGGTCTCCTTTGGAACAGGGAGGGGAAGGAGGAAAGTAGCTTTACACATTCAAATTAGCACAGGTGAGTGTGGGAAAGGTTATTACATTACTAATACCTGCAAGCTGCCAATAACACTAATTTAAGATAGTTTACTCAATGACTGGCTTTCTCTATACTTGTAAAGACTGATTGTAAAACTCCTTTGGTATTGTAAAATTCTTAAAAGGCCCAGGACATGCTAAGATCTCAGATATGAAAGGGCTCATCAAATGCCTTCACGGAAATTATTACTGGGAGAGCAGATGTGATATTTCAGTAAAAAGTATGTGACAAGAAAGGAAAAAAAAATCCCACAGAAGTAAAAGTAACAGAGACTTTTGAAAGATTAAGTACCCTTGGACAGGTGTATCCTATTTCACAGCAATACATGATTCATGGGATATGTTTATTTAATTTTACGAAAGGCACAGATCAAGCTCATTGCTTGATCCTAAGCGAGGTCTCCCATCTGTTTTCTAACATCGCTTGCAGCTTCTCCTGACACCTCTGTAGAACACTCTTTGTGAAGCTGAGGGGATGGGGGTAAGGTGACTCTTCCAGCCTCATCCTTCTTTAAACAGGCTGCTCTAGGACTGACTCACAACCCAAGACAACTGTTGGCTCTGGTAATACATTCTTTTCAGGCTCTCTGACAAAAGATGGAGGCAGGCAGTGCCACACAGGCCACAACTGTTACGATAAGCCCTCTTTCATCTAGCTCATCAACAACAGAGGAGCAAAATAACTGTGCCATTGGATCGTGACAATGAAAAGCTCTGGGTGTTCTTTCATCCAGCAGTCTCCCTGCTCAAGCACCAGCGAGGAGCTGTGAGTCTCCCTGTGCAAGGGAGGAGGGTTCCAACCACTTTCATGAACGTGGGGTGCGAAAGAATGAAATGCTCTGTAACAAAGAATGTCAGGATTGTGTGGATTGTTTGCACTTAGAAGAGGTTTTGTCACCTCTGCAATGGATTTTACTAACTGCATAGTATGTTTGGCCTCAGCAGAAGAGCCCAGCTGTGTGGTTGCCTCCATCAGACCAGCAAGAACTAAGTTAATACTGCTAATACTATGTTTACATGTAAAACCCTTCATATTCCCAAAGGGATTTGTTTTCTTGTTGATGGTAACAAGAATAAGGTGGGCCATCATCTGTTCCTATAGCTAAAAAGCCAGACATAACTGTTTCATTGCTCATGTGCCCAACAAACATGAAAGGAGTTACTCAACTGCAGAGGAACTAGTTTTCCTCACCTTTTGATGACTGGCAGCTTTTGCTTGCTTATTCACTGGACAAAATAAGGCTGGATGTTCTGCATTTTTGCACCTACAGGAGAATGGGTATCAAGGCATGAATATTGCCTTGCACTCTCCAGGAGGCAAAGTGATCTCCAATGTGACTGCCAGGTGAATTTCATACCAAAAAAAGAGGACTGATCTGGATTGGAAAAGATTTGGTGGACTGGGGTTTCTTCAACCTTCTTCAAATTTATATGAAGTCCTAGCCAAAGGTAATCATCAGCAATTCAAGTCAGGAATAATTGAGATCAAATATTTTATTTACTCTACCTAAGACATTAAAGTATTTGTTCTTGCTTTTCAGCAAAGATATGAGAAGGCCCCTGTGGGGTGGGGTTATTACTACCTTTCCAAAATTATTTTAATCCATAGTCAGAATTATTTTTTGACTGCATAATTCCACAGAAATTAGATGAGTTGTCCTCATTTATAACAGTATTGGTTTCTGTTTCTAGACAGCCTTTGCCAACTAGTTTTATTCCGATTTATTCAGAAGTAGAGGCAGCGAACTGCTGCTTACTCAGATGTCTGAAAGGAAAACTACCTCCACAATCCAGAACAATTCTGCCGCTTGTTTTGTCTGTGATTGTTTTAAGCATTTTAAACTTCTTCAGAAATAAAGGAAAACAATGTCTGAAAGTACAGGTTCATTAAGCAAACACACCAGATCTGTACACTGCTCAGAAGATATTAAACCATCCCACCTGTCATTGGGCTTGAGAATACCACGAAGATAACATTGAGCTTAGTGAGATGTAATTCTGAAAACTACATTAGTATAATAATAGGTTTGCCTACTGGCCCTGTTTCCCAGCTACAGTGCATTTAATATCATTTAACTGTTCCAATAAATTCAGACTCATGGGTGCAACTGGTAAGCAGGAGAATGGAATAAACTGGTATAGTAGATGGATCAATAGACAATACAAAGATGTAATGAGCAGTTAATGTGTTGAGGATGGAAGCAATATGAAAAATCATTATTAATTTGTTTTGAAATTTTAGCAAAAAATTTAAATCATTTTAAAAATGATCCTCTGAATTAATAGTTAATTTATTGTATGCTGCTACAAGTCTCATGTTACATATCAAATTAGTTACTGCTGGAATTTAGGCAGCAAGAGGAACAAAACATTTCCAAGCACAAAGTTGCTCCTGCATCACTTTTAATAAGATCATTAGAGCTGTGCTTAAAACACAAACTGAATATTTTGTGGGATATTCTGGTTCCCACGAATGAACAGAGCACAGCAAAAAATTGCTTCATGTGTCATCAATGTTGATACAGCAGGGAGAGTTTATCAAGAGATCTGGATTTTCACAGCTCACTTGCCTACAAATAGATATTTCCAAATTAAATGTTTTCCACAGTGTAGCCCTATTTAATTTCAGAATAGCTAAGGCTGTTAAAAGAAGGTCTGCCCTCAGTTGCAGTGCCTGTACGCAAACTCAGTACAGAAACACTGGCCAACACACCTACAGCCACAGCCATCAGAGCTCCTCTGCCAATCAGTACAGCCAACAACACTGTGTGGCACAATACCTTTGCCAGTGGGGTACTGTCACATATCACACTCTTAATCTTCAAAACTGCTCCTGCTGAGTGAACAGGCTCAGTGCAATGGCTTTTAACCTGCTTTGCTACACTGCTGCCTAGTCTGGGATTATAAGCCTCCTTACAGACTTGCCTGGCACAGTAAGAATTACCTGCCGTTCTTTAGCTGAGGGCAAAATCAAACCTTAAAGAAATTTATTAGAAGTCAAATAAAACATCCAGCTGGCTCCATCAGAACAGGGCACAGAGCTCTTGACTGCAGAGACACTGCTCTTGAGAAAGATGCTTTTACTCAAAAATCAAATCCCACACCCCGCTAAAGGTAGATTTCAAACAGGCACAAGGACATGCTGAGAACCCACTCCATTTACTTGTACTTCTTTTCCTGAAAGTCAGCACAGCAAGAAAAGAGAATAAGAAGATGTAAGTGAACAACAGTACCCAAGTACCAAGTCCTTAGGCTTGGACTGGAGAGGAATACCTGATCAGGCAGCTGTGCCTTCTTGCTGGTGCAAGGTGTTGGTGTTATGCCTCCCATAACGGGACAACAGTTCTGTATTCTGAATTGTTGTGCAAGAGGTTTCTTATGGCACAGAATCATTGAATTACAGAATGGTTTGGGTTGGAAGGGACCTTATAGGTCATCCAGTTCCAACCCCCCTGACATGGGCAGGGACTCCTTCCACTGGACCAGGGTGCTCAAAGTCACATCTGACCTGGCCTTGAACACTGCCAGTGTCTGAGAATGGAATGTGAAAAGCCAAGGCTCTGTCCGTTTCCCACCCTTTTTGCAGCCCTCACTCACCTGTGCAGACTGGGAATGCAACCACACTCTGCTTTGCCTCCTTTCCCACAGATGAACAAACTTGGCCCTGACCTGGCCCACAACTTGCCCAGCTACAGGCCTATGTTCACATTCCTTTTTCTGATCATGCCATCTTGACTGTCACTGGAGAAACCACTAAGGCCATGAAAAATCCTTTCCACATGCTTTTAGCCCCTCACGAGCCACACTTTTTATATTCTGCCGTAAATTTGCAAGAGAGAACTGAACTTTTCTTCCCAAAAAAATTGTAAAAGCAATGGAAAATGTGCATAGTTCAAAATTAAGGAAAACTATCTGGACAAAGAAGCTAGACAAAGCACCACAACTCTAATCCTTTAATTTTTTTTCTTTCCCCAAAGAGAACTCAGCTGCTCATTAATTTGCTGGATGCCTCATCTTTTTATTTATGATGTAAACCCTGTAAAGGAAGAGCCAATCTCTTCACTATTTGCATACAAAATGCTTAGCAGAGTGGGAACCTGATTTATACAAGTCCCTAAATATCGCTACAAAAATAACACCAATAGTAATAACATATCTTCTCAGTGACATCAGCTTTTGTGCTTACCTCTTCCCTTTGGGGCATCTACACCAGGAAAATTATAAGAAAAGCGGCCTGGGTCTCCCATTATGTCCAAGTACTTTTCTCTGTCAGAACCATAATCTGTGAACTGGGTAATTATTTCAGGAAGGTCTTTTTTCCACACATTTGTTCAGTGAGTGAACAATGTTGAAATAAGTAGGTTTGAGATTAATTATTTTTCTCAGGAGCCCCAGCAGGATTCAGTGGGAGGTCTGCTGCAGTGATTTTATTAACTGCTTTGAGGATTTGTGATCTGAATTTACTATTCAGGGTTACCAAAACTGTGCTACACAGGCAACCTTCCACTGGCTTTAAACAAAAGAAATGGAGCATGTGCAAATTTGGCACAAAAGAAGGGAATGACACACAACTGAGAAGTGCTTTCCTGGATTTTTCTTTTGTTGAGGCAGAGGGAAATGAAGTGCTCCGTCTCTGACATTCACACAGTCACTACCGGCATTAAGAGGGTTTTCTGAGCATTTCTCTCAGGAAGAGAAAGCTGAATGTGCAAAGGACATGGAAAGAGCAGGGACATATGGAGGGCTTTATGCCTATTATCCAATGTCAGCCCATCAGCAGATGCAGCTTCTCCTTTCTACTGGTGGGCACATAAAACTACCTGTTTTATGAAAGTTAGCATATGAGACATCTAATAAGTTTCCAAATGTAACCAGATGTACTGAGTGGCATAGTCTTTGAGGCAGTTTTGATTCACATTTCTTCCAGGTATGGCTTGGCTAGTTCTATGACACCAGATTTGAATCCTGCTTCTGATCCACCTCTTCCATGAGCCTTTCTGGAAAATGTCTTCTGTCTTAAGAATAATTATTAAAAGCAATGCAGCAGCCAACGGTATTCATGTAAATTAATTCAGTATTGTGATTGCAATTTCCTCAACCTCTTCTATCTGACTGGAATATACTCTCCATTTAATGTTCCACAGTGACCTGTTACCTTCCCCCCCCCCAGCACCACTTGAACACTTTTTGCTCCTTCTTTCCATTAACAGAATGATGAAAATGAACAATGGGAAAAAAAAAACCAACAAACTTAATCAACAAATGATAAAGAAAGTGTCCTGCTTGTAAACACCAGCTAAAGCACAGGATGCTACTCAATGAACATGAGAGTCATGCTAGAAATGCATCTGAGAGCATAAGCAAAGAGAGACAACAATGAATGACAATAAAATAAGGTGGAATTAGATAAGAAAGAGCATAATTTAGCATAAATGGAACATTTACAAAGTTCCATGGCTTAACACCAGGCATTGGGCATCCTCTGTAAAACACAAGCTCATCTTTGTTATTGAATGTTGCTATGCATTTACATTTATGTTAGGATATGCGTACTTTGACATTACTGAGGGCCAACGTGTCAGAAGCCTTGTTACATAAATCACATAGAGCAAACTTGACTCAATTCTTCATTCAGAAACAGCATAAAAAATTCACATTCCATTACGGTGACCTTTTCTACACTATCTTTAAAAGCTAAGTCTTAGAAACACAGATTTTTAACAGGTCTGAAGCTACTGAGTGATTTTGTACTTTCTCAAAACATAGTCAAATATATTGACAGTGGCCAAAGCTTTTGACAAAGATGACTGGACAAAAAGACTGTACTTCACATACCCCTACAGAAAGTCTGTTTGCAGCTATTGGGATTTTATTTGAAGGAACATAAACAGAAAGCATCACCTTTTTCAGTGAATGCAGCTTTTCCTATCTATGAGATTCCCACTGGAAAGATCTAACTTTTCACTCCTGAGCTGTTAATAATTAATAAGAATTCTCATGAAATTTCTGACATACACACCCTTGGGCACTTACTTTCCTAAGTATATAGAAATTCTTGTCTTACAACACAATTATGAATAAACCTACAACGCTACTTAAATGTCATTTGTGTTTCAACAACAATATAGCTGAACAACAGATTTTTTTTTTCTGAAGTTTCTATGTAAGGCATGTTAAAGCTCAGTATTAAATAAAATTAATACTGTATTTATAACTCATAATTTATAAATACATTGCTTGGGTTGGAGGGCACCTTAAAGATCATCTGGTTCCAACTCCCCTGCCACGGGCAGGGACATCTTCCACTAGATCAGGTTGCTCAAAGCCCCAACCAACCTGACCTCGAACACTGCCAGGGATGGGGCAGCCAGAGCTTCTCCAACTTGATTTCAATCTCCAGTTTGATTTCAATAAAATGACTTATCCAGAGAGATTTACTGTATCACTCACACAGTCTAAAACTTTGTGTTCAGAAAGCAAAAGTTGATCAATGACTTATTTTACAAAGAAATTTCTTCATCAGCATTCTATACAGCCATTCCTAGATCACAGGATACTTGTTTATGTTTCTACTGAAGGGTTGAGGTATTCTAGATTTCAAATAGATTCAACAGATATTTTAGCATTAGTTGTGGCACTTGGTCATGGAAAAGGCTCCTCAATATTTTCTGAGGGAATAGCCAAAATAGCTCAAAGAGGATAGTGAATATAATTCAACAGATCTTAAAACAATAGAAGTTGTACAAGATTCTCTGAGCTGTCAAACAGAACTTGAATTGCTGTTCAGTGGGCTAGACCCAGGGCAGAATTTCTTTATGTATCTTCTACATATGCTTGACTGCTATTTAAGTACAGTAAAGGCAAAACAGTGTACATTTCCTATGCAAATTACAAATGCCACCACACAACAGCAGAAAGGATATGCTTATGTGCCAGGTTTTTCATGACAAGCATGTGTGAAGAAAAACTGTTATAATTGAGAGAAGTAGAGTATTCTACTCTAATAAATACCAACAGTTTCAAAAGAGCTCCAAATTGCTTAAAGCTGGCAATACAAAGATGACCATTGCCTAGATAATTTCACTAATACAACTGAATGTGCTGCTCGCTATTTAAAGCAAAGAGATGTACTAGTGCATCCATTAGCGGATAATGCCAAAAAAAACCTTTGATGATAATAAAAAAATAATAAAAATACCTAATTTCCAAAGCACATCATAACATACTGAATGGTAAACTTGTGAGTGCCATAATTGCTTTTTTTACACCACATTGAAAAATAATGTTTTATAGCTGATTAAGGTTTATACGTTATACATTAAAGACCAAATTATATCAGCCACCAGGTTCTCACAAGGATCTTCCTTCAAATTGGCAGTGAAAGTGAAAATGTACCTACATCTACAGGTATACGTACAGGAGTTAGTCCTGGGTACACACAAAATTCAAATAGAAGAACAAGCAGTCTAGAGCTGGGATCAAGGAGCACGGGGCCACAGCAACCTGGATTTAGTGGACTGAACTGAAAAAATCCAGCAACTCCCAACGTCCACGAGATTGAGCTTCTCTCAACAGCTCTGAGTGATGGCAGAAAAAAATATCTTAAAGATTATTCTATAGTGAGTGTCATACCAGAATTGTGCTTGAATATTTCTCATGCTGTGCCCACTTTTAGCCAAGGACAGGATGTGTGTTATACACAGCAGGTGTGTTATATCCTATTCTTCACAAAATTTAAAAAGAAACCTACAGACAAGAGCCAAAGATGAGATACATCCTTCCTTAGGGACTAAACATGGGAGGAAGCAGTGGCTTGTAAGACTGACTTATTCAATACATCCCAGCTTACCACCATTCTTTTTTTACCTTCTCCCCACCTCTCTACCCTCTGCTTTAAAAACACCAGAAACACCTTAGCCAAACAGATATTCTGTGTGACAAGAAGATGCAGGTCCAATTTTTAGCCTGTCCACCTCTGAACCTAAGGGAAAATAGCTTACATTGTTTTAAAAACCTATTTGTGTAATGTAAAACTTCTGGCTGACCTTCTACTCTGACCACTCTGATCTCAGGCTCACCCACCCCCTCTTCTTGTGGTGCTCCATTCATCAGTTTTGGTGTCCCTTGTCCCTCCCCAAATGGGAAGGTCCTGTTTTGCTTTCTCTACATCCTTTGTCTATAATTCAATCTTTTCCTTCCTCCTCAGCCACAAGGGCAATTTATCTCCTTAAATTGCACCTTAAAGGCTTGTTTTGTCTCTGTTGTTTAGAAGTCACTTCCTTCTGAATCATTTTGTGATGCTCTGTATGTATACCGCTACAGTATATAAATTATCTTGCGTTTCATTTGCTGGAGCTCTAAAATAAGTTGAGTACCAAATAATCACACAAACGTGTACCATTAAACCCTTCCCTTAAAAAAAATAATAATTTAATTAGAATATTCTCATCTTTAGAATTGCAGTATGGGATGCACAATTGTAACTGAGACTGAATGCAAAATGAAAGTATTTCAATCAATACAGAAATATAGACAATAAGCTCCAGGCAATAGAGTAGCCTACCACGTTCCACCTACTACTCCAAAGCTGGATGCTTTTTTCTTTTTTATGAAACTTTCCCTGAAGCTTGATGTCTCCCAATTACAAGCTGCAGAGTCTTCTCCACAGCAGCCATAAAGTGGTATGTGCATTTTTTAGCATACAAGTATATGAGGGGAAGGAGGGGAAAATAATCATTTGACTATTACCACTTTATAATTCCTATTTGAAAACACTGAATTAAAAAGAAATAAAAATATAATCATAAGTGTCAATATTCCATCATGCACTACAGGCTAGTTTATTCAAAACACTGCTTGTAAAAGTATATACATTATATTAGAGACATCAGGTATTCAACACGTGTTTCTGGGTTTGTATTCAAATATATATATATTTGAATATATATATATAAAACAGATGGGAAAAGGAAGATGTCAAAAGAAATAACAAAGTAGCAGTGTTCAAGGCCAGGTTGGACAGAAGGGTCCAGTGCTGGCATGAGGCGTCTCTGCCCATGGCATTGGGGTTAGAACTGGATGATCTTAAGGTCCTTTCTAACCCTAACCATTCTATGATTCAGCACAGGCATAAGTTAGTGAAAACACTACAGATTTTAAGTCACCTGCCTTTACCATGTATATTGAATATGTGGAACAGCAATCCAGCATTTCATTTGCTTACTTGCATCCAATAGGGAGAGAATTAATAACACTTGAGAGCAAAAGGTCACCTGCAGCCATCTATTTGCTTTTACTCAGTTAGGGAGACTCATCCTTGTTGAATGATCTACAAATCCTGAAAGAGAGAGACAGTTTTGCAGCAATGCTTTCTTCAGTTAAATAGCATGATTCCTGTGGCAAAAGGCTCACTTGGTTGTTTTGAAATATAGTGAGCTCCTTCCAAACACCTAATTTATTTTTTGTACAAAATGTATTAAAAACCCATGAAGTGGTGGTTGAGTTGGCTGGAAATTAGATCTGCACATGAGGCTGTATTTCAAGACTCTTGTGATAACCTTAGCAAATTAGAAGCGAAAAGATCTACTCACGTAAGCAAGTATGTCCAGTTTTATAGTGCTGAAACAGAGATAATTCAGCACTTTTATACATTTCAACTGTCACAGAATTAGTCACCAGACTACAGGCACTTTCAAAGGAAATGTTAAATCAACAACTGGAAAAAATGTATCTGAATAAATTTTCCTAACAAATAATAATTCACTTTTATTATGAAGCTTTAGCCTGTGGCATCCCTAAAATGCATAAAAACCATGACTGCATAGAAATTAAAATTAATCTACTTCAAATCCTGATTTCCAGTTTACTACTTCACTGGAAGGGTTTCCTGTATGTTGTTTGCTCTGTAAGTGTACATCCCTTCATCTATTCTTGAAAGACCCATCAGCAGTTGACTAATCCTGCCCTTGTAGCACAACATTGTCCTAATAGCACAACCAAGACCACCTGCTGAGGGTTTTTGCTCTTCTAGTGACTCTAACTCACTGAAGTCTGGAGGAGGGAAAAGTTCAAGAAGAATGTGTGAGACTGCTACAGAAAAGGAGGCTCTGACTGCAGTCAGAGGAGGGGAGGGGAGCATTGTATGTGGAAGACAACTGAGCAGCCCCAAAGAGGCTGTCAGGAAGCCAAATGAGGAAAATTCTGTGGGTAGACACCTATCATTTTTCAGTGTCTCGTGCTGTGTGTATGATAGAATGATATGGCTTACACTGTCATAAGACCCTTCCAAGGTGAAATAGTAATGCAGCACACCCATGAGCACAGAGCTCTGGATGGGTATTTGTATCCTCTATAAAGAGGAACCGACTTCTCACCTTCGATCTCTGGCCATACAGCAGCCAGTCTCAGAGCTCCACACCACAAGGAAGTGTAGTATCCCACAGTCCAGACAGAAAGACAATTTCTGAATATTCCTCAGATTTGGTGATCTTAAAATTCCTGGGCCCAATACAACAGCCTGGTGAACATCCACAGGCAGAAAACAAGCAGGAACATGACTGCAACAAATATTTTATAGTGATCTTCTGTAAATAACCTCATTTCAAATTCCTTTGTATTTCCTTATAATTCTCTGAGGAAGTAAAATGCAGCATAAGATTGATGGCTTGCAGTGTTGTCTTGAAAACTGAAGCATGGCACCATAGTGGAAACTACAATTACAAGTAAGACTACAATGCAGAACAAACACACAAGAAAAAGGAAAGCAGCTTGGCATATCCATCACCTTTTTACTTTATAGATTCCTGTCCTGGCAGACACTAAGTATGCTGTCCCGCTCAATCAAGTCCATAAATACTGCCTTAATCTATGACCTTGTTCATGTACACATGAAAAGCTCCATTAACTTTAAAACCCCCCAAAGAGTAAAGTCAACTCATCTTTGCTTGTTGAGTGGCACCACCCCAAGACTCGCAGATCATAGAAAACTGTGATCAAGGAGCAAATTACTAAACCTGTTTCCTCAATTTGTGCTTGCACACACACACATAAATACTGGAAGCTTTCAAACCCCTGCAAGTAGCTGTCTTCTGTGCAACAGAGCAAGCACAGAAGGTGGCAGTGAAATGCTACAAGTGCTCACGTCATTCTCCCGGCACACACTGTGGGACACATGGCTGGAACTGAAACTGCAATACAGAAATCAGATGCATGGTCAAAACCTCTTCAATGACACATGCATGCACATGGACAATGGTGACTTCCAAAACAGACTTAGCCAAGCAAAGGGAATAAATATAAACGGGAACTGGATGGTGCTCTGGTTCAACTTTGTATCCTCATTAAAAGGAAATTTCTACTATTTTTCCTATTTTCTAAAAGCTCCTAGTCCTTGTGAAAAGAATGCAAGTGAAAATTTGAAACTTAAAGAAAAGTGTCTCAGTTACTCCACAGCATTTTTTCTCGCTTCCAGAAGCAAAGTTTCTATCAGAAAATTAGCCTGTTTTCTTAACTATTGCATTTGTTAATATGTACATTTGTAGGGACAAAAAAAGAACTTGATCCAACAGTGAAGAAATTCCAGCAGATCTGACATCATTTTGAAGGAAAAGAATTGACTTTCTTATTTAACCCACAATGGCATATACATGTTAGGGAAATACCAGTGCTGGAATACAAAATCATTACTGTTGATTTTGGTAAAAATATGCCACAGTGACAGTGCAACTGGTTAACACAGTCACAGTGTAAGCAGCGAGCTGCAGAAAGAACCATAGTTCTGTACACCCAGCATGCTTGTTAAATTTCTTCTGAACAATCATTCCTCTGACCCTTCAAACTAGCAAAAGTCTTTCCTCCCCTCACAGATTCGGCCACATCTTCTTACGCAGATTTCATCTAACAGGAATATAAAGGTAAATACAGCAACACCCTAATTGTGGCAATTGTGCCTAATCCTGCTGTTTACTCATCAGAATGACTGATTATACTTCAGAAACAAACATCCCCCTCTGGTTTTCTACATAATCTTTGCCAAAATTGGAATCAAGAGCACATTCGCAGTACTTATTCCTGCTGTGAGTGACTTAGAAGACTTCTAGGCATACAAAAGAGACAGAACTGTGTCAACAGTGCTCAGGAGGTGGAGATCTAAGAGTGAGAACAGATGACTGAAGACCCAATGACCTGAATGGATGAATAGGTAGAAGGAAAGGAACCATTTAGAACTTTCTCCCAAGATAAAAATGGAAAAGGTTTTAAGACAACATTAGTAGACCAAGTTATCAAGAAAAAGCCTTAAATTTGACTTTGAGTAGGAAAGTATAAGTTATTCAGAATTACTACGTATACCTTTGTTGTGTACTCTCATTACTAAAAGTAAGCCCAGAAGGGATATTTTATGCAATGCTGTACATGAGATCTGTGTTTGTGCTCATTCAAGACTGCACAGCATATGGCTTATCAGGAGCAGACTGCCCAAGACAAACTGACTTCTCAGCCTGAGGCTCATGAACCCTATTCTGCTACTTGTCCATTCGAAATTTTTCAAAGTATTAAAGAGGACATTTTCACAACTCTTTTTTTTTTTTATCCCTCTGGGAATTCTGTCTAAAGCAGACTCTGCAAAGTGGGACTCGCAAACCTATTTTTCAGCAGAAATATTTTCCTAGAAAATGCCTCATCTTCCCTAACTATAGCACCATAATAAACCTGAGTCTTACAAAGAAACAGCAAGCAGGGAGAGTGCCTTACTAGGAACCGTGCCTCAGAGTGCTGCCATCCCTCCTTGGTTTATCTGCTCCATGGCAGGAAAGGAAAACCAACCATCTTTGACACAAAGGATGCATTGTGATTCCTTCTTTTCTCTACCAACAGGTTACCAGTTCCCTCACGATACACTAAAAGTCACATCCCTTTTTTGCAACGTACAAACAAAAGACGTGTAGATTTCTTTGCACCCAGTGGACATGTCTAAAGATCAGTTGCAATCAAATGAGATGACATGGTATCTCAAATTGCACAGCTCACAGTAATAAATTTCCGTTTGATTTATTTCAGGCAGCATACATGAGCACACTTGTGGTTTGTCTAGCTATGCTTCTGTTAACTAATATCATTTAAACCATACAAGACCATGCTTATTTATTAAATACATTATAATGATACTGTATTAAAGATACAATAGTTTAGAACTGAAGTTTAAATATTGCTTCATGAGGAAGGAATCCAGGGATTTCTAAAATAAAATCTGTAGTAAATTTGTAATAGATTATTCCACATTTCAGCAATTATTTTCCCATCAATAACCTCATACAGACAGGAATTACGAGCTTCTTCCTTTCTAGAGGATGTTGAGGTAACAAGAGGTAACCTACTTGAGAAAAACTGCTTTTACCTGGCATGACACTGAATCAGTGGCTATGTCAGACAATACACAAGATTTTGGTGCTGAGTACATTGCCTCTGGGTCTTTCAGGAAAAAAATAAAATAAATGCCCGCATAGCAAAACTTTATTTCAGGTAGGAGCTGGTTACAAAGTTAGACTACACCTGGTTAGTATTGGACATATCAAAGAGAAAGCCATCACAATAAGCTTCTTTCTTTTTTCCATAATTCCTGGGATTCCCTTGATGACAGAGGATTGAGCGGCAGGAAGGAAGCAACTTCCTGTAAAACTCCATTTTGTACACAGAATTTTAACTAAGGAGTGCTTCAGCTCATCTGCCCTGAACTGCTTTCCAATAATACAAAACTGACTGATGAAGGTAAACTGACTGATATTTTACCATTAAATGGCTTGGGTCACAAGGGACCTTCAGAGGTCATCTAGTCCAACCCCCCTGCAATGAGCAGGGACATCTTCAACCAGATTAGGTTGCTCAGAGTCCTGTATAACCTGACTTTGAATGTTTCCAGGGATGGGGCAGCTACCACCTCTCTTGGCAACCTAGTCCAGTGTTTCACCCCCCTCATCATAAAGAATTTCTTCCTTATATCTCCTCTGAATCTACTCTCTTGTAGTTTAACACCATTAACCCTTGTCTTATCACTACAGGCCCTAGCAAAAAGTCTCTTCACACCTTTCTTATAAGGCCCCTTTAAGGATGTAAAGGCTGCAATAAAGTCTCCTCAGAGCCTTCTCTTCTCCAGGCTGAACAAGCCCAACTTTCTCAGCTTTTCTTCATAGGAGAGGTGCTCCAGCCATCTGATCATTTCTGTGGCCCTCCTCTGGACCCATTCCAACAGGTCCACGTCTTTCTCATACTTTTTCCCCTGAGTTTGTTGGGGTTTTTTTGTTATTGTCTAAACTGAAAACCAGAAGCTTTAATCAGAGCTGGGTAAACAAACCTTGCTTAGATCAGAACACATGGCTCTGCCAATTAGTGACTGAGTAAATAGCAGCATGAAAAATGGTAACCCTTGATTACAGCCTCAAGTGCACTGCTGGGCATTTTGTATTTTCTGCTTACCCAAAATGAACAGCGAGTAGCTTGCCACATGTTTCTCATGTCTCCAAGGACTAATTAAAACTGGCCATCCCTGTTCCCGATCACCTGAGTGGTTATTAGATCTCCCTGAGTAAATATTGCTTCCAGCCTTCATCCGCTGATGCTTTCTCTGTGACCCTTTGCTTCTTTCGTGTAGTAGTTCACTATTAAATTTCACCTGCTGAAATGCAGTCATCCCACCTATTTTAGTAAAGAAATAACTTACCTATATAACTGAGCTACTAACATTGAGATGATGAGTCCTGTCCTAAGCTTCTGGTAGCTGGCTCAGCATACCTTTGCCTTAGCCACTGTTGCCAAGTGCACACTCAGTGTACTGTGCAGTAACCACAGGCTCCAAAATGTTTCCTGAAGGGCCATGCATTCAGTATGACCTCCCAAACAATCCTGGGGGTGAAGTCTCCTTTGAGAGAGGCTAGCATTAGAGAAGTATTTCATTAGTAAGAAACTACAAGGGTACTGGTACCCTTAGTAATTACTGATCAGCAGTGTGAGAGTACTAGTGCTAGAAAGCAAAGTGACACAGAATGTCCTTGAGATTAAATAAAATCTAAAAAAGCATAAACCAGGTTGTTAGAACTATCTAATTGTCTGGGCACAAAGAACCGGGATACAAGGCATCTCAAATTACTCCTTCCAGTGCACATTGCTTTGTATGTATTTATAATGAATCTCTCAGGCATTTCATTCATCCTTTTCCAAGCCTGAATTAAGAAGCCTAACTGATTTGCTGTCTGCAAATGTGCTGATGACTGCTAGTCTCTCCATTCTATCAGCATATTGGCAAATGTTTTAGCAGCACCTCATCCAAAGAAGGAATTCCCTGTTATGATATGGCTGTAGCAAATGTCTTTTAGATGCCACACAACAATTATTTATATCCTAAACCTTGTAGATTAGACAAATTTTATTACTAGTAACTCTTTGCTCCCAACTTATTTTACTGCTATTGCACAAAAAAGAGGACACATGAAGTATATTCTAATAATAAAATATATTCTAATAATCTCAGATGAAGGCAAAAAAAATTAAAAGAAACATCCTATCAATTAAAATACCTTGTAGATACAGATGAGTAACACATGGCAAAGGAAAAATAAAGAGTTATTTTCATGTGTAAGCAATGTATATAATGTCCATGATAAAGATGCAGTCAGAATACACTAGCATCCTGCAAGAAAGTGGTTTTTTTTAAGCACACAAAATTTGGACCACGGTGGAAGTCTAACTCATCTTTTTCTACAACAGAAGACAAAAGTCTTACAGGTCACATTGGAAGGCTTTTCCTCCCCGTTAGAATGCAGTTTACACTCCTTCCAGTAAGTAATCAGTCCACTCAGACCCCCTCCCAGGGTTATTAGCTCTGGCATGCAAGTGTTCATGGATGCTTTTCCTTTGGACCTTGGTGAAAAGTTTACCTGCCACATTGCAAAACCTAAAGGAATACTTTCCTATGCATAACTTGTGGGGAAAAGAAAAACAAAACACAACCCAAGTGTTTGACTGTTCAGGATTCATATAAAGAAAGACTTTCACATCACACCAAGAAACCTGACAACTCAGAGTAGGTGTCTTCTTGGATGGGGTCATCATGGAGCCATGAATAATAAAGTAACTGCTGCCCTGAAGGAAGACTCTCCTCTATTTCAGCAGCAGAAAGTGAAGGAGAACTGTACTTAGACAGTCTAACTTTGAAAGCAGCATCAATATTTTTTAATGAGAATAAAAGGGTGGATGAAGGGTCTGCTTAGAAATGAAGCTGCTTCCCCTTCCATGCAGAAAAGAGATGGGTGATAAGACAGGATGAAGCTCAAAAGGCTGTGTTAAGAAGAAGACGTCACTATGACACACTTTACTGACAATGCCACAAAAAAAAAGAATAGGAAAACAAGAATTTCTATGTGTGTGTGTACGTCAAGCCCAGGGTACTTATGTTAATCTTCACTGAATCCTGTATACGAGATGGTGTGGTTTTGTTACTTGATTTGTAACACATCTCACTTATAAACTATTGTACCATTTATACATATTTAAACACAAAGACAAAATCATGTGAAAAAACATGAGCTTTGCAATTAAATCACTTCAACACATGATACTGGGTTCCTGTAAGATGATGCGAAGTTATTGTTCTTTGGAGTATCGCTACAATAAAAGAGCCTACAGTTAATGTACCACAAATTAGTAGTATCAAACAGCTCTCCTGAATAAAAGATGCAGACATATCAAAAGAAAGCCACATGACTGGGATATTAAAATTTGCCAGCAGTAAGCAAGTTTAGAGAAATACCAATATCTGTCTACAGAGGAAACAAAGTTTTTGAGGTCAAGGCAACCTTATTTGTGAAGAGTAATGATCAAAGTTCATCTGTGTTGAAGTACATTGGAAAGGACAATTATCCAGGGGATTAGGTTTCAAGATCTGAATTCATTCCTTGACGAGCACTGTACATTGATGGTATTGAAACCAGTATCCCTGGGATGCTGACCTGTTTGCATGGTGGCAGAGGACCTCAGTTCATGTCATCTCGCCTGTCGTGCTCTGGTACAAGACACGCAGCTAATCCATCACAAACCCATTTGCTGTGAAACTGAATGTTTGGCAGCTCCTCAGTCTTGTAGCTTCACTGCACTGAAAACCTCTGCTTGACAGAAATACCCAGTCAATTAAGGGAGATGGCTGCTAACAACTGAAATGTGCTTGTTGGTTTTTTTTTTCTTCTAATAATTCTCTGCTGGGTCTAAATAAAGAAATTTAAAATGTTCCAAAGAAGGCAACAGTGGTTGTACAGGGCTTCCCAATAGCCATTTACTGCAGTAATTGCCAACATTTTTGTTTGTTAAAGATAATTGCCTTTCTAGATCATCATCTACATCATCATCAAACAAGCCTGGCTCTTGGCTTCAAAACTCCAGTTTATGTTTAAATATACACAGACATTAAATGCCTTTTCTTGTACACTGAAAAAACAAAACAAAACTAAACAACCCAGGGCTACATTAAGATTAATATACAATGGTGCTATAAAATATGAAATACAAAACATACTTTGAATATGTTTTGAAAATATAATGTATGCAAATGTTAAAGTTTAACTATTTACTGCTAGACCCACTGAAATTCCATCATGTATTTTGAAATACTAACCATGGCTATACTTAATTTGGTTACATATAAATTAAGGGAGGGGAACCTTGATGTCCTGGGTTCAGCAGTAGCAGTCATGTTTCTCCTCCTTGGTAGCTGGTGCAGTGCAGTGCACTGCTGAACCCAGGACACTTGAATTTAAGAGAATTCACAGCAAGGAAAGTAATAAGAATAAAGAAAAATCCTGACCTTTTTTCCCCAGTTTTATACATAATTCTTTATATGAATCTCCCACCTTCTTGTGTACATTTTCTATAAATATTTGTACGATCAGGTTTTATTACCCTGAATGGTCACATGAAATAAGAATACTCCAGAAACAGTATTTTAAATTAACCTGGCCACATACTGGCAGTACAAATGCTTACTCTCCCCATTCAGTTATTATATGCAACATTGAATATTCTCTAACGTGCTGAATTAACTATTTACAGCATCAACAGAAAAAATAGTGGATCATACCACTGCGCTACATTGACACTCTAAAAACAGGATCAAGATCAGCGACTCTCTTGATTATCAAGAGATTTTGTAAGGAAACAAAACACTAAGTTTGGGTTTGGGCTTGGGCTACAATCCAGCCCAGACTTCTGAAAGTATGCATGATAATCTTTTCAGAAGATTTTCAATGCTCAGAAAATGGCAGCTGCACCAAAGAGAACACCAAAATTGCAATATTGTTCCTGGTTGGAATCCTTTTGTTTCGTAAGTATTGCAAAAAACAAACTGATTATAACCCTGAAAAATATCCTCCATATCATACAAATCATGTGCATTCAGTAACATTAGTTTTGCCTCTGCCACAGTTCAAATAAAGTTATTTTAGCTATTTGGTTAGAGTGTTTATACAAATATATAAATATATATTTCATATACTTAATATATAATTGCTCTGTATAGCTTTTACCTTCAACTTCTCATTTATTTCAACCAGTGTTTACTACATAGAATAAAAGTTTCCTTATACTTCAGAAAACAGAAGTTCTGTCTTTTCTAAAGACAGGGTATATAGAAAGCATTCTTGCAGCATGAAGCACTAATTCTCTTCATGCATTTTAAACCTGACACACTTTATTTAGTGAAAATTTAGGATGAAACTTCTATTCATAGAAAATATTTAGGACAAGGACATAAAATGCCATTTAACTTCCTACAAAGCTAATAAAAAGGCAAAAAGCTGATTCAGCAGTTCCAAAAATGCAAAAATGAAAATGGGAAAAGTCAAATTCTTCTCTTTACAGACTTTTTACATATTCCAAACAACCCATTTATGCTTGTAACAGGAAGAAATAAATTTTTAGCAAACTAAGAGAATTAATTGGACTCTTTCTTACCTAATTGTTGTCTCCCAAGGGGATAAACACATTTTGCCACTGGGTTTGTTCTTACAATACTACTTAGATTTACTCTCTAAGCATTTCAAATTCAGAGATCAAATGACAGAGAGCTGGAAAACAAGGCTCTTAATCTGTGCCCTAAAGCTGCAAACGTGTTAATATTCTCATCTTTCATGTTTTCAAGGTAATTACAGTAAAGATCTCTTTACTGTTTCAAGGAGGAACTTAACCTCTAATAATGGTGGACTTTAGAACCAGAGACAGCATTGCCTTTACTGCAGAAGAATGTTAGATGTTTCCTGGATTTACAACTGAAGTCTTTATATCCACTGTTCTTACAGATAATTCTGAAGTGGCTTATCCTCAGCAAACCAAAAGCACCTGCTATTATTTGACTTTGTTATTTTTACATAATGGAGAGATAAATAATGCTAAAGCTTCAAGTAATGTATGGTCTTGCCAAAATTAACACAAACTTGTTCTTAATCAAACTTTTATAAGGTTAAATTTATAATACAAACTTCATCCCTCATAGTTTTACTTTACACCACTTTATTTCTAAAGCAGAAATTAGTATGTTTACACTTCAGAAAGGAGTTGTGACAACAAGGGGGCAAAAATCTTTGCCTGCTGACAGTTCCAGTAAATACATTCATGCTGTATTACTGCAGATCAATATAAAAGCAAATTTGCTGAAGTTTCTTACTGAATGAAAAAGTACTGTTTTCTCTTTGGTCATTTTTAACTGTGCTAATAACACAAAAAGAGTTTGGAAACACAGACCCATAGTAAGTGGCTTTAGATACCTTTCACAGACAACATCAATTAATAATGCCTCATGTACTACAGCTTAATAATTAGGATACCCAATAAGCCCACAGAAAACTTGCCTAGAAAAGTTCACTTGGCCAGTGATCAAGCTGTTATACACAAACAGTCTTTTCCAAAGGCTCCCTTCTGTACCATTTCTCATTATGTTGCAGTCTTCATGGGCCACTAACGTTGATGCATAGTTCTTAAGTCACCGAAAACTTATCATGGTTTATTTACAAAGTGGTACATGACTTGTTTCAATTTCTGAATTTTTATATTTTTTTTTTTCAGATTAAGCTACCCTGCAAATTTGTCCAAGCCTATGCTTAAAAATATATACACTTGACTCATGCTGCAAGTATTAACTCATTAAATTGCTGCTAAGATTTAAAATGTATCCTAAAATCTAAATAGCATCACTTTCATAATCCATGTCATTGAGCAAATAAATTGTCTCTTAAATTGTTTGAGTATCCTCTATGAGACAAAGTTTCAGCAGCCACTATTAAGTTCTTGGATTCTTATCTTGTTAACTTCCTATATATTTCCAAATAAAAAAAGAAGTTGCAATTTACAGGTGTTGTTTAACTGCTGTCTTTATTGGAACTATTTAACAAGGGACTGTTTCTTCTCCTTTATATGCTCTGGTTTTGGTCTTGCTTTGACGTCATTAATAGCTTCTTCATTTTTCCTTCTCTTTTTGCTTTCACATTTTTTGTGTATCTATCTTGAATAATTAAAAGTACAGCAACATGCACTTCAGCTCAATAAAAAGCTGTTTATCAAAGAAGTGTGATGTCCCTGTCACTTCTAATCCTCTAAAGGCTTTTCAGAGATCAAACAGATGACAATTCATCTAAATAGAAGTCAGTTCTCAAAAGGTTACAGGCACCTGTTCTAGAAAGACAGTAATGATTCCCCAAGAGCACCATAGAAATCAATAAACCTTTGTCTTGGAAAACATCACTAGTATGCTTCAGATAAACCACAGGAATTAAGCTAGACAATAATACACACAGGGACAGCTCAAGTTCATGCACTAGTTATTTAAATACATGGAAAAAAAAAAAAAAACACTTCATAATTCCTTTCAGTCTTTCTTAAATGATCTAAAATATATGGGTATCTACATGTAAACATGATAAATTATGTAGCAAAGATTTCTTACACCTAGGCCAATGTACATTCTTACCTGATGGCATATATGGGCCACCCAGCTGTCACAAATAATGAGGAAGATAGCCCAATTATGTGCTGCAGCTCTTGGGCTACTTAATTCCACTTTGATGTAAATCTGCTTTGATTTTTAGGTGTTATTTTATCCAACCCATAATTGTTTTAAGCTTAGGACAGGAAACACAGCTGGAAATAAGCAAGGAATTGTTGGCCCTGCTCTCCACATTCACTCTTGTACAGAAGTAACTTGACATGGAATTTGCTTTTGTATATAAGGCATATGAGTAATTGCATAAATAAGTATACCATGGACCTCGGTAAAGCTGTTTACATGGTATTTTAAGGATTAAGAAATAAGCAGTGGTCATGTTGTACAAGTATGGCTAAGAAAGGAAGAGAAAGACAAGTCCTCACCTTCTTACACACCAGTCATATATACATCCCGGTGGGTATGAAGTAAGTTATGGCTTATATTAGGTATTCTTAAGCCAAGGTGAGGTTTTGACAGAACGATGCAGATTCTGAACATTTCCTTTCAGTCAGTCTTGCACTGCCTTTTCATTGCTTCTGCAACATTTCTGTTGATAAAGTCTTTTCTCCATGAGCACTGTGGAAATCTTTAATGCCAAAACTGATTTCAATGAGCTAATTTTATGAGCTTTTAATCCTGATACAGGACCTGTGATAAATATGATCCCCTAAAGATCTCCTGCCTTCAAAGGAAACATCTTAAGAATATGAAACTAGCTAAATCAGCAATTCTAAGATTACAGGATTTTGATGTCTAACTGAACCTGATAAACTCTGCATTGTTGGGAACAGTTAACAACTATTCCCAACCCCCAACCCTCAGTGTCAGCCACAGCTGTTTCCTTAGATCTCCCCTGGCACTTTAAAATGCAATTTTCTGCTTTATGCCAAATTCTGTTAAAGAGGGATGTTCTAGTTCATGCCTAAATCAAACTGAATCCAGAAACTATGGTGATCTGAAGTATCCCAATTTCAGCACTTTAGAGCTGGATGCTCATACTGGAATTTCACACTTTTCGAGTAACTTTTTCAAAGCAGCGTTCATCACTAGCTTCCATTTTTTAAGCATTCTGGGAAGTTCCCTTCGTATTCTCCAGAGCAGTTAGACCACTTGCCTAGGTTAGGGGAGACAAGCTCAACTCCTCTTTCTTCAGCATCTGAAAAATCAAACCTATGACTTTGAACTCTAGGTTATCATCTAGTCTGACTCTGAGTGTTCGTACAAATAGAGAAGAAAGGCATTGGAAGAGGAGAAGGAAGCAGGGCCATGTTTCATTCCATTTGCTGGGAACAGAGCAGAACATAAATCCGTATTTCAGAGCTTATCAAACACCCTGCAGCTCAGACTCTTCTCCAGGCTGATTGCTGTATTTTAGGCAATTACTGACATATACAAGCAGCCCTGAAAGCACACCCAGAACCCCTTCCAGTGTTAAAAGCCTCGTTCACAAGTGACAGAATAATGTATTTTCAAGCAGTTCTTGGTGTCTCTCCAGCACAGTGAACCCCTCGGTGCAAAGTGACCACTTCAGCAGGTGCAAGAACCTCCCCAAAGAGGATGGCAATGCTGCCATAGCCATGGCCATCCACTGTGTCAGGAAACTGGAAAGGTCAAACAGCGATTGAAAAGAAAAGGAAAGGACAATGTTGTCCTTATCACACTGCTTTCTCACTGTTGCACGGTTAGTAAGGTTTAATCCACCAGTAGGGAAATAGAGATAAAGTTGTGTGATTTAACCAACTGATCGTGTAGGTCTGAACAACCACGAGTGGTTTCTAAATGGCCAAGAGCCTGAAATACATCCACATGAATTGTTCAATCACTTATTCTGAATAATGCATAGATACGTAAAAACTGAGACCTCCATGTGTGGAATTTGCTTCCGTCCACTGAAAGAAAACAATGTCTAATGAGTAATGTCATCAGCTGTACTGCAAACAGCAGGCATCTTCCACAGTGCTTACATTAAACTCCCAGTGAGTAAGGTAAATGACATAACTTCTGCTTTAAGTTAGCACTCCCACATTACAACAGAAAAAAGATCAGAACTTTGCCATTAATCACATCTTTGCTCTTAAGCAGCATCATACCATTACTCCAAGTTAGGTTTTCAGTAAGTAATAAAGTACTAACAGGATAATGGTAGTGGAATAGCAAATGAAATCCATTCTTGCTCACATTTGTTCCACTTCCTTGCACTGATAATAAAAATACATAAAATGGGACACTGAAGATATCTATATGCAATGTGTTAAAATGAAAAAAAAAAAAAAACCCTAGTGGATACCATTTTGTCTCATGCATCATCAACTGCTCTCTGCCTAAGTCATACTAAGCTGCTAAGAAGCAATAAAAAGCTGTAATTGGAGAACTACAGAAGATTCAGGGTATGTAAACTTATACTAGCCTAAAAAAATAACAGTTCTCATCCAAAGAGACGCCCCTCTTATCCATCTTCTTTTCCATATTTTGGACATTGTGTTGACTGAGAATCTAATGAATATCTTCAAATAACCACCACTTCACAGTGAGAAGGTTAACATTTAACTACCTTAAACAAGTATATACCACCAGTACTTGGCACATGAAAACTATAGTGAGTCAGTAAAGCATATCACGCAAGAAAGTAATCCAGGCATTATTAGTTCAGAGTATTTGTTTCACTTTGCAAACATTTTTAATCTTGCAATTACCACTTCATGGTTAAAAAAAAAAATAAAAAAAGAAAAATACTGAAAGAAACCAACACCAATCAAAAGCTCCCGCATTCACATGAGCTCTCCAACTAGCATTACCAGAGCTCTTAGAGATTTACTGCAACTGTTTCTGGACCTGACCTATAAGCTTGATCCAGACACAAAAACAATAGCCTTTCAAAACATACCTGCCTGTCAAAAACTGTGACATTTAGAGAGGATATCTTAACTTTCTATACTGCCCACATCTTCCCAAACAGTTCAGCACTACTACAAATTAGCAAGAAAAAATGAACAGGAAATTATGCACATGCTAGCTAATGCCTACATGGCAGCAAGTAATGATATGAGCCAGAAAGTAAATACATACACATGTATGTGTATTTGTATGTGTATATTTGGCAGAAAAAAATAATAAAGTAAAAAGCAAAAAAGCGTATTTACCTTATTCATTTGATTAAAAACAACTTGATCAGAAAATTCACTTGATTAAAATCAACAAATACAACAAAAAATATTACTCATGAAAAATTGTTTATGAAGTAATTTATATTACATCATTACATACTACTGTTTTCATTAAGATACAGCACTTCTACTCAAAGAGAACTCCAGTACAATATCAAAATGATAGCCAGCCTCTAACTCTGCTTTCAGTTCAAGCAATTAGAAAACATGGAAAATTAGTTTTTGATTTTCAGTTTTTAAAATATTTTCAAAGAAAACTTACAGCAAAAGCAAAAACATGAGTTCCTTCTCAGCACTACCTAGACTGCACATGTAACTTTAGTTTACCAAGAAATACTCTTAAACTCCTTGGTCGCAAGAGTGGAACAGAAATGTAATAGTTAATATGCAAAATGGTAGGTGCATATTAATGAAATTAGTAGAACATTTGTCACCATAAAGACTAACTCATTTAAATTCTTTTACAAGGGGGCAGATTTTGGCCATGGTTGGATCTTCACATACACAGATGCCCTCTTGACACAGCTTTAGATCAGCTCTAACACTAGTCATGACTGAATTCACACACTGAAAAACACTACAAGACCAGACTACAGACTCCAGCTCTTCTCATATGTTCCAGTGTTCAATCATTATGGTGAATCTTATCCTGATAGATCTAAATATTAAAAATATCATTACTGGAAATATGTGCAGGTTTACAGATACCATAAATGCTCCCTGCAAAACAGTTCCTGAAAAACCGTTCTCAAAAATAGCTTGGATGTCCTTAACAAGAAGAAAGGAACATATAAACCAAGGTTTTGGAGGCTGCTTTAGTACCAACCAGTTATAAAGAAGTTAGGTCAACTGTGAAAAACCATAGCCTTCTGTTCCTACTTTGCCCTTATGTTTGACCAAGTCACCATTGTTCCTTCAAATTTTCTCTCACTAAGGAGGGTATATGGTGTATTTGTACTCCTTAGGCTTCTACAGTTTCCACAAATCAAAACTCATGCTGAGAATCCACCCCACAGAGAGCAAGGGGAACCCAATTTCCCTGTGATTTTCTGAATAGTTTCAGCTTCATAAATGTAATCAGCATACTGTTTCCAGCCTTTGTTTTGAACTTATGCATAAATCCTATGCATAATTTTATAATCTTCTAATAATGCATTTCTCTTACACCTGGCCACACTGGAAACTCCACTAAAATGTAGCGTATAGCTAAAATAAACTTTGCTATAGCCCTGCTATTATTTATAGAGTTCACCATCATTTCCAGCATGAACATTTTTGCTTTGTAAGAACTGTATTAGCAGTATAGAGAGTTGTTAAAAAGCTGCTGGCTCAAAAGGCATCAGAAAATTGCCTACAAATAGGACAAGGGGATTGGTTTTAAACTTAAATAGGTGAAGTTCAGGTTAGATATAAGGTAGAAGTTCTCTACTGTTAGGGTGGTGAGGCAGGTTGCCTAAAGAAGTGGTAAATGCTCTTTCCCTGGCAGCGTTCAAAGCCAGGTTGGATAGAGCCTTGGGCAACATGGTTTAGTGTGAGCTGTCCCTGCCCATGGCAGGGAGTTGGAACTCGATGATCTTAAGGTCCTGTCCAACCCAAACCATTCTATGATTCCACGAATTTTTTAGTTGTTATTGTATACACATGATCCTCTACTCATAAGAGCACAAACAAGCAAAAGCAGGGAAAATATTTCATAAAAAATAAAAACCATCCAGCATGGTTCTGAATCATGAGAATTGTGGTAAAGCTCTACAACTTCCAGCCTCTTCAGAAAGCATAGGCAGTATTTTAATTATAAAAAGTGAAACATTAGACTACCCATCAGGGTGATAGAAAAAAAAAGCTAGGGAAGGTTTAGTCAGGATGGAGTTTAAGGTGAGAAGGGGGAAGCCATTATCATCAAATCTCAAACCAGCACCTTACTAGTAAGTACAGACATTTAGCCCATGCTGAAATAACAAGTGGTCCTGCCCCCAAAAGGCACAAAACTTCAGATAAATCATGTTCTGTCAGCACAAGCACCACCTGCAGCCAAATGATCCCTGAAAGTATTTTCATAGGTTTCTGCCACATTTAAACATACTTTCTGAACATCTATTCGCAAATGTTAGCACAAACCTTGTATTCAGTAAAAAGCAGTTGAGAGAACAGCCAAGTCAAAGGTTTATGGAAGGAAGAAAAGCCATCTGTTTTACCATGTAGCTGTCATAAGTTACCTTATGGGATATATGAAACCTAGTAAATCGCATTCACATCAAAAAGAACCTATATCCAGGACTGACTGCAATCCCTTGCTATTGCTGCAACCTGAGAGTGTCTGACCTTCCACATTACATTTAATAGGAGACAGAAAGAGTAAGAGCCACATATAGTAGACAATAATCTATGAAACCTCTTAAAAATAAATATTTGCAAGTCCTAAAGAAAACACTAAGAAATAAGAGGTGTATGAAAAATTGTTTATGAGCTCAAATGCACAAAAATTGTCTTTTTTCATATACTTATAAATTAATCCCTTTGCAGAAAGAAAAGGAAGACTAGGCGAGCATATATCACACAACACAGAATTCCAACAATTACTTATTTTTTATTTCCACATATAAATTTGAAAATACAGTTGCCAGCTTTTTGGTGCCTACTGTAATTTTCCTGCAGACGTTAGTCTCCAGACAATTTATCATAAGACATAATACACTATGTATGAAGTGGTTTCACTACTTAGCCCTTATGTGACATCCACAATTTGCTTATCAATTCCTTTCATGGAAAATAAGGTTTATACTAAAAAAAAAAAAAAAATGCAATGATAAAATTGTTAAAGTATAGATTCATAGATTAAAACCCAGTCTTAGGTACACTCTTGCATCCATTCAGCTTCAGCTACATTAATCTCTTGAGGTTTGTGCCTGTCAATCTACACAAAGTAGCAAGTACAAGTTT
Source organism: Pezoporus flaviventris (assembly GCF_033815535.1). NCBI lineage: Eukaryota > Metazoa > Chordata > Aves > Psittaciformes > Psittacidae > Pezoporus > Pezoporus flaviventris. The sequence goes on from NW_026892555.1 coordinate 36,784,866, forward strand.
ATTTTTCAGTACAGGAATCTTTTCCCTGCATATTTATTTCAAATGCTGAACCCATCCAGGATTAATTGCAGTCTATCCAGTGACAGCTGAAATTCACGTTGGAACTTTGCATTCATTATTATCAAGGACACTGCTTACAGGCTTGGGCTTAAGTATATGCTGATAAGGAATGCCATTAAGGAATTACTGGAGAGATTTGCAGTAATGCAGTCTAAATGTTGCACAAGAATATTCAACTGATCAAAAAAATCTTGCAGAGGAAGATTTTTTTTTATCCAAAAAAACTGGTTCAACAATAATAAAACTATTCTATGAAAAACCATTAACTGTTAGAATCCTATCAGAAACAAAACAGGTGGGCTTTCTACAAGCCCAGAGACTACAATTCCTCATGCCATTTGCTTTTCTGGATTGCCGGAAAAATTCCTCAAGGAGCAATCCCTTCCCAAGAGTCAACCACATAGGGAGGTAGGCAGCAGAAAGCAACCAAAAACCATGTTTACACAGAAATGCAACACACAGAGTAACCTATTTAGTTCTAAAATACTTCTGTTTTCCTGTTCCACATAAGGCTGTTCTCATACTGTTTTACAGGGATGGCTGAAGTTTCTCTTTAATAACTGTTAGACCACAGACACATTTTTGGACAACTCACAGTTTTCAAACTAGGTGAAAATTCTCTTTTCAATTAAAATATTCTGCATAAAATTCAAACAAACTAAATTTGATAGTGCTTTTTAATCCTTCTTGGGAATTTCTGTGCATCTTTGTCTTCTTTCTTTTCTCCACCTGTACTGTGTCCGTTGTGATGCATTAAGACTAGAGATTCATATCAGATGACAACAGAAGAAAGTATGTCACTTTACACAAAGCAGAAGTCATCTAGACATCCACAGAGAAGACCGAAAGTATGTCAAGAGATGTCAACTCTTAGAGGCACCACAACTGAATTTCTGAATAAAAGTAATATTCCCTGCCAATAATTTCTTAGGTATTTCTCCTATAAAGTAAGGAAATTTTCTGGTGCTTTTTTACTAGTTCTATTTTTTTCCAAGTAAAACAATAGTATCACATAGTAGAGGAATATGCACTATTTCACTCTGTCTGGCAACAGCATGAAGAGTTTTACAGTTTGTATTAAAAGGAAGATTAAAAAGAAAAATACTGACAGATCTGTTATCAGTAGTTACCAAATATTCTGTTGCTTTTCTAGCTCTTAAAATATCTGGCTGAACAATGAGCTACCATTAATACTGAAGCTGTCCTATAGGGAACACAATTTACGGACTGTTAAAAACAGGTGACCACTAGTGTAGCTTCTTCTTAAACCAGCATATTAATGGATACACTCCACATGTTAATGTATAAAGTTTGATCTTTACACCTTACCATTGCTGATACAGGACATACCACTATATTGCATACCTTATACATTTACATAGTTCATAGTCTCTGATCTACTCAAGATAGAAATCTTATTAATTTTATTATGGATGTGCCCCAGAGCTCCAGCACCATGGTGCCAGATGTTGCACACTCTAAGAGGTTAAGTATTAAATTGTCAGTTATCTTAAACTGGGCTCTTCGAACTCCACTGACTGAAGAGAATGATCCAAGTTACTGGGATAATAAGAGAGCACATGTATCCATTTATTCTGTTGGCCACTTCCCTTTTAGGTTGTTTTTTCACCAGCCAGAAAAGCAACAGGATCACGTATGAAACTTTGATCCCAAAGAACCGATAATTCCAAATGTATTTAACCTGGTGCTTGTGGCAGTGCTTGGAACAGCATCACCGTTTGTTTTGTAGGTCCACAGGGAGTGGATGCTGAGTGACATGTTGACCTTAAAGTCATTAACAGGATGCTAGCCTTTTTTTATTTGTCTGAAATGAAAAGAGCACATCCTGAAAATAAAGGAATTATGATGATAACTAAAAATAAGCCCTTACCAGAAACATATTTTAAAACTCCAGTGAGCTTTGAGCCTTCAAAGAACCCCAAACAGTAAGAGGTAGCATCAAAATGCTATGCTCAATATGCAGAAAAAAATCGTACAGCCCCCTGAAGACTGCCATGCTGCAGATACAATATGGTTTTCAAATTGCATAAACTGTGTGATTCAACTTATCAATAATTAGGATGAGGAGTTAGGGGAAAAAAAAAACAAACTATGAAAATATCAAGTCCAGCGGTGCCATGATTTTCCCTTAGGAATTTACAGCAGATATGTAACTCTTATCACATTTATCCCCCTCACAGTACAATGGGATATTATCAGCAATGTTCCTGGCTAAATTCCAACCAAGAGGAAGTTCTGAAGATTACTTTAGAACATACCTCTGTGAGGATTTACTAGCAGATACTCACAAGAGAAGACATACATTATTAATTGTGAGGATCCAAAAATATTTATTTAGCAGCCTAACGCAAGGACAAAGAAAAAAAAAACATGATATTGAAGATTAATTAATCTAAATTGCCACTCAAGTAGTTTTTATTTTTCTTCAAATATGTGGACTTTCCCATTACCATTATCCACATTAACCACTTAATTGTTCCTCTGGAACCTCTTCCAGCTTTCTTATATATCCAATTAGTGGTGGACTGCTGAGACATTGCTGCTAAAGAACCCTTCCTCCCTCTCACTGTACTTGAAGATAAACCAGCTGTTCTGGCCATTTGCTCTTCAGTGCATCTCCATGAGATCCTCCTAAGCAGATCTATGAGCAAGTCAAAACCTGCTGTACTGGTCTAGGATTATAATTCTGCAACTGTTTTCTTTTACTCTTTCAGGTACTGAAAAACAAGGTTTTGCCTTTCTTACTGATATTCCCACTGTCCCAGTTCACACCACTCCTTGAGTTAAGAACTGAACTGAGGTGTATTTCAAAAATCTTGTCTTACATCTTCTTCAGAAAAATGACCATTTCTTACGTTTTCTTACTTTCTACTTCTGTTTTAGGGTTGGTTCCAGCCCTGAAATGCAAGTTTGGCTCATAGCTCTTCCCTTCTCTTGAAAGGTGAAGAACATGTAAGCAATGTGCCTCTCCTGACACTTTGGAAAGGTCTTTAGACAACTATTGCAGACGTAAGTAAAAGTACCTACCCTGTCAAGTAGAAGTGCTACATGCAAACAATTCTGTTAGTGCAAATTTATGGCTGAGATTTTCAGTAAGTCACAGTGAGGGAAGCCTATATTTTGCCTCTTACAGCAACTCTATTAATAAAGTGCATTTAAGTGCATGAAAGAAGAAAACACAAAAGGAAAACACAAAAACCATTGCAGAAAATCATGTGCAGGCTGACTCCAAAATGTGAAATCAGTGAGATCTGTTCTACTGATTTCCAACAGGGTTTGGGTCATGGCTAGATATTAAGTTCCTTTTTTTTCTTTTTTTCCTTCATAACAAAGGAAATACTATTTTCTGAACTTATCCATGTTTCTGTTGGCCATATCCCTAACTTCCTTACCTGCTTCCTTACATCCCTCTATGCTCCTTCACATAAGACATAACATGCTCTGGAAATGTCAGAAGTTACAGGACTATTCTGTGTCTTCCCTGTAACAACAGCCTCCTGCTAAAAACTGTGAGGGTTCTACTGCATTTAGGATCATCACACTTTCCAAAGCAGGACAAACATGAAGGAGGCAAAGCAGATAGACAGGCAAACCCACTAATGAAGACAGTGTTGTGAGAAACTATTAAAATATATATATTTCAAACCAGTGACACAATTATAATCTGAAACCCTATCAAGCATTTTACTAAAATGTGGAGGAAAGAAATATTTTAAAAGACACATTTTGTCAAAGCAATTTGTTTTTTCAAATATGTGGACACTTAAAATCAAGTATTCACCTGTCATCTCTTAAAACTGTTATTCAGAAAGTATAAATGATTTTAACTCCACTGATGTTAATGGATTTACAGAGGCTAGAAATAGAAAAAGTGAGGTTTGGATGATGTAATAATAGAAAAAGCAAGTGATAAGGATCTCAGCTGTATCATCTCCACACCCCTTGCTGCTCCTAAACAGACAAGTGTAACCTGACCAAACTCTCCCAAGGAAAATCTGTCTCTGTGCTATGTAAAATCATGAATGCTTCAATTCCAAAGCAAACTATTCTGAGAATTTTAAAACACCAGACAAGAAAGGCTTATAAAAGACAAATTGTGATCTTGTGCTTAAGTCATAAGCTTGGGAGTCATGCGTCTGGGTTTTGTTCCTGGCTTTCTCCCAATTTCCCTTTGGCCTCAAGCAAAGTGTACTAGCAGCAATGGCAGTAAAAGGCCACAAATCCACTTTTTGCGTAGCTGTGGGAAATAGTTCAGAGTTCCCAAAAGATTAAAAATAACCTGCAAAAATGACACTAAAATAGATCAACTAAGAAGGATAGGCTATTGGTAAAATTCAGTTAATGTGTTAAGCTTATGACTGGTAACACAAGAATGAATCTAAACATTAGAGAGCAAAAGTGGTGCACTTAAAATTAGGTCTACATCAGCTAAATAATAAGGGGACAGTTTATTCCACCAACAGTTCCTGTGTAGAGTTTTAGAAATCAGAATTCCAGAAATCAAAATAGTAGGTGGGAATCACTGGAGTCCAAACTTTGCTTAAGGTTGTTCAGTGACAACATCATCTGAACACCTTTGTCTCTCTGTTAGAATTCCTCGATCAGTATCGGCATGAAACACCTCAATGTAAGTAGACGAGAAACTTAGGTAACATCATCTCTTTAGAGAATAAGTACCTAACAGCATTAATCTTACTGAGGTGTGTATCTTTTCCAGAGTGGGTCTGACCGCTTTGCCTGTACTCCAGCCTGTCCGAATACAGACCAGCTTCAGAAGCCTTGTGGATACATCAGCACTGTACTACACCTAGCTACAATATCCTCTGCAGGCTCATTAACCAAGGCACCACACCACTCTAACTCCATGGTTCCCAAATGCAAACTAGTTTGTCTGAACGTGCAACTGTCTCCATTGACTTGTGTAATCAAACACAACATTAGTTCTCTAACTTAAGAGTTCTTTAAATTATGTATACATGCCACTGGTTATAACATAGGGAGAAAGTCTCATCTTGCCATACAGCCAGTATTTCTAATGCAAAATTGTAATTGTGTAAAGATATGCACTCAAATAGGAAAAAGGGAAATATTTTATAAAAAACTGTGCAAGGGGCTCAAAGAGACCCTCATATAATAAAATGGCCTCAAAATACGAGGTATTTTCTTGCTTATCCGGCAATCAGCATATATTAGCTTCTGACATTTGAAAAGCCATTGTTCCCAACTAATAAAATGAGAGCAGAACAAACCTTGAAAGCATCTCGAAGTAATGGAAAATTTAATGAGAAAATGGATAATAAGGTACTTTTAGTCTAGCAAAAAATGTGAGCATATTAATAATAAATGACCAGCACTACTCAGCATGATGTAGGAATCTATGAAATGTTACAAAGCTAAGTCTCATGCTAGTGAAATGCTGGCTGGTAACACTGGCAGAGTCAGTATGTGTGAAAGAAATCTTCCCTTGAGGATGTCCAATGGGTATATTCTCAAGCACAACACTTTTCAGATCAGAAGAGGGTACTCATTTTTGCAGGCTTCCTAGTGGTTCAATGACTTCATCTAATGGCACTCTCTTAATAGTGCCTGCACTTACAAGCCCAGTCACTGGCACAGCTGCCTCGATTACAGCTCAATCCCTCTGGACAGTGATGCCTGAGTGGAAGGACACAAGTATCCATAACTCCAGCTGTTCTCAGTGGGAGATGAGGTTATTTGCTCCCATAGAAGAGGTGCTCAACACTTAGCACAGCCACATTGGTATGCCTCTCATAATTTATTATTTTTTAAAGAGATTACCCCTTAAACACCAGCATAATTTATTGCTTTTTCTATTAGAGGAAGAGAATTGAATGTAAATGGACTGCCTTGGAAATTACTCTTCCGCATAGATAGTTGTGATTCACTGTCAGGTGTGCTTTTGTCACTGAGAGAAGAGAGTACATGCCAAGATGAAGGTTTGCCTCCCAAAGAGATTAGGATTTCTTCTTCCTACTGCAGTGAATATGTTGTAATTTTTTAGCCAATTCCAGTTACTGAAAATTGAACAAATGGATTGACAAAGGTAACATACCAAGAAAGCAATGAACTCATGGCTCTTCTACTGCAAATTAAAAAGTGCTTCTATCTATCAGCAGAAAGAAAACAGAACTCTTCCCTGACACAAAACTATCCCTTTCCTGTATGTAGATGGTCAGTTCCAGCATTTTGGCGACACTTGTTTACTTGCTGCTCTCCAGAAAACCCTTAAGAGACTGACTCCTGTCTTCTACAAGAGCCTGTGTCCAAAAGCAGCAACATGAGGGGGAATCCCCAGCAAGGTATGCAGTGAGTGCAGGTGTTGATATTTGCAAATCTCATTCTGCAGAAGAGCTAATCCTGTCAGGATCAATTCTAATCTGTCAACACCTGAAAATCATCTTTCCAAAAGACAATCCATAGTTACTACATTCCTCCTCAAACAGAAAGACATTTTTGTCTTTGCAATTAATTTTAGCACCTCTAAACCACTTTGCAGACAGTACAGAATTAAAAAGAAATGTGTTCTCCAAATTACAAGCCCACCCAAATACACAGAACTTGCTTACTGAAATGTTAACATGCCACTCCTCACTTGTGGACAATATAAAAAATGAAATTATGGTACTGCATGCAGAAACATGAAGAAGTGCCAAGTAGAAAAACAGCCTGAACTAGGACTCCAGAGACTTTCTGTAGGGCCTAAAACAAAACTTATGCATGCTTCCTTTTCTGATTCCATCATCTGTTTTGATTTGTAAGCACCTGAGGCAAGGTGTATCTCAGATACACATCATAGTCCAGAGCCAACCTCGGCTGCAAAACGCTTCAAATGATCTTTAAAAGTGCAAACCCAGCACCAGATTTGTGGCATTAATTACTGTGGTTTCTCAAGAAATTAATAAACAGAGAGAAACCCCAACAGTATTAGAGCACTCCAGATGTTTGGCATGTGCACCAACTATAGTTGAGCCTAGAAATCTAACTGCAGTCTAGAAATCTCACAGAAAACTAAGAGATTCACGTGGCCAGTTAGGCCAAAGGAAACAAATATGCAGGAAAGCTAATTAATAAATAATGAAAGTATTACCTGGACAAGGAAAAGGCCAGAATCTCTGTTGCTCACTAAGATCTCAGATTGACACTCGTGTGGCCACAATGCTCTGCAGAAACAGTTCTTCAGCTTCCAGTGCAAGTAAGTATCACATACTGGCTGAACTCTGAAACCTGGAACCTTTCATGGATATAAAAATGCAAAGAAACTATTGACATCAGTTTCTCCCACACTCTAGATGACCCAGGGGCTATAGGTAGTATTGTTCTCCAGCCATCATGCAATATGGTTCTTTTAAAAATGTTGGGTGTGTAGAAAATGTCAGTGGATCAGAGTGGATGCAGTCTTAGTACCTGCCCCACACCAAAACAAGCAACAGGGTTCATGTACCTACTTGAAGGGGACTCAGTAACATCCTGGTGTGACTGCTCCACACTGCAGATAAGGACAGGCCTTCAGGCACCCTGTATTACTGCTGTGCAAGGTGGCACACACCACACCTCAGCTGCACAGCCTGGAGTCATCAATGCATTCAACTTACTACAGTTGTACAGATTAACAGATGTAACTGGTTATAATTAAAATCTAAACACATTTAACTTCATGATGTCTACTTAACTCATGAAAACAAACTTAGAGAAATGACAGGCTTCATCACTTAATTTAAATAAACTTTGGCGCTTCGTGGTTACTTACTGGCACACCTCAGTCAGCTTTGGCTTTTTTATACATTAGTAATACAACTTGAAGCCATTCATGGCATCTAACATGCTTCAATGTACTTCAACTCATTTGTGATATCTGAATGAAGTTTGGATTTAGGCTACTGTCATTCATACATCTAATTTGTCATTGTAAATTCAGACTTGGAAGCACTTTTTCCATTCCATTCCAACACTCCTGTTGCAAGACTCCTGACAAGAGCATTACAGTAAATCCCACTACTAGTTCATCTTTCAGATATCACTCATTCACATTGTCTTCTTTTCTGAACTAACCAGACCTTTTTATATGTGATGTGAAGAACCCCAAATAACTGTGGCTTCGACTAAAAGAAATCTTACTCATGTTGTATAGATGCAAGTTAATCATAACGACATATTTTATTTTCCTAAAAGTGAAACTGACTACAGTAGCATAAATGCATTTCTTTGCTTTTTCTTAATGACACTGCAAGACAACTTAGATAAATACACATGTAGATCCTTAAGACTAGAGATTTATCTCTGGTTTTGAAAGTGCTCTGCTAAGTATCATTAATTACTATGTTTTAATCAAGGAATTCTACCTGTTATTTGTAACTGCAAACACATTTGCCACTTCCTCCAGCTCTCTAGAATAATGTTTTTTAGCCACAGGTTATGGAAGAACTCAACCACAGAAGTGAAGGATATCTTCAGGATGAGGAGAATCTTAAACCTAACATTCAGAAGGCCCATTTACAGCCACAAGTAAATTTTAACAGTCTTGACTGGTTTGGGATTGGGGGGAACAGGGTCTGAATCCTACTTTGATAGAACAGATGAAGATCAGAAACTTGTTCTTAAATAGCTGGGTGCAGAGTTGGGAACAGATCATTTGGGTCAAGGAAAAAGAAGAATGGGAAAATGGAAATAGCATATCATTTCACAGCTAGCCACTTGAGCCAAGAGTTTCCTGTTGATGGGAAAAGAAACGGTTTATCAGAAGGATGCGGCTGAACACCAACCTGAAGCTTTCACCAGCATAAGAATTAACTGTTAACAGAGGAACGTGGCAAAAATATCTTCCAAATATGGGAATTTTTAAGGCTTCCTGAATGCACGTTAATGGGTACGCTAACACAGGCATCTTACAAATGTACAGTTGGCTGACTATAGACTGATTAAAGAATCTTCAGTAGTTCAGGGCATCTTCATGAGAAAACCATCTCTCTTCAGTTTTCTGAGTAGCTCCACCTGTGTTAGAGGGCAGAGAGGTTTTGTCAGGTTTCTATGGAGTAAATTATTCAGTCTGTAGGAGCAGAAAGGTTTCTGTTCCAGTTAAATTCTAAATACACTTACCATGATGATGTCTAGTCAGTTCATGAAAAAATACTATTAGAGAAATGAAACATCTTGTTCACTCTGAAGTAGAAATGTACAACAAGCTTTTAGCAGGAAAAAATAAATAACTGGCATGCAGAGGTAGAACTATGTATTTTTATGATGCTATTCCTGCATTATAATGCACTACACTTTCCAGCTTTAGACTTCTTCAGCTTTTTATTCTTTGATTGTGGAGACTAAACTTCCAAAAGGCTTTTTCTTTATGCACTCCATTTTAATAGAATCCTGTTTCTGAAATGCATTTAGACATATTATGAGCTTTTCAAAGTCCATCTTTTAATCTGCATTTAATTGGTGGGGGTGGGAGGTTTCTTTTGTAGGGATGCACAAGGCTGGTAAGAATTCATGTGTCTACTCATTTCCACCGTGGCTTGTGCCAAGCTTCTGCTGCATGTTCCCAAGTTCCAGAAGCGTTTTACTGATATGTGCTGCTGGGATTTGCCGAGAGGGCACTGAAGCCCTCTGGCAACATTCCCAGAACACCAGAGAGTATTCCTAGGCTGAAACAAATGCAAAAACTAAAGCTGAATGAGGAAGACTGCCATTCATTCCAATCTCACTAGAAAATATCATCATAATAACACTGACTAAACATAAAGGTGTTGCTTCCTTGGGTCCATTCATTCAAAATGTCTGACACTAACATAAGAACTTTGTGACAGAGTAGTGAGAAACTGACTTTTGAGCAGTGGCATGTTAGAAAAGACAGACAAAATCTTGTTTTCAGTGAAACCCTGGACAGGAATTCCTCCCACACACAAAGGCAACTTTTATCTGTCTGCTGAAGAGGGCTTCCATGTTCTACATTCTTTACATTCATCTAAATACACCCTTCTCCACTTTTCCTCCCATGCTCCCAACATAATCTCCTTCACTATAAAAGCATTTCAGAACTTTTCTGCTCATGGTTCATCTGCTAATCATTAGTCTTGCTTTGCTTTATCTGTAGCTTCTTTGGTGTGTGTCAAAACCCTCCTTAGGGAAGTTCCATTTGGCTCATTGTCAAGCATATGCTCATTATATATATATATATATATATATATATATATATATATATATATATATATACCTACTCTCAGCCAAAACTTCTGTAGTGATGAAATAAAACTCCTTTTCTCTCAACTTCCTTTGGAGAGAACTGTGGAAGAACCAATTGTGAGTATTCAAAAGAGTCACTCTCAACATAAATAACTGGTTACAATTATCTTCCTTTTGTATTTCATAAAAATTTCAATATTGCTACTTTGGGATGTTAATTTCTGTGAGGGATATTTGCCTGGCAGAAAATGCTTATTGTATTAAGCAGAAAACTTCTCTTTTTTCCTTTCATTTCACTGTAATACTGGCATTCTCTAGGTGGAAGGGATTCACTGCTGCTTTTGCTTGAAACTATTATTATAAAGAGCCTCTATGTAAAAGAATGACTTTCAGCAACTTTAATGAGAGGTGGAGGGCGTTCAGCAACTTGTAAGAACAAGTCCCAGATCACCACAGCATTAAAAAATACATCTGAGCTAAGATTACATGCAAGGTATGGCTGTGTTTGAAGAAAAGACGATAAGGAAGTATAGTAAAAAGTAAAGACTAAAATAAAATCTTTCACTACCTTTTTATTACCAGGGTCTTAAGCACTCTCTACGTTCCTGAGATCAGAGAACAGTGATTAAATCCAGCTTACCAATGTTTTTTACAGACCTATCAAAAGCACGGATTTATAGCTAGATTACAAAGATTTCACTGGTCACATATGATAAAGAAAAAAAGCCCATGACACATTAAAACCTGTAATAGAGCTGCTGGCTCTGCTCTGTCAAGGAATTGGAGGTCTCGCCAAGTGTAGCAGTGTATGATCTGAAACCTGCTGGCATACCCTTTAGGAAGGTATGCGTTGACAGCTCTTGACAGATGAGGAGAAAACTGTTATAACATAGACAAATTTGAGCTGCGTCAAGATTCAAAGTGATTTTTTTTCCATTTCCTGTTACCCAAATTCTATTTTCAAGGCAAAATCTACTAAACAAAAAGAAGTAATAAATGTTCTTTCTGTCCAATGAAAAAGATTAAATTTACATAAAAACAATACAATTAACATTGTTTTTCATTGTGATTTAATGTGACTCACAAAGTTTACAAATGCCTCTCTGTACTGATATCCCTAGCAAAATCACCATGTCCAATATAAGCAAAGGCAGTGCAAACTACACTCCTGCTAGCACCCCTGCAAAGATGACCTGAAGAAAACACTGGCAGAAAGATCACTTCCATCTTCACAGTACCATGGCCACCAACCTTGACCCTCCTAGTGTAACATAAAAGGTGGAAATTAGGGCTAATATGGAGATATCATCTTATATTGACACTAAATCAAGACTGCTAACATTTCACATAAACATTTCATAATGACATTTGCTCTCATCTAACTTGCAGTGAATTTCAAATTGTGACCTATAGGTGAAAAACCCTGTGTCATATCATCAATCTCTTGAACCACAGAGTCACACAGTCACTTATTACTGCGCCTTTGTATTACTCATGTAGAACCAAAAATGTGCAGTTCATTTCCCTGTACAGATAGAAAGAAAAGGCTCTTTGCCCCAGAATGACTGCTTAGCAATTAATTACAGGTCTGAATGAATAAAATATATTTTGCTTCAATACTAATGACTTCAAAAGATCCAACATGTTATATTGTATCACAAAATTATTATTTGTGAAATACAGGTATTTCACAATGAATTTAACACTGGAGTTTGATACCAAGAGATACAACTAAATATTAGGATTTTTATTGCCATATCAAACATATTTCACAGTTATATGCCCACGACAAATGAAGAAACTAATTATTTCAAAACAACCCAAGTTACTGTGGATTTTTAAAACCCTTCTAATAAAGAAGTAAAGGCCCCTATTCCTTATGCTCTGGTAACATCATATAATCAGAGGATAGCCTAAGTTGAAAGAAATCTCTGGAGGTCATCTAATAAAACCTTTACACATAGCAGGGATAGATTCAGCATCAGATACACTTCGGTTAGATCAGGTTTTTCAGAGCTATGTTCAGCTGGGGTTTAAATTTACTCATGAGCTAAGTTTACTTAGTTTTACAAATGTTCATTTCAGAACCAAACCTCAGAAAATCAGCAAGATTTAACCACCACCTAATCAACTGCAAGTGCAGTCAATCTGGTATGATCTCCAAACATAAACATAAAAAGACATTTTATGTTCAAGTTTTGCAAGCCCTGCCCAAATTCCACTTAGAACAAACAATACTATCTTTCTGAATATCAATGATTTCAAAAAACACAATCTTTGCTTCCTAGTCCAAAGAATTGTGTCCTGGCAGAATGTAGCAGATCTTGAAAGAGCAACAGATCAGAAGCATATTCCTATGTTCTTAAAATATTTCCAAAACTTACTGATCTTATAGACAGGAAAAATAGCTTTATAATTCCCAATTTCCAGTGAATTGTCATTATTATCCATTGACTTCGCTCTTTTATTTCACCACTGTACAAATATTCAGTAAATGTTTGTATGACAATTGACCACCAGCCATAGAGCAGCAAAGAACTGCTGTGGTGAAGGGAGCCTTAAACGAATGGCTTCTTTAAGAAATTCACCCAGTTCAGAAATTTCAGAGACCTCTGTTCAGGGCTCCTCAACATCTGAACTCCCAACTCTGGATCACTGAGCTGAAAGAAGTATTACGGGCAGCCTTGGCAGGAGGGGATTTCACTAGTGAGGCTGAATTTCTGGTGCATGGTTAAACATTACACTCCTGATGCAGTGGGAACACGTGCTCAACTAACAGGTATCTCCCAAACATTTTGTAAAATAAACTAAAACTGCAAACTGAAAACCACTTATTGCTAGATGTTACTCTTTTGTCCCTGGTAAGAGAGGTCCCAAAAATTATAGTCTTGTGCATTTTTTGGATGGCAAAGATTTAATTCACGTAGTTCTTTCTGCTGAATACAGTGTATTACTTCCGATCTTAATGTTCAGTGCAATTATACACCCATACAACAAGTGTATCAGACTCTTAGGCACAGCCACCAGCAACAGTTACAAGTTTTGGGGAAGTTGTTTGAGTTATCAGAGCAAAATATCATTCCCACCTCAGCTGTCTTAGCCGAAAGGGCAACATCCTGTAACCAGTGCGTTGTTTGGGGCTAAAATCCCAAGCTTCCTCCACCCCTGCTAGTAAGTACAACAGGCACTCCATCATACTTCCTCCTCCTTTATCAGTGGACAGATGTTTCATCTCCAGATCAATGGGCTAGTGATTCTTTTGCCAACATAAAAAGATGCAGTAATTTACTGTTTCAAAGATTTTACTTTTTCAAATGTATCAAATCCCTCGAATCCCTGCTCTGTTAACTGAGTAACTGTTGTCTGTTAGTTATAACAAACAAGCACCAAGAGTCAAAATCATAAGTTACAAGTTTCCAGCTTTATAAAGCATTTTAAAATGAGATTAAAATCTATGCATGCCATATATCACTTCCCCACATAACTGCTGGAATTCCACCATGTACAGTAACAAACGATAAAACAGTATCATTTGGTCTAATGGATATAGTCTTGTCTCCAAGCGTAAGGATTTACTTACATACATCAGTATAATTAATGTTAATGGCAATCACAAACATAAATCTTCTAAATATCGAGAGGAGCTTGGTCTGTTAAAATGGCCAGCTGCACTCCCCAAACAATCACTAGGCAAAACATTAATACGCAGAAGCTGTGTTTCCACCTAAATAATTCCTCAGTGTGGTCTGCTAACACTTGAATTATTTGGAAAGTAAGAAGTCAAATAGGGTACAGGCTATTTTACACAAGCTATACTGGATAGAGCACACACTTCTAAATCGGGACCTATACAATGAACTCAGTGCAAGGAAGTTCAAGGATAAAAACATGAAATGAGATTGTTAAAGCAATGAAAGGGACACAGCTATGCGCTTTCCATTAATCTTCCCTTTACTACTTTGAAAATCTCATTCATGATCTCTATTATTTAGAGTTCTTTGCCTTTGTGTATCTGCAAACTTCTAGGTACCAAAAAAATCCACTTACTAGAAAAGTTAAAATAAAATTATCCCGCAATGGTAGTTTCTCAGGAACACATTTTCAAAGCAGCATGAAGGTTTTCACTGTGTGACACATACCAGCATCAACTGGATTCACACAGCTAAAACCCTCTGCAATTTGTTGCCAATTTACCCCTTCCAGAACTCAATATTTTTTGAATGTTTTGTTTTCCAAACATTTTCATGTTGCAGTATTTTATGGCATGGTGGCTACACTAGCACAGGCACCTTCTCTGGCAGCTGCTTTAATTTTCTAGTACAGACAAGGCCAACATCTGAAACTTCTAATGGCACCAGTACTGAAGAATTATGGCTGTAATCCAAAGGATTCATATCTCCTTATGAGATATTTTCCTGATGTATAGATAGTTCCTAATAGTCTTGATGACAGATTTATGCACAAAAGGATAAACATACACTTCTGAGTTCTTAGACTGAAAACTTTGGAAATGGCATATGACAATGCCTCGCTTAGGAAGAGCAAAACAATGCAAGATCATTGGGGTTTGTTGTTGGTTGTTTATTTTTGGGAGGGGAGGGAGAGGGAGTGTCACAATGTAGTTCTCCTTATGCAAAATTCCCCCGGCTTTCAGAAGCAGAATCCACCTGCAGAAGTTCAAAGAAACCATGCACCTAACAGCTTTTCCTGAACTGGTGCCACCTAACATCCTGCCTCTGTGATTTTCCTTCAGATCCCAATATTACATACACATAGAATCACAGAATAGTTAGGGTTGGAAAGGACCTTAAGATCATCTAATTCCAATGCCCCTGCCATGGGCAGGGACACCTCACACTAAACCATCCCACCCAAGGCTCCGTCCAACCTGGCCTTGAACACCACCAGGGATGGAGCATATGGACTCACATTTAAGATGAAGGCCTTAAACAATAAAAGACTGTCTACAGATTAACTACAGACTGTCCTTGGGATTACTGAATTCAACATTAATATGTGTTTATTATAAAATGCAAAAGCTGTTAGAAATAAACACTTTCATATATCAAAACATAACGGAAAACTGGTATTGTCACATCCTCAAACTGATAAACAGCACTGAAAATTACAAACAAATATTCTTGAAGTTAATACACTTAATGTATTATTGAGAAATGGTATTTTCTTGACTGTCATGTAGTAACTGTTGTTCTTCTCACCTTGTAACTCTTCATTCCAGAAATACATAAACATGCAGCCTAGTTTGAGAAGATGACAGCTTTTAGGAACCAAAAAACTGCTTTGAGGCTGCTAAATACAGTGTCTTTCCACAGAACAGGAATCAAATCTTTGGAATGAACATGTTTCCAGGAACTTAGCTTTTTTAGTTTGTATCACCTTACACCAAGGAGAACCCCTATAGCACCTTTGCTGTGAAAGGTGTTGCCAACTGTGTTTCAGAATATACCTCCTCGGTTGAAATCTAAAAGTTAGTCCTAAGGTTAAGCCAGAACTGTTCTCAAGCCCTCTTCTGACATAACCAGAATATGACCTAAATGAGCAACTTCCTTTTTTAGAATACCTGACCATTTGTCTCCTGAAGTTTTTCCTCAAGTCCTGTAAATCACCTCTACTTCTGAAATGTTACAAATTATCATCACAGGTGCCTCGGGTTTGTAACATTTCATCTAAAGGATGTCCACAGCCAGTAACACCTTTCACCCCTCCATGAAATGGATTCAAGGTGAAATAAAACCTCGTTTAATGACACTAACGTTCAGGAATGCAGTTTTTCTTTACCTGCTTTACACTCATGATGTTAGAAAAAGATCTAAAACTGCCTGTGGTGACAACTTCCACAGACATAAACCAAAGGCTACCAACACTGAAATCAATGGAAAAACCTGAGCTTTAAGGCCTTCTCTACCAGATGACTTCTTCAATCTAAACCACAGCTTTACTTTCTAAATGGAAATAAATTACAATTAAAGCATTGTGGCATACAGACATTTATCAGTGCCTGAAAGATGCAACTATGACAGTGGAACGTTATTATAAAACAGGTAAGTACATTCAAAAAAACCTGTGCATTAAAGTCGGTTTTAGAAGTTGTTAACATCATCTGAGAGGCCTTTTATAAAATACGAATCTTTTTCTGAAAGACTTTATATGCATTTCTCTGCAGATTATAGTGGCTATTCACATTTTACTTCAATTTTTATAGCCTCCAAGTAATTCTACAGGATAGTAAATACAGTTATTATAACCTTCATAACAGGCAGAGAGATATATTTGAAGGAAAAGGGTTTGTTTCCCCTCCCACATGCACTGAAGTAAATCAGGAGTGAGTCTGCTGCAGTCGACAGGACAGTATGTGCATAACTGCTGCAAAACAAGAAAAGTAAAAATACCAGAAATGTAGAAACAAAGCTTTCCTCATGCTGAAAGCACAAATCACACATCCTCAGTGCTTTTTGGCAAGGTTGTGCCATTGAAGCACTCAGACCACACTTAGTTCCACCACACTAAAGCACGTCTAAAGAGGTCCAGGTTCGCACGGAAAACAATGGAGGCACGTACACCAGTTCACACAGACCTGACATAAAGCCTTGAAAACAAACGAGGGTCTTCATTAAGTAATTGCACGCATTGCACTTAGGTGTATTACCCCTGAAACAAAAGAGATTTCAAAGTGCTGTAACAGAAAACTAGAAAGATTAGCAAAGGATTAGGAAATAAATAAATAATAAATCAACAATAATTGCATCCCACTTCTTTACCGACACACAGAAGGAACAGCACTCATAAGAAAGATCATGTGGCAAAATGATGACTCTGAGTCACTAGAAAAGAGAAAAATCTTTTAAAACACTCTTGGGACCCAGGGACTACTGTTAAAGGAAAAGCATTATTTTATCATTCGGCTAATGCAGCAGCGGATGGAGTATTATTGTCTGGCAGTGTTTTGTCTCAACAACTCTTTTCTCTGAAACAAATATGCCAACTTCAGTAAACAAGGAGAATAAGATGCACCGCTGTGTTGTTTCGCCTGCACGCTGAGGAACATTCACTCAGAGGGAAAGAATCCCAAGAAAAGTCACGGCAGAGGGCCGGCAGACACCGCTCGCACAAAGGTTAAGAACAGCAGAGAAAGCCAAGAGGCGGCGGTGACGGCGCTGCTCGCACACACACCTCCTCAACCAGGGCTGACCCGGGAGCTGAGCTGCCCGCGGTGGCAGCGCCCATCACCGACCACCCCGCCCCCGCCGCCACCGTCCCCCGGGGTCACCGACCCCTCTGCCCTGGGCTCGGAGGACGGGGAAGCCCCTGCCTGGCACTAGCGAGCACCACACCGCCGGGAAGCGCCGCCGGGCGGGGACTCTCCGTGTCTCTTTCCCTCCCCCAAGCAGGGAGCGCTGACAGCCGCCCGGGCTCAGCAGCTGAGCGCCCGCCCCGGCCGCCCCCAACCCCCACATCCCCACCCGCGGGGCCGCTCTCTCCGACGCCGCGCTGCAAAACTCACGGAGTCCCGGGGGCCCCGCTCCCGCCGTCCCGCACGCCTGCACAGGGCGCTGCCGGACAGCTCCGCGGCCGCTCCCGGGATGGGGAAAGCACCCGCGGAGCAGAAGCGTGCCCCGGGGCGGGCGGGTCAGCACTCACCAGCTGCAGCGAGCAGAGGAAGATCAGCGTGCAGCGCCCCGTGCAGCAGCCCATGGTGGCAGCTTGTCGCGCCGCCGCTTCTCCTCTTTTTTCCCTCCCGCGCTGGCGCGGCACCGGAGGCGAAGCGAGGCGAGCCGAGGCGAAGCGGCGGGTTCACCGCATCCGGACAGAGCGGGCGGACGCGCGGCTCCCCTCCTTTGTTGAGGGGGTCTGTCCACGGCGGCAGGGCCAGGAGCGTGCGGAGGTCGGGGTGGCCCCGGGGAGAGGAGCCGGCGGCGGCAGCAGCAGCGGGGGGCTCTGCCCGGCGCCGGTCTGGCTCTGGGGAAGGGGCAGGGTGGGCGTGTGCGGGCCGGGGCGGGAGGAGGGAACGCGTGCGGGGAGGCGGGAGGGAAGGGGGAGGGTGGCGGAGGGGGGTGCGGTCGGTGTGGAGGGGAGAGGCGCAGGGGGTTCCCGGGTGACGGGGATGCTGGAGGCTCTGAGGACAGGCGGTGCTTGAGAGGGAACTCGGCGGGAGGGGCGGGGGCTGTTCAGGCAGCGGCGGACGGGGCAGCCCGGAGCGGGCCGCTTGTTGCGAGCGCCCGGGGAAAGTTCAAGGGACTTGGGCTGGGCGGGCCGGGGGAAGCCCGGGTGCGGGCGGCGGGCCATAGTTCGCGGCCTGCGCTGTGCCAGCGGCGGGTGCCGGGGCCGCAGCCAGGCAGGGTAACAGGCGGGAGGTACCTCAGGGAGCCGCTTCCCGCCCTGTGCTCCCTGCTGCGAGCAGGCTTCTCCGCGAGCCCGGGTGCTCGAGGCAGGCGCTGCGGCTGCTTAATCCTCTCCGCGGCCGCTAACAGGCGGTGCTGGGGGAGGGGGTTCCCTCCCATTGTGCCAGGAGAGCCCGCCGGCTCCTGCTGCCCCTGAGGGGCTGAACTGGGAAGGGCACCCGGGGAGAGGAGCTCGGCCCCGGCTACATAGAGTCATAGAACAGAATCACAGTTAGGGTTGGAAAGGACCTTAAGAATAGAATCTCCTGTCAGAGGTGAATGGACCCCGAGAGTTGAGAATAATTGCTGCTTAACGAGGAGACGGATAACCACTGTTCTCTAGGAGCCTCTCTGTGGACAGGTGGGAGAAGTAGGATCAGTGGAGCTCTACTGTGGTCCCTACATCTATATATGCACTTTGGTCGTAGACAGGTAACGTTTTGGGGAGAAAGAATGGGCATAAACTGGGCATAAACATGCACACTGTCTCTTAAAAAATATTTTAAGTCATGGATGAAGTGTCACCTACATTTTTTTTTCTTCTCTCTCCAGCAAAGTATGGATAAATCAGATTAATTTTTTGCAGGCATTAAGGCATGTTCCACTCACCAAACAGTGCTTCTGTACAGCCTGTTACCAGCTGCTCTTCCATGATACGCAGACTTCTGCCAAAGAACACTGAAGCTTGCCCTCACCAAAAAAAAACCACCATCTTCAAGGCATTTTAGTAAGACACCCTATTAATATATCTATGAAATACACAGTATTGTACCCCCAGACTACATCCAGCTTTTAATTTATGCATCTTTAAGGTCTCTTCAAACCCTAACCATTCTATGATTCTATGGCAGTAGTCAGATAATTACAACACTACTGTGAAATAGTGTCGTGTGAGATTAGATTTGGAAAGCTGCTTTTTATTCTACCACTTCCTTTTTAAGTAGGAAAGCATTAAGACAGTTTTCTACACCAAAGTGAGGGAACAAAAGAGAGGCAAGTAAGAACCAGATTCTGCTCATCCAGGATATGTATTTGAGTAAGTATGTATGTGAGGAGTGCAAAATATTACCCACATTGCACAGTATACAAAACTTCAGTAAAACAGCCTGAGATTTATATTTCTATGTATGGCTTTTAAGATCAAATTCTACCTGGGGCTAAACGTTGCATGTTCTGAGAGCATATGTATTTTGAAGGATGAATACTTGAAGATATGGAAGTAAATTAAAAAGGCGATAGCTGCCAAAAATACATTGTGACAGGCTGAACTGGTAAATTTTATGGATAATTAGTTTTCTATTCAGAGGGCTTACAGCAGGTATCATCTCTTTGGACTCCACTGAAGTATTTAATATACTACAAGATCTTTTTAGTTAAACCCAATAATACAGAGATTAATAGTAATAACTGCAGGATGGATAAGGAACCAGATGAATTAAATGGCAAGACCTAGCGCTGAAGAGATTTTACTTGTACTCAACATATTCGACCCCTGCTTGTACATGGGTGGGACGAGGTCCATAACTCTTCCCTTTCTACTTCTCCCCAGGAGTACTGCTCTTCTTAGAAGTAGCTAAATCCTTACTTTTTCTTCTCGCAAGAAAGGGGATACCTTCTAGTACTAGGATAGCAGCTGACATTAACCCCTTTGTTGAGGGAGAACTGTCTCGAGAAGTGGGTAAGATAAACAAAGCACTTTTCACCTGCCCTAGCTATTGTTTCAGCAACCTGCAGAAAAAAGTGGGTATTGCTGTTTCAGAGACAACCAGTGTTCAAGGTGTCTTCCAGGCTATAAAAGACGTAAAATTCCTTTAAAAAAACAAAACAACAACAAAACAAATCAAACAAAGAGTAAGAACCAGAAAAAAAAAGAGAAAGCCAATAGTGGTTATTTTTGTATAGTCAGTTTAAATCACCCATCTTCATAATTTCCAACTTTCCTGTTACTGAATTTGAATTCCAGAGCTGGTAACTTTCAGAGCATGTAAAAGTATGTCTTAGAGGTGATATCTAAACAGAAAAAAAAAAAAAATCCAACCCTTTCCCAAACTACTTGCATCCTTGCCTATCCTTATAAATTATGTATATTCCCATCTTCACTACTGTCCTGGTTTCACTTTTGCTGCAACTAAGCACCACACAGCCTCTAGCTCACACACACACCCCTCCTCCCTCAGTGGGATGGGGGAGAGAATCAGAAGAGTAAAATTGGGAAAACTCATGAGTTGAGATAAAGACAGTTTAACAGGTAAAGCAAAAGCTGCACATGCAAGCAAAGCAAAACAAGGAATTCAGTCACTGCTTCCCATGGGCAGGCAGGTGTTCAGCCATCCCCAGGAAAGCAGGGCACCATCACATGTAATTGTTACTTGGGAAGGCAAACACCATTCCAAACATCTCCCCCTTTCTTCTTCTTCCCCCAGTTTTACATGCTGAGCATAACACCACATGGCAAGGAATACCCCTGTGGTCAGTTGGGCTCAGCTACTTGGCAGTGTCCCCTCCAAATTCCTTGTGAACCCCCAGCCTACTTGCTGATGTGGTGGTGTGAGGAGCAGAAAAGGCCTTGGCTCTGTATAAGCACCGCTCAGCAGTAACTAAAGCATCCCTCAATTATCAACAGAGTTTCCAACACAAATCCAAAGCATGATGGGAAGCGGTAGTTAAACCATGACAACTGAGAGAAGTTTCAGAGCTCAATGAATCTCTAATGTTTTGTTTAGGTATTTTGCAATTTCTGCCCTCTGGCTAACCAAAACTGATCTCAAAATCAAAAGGACAGTTGTGTAAAGCAGATTTATTCCTGAGTATAATGTTCCACAAACAAAAAAACATTACCTGGTCAAGGAAGCTGTAAAAAAAAAAAAAAGAAGAAGAAAAAGTTTATTACCAGGAGAGAGAATGCTGTAGAACATTACCTCCACAGTTAGGATGCAATCACTCTACAGCTGAAAGCACTGGGTATAGGAGAGATAGCAAGAGAGAACCTGAGTCAAGAGGAGGTTAAAAATGAAGTATGGATATGAGAAGCCATAGGATTGCTAGAACATATCAGGGAATAAAATGAATAATGCAATGTACAAAGCAAAGTGGAAGGACTGTGTTTCTTAGTTTTCTCTACCCATAAAGAAGCCGATAGTCAAATAACCATAGAAACTCATTTCTGGCTTCCTAATGAAGACAGCCCTAATCTAGCACTGTGCATGCCAAGTAGGTAAAAAAGAAAATGGTGTAAACACTAAAAGCCATGTGGACTAGCTTAATTCCTAGCAAGATGGCTGTATGGATGGATGCAAATTTAGTGCACTTGAATAGAAAGCATGTACTCAAAAGCTTTATGACATGTTCATGTAGACATGGCCATACCCTGACATAATCGTGTAATTCCTTATGCTAATGCAATAACTGTAGGCCATCAGAGTTTGTGTTTTTAATCCCACTGCATTCAAAGCAGAACACCAAGGTTGTTCACATTTATAGAAAAAAGAGCATCAAAATATCTGTAAGAAATATTACAACTATGGAGTAGAGACTTCTTTTTCATATAGGTTTATTCATTGGTAGGTTATGTACTTCAGAATCAAAGATATGAACATTTTCACTTTTAGGAACTAAAACCATCTGTAAAGGATCTCATACCGAGAAGACAAAATGAAATCCATAATATCTGGCTGTCATTGTAGCTCTTTAACGTTGTATAGTATTCACTTAGTAAGCCATTTACTTGTCTGCCTGTGCTGGAGGTTTCCTTAACCTGCATCAAACTTACCTGGTCACTGACCTGGGTGTAAGGAGCTGTGTTTTGTTAACTGGGCCTATTGGACTACAATAATAATCACAGATGATAGGAGAAACACTTCCTTTATAGCCTGACCTTGCCATCTTGGCTCATGAATATTATTCAGAGGAAATTACTGATGAAAAAGAGTAAGAGTGTCATAAGATAACCCTAACCTTGGCAGTATTTGTATATTTACTCGATTTTAAACAGTGAGAGTAGCTCTAGACATTGTGCAGAGATTAATAAATAGATTCAGTGCCTGCGGAATCAGAGCTTAAGAACAGATTCCCATGGCCTCAGATTTCACCTTTAATTATGACATTTAATACAGAAAGACTGGGAAGCAGAAGTTTTGTTATTACTTTTTAAGTTTTCCCAGAATGAGAGAGAATACAGGTATCAAAATATACCTCCATACAGCTATCAACAGGTCACACTTTAGGCAGACATACAGTTGTAATAACTTAGAAAAACATTCCACTGTGTATTCCCCAAGCAGTCTTGAAATACCTCAAGCAAACTAGAAACCCCATGAAATTTAATATACCCTAAAAGACAAATGAGAGTATCAAGATATTATCAGTGTTTTTAGTAAATCCTGTTTTCAATTTATCCTTCTGAAGGCAGATACACAATATAATGGTCTAATTTTTCATTTCGATGTTAACACCTGCTGCTAGGAAACTGTATTCTTCATTAAAATGCAAGTACTTTATGGAATGGAACTATATATTCATTGTGAATAATGTTTTTTGTTTTTAAAATAGTGTTTTAAATGATTAGGCCCAGTGTGGGTAACCAGGGACAGACACAGCCCCTCGGTGGCCAGGCAGGCCCATGGGGATGGGGACAGGTCAGTGCTAGCTAGGAAAGGACATCAGCCCACAGGTTGGGCTCATGTCCACAGAGGCAGGACTATGGGGAGCTGGAGACCAGCCCTGCTGAGGCATCACTAGGGCAGGGGCTGATGGTCCTTAGGGGGCTGAAATGAGATCCTAGGCCCTGGGCAAGGTGGAGGGAGACTGGAGGGTGGGCAGGGACATGCAGGGGTGGTAGAGCCTTCAAGGCCCTGAGAATATGAAAGCAGTTTTGAAAACATGAGTACCTTGAGTGCACAGACTGACTCCAGCTCAGTTTTGGGGTTTGTTTTTGTCTTTACCTCTTCTTTTCTTTTTTTAAAGTATTTATTTTTTGCTCTAATGCATGCTACTATGTCCCTACAGCCAGGAATAGCCAGACTAGAAAAAAAGCACAAGATCTTTGCAACTGTCTCCTCTATTAACTACAGGAATACAAAGCTGACAAGTAGTAAAGCTTTCTTCTTGTTTGCAGGTCAGTAAGTCATTCAGTTTGAACTATTCAGTGTAAATAAACATTGCTACAATTTTAATACGGAAAAACTTGAGTGGTGATGCAGTGGAGTTTGCAAGAATGGAGTTTACAACAAAGCTTGTTGAAAACAACCACTGAAAGATGGATAAAGGGTGTTTACACAATAAATCAAGCTCTTCCTATCTTCAGAGTATTTCTATGTAATAAAAGATACTTTTTGGTCAAGCATTTCTTTAGGTGGATGCAGATACACTGAGAGTGTTTTTACTGACATTTCCCTGATGAGAATAGGCACAACAGAGAACATGTTTTTATTCCCACTGAAACTAAGAGCAGCTTATCAGGTGTCCAGCTGCAGATGTATGATGACAAACATTTTCAATGCTCCATTCATCACCATTTAAAAATGTTCCAGCTCTGCCACCATGTACATGTTTATATAGAAAAGTCCTTCAAAATACAAAGCTGAATTTTTATCATCTGAAATGAAGTACAGAATGGATTGCTTTGCTTGCTGAGGCTTTTGCATTAGGTTTTTAAAAGATGGCCCTGATATCAGCTATGTTGTTCACAACCAAAGGGTTTTATATGCTAGGATAGTCTGAAATACTCTTGTAGTGCTTGCTGCACCCATGTTTTACTCAGCTTTTGTGTCCTGGTGAATGAGATTTTGGGGATCAGTAGATAAACCATCAGCAGATAATGGATCTGGGGATCAGTAGATAAGCCATCACAGGTCATGGCGCAGGTTTTGCCACAGTAGGAAATGGGGGCAGTACCTCCTGTCCTGGATACATTCAGAACTCCCACTGAAATCAACATGAGTTTGGGAAGCAATGAAGACATTGCCAAGGCCTGAATAGGACTTGTAGGCTGAGATGAGAGGTTGTTCCAGGCAATTGTTCTAAAGTTTCTGTTGTCGGCTTTAGTAGAGGCAATATTTTTCTCTGAGTAATTCACACTCATTTCCACCTATTTTCAGGCATTAAATGTCAGCTTTTCATAAGAAAGGCAAAACTGACTTGTCTGCTTGATGCCAAATAACAGAATTTACCTAAATGACAGTTATTATATTTGTAATTTTAAAAAAAAAAAACCTTCTTTTGTTACGTCTACAAAGCTGAAATATTTTAACACAAGTTTTCATTTTCCACAGAGTGAAAAGCTGCCATTTGGATAAAGCCTATGAACAGCATCCATTCAGAGGGATGCACCAGGGGAATTATGGTTCAGGGAAACTATAGGCTGACTGAATTTTTTAAACTTCTGGAGCCAGCTGTATCCCTCAAAAGAAGGGCAAAGGAACTAGGTCTGCATCTGATGCAAACTACACTATCTTTATTACTGTCAGGTGAAATGCAGTGATAGATGCAAGTTTAAGATTTGACTGCATGAAGCTGCCTTACCATCACACAGTCCACACGCATGGTAAACACCTCACATCTTTTTGTGTAAATCTGGATTCTGGGACCAATGAATTCCTACTTATATGACTTAATTGGTGTTTCGTTTTTTTATAAAAGGTTTTTTCGCCACGTTAATTTTTCCCTTTCAGTGAGTTCATAGTACAAACATTAACTTTCTAGGAAGTAATTGTCTCTCAGTTTTTCATCAGAAGTTTGTTTGCTAAATCAACCTGATTTACTAATTAACATCTGGGTCTTATGTGCACGCTATGCACACACAATAATTCCACAATTATTTTATATTAGCTATTTAAGGGCTCATCTAATTTTACTCTATACATAATCCTTGAAAATGAGATTTGCATAAAGTAATTTAAAATAGACAGGGCAAACTAGAAGTATATAATTATGTATCCCTCTGAAATAAATACATTTTCAGCTCTCAATTTCCATAGCTGACTTCATTGGAACATAGTTTAGCCTCTGAATATATGAATTAATTAAAAAAGACAGTATTCCACTGTCATATATGTTCTTAAATGGAATTTAGAGACAGGGTCTCCTTTGTTATACTCACTGGCTTACCTGTGGGGTGAGTAAACCTTGAGAACATTGAAATGATCCTTCTCCAGGAGCTGGGGGAAAGAAGGAAGGTGAGAGGCACTCTCCACTCTAGCCTGTTAAACAAATAAAGAAACTTTTCCCTAGCAAGATTCTTGGTTTTCTCTATATACACATTGTACATGTATTTCTGTAATTTACTAATTCTGTTGTATACTTTTAAATGCCAGTACATAAGTATGCTGTTCAATGTCCGTACAAACTGGCAATATATGTTACCAGGTATAATAATTATATTGTATTTGCTAATATTTGTTAGGTCATGGAGTCATAGAATCATAGAATCATGGAATGGTTTTGGTTGGAAGGTACCTTAAAGATCATCTGGTTCCAATCCCCCTGACATGGTCAGGGACACATTCCACTAGACTATGTTACTCAAGGCCCCGTCCAGCCTGGCTGGTATAAGAGTAACTCCAGTAGCCGAGTGACTATGCTGAAAGCTTAGTTTGCGCAAAGAAACGTAAATCCAGCCTTCTCCATGACAAAGTAGAGCTGTTAAGTGTGTAAGAGTAACAGTAATACATCAGTTGAATGGAAGCTGAATCAGTTCCAGAATCTGGTAGCACACACTGTGGCTGCTAAACATAATCATGCCTCCTATATACTCAGCAAGAAGGTAGCACTGATAAATTTTCAGCTTAGATGACCATTTCTGTCCGAGACGCTGGGTACTAGTTAATTATTTTAATACAGATAATGTAGTCCTACAGTTTCACTTTCACTTGACATTCCCGAAAGTTAAAGTGCTATGCTTAAAGTTAAATATGTTATTGGAAATTTTCACTACCACATCAAGCTCTGTACTTGCTTTAGAAGGGCTCGTTAGTCTTAGGATTCAAAGACGAATGTAGCAGGCAATATTTTGATGATGACTTTATGCTGGGAATTAGGAGGACTCCAGCCAACAAAGGAATGAGATTCTAGAACAACTTTCCCAGGGCTAATGGGAAAAACAAATTAAGCCAATTAATTTTGAGATGGAGTTGACAAATTAATGAAGGGAAGTGTATGACATATAGACATTTGCAATACCAGGACCCTATAGGGTATTACGAAGTCCCTTTGAATTACAGAAAGCTGTTGAAAATTCTAACACAAAGATGGTATGAGGAGTGGAGGGAAGGAGATGTGTCAGAGACAGAAAGCCATCGTGTCACTGGAGATAGTTTTACAAAGACTCTGGATGGCACGGATACCTCTAGGCAACAGATCCTGTCCTAAATTAGGCAGTGCTCCAGGGTACTCACAAGAAAGTGAAAGCAACATTAGGAAACTTATTTGAATGTTCCCCTCAACAAATATCAAATTATGACTGGCCTGTTGTCGTGGTTTAAACCCAGTCAGGTAATTCGTTCGCTCACTTCCCCCCCTTCCTTGCCCTCCCCCTGCTCTCAGAGGGACGGAGAGGAGAATCAAAAGAATGCAACTCCCACGGGTTGAGATAAGAACAGTTTAGTAACTAAGGTATAACACAAATCACTACTGCTACCACCAATGATAATAATGATAAAGGAAATAACAAGGGAAAAGAATACAACACCTCACCACCCACTGACCGATAACTCGCCCCCCAAGCCCAACCAAGCTCCGACCGATACCTCCTCCAACCCTGCAGTCTCCCAGCCCTTCCGGCTAACTCCCAGTTACATCCTGGGCATGACGTGCTGTGGTATGGAATACCTCTTTGGTCAGTTTGGGTCAGGTGTCCTGTCTCTGCTTCCTCCTGGCTTCCCCTCCTCCCTGGCAGAGCATGAGGCTCACAAAGTCCTTGGCCAAACCAAAACATCTCTATCAGCTCTGTTCCCGAGCCGAAAGTCAAAACACTGCACTGCACCAGCTACCAAGGAGGAGAAACATGACTGCTACTGCTGAACCCAGGACACCTGTACTTGAGAAAAATGGCCAGAGCAAGCAATTCAGGAATAGTGCATAAACTTTAATACAGCTGCTTAAAGACCTCACTGGTTAACTCTGAATAAAAGACCAGAACATAAAAATCAGGCTTTTTGCAGATAAATTTCAATAGGAAAAAATCAAAATATAAAAGGCTACATTTGCTGAATAAATGCTTTACTACAAACACTTTTTCAAGCTCTAATGAAGAGAGTTTGTTCTAGCAGCAGACAGAATAGGGCTGTGATGATAGATGTTAAAGCTGCAAGGATATTCTCTTCAATACCTCATCTTTACCCATTACTAAATGGAAGTGGTATCACAAAGTCATTTAAGACCACACGAAATGTGAAGTCCAGACAAAAGCCAGGTCAACACTCGGGAAAGACAGGACCAGGCCAACAACTCAGATCATTTCTAGCACCGGGCAGCAGAAGCAAGAGTGGTGCAAGCTCCACTCTCCCTGCCCCCATCGCTGCTGCAGCTGCAGCTCAGTCTAAGCCCTTAAGTGTAATTCCAATTTGACAGCTTGCATGGGTGTGAATACATTTAAGTAAAAAGGAAACCCTGCCAACCTCAGATGAATTAAACAACTGTGACACACACTGGACCAGACTCTCTAATGCACCACAGCAAATTTACAGTGCTTTGACTGTTAAGTGGAGTCCCAGTTCATTTTTAATACCACAGTTAACAAAGCTGTGTACAGATGCAGTGATTGCTATAGATGTTAAAATTTGTGGTCTTGTCTGATATTGCCCTTTGCAGTGGATTTTCATATGATGTTTAAAACTGGTAATCTGAAATGAGGGCCATGGTTGCATTTGCATCTCTAGTATCAGTCTGCTATTTATCTTTGGGAAAGTTTTTCTCTATGTCTTGATATATTCATATAAAACTCTAAGGCAGAGACTATATTCCACTAACTAATCCCTCTTTGGCTCTTAATTAATGTCTCAAAGAATATATCCATGGTAAACATGAAAAACTAAGTTTCAGAAAAGTTTTTGTGCTGTTGTCTTAAATAGTTCATACCCCTGCTTTTTTATCCAATTGGCTATGTAAAAGAAAAACGGGGTTAAAACTTGGCAGCAAATGACAATTGGTATAATGTTCCTGCAAGAGCCAATGAAACCAGAAATATCCCTGTCTGTCAATTGTTTGCTGAATCAAATATTTCAGAAGAAATGTAATGTGTTAGTTTCAAATGTCACTTTTCAATAGAAAATGTCATCTTTTCAGCAGGAACACGAAACTTAACAATATCATAATGAAACTGCAGTGAACTTCTGAATATGAATTTGACCTACCTGTGTTTCATTTTCCATGCCCGTGAAGGGTTTTGTTAGCCCCAAGGAACAGAAAGGTAATATGAGCCAGGCTGGGGACACATGGGGACTCATCACATGCAGCTCTGCTGGTTTTTGGCTGTGAGGTAACTCTTGTGGTATAAATGTTACTGTAAATATTGAAATCTGAAATAAATAAAGCTGTAATGTAAGATGAAATGTTTGCTGTTATGTAAACATGTTCCCAGGTTTGACCAGCTCTTTTCTGGGAGAAAAAGAGGAATTGTTAAGGAAGTTGCAAGAGAGAAGCATATGTGTAAAAGATGGCATCTTCTCATTCAACAGGTTCTGCTCCTCTGGGTGAGGGACTATACTCACTAGTCTTTTTTTTGGAACAGGATTTGAAGCAAAGTACCTAAGGTCTGTGTGGTAGAATTGTGCAGCTTTTTTTTTATGTCTGCACATCCACGTTCTTCTTGATTCCAGCAATCCCATGTTCTTTTCCCCTAAGTGCATCTCTGGGAGCCAAACAAAAAAGAGGGAGCAGTGCTTGCCTTTTGGTTAAGTAGGCACTTAGCAGAAAACCAGTACCACTGCACATCAAAAGATGTTCTGTGCATATGCAGAAGGAACTTACACTATGTTTATTCGTCTGAAAAGACTCCCATACAAAGTACGTTTTCTATGTTACGTATTGTCAACAAGCATGGTTTAGTTGTTGAACAACATATGATTGAATCAGGAGAGCTTAGTACTCCGAGTTAAACTTCAGATGACAAGGGCCAAGAAAAACACATTAATGAACACTTTTAAAAATAATTCAAGTGAGGATTGAGAGATGAGGAGTAATAAAAAGAGAATAATAGTGTCATTTTAAGGGCATTTGAGAACTGGATTGCATTTATACCACATCTCTATGAAAGTGTAAGCAGCCTTGCCCTTCATCTGCCTCTAAATAAAACTGCTGCCCTTCCAGTTGCCCTCTTCTTTAGGCTGACAAAGGCATTCTCATCACTGAACAGCAAAACAGTTTGAATTCATCTGGATTAAAATTAATCATTACTATTTTTTCTTTCAAGTTTACTTTGAATTGGACATGTTCTCCCATTTAGCTTACTGCTTTAAAATGCAGATACTGATGCTGGCAGCAGGCAGGGAGCAACATGGGGACAAGAACAAGCATTTGGGACCAGGGAAAGTGCAGGACTGTTCTTTTGGCATTGATAACTATACTGCTTGTAGAACTGCAGTGTTAAAGCATTCCATCCCAGCTGTGTTAGGTAATTTCTGCTTATGCTAACAGAACCAAAGCAGATCAAGCTAAACCAAGTGGGAGGCTTGGACAAAGTAATCAAAACCCACACACTTACAGTGGCTGAAGTGTTCATTGGTAATGAGGTCTAGAGTAGTAAATAGTTTAAAAGCCAATAGTGGTGCAATCAGTAGTGCAGCTTTTATGAAGTGATATCGAGACCAAATCCAGATTTGTACTGCAGTTGGTTAGTGCTGTGCTGCTGACACAAAGCAGCTCTTAAGCTGGGGTAGCCAATTAATGTGGGGAACTGGCATGGCTTGCCTTATGCCACTATTCTCCTGGCAGCTAGAAAGGGAGTGTAGTCAGATCATCCCTGATCTGACTCTCTTAACTGTCCCAGGGGCCCTTGTTTGCTGATACAATCCTGAGGCTGTATATCTCATTTAAAAGTGCCAGAAGAACAAAACCAGGGTGAATGCATACACCTCCCAGCTGCTTCTGCTGAGTGAGATGAGCTCTGTTTGGCTGTGTGGCTCTTCTTGTTTCACAGGTATGCCCACTAACAAAGGAAACTTTAAAAAGTAAATACATTCCAGTAAAAGAAAATTATTCCTTTTATTGTTTATGTATACTGGGACACTTGCTAAGTGAGAGTTTAAAGCATGTGTTTGACGGAAATGGGAAACCGCTTGCGATTTGTAATATACAAAGCACTTGATAGCTATCTGATAATGTTACAGTGCACAGAAAGTTCACTTCCTAAGGCTCTCCAGGCAGGATGGGCCACACAGCTTGTTAGGGAGATATTTAAAGCACTTAATTGTTGTTCAGCACAGATTGTTCAGACTGAAGAAGGCTTCAGGAAGACTTTATAGCAGCCCTCTAGTGCCTAAAGGGGGCCTATAGGATATCTGCAGAGATTTTTTGCAGGGGCCTGTAGTTACAGGATGAGGGTGGATGGCTTAAACTGAAAGAGGGTAGATTTAGATTAGATATAAGGAAGAAATTCCTTACTGTGAGGACAGTGAGACATTGGCAGAGATTGCCCAGAGAAGTCGTGGCTGTCTCATCTCTGGCAGTGCTCAAGGCCAGATTGGATGGGGCTTGGAGCAACCTGGTCTAGTGGAAGGTGTCCTGCCCTGGGTTGGAACCAGATAATTTCTAACCTTCCAACCCAAACTGTTCTATGATTCTATGATAATTACCCCTTCTATTTCTATGAGCATGAAATATCTTTCACGTTATCAAAAAAGTGACCCCCATTTTGTGGCAGATTCTTCTTCAGTCAAGAGTACAGCGACTGCATGTTTGATGGTTACTTGTGTGGCCAGTGGTGCAGTGAGATGCGTGCTCCCCTAAGCCAGTGCCCTGGCAGGAAGCCCACCGCACTGGTGAGAGTAACGCAGCTGTGTTGGCATATGGGAAGGGTCACAGGGCTGCCAGAGGATTCACTATGGATCTTCTGGGACATTGCACTGACCTGCAGCCTGCTCACACCATTGTGTTTTCAGGAAAGCCCAGGGAGAAGCAGTGAACTCACTGCTTCTGTGGGTAACCAGCACTAGGGAAAAAGGAGAATTCATAATTCATATTGTCTTAATTAACATTGCATGATGATAAGAGGCTATTTCTTGGACTGCAACCTGTAAATCATAAAAGATGTGGCATGTTACTGATCCACAAAGCTGAGCAGCATTTTACAGTTATATTATTGAACTTCCACATTTGGCCAAAAGAAGTCACTGACAAGAACTGATGAAGAGATGTGTTCTGTATGTGTTTGCTCATACTGATAATGATTCTGGGCTCATGAAATACATAGGAATTTCAAGGCACTCTTGCTGTAATCAACATGCTGCAGGGAACAATGAAACTGAAAATATTCTGCTCATCTCCTGTTCCAGCCTTAGAACCAAATTCTGCACTCAAGAAGAAAAATGTGTAGTTTCCTTTGTTCCCACAACCTTTAAACATATCTGTGCACATGAGAAGTATTTGAAATTATCCTAAACTTCTACCTCTTGAGTACCTCAAATCTCTATTTGCAGGAAAGGGTTGTTTTTTTTTTTCAAGGCTATGGACCCACATTTCTAACAAAATTCCTTGTATTTAAAATTTACCAATAGCCTTATATAGGATTCTTTTTACAGATTTCTATTCCTTCAGCTCTCCTACTTGTCTGTCACAAACAATTAAATCACTGGATTTTTCATTGTTTGAAATAACTGGTTGCATTACCATCTGGAAACAATACATTTTAAGTGCATAATTATGGATGTTTGAAATCCCAGGAATCCAACTTTATATGCACAGGACTAGGAGGCAGCATGCTCGGAAATGTATTGTCAGCTGTGTGATAAACAGTTAAGAGGAAAGGAGGAGCAATTCTCAACCACTTTCTACTGCCTTTTCACCACTAGCCTGAGAAAGCTAAACTCTGATTTGACTGCAGAGCAAATGAGAATGTTTCAGACTGCTCTCACTGGCACTGAATTTCAACAACTGCAGTGGCAAAAGGGGACCCTGACTGACCTGTGGCCTCTGAGTCCTCAACCTTCTTAGAGCTCACTTCTTGTTGAGGCTGAAAACTCAATCTTGAGTTAGTTTCTGGGAAGTACAAAGAAATGCAGCATATTGTGCAACAGGGCTGTTGAGGATAGCAGTGTGTATATAACCGGAAAATGCTTTGATATTCTGAAACAGAAGCTGCAATATAGGACATTGAATTTCTGCAAAACCAGCACATCTCAAAAATAGGCAGTTAGTCAAAACTTAGAACACTAGCAATATATTAGCTAAGCTTTGACTAGTCCAAATAGCTAGTCCAAAGGGTACTCCATCCCCTTTTTTACCCTTTCTTTCCTTACAGATGACCTATTCCACAGTGTATTCATTTGTGGTATTGTGATATATTGCAACTGAAAAGGATCGGACAGGCCCTCCAGCTTCACTAATGACAGCTACAGGTCCGGATTAGCCTAGGAAATGCCATTAGACCATGTTCTTTTTGTCAGTCAACTCAAAATAAGTAAAGAGTTCACTACATACAGGTCCAAGCACACCATCACACGTAAATTCTATTTAGCTTTGATTTCATAGTGTCTTGTATTTCCACTTCTCCATTATCTTTCTAACCTTTTTTTTTTTTTCATAGGATCACTTAGTACTGAAACACATTTGGCTTCTAGTCCCTGGCTTCAAGTCACTGGGTGCCAGGATACCCATCAATCAGTTCTTCTTGCATGGTTCATATTTATACAAGGTGGGAGGGGGTAAATTCTCAGCCATACATACTTCAGGAAATGTCAGGGATTTGGTCTCCATGCCTTCTAACTGCCAAAGCTTTTCACCTTACTGATCTGGTGGCACGATGGACCTCTATTTGAATTAATAGCTAATTCCTAGAGAACTCTTTAGTAACAGACAGCATGCTGGATTTGTGGTTCTGTAGGAAATTACAGTTGGCTAAGAAGAATGGGGAGAAAAGAACCACAAGAAGTAAACTGGATACCACATAAAGTGGTTTATGGTAAATCTTATGGGCTAGGGAAGGAGGAAGGTTCTTTCTAGGAAACCAGCCTTCCTGTAGCTGCAGCCACAGTGGAACAAACCCTCAGCCAGATGTACAGTCTTGCCTGATAATTCAGTCTGTATCCCATTTAAGAGATGTTGTGGGGGAAAGGTTGTTACTTTTTATTTGCATTACAGTCATGTATTACAAAAGCTCTCAGGTAGTTTCAAGACCCAGTGCGCGAAGCAGTGACCACACATATATCTAAAAAAGTTTCTTGCCCCAAAAATTGTTTCTATTTTACAAGCATGCTATTTTCTATAAACATACCTAGCTTACCTGCATTGTAAAATAAATGGCTCTTCAGGTGTCTCTACAGAGAATCACAAAATGGCCTAATAGGTTTTAACCAGAGAAAACTCCCACTGCTTCCTTGCACAGATGAGAAGCAATGTGATTAAAGGGGTGAAGAGGCATTGGTCTGTTAATAACCACTGAAATTCACAAAAGGCACAAAATACAAATTTCAGAAATTCCACCTCCTCTTTGTTTGTCTTGTGAAGGACAATAAAGATGAAAGATCAGATGTTACCAGCTTTGTGAACCTCATTTAAGCTCCTGGAGTCTCTTTCCCATACTATTCAGGGTTGACATACAACCTTTCTATTCCTAGATATGAAAAGAAATAAATCGAACCTTGACAGATGCAGCCTACTATCAAGCTTTGTAACAGATTCAGTACTAGTTGTCTGAGGAGAAAAGCTCAGTCCTCTGACCTGCGTACCAGTAAATGTTTGCTTCACTGAAATTAACAAATTAAAACCCACACACTCAAGCTTACCTCTGTGAAATCTTTCTCTCCATTTCCAAATCAGTTTATTTCAGGACAATAAATCCTGTCTTTTCTGTGCATTGCTGTATTACAGATAACATTTTTGTTTGAATTACTGTATGAAATGTACATACAAAAATCAATATATCAGATTTCCTAAAACCCACACATGGAATAATATTTTGCACCAATAATTCCCCTTACACCTCAGTTCTGCATTACCAGCAGTTTTATACAGGCATGTAAAACTATGCACACTAAGGACAGTTTATGAAGAGTAGTATAGTATACATGACCAAAAGGCTTTAACTTAGCTAGCCAGTGTAAAGCATATTACTAATACATAGCATTAAAACATAGAGCATTAAAAGAAGAAAAAGACCACTGTAAAGTAACAGTCAAAAGGAATTCCTATTCCAACTGACAAGAACCCAAAATATGCCAAGGCATCTGGTGAAAGGACTAACTAGCTGCACACTCTTGGGCATTGAGGAAGAGCACTTCAAGCTCCCGGAGATTCTGCATGCTTTATTGTACGAAGACTGATGCCTTGCACGGCACCAAGCCTAGTTAAGATAATGCTAAAAGCTGTATACAATGCCAGATGGTTTTAAACGTTTTAAAATATTCTTATAATTTTCTTATATAAAGAAACTTGAAAGAAAATCAAGCATTTCTGAAGAGGGAGAAATGGTCAAACTGGATAAATGCATTTCTTTTCCTCTTTTGAATGAAATAAATGGCATTAGTTGGCTCATGATATACTGACTGAGGCATGCAGGAAAGAATACAATTAAATAGCTTTTCATTTAGTGCATTATCAGCCTTGATGATAATGTTCCCAAAGACAATCAGTCACTGATTTTAATTTACTTTATTGTACTAAAGTAAAGAGTGAATTAAATGTAGGATTTGTTTAGCCTTTCTTTTGTATTCTGTAATAAACCAGATGGAACATATACATTTGCTATTTAGTGACACTAGCATCATTAAGCATTAAGACTTAACGAGCAGCGCATTTTTTTAGGGCTCATTAATAAAAGTTACAGACAGAAAAGCTCTATTGGTCATCAAGCTTCTCTCTACTGTGTTTGTGGATTTATTATACAGTCAATGATGATGGGTTATTACTTGCTTATATAGAATTGCTTTTGTGAGATGGATCTTAACCGCGGAAGCTTAACTAACTTTAAACCAAATGAGATCCTTCTATCCCTAAGTGGCTCAAAACATAGAATGTCTAAGTCCCTGCACAAGACACAGACTGGATCTGCTGCAGGTGGATGAAGAAAGATGACAGTTGAGAAGAGCAAGGCATGAATAACTCATAGAAGAAATAAGTTTGACAGAAGGAAGAAGTATATTTGAGGAGGGAAAACATAATACCGCAACATGAAATAGGAGACTGATTTTAAAACAAAGCAATATACAACAGAAGAGTGAAGGGTCTGGGAAAGGAACTGTAGAGACTCAGCTGGGTTATTAATTTGTTTCAATGCAAGAATGAATTACACCAAGCTTTAGACCTGGGCATTGTCTAGCTAAAACCAGACAATGGCTGCATTACAGTCGTAACACAGGTATGAGCATTTTCTGGTAGTGCACAAACAAAGAACCCCAAACCTAAAATCCTGTGTCTCTTTAAACTACTTCTTCATACAGTGGAGTATCATATGAGAAAGGGGGATATTCCTGAAACCACCGCACACAGAATCTGCTTTCAGAGGGCAATCATTAGCTCTATAGCTACTCCATCTCTCTGCTCCTCTCCTTAAGACAAAAGAAGTCATATCCAGAAACATCACATGGTAGCTTAGTAATGCAGTGATCGGTAACACAAAACAGCCAAGCAGTAGCAAGGAAAGGCAGTAAATTGCATATAGGCCATGATTTCTAATAGTATGTTTCTGATTTTAATGACTAAATGAATTCACGTTATCTGTTTTTAAGTATCTCCATCTTCTTAACACACACACCCTCAAGTCTCTGAAGTGTCCATCATTTTCATCCCTTATAGCTTGGTATGATTCTTGTCTTGTTTTAGAGACAGTCTTGAATAATGATGAATAACAAGGATAGTATCAGATTTTATAGCCATGAAAATTGAGTATTTAAATTAGAAAGGGATTTTTTCATATCTCATATAGCTTTGGATTTACCTGTAACTACTCGGTGCTTGGCGTATTTCAATGAGCTTGGTCCTACTGCCACCTCTTAAATAAAAATAAGTGCATTTAGTTATACACTTGCTATTTTTCATCGTGCTTCCTCCAGTACGGTTACTAGTGGTATCTGTATTCATAATGGCTTGTCTCTGGCCACTACACCTGTAAACAAAGCTTCATGCAAGCCTAGAGCCATAGGACTGCAACACTGAGGATGCATATCAGTGACTGCACTATTTTGAAAAGTGTTGCTTCCTGTGTGAATTGTGCACAATAAAAATGGCAATGTAAAAGTTGCAGTAAATTGTTGTTTTGATTTCCTGTTCATGAAGGAGTCAAAAAGCCAGTCCACATCCAGGCTTCAACCTCCCACTTGTTCAAGCCATGCCTGAAGTTTCATTTTTAATAAAACAAATCATATAATCATAGAACGGTTTGGGTTGGAAGGGACCTTACACCTCACCCAGTTCCACCCCCCTGCCATGGGCAGGGCCACCTTCCACTAGACTGGGTTGCTCACAGCCCCATCTGACCTGGCCTTCCTGGGAGGGGGTAGCCACAGCTTCTCTGGGCAACCTGTGCCAGTGTCTCACCATACTCATAGTGAAGATTTTTTCCCTAATATCTAATCTAAATCTCTCTTCTTTCAGTCTAAAGCCATTCCCCCTTGTCCTGTCACTACACGCCCTTGTAAAAAGTCTGTCTACGGATTTTTTGTAGGCCCCCTTTAAGGTACTGGAAGGCCACTATAAGGTCTATCCTGAGACCTTATAGCCTCCACAGAACTTACACCACACTGCAGTGTCTGCAATCAGAACTCAATTACTTCAGCAGTAGAAGGCAGTAAATTGGCTGTTTTGGATTTATAACAGTAGCATAACTACTGTGAATCCACAGTCTCTTCTTGCAGAGCCAGGGGCACTGTGTAAGTGCCCCAGACAGATCACAGTTCACTGTACACAGACAGCTGAGGGATGCTTTCTGGGAAACAGACTCTGGAGCTCCCCACCCACTCAGTTGCATCTGGACAAGTTAGGCATACCCCTCTCTTACTGGCTCCATTGCTCCCTAAAGGCTTGCCTGGTCCATACTACAGCATCCTAATCCTGTGCAGGCTGCACTGAGAAACATTAAAAATAGACTATTGTGTCCTAAACGTGTAAGAATGAGATGGAAATACAGCCTAGATTATCAAGCCATTTAATTGTGAGCATGGGCATGTCAGGGGACAGGCTACGGTATGCTCTAGCAATTGTTATATTCTATCTCCTGAAATCATTAAACCCTGTCAAATATTCCTGCGTTTATTATGGCAGTACCAAGGGGCCCCAATCATGTATCAGAGGTCTATTATGAGAGCTGATACATAAACACATTTAATCAAAAGTTGTCAAGACTTGTATGGACAAACAAGGGGGAGTTCTTACAGCTGTTCAAATTTGCCAAGCCACATCTGGATAGAAACTGAGTTGGTGTGAGGGAGCAACTGAGAACCAAAAAATATTGCCTGATAAAAATAAGTGTTTCTTCAACATGAAATCAGAAAACAAGTCTATATTTATTATACTAATGTAGTGTGAATTTAAAAAATCAAAACACTTCTGTATGATCCCTAGGAAATCATGTTTATATAGTTTATTTGTGGATTAACAAATTTAATCTTTGCATAATTAGTTTCTTATCTTCTCCCCATTGAAAACCAGTTTTAGTTGCATGAAAATAATTCACCATACAACATTCTCAATTCTTTATTTTTCTGGTTTCAACAGCTTCCTTAAAAGCCAGTTATTTACTTACTCAATTTCCTTTCTCTTTTACACATGCAGCGTTTTGAGTAATGACACACCATTTTCTCTTGGGCAGGTAACAAAATCCTTCTATAGATTATGGGAGCAATGAAAATCATGACAAGCCGCAGTAACTGTATGATAGTTATCGTTCCACATTTGATAGTAGAATTTCAGTATGTATGGGCTCTGAAACTGGCAATTGATGGAAAATTCTTCCCATTTAGGTAAATGTACCAGTATTTAACTAGCAAAAAAAATTCTATTGTCAGGGAATTCTGTTCTCAAGCAGTAAGGAGGATCATTTCTCATTCCTGTCCCCTGCTACCTATGAGAAAAATAAGCAGGTGCAAAGAAAACAAAAATAAAATCAGACTATCCTTTGGTTTCTTTGTTACGCAGTAGTGTTATGGAATGCAGAAGACTCCAGGAGACCAGAACATGAACTTTTGTTGCTGGTAGCAGCAGCTATAACAGTGCTAGTGCTATTAGTATCACTGCCAATTTAGAGAGCTAGTAGAATTTGCCATACATAACCCTTGGTGCCTTTCAAGGTGAATTGAAAGATGAGTGAAGAGAAATGGGAGAGAGTGAAAGAAATGTTACAGCCAGTGGCAAAACATCTGTGGTGAAAGGGTACAGAGTACCCCCACCTAATATCCTGACTTGTAAATGAGCCTTCAATCTTACTGTTCTTTGTAGCTACACATGGATACAACTTGGGAAAATTATACAAGCAGTTGTGAATGTCCCCCTGCCATAGTTCCTGCTACAATAAATTTAGATCATTGTTCAGCCTACAACAGAGCCTAGCCATGTTAGCTGCCGCACGCACACATGTAAAAGTAAATCCCTTTCCCACTGTCCTTGCACCTGAGGCAAGATAGTAAATGCTTGTTGCCAAGTTGCTTCCTGCAAACCAGATACACGTTTTGAGCAGTGTCTAGAAAGAGGAATTGGCTTTCGTTTCATTTGGCCAGCTTTCAGGTGTGAAGTAGCCACTTAAATAACTGCACATTGGCATCATGGATTCTGTCTTCACTGGGAAACTGAATAAGAAGCTCAGACATCTGGTACTGCTTGGCAGATTGTCACAACACTACAGGACAGAGCTACTGTAGTGAAAGCAAGATACTGCACTGGCTGTCTGAAAAGGTCTGCTTGTCTTTCTTTCATTCCTAAAAACCCTGGGGATTTTCTAGACTCCTGTCTTCTAGTCCAGTGGATCCTGAACTGGAAACTTTAAATGGCACTATACATAATATTCAGTCACAGGTATGAGGGCTAAAACCATAATACATGCTTAGAAAGTCCAGTATTATTTTCTTCTTCTTTGATAAGAATCTGCATTCAAAATGTTGCTTAATAATGCCACAAACCCAGCTCTGCATTCTTAAAACAGTAAGTATGAAGAGATAACAGAAAGCCCCTTCAGCAACTATTAAAACCTCCCTTCATCCTCTCCTGACCCCTCAAATGCCCAAGAAAGACTAGTAGGATTGAATATTTCATCAAGGAAGCATATTAGATTAAGATGTCCTTCTTTAAAAGATTTGACATTATTACCAAACAAGAAAAACAGAAAATAAACTCTCACAGATTAAATGTAAAAACCCTGTAGGATAGGACAATAAAAGTCTGAGGAACAATTCTCAAAAAGCTTTAAAACTAAGAGGAACCTGACCAGATACAGTCTGTAAGGCTAATAGGTTATGAAGGTGTAACAGAGCCCAAAAGGTAAGGCCACAGCAGAAAAGTTAGATGAAGATTTCAGACCCATTTTTGGCATGTGGGACTCTTCATTATGCAGGAATTCAGGCAGAGTCCCACACTGAAACATGATAGCAGATATACCACAGTATTGTCTCAAACTGAAGTCTATGGAGAAAAAGGTTTTGGTCAGAGTGACATAATGCATAGTAACAAGAAATCAGGACCAGTGCTAAAGGAATTCAACTACAAAACAGCTGAAATAAGCATTGCAGGGCATAACCACTCACTTAAAATTGCCTTAGTGTTAACATAATGTGCTTCCAGGCAGTACCCAGAGAACATCAGGGGAATAAGACCATACTGTGCAAAATGCTGTAGCAGTGAATAGGATTAGTGGGCATCTGGATAAACCCTGAAAAACTTTCAGTACTACCTAGGAACTCTACTCAAAAACCATGACCACATTATGCCAAATACTGCAAAAGCACAGAGCTGATTGCTTCTAGCCCAAACAACAAGCAGGGAAAGTACACAAAGACTGATAAAGGAGAGATAGTAACAGACCTTTGTAGACCTTTTCGGTTGGATTTCTGAATGCTTGTATTACGGCTTATAAATTAAAAGTTTAACATAGACAGTCAAAAATAGAAATGCCAGAAGAAGAATCAGAAGAGACAGACACTGGCAAGAAAAGGAGCTAACTACAGAACACAGCTTTATTTGTATTGAAGTAGCCTCACACTGGTGATTAGATGCCTCAAGCAGCATTCCTCTGACCCTGACTCAAACCGAGATGCCTATCTGTAGATATGACAGCCACATTTCTCTGCAACTTACCTCTGATTCTTGAAGCACTCACCACATGTTAAAGTTGCTTAAAATTTTAAAACATGTTAAAAATTTAATGTTATTATTTCGTCCCTCCCATTAAGTTTAAAAACATTTTTTATATACTACCATTGTATATACATTATTTTCAGCATGTTTTCTTTGGAGTGCTTTGGTACTCAGGACCTGGTCCACTGCACGTGGTTGGGAGTCAATACTGTTACGTACCTGAGAAGAGCTGGTACGACGTTCGTGGAGGCAAGTAATGTTTCACAAATCTCTGCCAGTTCTCAGAAAGGGTCAAGGAGAGGTAGATGAATCTTGTGATTCATATATGATGTATATGAGCTACTTAGCTCTCCAGAAGACATTCATAAAGACCCCCTTGAGGAGCTCCTAGAGAAAAAAGGCTGCCTTGACATAAGAGGAAACGCGTCGTATAGCTAGCTGCCTGACTACAGGGAACAGCAAACGGTTAATTTTCACAAAAGAAAGGACTCACCAATGAAGTCCCCATAGAAGACATATACTCAGGCTTGTATGATTTGGCGCATTCATAAATGTACACGGATATTGAAGTGATGAAGTTTAAATCATTCACACAAGTAAAAAGGAGGGCTGACCATGAGGAGATACAGAAGGACTTCACAATACTGTGCAATAAAAATTCAATAATGACAAATGTGAAGTAATGCCAGAAAAAAACATGAGAGAAACATAGTGGAGAGGAAAAGTCTTTAGAGTATTGTGTGCAGTTCTGATGTCCTCAACATAAGAAGGACATGGACCTGTTGGAACAGTACAAGGTCCTACACCTGGGTCAGAGCAATCCCAGGGACAGCTACAGGTTGGGCAGAGAAGAGATTCAGAGCAGCCCTGTGGAGAAGGACTTGGGGATGTTGGTTGATGAGAAAGTGAACATGAGTGGGCTTTAGTGTGCCCTCACAGCCCAGAAAGCCAACCGTATCCTGGGCTGCATCTAAAGGAGCATGACCAGCAGGTCAAAGGAGGTGATCCTGCCCCTCTACTCTGCTCTTGTGAGACCTCACCTGGAATATTGTGTGCGGTTCTGGTGTCCTCAACATAAAAAGGACATGGAACTGTTGGAACAAGTCCAGAGGAGGGCCACGAGGATGATCAGGGGACTGGAGCACCTCCCGTATGAAGACAGGCTGAGGAAGTTGGGGCTGTTCAGCCTGGAGAAGAGAAGGCTGAGTGGAGACCTCATAGCAGCCTTCCAGTATCTGAAGGGGGCCTATAAGGGTGCTGGGGAGGAACTCTTCACTAGGGACTGTAGTGATAGGACAAGGGGTAATGGGTTAAAACTTAAACAGGGGAAGTTTAGATTGGATATAAGGAGGAAATTCTTTCCTGTTAGGGTGGTGAGGCACTGGAATGGGTTGCCCAAGGAAGTTGTGA
The DNA here is from genome assembly GCF_033815535.1 of Pezoporus flaviventris. NCBI lineage: Eukaryota > Metazoa > Chordata > Aves > Psittaciformes > Psittacidae > Pezoporus > Pezoporus flaviventris. The sequence goes on from NW_026892555.1 coordinate 36,827,378, forward strand.
ATGCTCCATCCCTGGCAGTGTTCAAGACCACGTTAGAAGGAGCCTTGGGTGACACGGTTAAGTGTGAGGTGTCCCTGCCCATGGCAGGGGGGTTGGAACTAGATGATCTTAAGGTCCTTTCCAACCCTAACTATTCTATGATTCTATGATTTTATTAGCTGGAAGATTCAAATAAAAATACAATACTAATTTACCATTAGCTCGAGCCATATATACATTTACTGTATCCACCCTTACATATAAAATGATATAGCATAGGAATCTACTTGTTGAAATCTACATCGAAACTAATGTGATTTCAATATGGCAATCTAAGTTTTGAAGTTGCTTCTAATACAGTTCTGTGTTAGTGGAAAATTATAAACTTGAATCAATACAACTTACTGAAGCCAAAGCACTGGAGAATATGTAGGTATTCAAGAGTATGAAAACTGGAATTAGAATCACAGTCATTCTCTAATAGCATTATTAAAAACAGGTCCACAGTTTCAATGTATTGGGAAGAACTGCTTCCATTGCAAAGTTAAGCATCCAGGGACATTCAAAGTAAAACCAAATAAAGATCACGTTAGTATATTGCATGCAAACAGATGTACCCAGATAAGAGGCTGAGCTGAATGTGCATTCAGTTTTGCTTCATCAGTGACGACATCCATTGATCCTGTACTAGGCACAGAATTGTATCTAATTAAGCAGCTGAAATAGGAAAACTGCATTGTGCCAATCCGCTTGCAAGCACTTGAAAAGACACTAAGAGTAAACTACACTATCAAGTCTAGAGATAGGCCGTAGACAGTTCCAGCTGTAGAACACTTCAACCATTAGAATACATGCTTATGTTCCACTCAATAGCCAAATAAACACAGAATTTCTATCTTGATGTCTGTCAGTAACTAAACTCATGTGTGTTTATGCTCTAGCTCAGAAGTGGAGAATCTCTGAATGACTTTTAAAGTGTAGATGAGAACAAAGATGTAGACACAGGAATGGGTAGAGAAAGGAGCTTATATTGCCTTAGAAAGCCAAGGGTCTGCAGAAGTATTGTTTGGGTGCTGGCCCACGAAGGAGATGAAACCGGCACTACAGCGAGAGTTTCAGGTAGGATTGATCTGTAGGACAAAGAAAAATTCTCCTGCCTCGCACATTGTTTCTGTGTGGCTGTGCTGTCAACCTAGCACTGAAGGAAGCTAAGAACTTTAATTCATATCATGGAAGAAGAGGTGCACTGGTACTGGCTTTGCCATGCTTCCTTCCATGCTACCTTCTTATCCATGTTCTGGGTAGGAAGAGGGCAATCACAAGGGCATGAAAGGGCACAGCAAAGGGTTCTGCAAAGACCAGGTTGTCTGATGTTTTTCTTCTGGCATTCCAGTACATCAGTATATAGAAAGGTCAGGAAAGCTAGCCACAGGACAGCAAAGTATGTGTGCTTACAGGGCAGTGCAGGTGCAGCTGATCGTGACCTCATATTCAAAAGAAATATTCTAGAGTGCTTCCACCTTCAAAATCTTTCTCCTTTTCTTTCAGAAATATCATTAGTCTAAGATTACAACAACAGTCATATCTGACTTAGAAATGCCCCTATTGCTTTTATCTATCCAATAGGATAACTTTGCGTAAGTCTTGCCGCAGCAGAACTGGACAATAAAATGTAGTGACAGCCACAGATTCCTACTGAGTAGGTGGAGAAGTGGCATCTGGAAGCCTCTGAAATGGCAGACTTCAAGGTCAAAGCAACAGAACAACTACACACAACATACATACAGTGCCAGCAAAGAAATGACATTATGCCAAGCAGTAAGTCACAGGTACAGACATAATCAGCATACATCCTAAGCATCCTAAGCAAAGTTAATGGAAGTTTCTGTGGAAAAATTATCATCAGAGAAAATTTAACTCCAAAAAGCAAAATAAGTACATTTAAGTAAATAAGTCTCATGTTGAAGTAAGGCAGTGCCAAAATGATCAGTCAGAGGAGATGAGTGGGGGCAGGAGGTGGCAGCTTGCCATCCAGCAGTAGGGTTACATAAAAGTGCTGCTCTGTGCTTTGGGTTTTCTATGAGGTTTTTATGGGCACTTATGTGCCTAATTAAAAAAGATTGTGAAAGACACCAAAATGGGAACACTCTTCTAGGCACACTTAAGTAGGGGCGGAGAAACAGTAAAAAAAGAAAAAGAAGATTGCAGCTGATGTCTTCTTAAGCCACAATCCTGGGACTCTAAAATGGATGCAATCTGTCCTCCTGTTTCTACATTTCCTTTTCATTGATGGCAACTCTGCCAAATCACAGGAGAAAGTTAATAGCAAAAAAGATCATCTGTTTCTTCCAACTGGTTTGTTGAGTACTTTAAAAATTGGCAGCTTGGAAATGTTTCAAGCCGGAAGGAAAAATATTCATGTATCCACACATCAAAGTGTTTCTAAAGACTGAGCATACCTAGTTCTGAACATTTCTCAGGTGATCAAAAGAAGTGCATTTCTAAGACGCTGCTTACAATATAACAGGCAGTAGGTCAGGGACCATAAAACTCATTGATCAAACTGAAGCATTGGTTTTACAGCTAAATGAGAAGCAAAAAGAGTTCTCAGGGGAGCAGAGAGCAGGAGGAAATATTAGGTGAGGAAATTACTGGCACTATAAGCAGAAGAAAGGGAATCCTGCTAAAAGAGAAGAGTTACAGTAAGAAAAAGAGCTGTATAACTAAAAAAGAATAAGGGAGAGGAGGGGAGAAAAGTTAGAGAGGGTTAAATAGCAATCTGCATGAGATATTTTTTATTATTGTTTAAACTCAAGGCATTATAAGGTATATGGAGATGGAATTAAGTGATCTTTGGAAAAAAATAAGATGTTTATATAGGGATGATTTGCCCTGCTTTTTGCCCTTGCATTCTAATTAGAAAATTGAGATTCAAATTAATTTGATTGTTTAATTTTAATCCAGCAAACCTGCTAACTATCAAATTTTTATGTATTTGGAATACTGTGCCTGGCCTGTCTTTCATATACTGCTTGCTATGCTCTGCACTGAGGGGAATCTCACCCAAATGTTTTCTTAGGGAGACAACAGCTGGTTTCACAGTTAGCATCTAATACATTCTGAGAAGGTTCCTTTACCTCTCTCTAGCTTACATTTCCATCATAAAGCTATAAGTTATGGGCCCACAGCAGTAGCCAGTATCCTGTACATACACAGGACATCGTTTTGGAGTCCTCTTCTGTAATCTGGGTGTCAGCATTTAAAGCCCTCACACACTCTTCAGGACTTTATAAGACATGTTAGAGGATATGAAACAGGTGGCAAAATGCAGATGCGCTAACTTTGCCTAACAGTTGTGGCAGTGTGCTTCACCTCCCAACCTGAACTTTATTGCCTGTAACTCTGCTCAAGTGATAATCACCAGTCGTAATGGATGCATGTGGTTGTGGTGGCTGCATCCAGTCAAAGTGATTATGGGGGGAGGTAGATAACAACGCAATAGTCAAAGGCTAATCTGAACAATGTGCACAGGCCCCCCACCCCACCCAACCATAATCCTGATCAAGGTCCAACTCAAACCAAGTTTGGAAAAAACCTGGCTTCTCTAATCAGCAAGCAAACATGACTAAGAGTCAACTATCTCATTCCATGAACAGCGGACAGCCAAGGGCCCATTTTGCCCTCCTGCATGGCAAGCAGGCTGCACATCCCCTTGAGTATGGAAGCCTATCAAGGTTATTTCTTCAGGTTGAGAGATTCTTTCCACAACAGATTCTCAGTAAGTGGATTCATAGCATGATAAACTTTGAAATCTTAGCTAAGTGATACAATGATTGATTGTGCACATGTAATCCTTTAGACATCAACTGCTGATGAGGTCTGGGACTAAGTGTGGATCTAGCCACACCTAGACTCCTCTCTGAGATTAATTTAGAGAGCAAGGGGGTCCTTTCTGAACCTCATGACTCAGTGGGATGGTCTCCCTAATAGTTTTGTTTGACCCTGTCCCTCTATGTAGTAAACACTCAAGTGTACCTTGCCATCAAATCTTGTTAAACCACTGTTGCATTTACTATCAATCTTTATTAAATTGCTGTTTTATATCAATAAACATATTGCTACTTCTTTCTTACGAGTGAAGTGTGTCACTGCATCCCCAACAACAGTCCTGCACTTCGCAGAGTGGATCAGCCTGTAGTGAAATAATACAGCATTAGGTGAAGCAATATTTATAGGTCTGTCCCATGCAGCCACCCAAGGAAACAGACATAACAGAATTGTATTTATTACCAGATTAGTCTCTTTTCTTCATAATAATGGAAATAGCCCGGAAGTGTGATAGAAGACAGAAGCCTCATTGACTTGATCTCCTATGAGAGCCATGCAACAGATTTGCATTGCTCCTCAGCATTCCACAAAGACACTTTAATTCATGAGTTTGAACGGTTTCACAATGCAAATGTTGAGCTCCAAAATGAGCAAAGTGAAACAAGTAGTAAGGACCTGCAGCATCAGCAATCAAAAACATAACTGACACTGGAACTGTGTCAGTACATTAAGAAACACAGAGAGAGTTGAGCGTCAGCTCTGCTGAGAACCACATGACAGCATACCATGTTTAGCTTTCATTACCAGCTGCACTGGCAATTTACTATTTCTTGATAAACATTGTTTTCATAACTCAGGCACTGCTCCTCAGACAACACTCAGTTTTGTTGCCTTTCTATAATAAGGAGATTTTAACACATCAGAAACCAGTCTAAAAGCAGTCAGAATAGATCAGCAGAAAGAAGCTGATGAGCTCAGCTTGGGTTTCTTCTTTGCACTGGCTGCAGCAATGATGCTCAGAGCACCACACAATTTCTTAGAGCTTTTGTGCAGGTGAGAAAAGGTACCAGAAGCAGCACAAGGTAACTATTACAGCTAATGCACTGCTAATGAAGAAGAAGGCCTCTAGAGTGAGATACAGAAATTGATCCAAGCCAAACATTTTGAATCCAAATTGCTCCAAATGTGATATGGGTTTTGTTCAGACTCAGTGGTTTGGGAAGTGTTTGCCCCTAGATGGCTAATAATAGGAAACTAAATAATCAAGAAGAAACTGGTCTGTGATGAATTTTGTGCAGCTGCCCACAGGTAGACACTGCTCATACATGTGAAACAAACAGACTGAACAGGGAAACAAGATCTTGGACATACATAAAGCATTGTTTCCTTTCATGAGGCTCTTCTTTTTCCAAAGGTGTATGAGTAGATGCAGAATAATGATCCTCCACTCCATCACAGTAGAGCTTCAGTGGATTTCAGAGGATTTGAAATTTGGGATGATATGAATAATTGTGGTGGTCAGCAAAATTCCAGTAGGACACAACAGGTGTAGTAGAGATGAGAACACATATGACATATACTAAAGCACATTCTGGTCTGTACAGTTATCAAAACTGCACAGCTAAAGCTGGAACAGTCTTAAATGCACAAAACTATTGTGTGCATTTATGCTTTTATTATTTGTTCAGCTTAGAACATAGCACAAGGCACAAGAACTACCAGGCATCAGATATACCTCATATCCTACCCTGGCAACTCTTGTCACTATTTCCTCCAGCTGATCATTGGTCTCAAGCATACAGTTGACCTGCAGAACTGCTGTCCTCATCTACCAAGAGTAGTGTGATATGCGGAAGAGAAAAACAACATGATACTTCCTATTTGCCATCTCATAGCTGATGGGTGTGCAGTGGGGGGAAAAAAAAAAGCAACCCCCATCTCCAACCCAAAGACACTTGAGAAGCTTATGTGGTGACACCAAGAGCCAGCAAAAGCAGCAGCATCGTTACTAATACTGCCCCCAGGCTCTCCTAGGATCATCTTCTCCTTCCCCCTTTTAAGGCTGTAGTCATGTTTTATGCAGCTTCCTGCATTTCTCCGACATGATCTGAAGCAGAATATATTGAACATGCTACAGTTTACAACATCCACATTACCTGCAAGCATGAAAAAAAGCCTGTTTTATACATTCACTATGTGCCTTGCATGGAGAAGGACAAAACTGGACAGTAAAAGAGGCTTTTTTGATTCAATATTTGTAAGACACTGACTCTCAAAGATTATCTTTAAATGCTGGGGATGCAGAGCACTGTAAACCAACATTCTGTCTAGGTCTGATTTGATGTAAGCTTGTGACAGAACAACTAATACATGTGGGCAGAGCCATTTCTGCACAACATTGACTTTTTATTATGCATATATCCAAAGTTGGGTCTAACGGCCATAACCATGAGCCTTGACCCCAGAACATGAGACCTGCCACCATCTTCTATTTGCTACTTGAGAAGGCTTTGCTCCATAGAACCTGTCTGTTTACCTAATCTATGCTACTGCGAACACAATTCACAGACCAAATTCAAACCAACTGACAATAGGACAAGACAAGCATCAAGAATTTCAGATGTCTTTAACATGACATTGAATATTTTTCACCACCAACAGCTCTTTCAAATTTTACATGTATCAGAGCAATACAGGACAAAGCAAATAGGTATGAAAGTCCCGCAGTATTAACAGACCGATGAGATCCATCTCCCTCTTTGCTACCTGTCTCACCTCAGGAGGAGGAATATGGGATATAGCTCTGTCTGTCCCACCATTGTTCTTAGCATCAAAACAGACAGTGATGGGATAAAAACTAGAGCAGATGTTCCTTTTTGATATTTAAATCCACAAAATACAGGAGGAAGCAGGTGAATGGAATGGAAATTGCATTGTCTATTGCCTTGTATATGTCTTGTGTTCTGTGGCCCACATATGCGCAGCTGGTGTAAAGGTTTTCCAGAGGTGACAGGAATGTCTACACTGATACATTATCCCTGTTGTGAGACAGGAAAAAAGTCAAGCTCTGGACCTGTCAGACCCTACTTCCTCTGTGGCATTTTAAATGAAACAATTTTTCACTCTCCGAGTCCTTGTAAACAAGTTTTATAGTGCTTTCAACATGAGTCTATCACATGTTGGGGAAGAACTGCAAGTGTTTAGGATTTAAACCCTTTTCTCAGAAGATGAGGCTGGAAGAACAAGTAAAGGCTTTATCTTTAAAAGCTTTCAGAAACTTCCAAAACAAAGTTCTTGCATTTATCAGCACAAGCTGCCATAAGACACCTGGTGAACAAACTGCTTACTCAAATGAGAAAAGCTCAAATGAAAAATAAATACAGAGCTTTAAAGTTCTCTCATCCATCTTTCCATCTCTTTATTTCCTCTGTTCATAACTGGAAACACTTCAGGCACAGACCTGTCTTCATGTCTGCACTTAGCACCTAATCCAAAGTACACTGCCATCAATACACCTGCTTTTGTACTTCTACAAATTTAGATTAGATCTTACATAAATACCTCTATATTGAGAAGCTCCTGGCAAAATATTTGGAAGCTTTGACTCTCTGAACTTTGCACAATTAGTGCACAATAATCCTAACTGCTACCACCGAGCTAGGTTTCCCACCTCTCTCACTGCCCTCCCATCTATATATGTGCCATCGAAGTGTCCCCATGAAACTCCTTATAGAGGAAAGAGGCAGCGACTGTAGGTTCAGAGGATTTCAGAGCTCGGCGTGAAGCATGGAATAATGCATCTCCAGCCAAAGTCCAGGAACCTGTTGTGGGGTTTTACAGCATGCAAACCTAGATAGAATCTGTCCTGCTGAATATTCCTTTGAGAGCTTCTCATCTGAACTTTTATTTATGTAATTATAATATTGTATTGGAAAATCCAGTAAGAATTTTGAACTCCATACCCAAATACTGGAAACGTCTGGGCAAGACTGGGAGGCAAATGTCTTTTTCCGTAGTTAGCTTCTCAGACACTGAACGGAGAAGCAAAATCCAAGTGGCTGCCGAACTGCAGTTTGTGTCCACGTCTTGCAATTCTACGAGAAGTGAATCAAGGTAAGCATCAAGGGCACAAACTCAACCGCACTAAAATCAATGCAAAAACTCCTGCTGACCTTGAGCAGTCCGATTTGAGGATATTCTGGGAAGAGCGTATTCTCGTTTAGTGGGAAAGAAGCATTCCTAGTGTGACACCTAGTGTCAGCAACAAATACCTTGCAGACCCATTAAACACAACAAAACAAGGAAACAAGTCAACTGTACTGAAAAGTAGCAAAAAATACAAGAAAACATTTTAAATATGAACTAACATCTAACATACAGAAAATTCGGGGTGGGGGAGGAGAGCTTGTTTCTATAAATAAATCCAATAAAATACATATTGGTCATCCTCTCTATTCAAGCCTAACTCAGACCTGATCATTTCTCTGGTCACCTCAGTGTATCTAGCTCTCTGGACTCTGCTTATACAGACAGTCCAGTTTTATGGAGTATTTCGGGTATCATTGCGGGATGCAAACCCATTCCTGCTGGCTTGAAAGAACACAAAAGAAACTATAGTGAAGCAGACTTTACAGGTCAACACACTGACTTGAGCTATCGCTGCATTTGTCCTCACTAAACAAATTCAAAAAGGAAGTAAAGATAATGCAGGGATTGTAAGGTGATTTTCAAAATGTTAAATTCTCTTCAAAATCAAGTTACTGGCACCTCAAGAAAGGCGTGGAAAAATGCCTCTGAAATGGTTCTTCACATCAGCAATTCAGGAAAGCCATTAATTCTTAACAGTAATTACAATTGATTATTAACCAAGGTCTGGCACTTTTAGGCCTAGATATACTATAAATATGATTTGTTACCTTAATTATGCTGACAGGTTACTTTTTTACCTTACTCTTTCTGCTTTGTCTTTAAGTTCCACAGCTTTACTGATGTTCAAACTCAGGGGATACCAGTCTGAAAGTGCACTTCATCACTGCTGGTAACTTATAACCAATTTGTGGTAAACGCAGGCCAAATACAAAAGGAAGTATAAGATGTGAGCCAAATTTTTGCAAACTGAAGGCAAATCTTGAAGTCAGGAATGTGGAAGTTGACTGACAGCTGCATTTCCTGACGCAGCAAGCTGCAAACTTTTATTCCAAGGAGCAAATTTCTAACTAACTTTTTCTGCAGGTAGGAATGATGCTTTGAGCAGGCACAGTGACATTCACTGCCATCTCCTGGAAATGCCTTGAAGGTACTCACACTGGAGGTATTCAGAGCACTGTCAGTAACGTACCAAAGTGTTAAACCTTCAGGGGAATCACTGATCTGATGTCAGTTCTTTTATAGAACCAAAACTTCCTTCCAAAATAGGAATTTTCCCAAAGCTTCTACTTTTATAGAATAAATTTTCCCACAAAAGATGAATGCAATGACAAGTCCCTGTGTACTTATATGTGTGTGTCCTGGGTTCAGCAGTAGCAGTCATGTTTTTTTTTTTTTTGTGTTAACTGGTGCAGTGCTGTGTTTTGACTTCTAGTTTTGAGAACAGCGTTGGTGAAGCCGATGTTTTCGGTTGTTGCTAAGTGATGTTTACCCTGACCAAGGACTTTGTGAGGCTCATGCTCTGCCAGGGAGGAGGGGAAGCTGTGAGGAAGCAGAGACGGGGCGCCTGACCCGGGCTAGCCGGGGAGGTATTCCATACCACAGCACGTCATGCCCGGGGTGGGGGGTAACTGGGAGTTGCCCGGAAGGACAGGGGCTTCCGGGTGGAACTCGTTTTCTTGGCCGGTGGTATCGTATTCTCTTCCCTTGTTATTTTCCCTTATCATTGTTTTAGCTGATAGTAGCGGTGGTGATTTGTTGCTGGACTGTTCTTGTCTCAACCCGTAGGAGTTGCACTCTCTCGATCCTCCTCCCCGTTCCTCCGGGAGCGGGGAAGGGGAGAGCCCCGGTGCAGGGAGGGGGGGGGAGACGAACACGGACCTTGATTGTTGTCAGCTTGGCACCACTCACTGGGAGTGAGTGAACAAGTTACCTGACTGGGTTTAAACCACGACAGTTCTTTTTGGCGCCCAACGTGGGGCTCGAGGGGTTGAGATAAGAACAGATCTGACTGGATTGATAGTCACTCGTCACAATGCTGATTTATTGGCTCTCAAGGTTTTTCCTCTTGATCTCACAGTTTCAGGATACCATATCTTACGTCCATCCGGTATTGGCTGTATTAGTGTTTTTCAAGTGTGGGGCTTGGGCTAAGGTTTTTATCCCATTGTACTTTATGGTAATGACTTGTAATACAATAGAATCATTGATCATGAAACTGATCTGGTTTATGTTCCCAGTGTGGTCACCACCTTTATACTTTGGGAGGTATATGATGGAGGTGCTTAGCAATTACACATCTTTTTTCTCCTTCTCAGGTGCTCAACCTGTGAAGGAGACATCCTTTTACCCTCCTAGTCGTCCCCCCAGACCATTTACATTTGAGAGTTTTGAATTTTTTAAATGGCCTTTTAATGCTCTTGAGACTTGTTTGCTGATGGTGATGGGAATCACCATGCTAACACGCATACAGAGTGTGTTTTGCCCACTACTGATTTCAAGAGTTAAGCAGATTCAGGTTTGGGTCTTGTCTGGGGTCAAACGACGATGTAGGAGGACCGAGAGATTTTCCCAGAGGCTGGACAGCCATGAGTGGCAGGGTGTGTGGGATAGTATGGGCAAGTATCTAGGTCAGTGGGCCCCTCCAGTATTTTGGAATTTCACTACCGAACAACTGCAAAATCCAGAAGAATTAGTAAAACACTTAAATGAGGTGTGTGGTCATTCTGGCCATACCAGAGATGGACAAATCACGGCAACGTGCTGGGGCTTGGCCTATGCTTACAGGGCCTTGTTCAACACTATTCAGCACCTTCAAAAGGAAAAGAATGTCGGCGGATTTGAGGGCAAAGTGACAGTCGCTACTCAAACTTTGGCTGCAATGAACTGCGCAGCTACCCCAGTGGCAAGTACAGCAGCTGCTCAAACTTCAACTGCAACAGACAGCGCGGTTACCCCAGCTCCAAGCACGGTAGCTACACCACCCCCAGCAACAAGTACAGTCGCTACTCAAACCACAGTGATAATCACTGCAGCCAAACCAGAGGACCAATTCGTACCAATATCAGTTGCCCCTGTACGCAAGAGAACAAGCAAAAAGGAGGCAAAAAGGGTGAAGCGAGATGAAGAACCAATGAATTCACCACCCGGTCCAGAATCTGATCAGGAGTCATCCTCACATGACGAAGAAGAAGAAGAAGTAACTTCTCGACCTCGGACCTCAACCGAGCTGCGGAATATGCGAAAAGATTTTACCCGTCAACCAGGGGAGCACATCATCACCTGGTTACTCCGATGCTGGGACAATGGGGCCGATGGTCACGAACTAGAAGGTACAGAAGCCAAGCAGCTGGGATCACTTGCTAGAGAAGGGGGAATTGACAAAGCAATTGCAAGAGAGAAAAAGTCCCTCAGCCTTTGGAGGAGGCTCTTGGCAGCTGTGAAAGAAAGGTTTCCGTACAAGGACGATGTTACGAGTCATTCGGCCAAGTGGACTACTATAGACAAAGGCATCCAGTCTCTGAGGGAATCGGCCATCGTAGAGATGATCTATCACATCAAGCCGAATAACGGGGATACACCTATAGATCCAGATGAAGTTGAATGTACACGACCCATGTGGCGAAAACTTACACGGAATGCACCGTCATCATATGCCCATTCATTGGCAACAGTGACCTGGAATGACATAGTACCACTAACAGTGGATGAAATGGTTCATAAACTCCGAGAGTTCGAAGACAATCTCACTCCTTCCATCATCTCAGCTGTGAAAAAACTGTCCCAGGACCTCGACAAATTGAGGGACGATGTATCTGATTTATCCAGCTCCTCACGTGTACCAACACGCGTCTCAGCTATTAACAAAAGGCGTCCTATTGTTCAAGAGAGGAGATACAGAAGGTATACGCCACGGGGTACCCTATGGTTTTACCTGCTGGATCACGGAGAAGACATGACAAAGTGGGATGGAAAACCTACTTCAGCTTTGGAGGAACGGGTGAGTGAACTGAAGAGGGGAGCAAGGGCCAAGACTGATCGTCCCATGAGAGCTACGGCTTCAGTCTCTGGTGAGCAGTTTCCCAGATGGAGTGGAAGAGCTGATTTTATTCCAGCTCCTGTGATAACGAAGAATAATCCCTTTCAACACGACTTAAGTGTCCAGTGCTGTGACGACCATTAGAGGGGCCCTGCCTCCAGCCAGGTGGAGGTAGGGGACAATCGGATTTACTGGACTGTGTGGATCAGATGGCCTGGCACATCAGTCCCACAGAAGTATAAGGCTCTAGTAGATACCGGTGCACAGTGTACCCTGATGCCATCAAACTGTCAAGGGGTGGAACCCATCTATATTTCTGGAGTAACAGGAGGATCCCAAGAGTTGACTGTGCTGGAGGCTGAAATCAGCCTGACTGGGAGGGAGTGGCAAAAGCACCCTATTGTGACTGGTCCAGAGGCTCCATGCATCCTCGGCATAGACTACCTCAAGAGAGGGTACTTCAAAGACCCAAAAGGGTACCGGTGGGCTTTTGGTATTGCTGCTTTGGAGACTGAGGAAATTGAGCAGCTGTCCACCTTGCCTGGTCTCTCAGAAGATCCCTCTGCTGTGGGGTTGCTGAAAGTTGAAGAACAACAAGTGCCAATTGCGACCACAACAGTGCACCGGCGGCAATATCGCACCAACCGAGACTCCCTGATTCCCATCCATCAGCTGATCCGTAGACTGGAGAGTCAGGGGGTGATCAGCAGGACCCGCTCACCCTTCAATAGCCCCATATGGCCAGTGCGAAAGTCTAATGGAGAATGGAGACTAACAGTAGACTATCGTGGCCTGAATGAAGTCACACCACCATTGAGTGCTGCCGTACCGGACATGCTAGAACTTCAGTATGAACTAGAGTCAAAAGCAGCCAAGTGGTATGCCACGATTGATATTGCCAATGCATTTTTCTCCATTCCTTTGGCAGCAGAGTGCAGGCCCCAGTTTGCTTTTACTTGGAGGGGTGTCCAGTTCACTTGGAACCGACTGCCCCAGGGGTGGAAACACAGCCCTACCATTTGCCATGGACTGATCCAGACTGCACTGGAACAGGGGCAAGCTCCAGAACACCTGCAATACATTGATGACATTATTGTGTGGGGCGATACAGCGGAAGAAGTCTTTGAGAAAGGGAGGAAAATAATCCAAATCCTGCTGAAAGCCGGTTTTGCCATAAAACGGAGTAAGGTCAAGGGACCTGCACAGGAGATTCAATTTTTGGGAATAAAATGGCAAGATGGACGTAGACAGATCCCCACAGATGTGATCAACAAGATAACAGCAATGTCTCCACCAACTAATAAGAAAGAAACGCAAGCTTTCTTGGGTGCAGTGGGGTTCTGGAGAATGCACATCCCAAATTACAGTTCGATTGTAAGCCCTCTCTATCATGTGACCCGGAAGAAGAATGATTTTAAATGGGGCCCTGAGCAGCAACAAGCCTTTGAGCAAATTAAACGCGAGATAGTTCATGCAGTAGCCCTTGGACCAGTCCGAACCGGACCAGATGTAAAAAATGTGCTGTACACTGCAGCTGGGGAGAACGGTCCTACCTGGAGCCTCTGGCAGAAAGCTCCAGGGGAGACTCGAGGTCGACCCCTCGGCTTTTGGAGTCGGGGATACAAAGGATCTGAGGCCAGCTATACCCAAACTGAGAAAGAGATACTGGCAGCCTATGAAGGGGTTCGAGCTGCTTCGGAAGTGATTGGCACTGAAGCACAGCTCCTCCTGGCACCCCGGCTGCCCGTGCTGGGCTGGATGTTCAAAGGCAGGGTCTCCTCTACACATCATGCAACTGATGCTACATGGAGTAAATGGGCTGCACTAATTACACAACGAACTCGAATAGGAAATCCCAGTCGTCCAGGCATTCTAGAAGTCATCATGGACTGGCCAGAGGGCAAAGATTTCGGAATGTCACCAGAGGAGGAGGTGGTGCGTGCTGAAGAGGCCCCACCATATAATAAACTGTCAGAAAGTGAAAAGCAGTATGCCTTGTTTACTGATGGCTCTTGCCGTATTGTGGGAAAGCATCGGAGATGGAAGGCAGCTGTATGGAGTCCTGGGCGACAAGTTGCAGAAACTGCTGAAGGAGAGGGTGAATCGAGTCAATTTGCCGAGGTGAAAGCCATCCAGCTGGCCCTGGACATTGCTGAACGAGAAAAGTGGCCAGTACTTTATCTCTATACTGACTCATGGATGGTGGCAAATGCCCTGTGGGGGTGGTTGAAGCAATGGAAGCAGAGCAACTGGCAACGCAGAGGTAAACCCATCTGGGCTGCTGCACTGTGGAAAGATATTGCTGCCCGGGTGCAGAATCTGGTGGTGAAAGTACGTCATGTAGATGCCCATGTACCCAAGAGTCGGGCCACTGAGGAACACCAGAACAACCAACAAGTGGATAAAGCGGCTAAGATTGAAGTGGCTCAGATGGACTTAGATTGGCAACATAAAGGTGAATTATTTTTGGCCCGGTGGGCCCATGACACTTCAGGCCATCAGGGCAGAGATGCAACATATAGATGGGCCCGTGACCGAGGGGTGGACTTAACAATGGACACTATTGCCCAGGTTATTCATGAGTGTGAAACATGTGCTGCAATTAAACAAGCCAAGCGGTTAAAGCCTCTTTGGTATGGAGGACGATGGTTGAAGTATAAATATGGGGAGGCCTGGCAGATTGACTATATCACACTGCCACCAACCCGCCAAGGCAAGCGCCATGTGCTTACCATGGTGGAAGCAACCACCGGGTGGCTGGAAACATACGCTGTGCCCCATGCCACTGCCCGGAACACCATCCTGGGCCTTGAGAAACAGATTTTGTGGCGACACGGCACCCCAGAGAGAATTGAGTCAGACAATGGGACTCATTTCCGGAACAACCTTATAGATATTTGGGCCAAAGAGCATGGCATTGAGTGGGTATATCACATCCCCTACCATGCACCAGCCTCTGGGAAAATCGAACGGTACAATGGGCTGTTAAAAACTACACTGAGAGCGATGGGTGGGGGAACTTTCAAGCATTGGGATACACATTTACCAAAGGCCACCTGGTTGGTCAACACCAGAGGATCTGCCAACAGGGCTGGCCCAGCCCAGTCAGAACTTTTACATATTGTAGAGGGGGACAGAGTTCCCGTGGTGCATATGAAGAATTTGCTGGGGAAGACAGTCTGGGTTATTCCTGCTTCAGGTAAAGGCAAACCCACTCGTGGGATTGCTTTTGCTCAGGGACCTGGATATACTTGGTGGGTAATGCGGGAAGATGGGGAAGTCCGATGTATACCTCAAGGGGATTTGATATTAGGGGAAAACAGCCAGTGAACTCAATTGTATGCTGTTGCCTGCTGTGTAATGCTTTTATAGCCCATCAACTAGATGTCTCCAGGTCACCAGCGACTGGCCCTGACTTCCCTCCAGCCATCATCCCAACAGAGAATGAACTTGGAACATCATGGACCGAATGGACTCGGCAGCATTATAGGGATTGGTCCATGCACTAAGAAAATGATTTTTTTTCCTCTTGGTCTGTATGTATATGGATGTATATATGTGGGAGAGCGATGGTGTATTGAAAATGTGGGATCTGAGCACGACGTGAATGGTATGGAATAAGGGGTGGATAATGTCCTGGGTTCAGCAGTAGCAGTCATGTTTTTTTTTTTTTTGTGTTAACTGGTGCAGTGCTGTGTTTTGACTTCTAGTTTTGAGAACAGCGTTGGTGAAGCCGATGTTTTCGGTTGTTGCTAAGTGATGTTTACCCTGACCAAGGACTTTGTGAGGCTCATGCTCTGCCAGGGAGGAGGGGAAGCTGTGAGGAAGCAGAGACGGGGCGCCTGACCCGGGCTAGCCGGGGAGGTATTCCATACCACAGCACGTCATGCCCGGGGTGGGGGGTAACTGGGAGTTGCCCGGAAGGACAGGGGCTTCCGGGTGGAACTCGTTTTCTTGGCCGGTGGTATCGTATTCTCTTCCCTTGTTATTTTCCCTTATCATTGTTTTAGCTGATAGTAGCGGTGGTGATTTGTTGCTGGACTGTTCTTGTCTCAACCCGTAGGAGTTGCACTCTCTCGATCCTCCTCCCCGTTCCTCCGGGAGCGGGGAAGGGGAGAGCCCCGGTGCAGGGAGGGGGGGGGAGACGAACACGGACCTTGATTGTTGTCAGCTTGGCACCACTCACTGGGAGTGAGTGAACAAGTTACCTGACTGGGTTTAAACCACGACAGTGTGTCGGCCCAATTGCTGAACAACTGTACAGAAAGCTCTTACAACAGCAAACTTTATCCTATTAATAAAAGTTCTATTGATAAAAGAACCTGTAAAAAAGCTCATTCCTGTGATTATATTGATCTGACTGTTTTATTTTCTGTACAAATGTATTTAGAATGCAGCAAAAGCAGCACCCCCCTACAATATTTCTACCAAGCATCATACAAAGAGAAAAAAGCAAATATATATAAAATTTGTAAGTTACATACATTAAATGCATATATATGAAAGTAGATATTTTTAGCTTCCTCATCATCAGGTCATTGTTTCCTCATTAGCTGACAAAGTTCTTGTAGGGATCACGATTTAAAAAGGCCTGGAGGAGTAAGTTCAAGGAAGCTGTTCTAGACACAAAAGTCAAGGCTGCTATTAAAAGTCCTAGTACAAAGGAGCCTATGGACATAAAAATCTATCTGCCCAATATATTAAAAATGGCAAGAGCAAAAGAAAATCGCATGTCCTGGAACTGCAAAGAGCTCATCTCTCTTGCACTAAGGTAAACAGATACCACATGAGATCATGGTGCCCTTCTGCTAGGGTCCTTTACCGCACAACACGCAGATCTTCCTCACGGATGTGGGTGCATACGGCTAAGAAGAGCAAACCAAAATCAGGATGTAAAATGTACACACCATCTACTGCTGACAGCCTGTGAGGAGTCCACCAAAATAATAAACCAGCCCCAGAATCTATGTCTTTCCAGTATACCTTAGCATGAAATTGTGCTTTCCCTCTGTAGAACCACATGGGTTAGGGAAGCCATGCTGGTAGCGTGTCCCAGGAGTCTTACTCCCAAGGACTGGAGAGAAGACCAAGAAGGTGGAACAGGTGTTGGGTATCTTCACAAATAATGCTGATCCCCCAACACTGACAGAGCTTTCCACTGCTATATCAAAGTGGGGATGTGAGAACTTTTGCCTCCTTCACTGTTCTCATCACTTCAGTGTTAAACTGGTCAGGAAATTTGTAAAGTAGAGGCATAAAGAGATTTATTTTTACTTGTTGCTCCCAACAGTTCTTACTTCAGGAGGCTGTGATTCCAGCCAAAACCTTTTATATAACTGTAAGAGAACCACACATATTTGGTTGTGGAAGTTGATTTTTTTTTAAGGCTATTTTAATTGGAAGTGACTTTGAAAAAGAACTCTCAAAATATTTTCAGTAGGTTTAGACTTACATCTGCATGTGAGGATGCTCAGCAGAAATTCATTATTCCAATTTATTAGGAAACTGCTGGTAATCAATAAGGTGTTTTATGCCTATTTACATTTAATGCCCACTGCCTAGGCAGTGTGGAACACATGTGCTCTTTAATTATGGTTACAATAGATTTATTCTGCTGCAACATTGAGTAATCAGTCATCTGTTACCTTCATGAATTTGCAAGATTTCTGCGGCTAGTAATGAAATCACAGAGCAGAAAAATAAGTTTGCGAAAGGGTTTGTATTTTCTCTATAAGTTTGTTATCAAGATTGTGAAAGGTAAATGAATCCTACTTGAAAATTTTCTCTCAAGTACTTCCATAGGTGTCATCTAACAGAGCACAGTCAATGCAGTTTTTGAATGTTTAGATGCAAACCTAAAGTGCAAACAGCTCAAATTTCACTTCAAAATCTACTTTACAATAGATAGACAGTATTTTAAAGCAGAATATTTCTTTTAAGAGGGCTTCTTCTTGGAGAAAACAAAAGAAAGGGTTCAGTCATAGAGGGTCTACGTCAGCAATGTGAAGGAGGAAGTTATTTAGAAAGCATACATGCACTGGTAGTGAGTAAGCACTTATACTGCTTAGTATATACAATGACACACATCAAACCCCTTACTCATGAACTCGGTCTAACACAGGCTGAGATATTTTCATAATTTTTTTAGACTCACTAATTAAAATCGATGTCAAAGCTCTAACCAAATAAAGATGCTGCATCAGGTCCCTAAACCATATGCTTAGTTATAAGAGCTGTTTAAATCTCACAAAGTGTTCTTTAGAACCCACATTGTGGGCGCAGAGTTCAGCCCACCGATTGAAATATAAATGTTCCTGATATTCTTCCTGATATAAATATTGTCAGGAAGAATTGAATATATATTTTACTTTTCCATATAGGAATTCAGGAAAAGTGTTTATACAAAAACACCATTCTGAGAAATGGCCTAAAAGTTCTGTACTTTCCAAAGTTAACTTTTTAACTTTTAAAAGCATTTTAGTTATTCTTTCCAGATACTCTTATTCCCCAAAACTGGTACTCATCGTGAACAATTTTGTCCCTTCCCAAACAGATTTTTCCAGTTAATTTACTTTTAAATGAAAACAGTTATCCAGTTCTACTGGTGTTCTAAACAGGCACCAGTATGACCTTTCAAAATACAGAGGTTGATTCCCAAAAAGTTTGAAGTACAACTGTCAAGAGCAGAGCTCAGAACCTATAAATCAGAGCTAAGAACTAAAACTTTGTCCAGATCACTACAGGAAACTTGGCATAAGGCTGACTAATGTCATGTGTATATTGCTTAATAAAAAGATTTTGTTGATTTAATAGTATGGAGTTACTTTAGTACTGCTATCATGTGTTTGTACTCCCTACTTATGACCCTGGATGCTGTCAGCATCCATGATTCAACATAGTTTCCTCTGAAGGTTCGAATTCGGAGTTTGTGAAATGTTCCTCTGATAGCACTAGTTCCTTCTTCCTCAATCTCAGAAAAATCATTTTCTAGAAAACTCTGTGAAGCCCCAAGATTAAGAAGAATCAATTTAAATGGAAATGGGCAAAAACATTAGCATTCTTTAATTTCTTGCTTTCTCAAACACATGGAGTTATACTGCATACCACTATTCCACACATAAATGTGGAACAGTTCAAGAGGAAAACCTCAAAGGATTTCCAACTGTTGCTTTTCCTGTATGGATCATTTTTGTTGGATGTTTTGGTACATCTGGATTAACATCAGCAGCTTGAGAGTAATAGGATTTTAGTCTATCCCTGCTTGATGAGTCAAATGCTGCTTCTTTTTGCACTGCTGAAACTATGAAACCACCCAACAATTACATTCCCCCAGGACACATCAGAAACTGCCCATCTGGTTTGCTGGTTAACACTGGTGTGTGTCCTGGAACAAGATACTTTAAAAAAAAACCACTTAAATTCCAGTTGTCAATTTGGGCAAGGATACAGTCAGAACTGTCCTGCCCCAGTACTAGTCCCAGAATAGTGTGCCAGATGCATCTGCATTACTCCATGGGCAGTAGTCTTTGCTCACCAAAATGCTGTCCAAATTTGTTGCATGGCCTGTAATGAGTGCTTCAACAGTACTATGTACCTTCCATCTGTTCTGCAGCTTCTTTCTTTGAGGCAAGGGTGAACAAGTAATTTTTCAGCTTTCAGAGGAAGTCATGCAACAGCCATGGAAGAGAGACTTTCTACATATTATGGATCTGTGAAAGGACTATCCACAGTTTAGCCCAAAATAGCTTCATATTGATTACTTGCAATTTTCAAGCTACTATTTAATACACTAGTTTTGCCCCACTTTTGTACAACCTGTCTCTACCACAGAGATAAGAATATGCAAAACATCTTTAATCCTATACCAGAAGCTTAAATGGAGCAGGAGCATCCACCTCAGACTTGTCTCAATGGTAGAGCCAGCCACCTGTCCTTCACAGAAACAATTATTCATAAAAGAAAAATTAAATGGATGCTGACTGAGAGTTTGCTTAAGCTAATGGTGTGATTGGACATTAGTGTAACTAATGGTAATAGGCCCTCTACATAAGTTACATGCTAATAGTGCTCCAGCTGCTTTGGCTTTCCAGAAACCAGTCAGCTAGCTAAGAATTACTTTTCTGGTCCTTCTACAATTAATCTCTGTTGAATGAAATAACAAATGAAAATTATGAGCAGTTCTGAAACTTGGCAGGGGGAAGGGTATTACTATGGTTGGGTTAAGCACTAAAGGACGCTTATAATCACCTTGTCTGTTTAGAATTCAAATAATCACTTACCGACTTCTGAAGACTTACACTTAACACTGCATTCACTTGAAACAAAGGCCTGATATGGCAGTTCTCATTCAGCAAAAGGCTACTGTAACATGCAAGTTGTATAATGAACATGGCAAATAAACATGATTATGCCCCAAACTCCTGTGCAGTTATTAACCAGACTGGTCAAGGAGGCTTTAAACTAGATGTGTTGGGGGAGGGGGGCATCATTCCATCCCAACACACCCAGTCAATTGCCAGCACCTATAATAAATGCTCGGAGCAATGTAGAGATATCCCAGCCGCTCCAGCCAATGAGCCAGCTTCATTTGGAGCTCGGCTCAGATGCCTCTATACAAACACCCATAGCATGGGGAACAAACAAGAGGAATTAGAGATGTGTGCACGTCTACGGGGGTATGATATAATAGGCATCACAGAAACATGGTGGGATGGCTCCTGTGACTGGAGTGTTGGAATGGAAGGTTACAGGCTCTTTAGGAAGGACAGGCCTGGCAGGCGGGGCGGGGGAGTTGCCCTTTATGTTAGGGATAGGCTGGAGAGTATGGAACTCTGTCTGGGGACAGGTGAGCAGTTAAGGGAGAGTTTGTGGGTCAGGGTTAAAGGGAAAACAGCTACGGGAGACATTACTGTGGGGATCTGTTACAGACCGCCTGATCAAGGAGAACCTGTGGATGAAGCACTCCATAGACAGATAGGAAAAGCCTCACGCTCACAGGCTCTTGTTCTCATGGGTGACTTCAACCACCCTGACATCTGTTGGAAGGATGGTACAGCCCGGCACAAGCAATCCAGGAGGTTCCTCGATTGTGTGGAAGACAACTTCCTTCTGCAAGTAATAGAGGAGCCGACAAGGAGAGGTGCCATGCTTGACCTCCTGCTCACCAACAGGGAAGGGCTTGTTGGAAATGTGATGCTCCAGGGCAGCTTTGGATGCAGAGATCATGAGATGCTCGAATTTGAGATCCTCAGGACAGTGAGAAGAGCGTGGAGCAAGCTCAGTGCCCTGGACTTCAAAAGAGCAGACTTTGGCCTCTTCAGGAACCTGCTTAGTAAGGTTCCATGGGACATAGCCTTAGAGGGCAGGGGGGCCAAGACTCTTTGTTGATCACCTGCTACAAGTTCAGGAGTGTTGCATCCCAACTAGAAGGAAGTGCAGCAGGAGGGCCAGGAGACCTCCTTGGATGAATTACAGATCAGTCAGTCTCACCTCTGTGCCTGGCAAAATCTTGGAGCAGATTCTCCTGGAAGGCAGGCTAAGGCACATGAAAAACAACAAGGTGCTTGGTGACAGCCAGCATGGCTTCACTAAGGGGAAATCCTGCCTGACCAATTTGGTGGCCTTCTATGATGGGGCTACAGAACTGATGGACAGGGGTAGAGCAGTTGATGTCATCTACCTAGACTTGTGCAAAGCGTTCGACGCTGTCCCACATGACATCCTTGTCTCTAAATTGGAGAGACATCAATTTGATGGATGGACCACTCGGTGGATAAAGAACTGGCTGGATGCCAACACGCAAAGAGTTGTGGTCAATGGCTCAATGTCCGGCTGGAGACCAGTAACGAGTGGTGTCCCTCAGGGATCGGTGTTGGGACCGGTCTTGTTTAACATCTTAGTTGCTGCACATGGAGAGTGGGATTGAGTGCGCCCTCAGCAAGTTTGCCGATGCCACCAAGCTGTGTGGATCAGTTGATACGCTGGAGGGAAGGAATGCCATCCAGAGGGACCTTGACACACTTGTGAGGTGGGCTGATGCCAACCTCATGAAGTTTAACCATGCCAAGTGCAAGGTCCTACACCTGGGTCGGAGCAATCCCAGACACAGCTACAGGTTGGGCAGAGAAGAGATTCAGAGCAGCCCTGTGGAGAAGGACTTGGGGGTGCTGGTTGATGAGAAAATGAACATGAGCTGGCAGTGTGGCTTGCAGCCCAGAAAGCCAACTGTATCCTGGGCTGCATCAAAAGGAGCGTGACCAGGAGATCGAAGGAGGTGATCCTGCCCCTCTACTCTGCTCTTGTGAGACCTCACCTGGAGTATTGTGTGCGGTTCTGGTGTCCTCAACATAAAAAGGACATGGAACTGTTGGAACAAGTCCAGAGGAGGGCCATGAGGATGATCAGGGCACTGGAGCACCTCTTGTATGAAGATAGGCTGAGAAAGTTGGTGCTGTTCAGCCTGGAGAAGAGAGGGCTGCATAGAGACCTCATAGCAGCATTCCAGTATCTGAAGGGGGCCTATAGGGATGCTGGGGAGGGACTCTTCATTAGGGACTGTAGTGACAGGACAAGGGGAAATGGGTTAAAACTTAAACAGGGGAAGTTTAGATTGGATATAAGGAGGAAATTCTTTCCTGTTAGGGTGGTGAGGCACTGGAATGGGTTGCCCAGGGAGGTTGTGAATGCTCCATCCTTGGTAGTGTTCAAGACCAGGTTGGACGAGGGCTTGGGTGAGATGGTTTAGTGTGAGGGGTCCCTGCCCATGGCAGGGGGGTTGGAACTAGATGATCTTAAGGTCCTTTCCAACCCTAACTATTCTATGATTCTATGATTCTGTGATTCTATTAGCAATGGAAATACTACAAATAAAACTTGCAAAACTATTAAACTACATCAACATTATATTTCTAGTATGCTCACAATCATTTTCTAACAAAGGATTTTGAACCAAAACTGCCTACTCTTTTTTCACTGCCCTATATTTCTGACCAGTATGGGTTCTCAGCACCCTTAAGTTTCATTTTCAAAAAGCCTTTGCCCCACATCCCTGAGTAAAGACTCCAAGAGTAGAACTACTTTTCAGATATTTAGGGAACAATGATATTTGGTCTAACTCTAAGGTACAATCATTCAGTGATCATACAGATAAGCAAGAAAAATACTCTGCTTCAAAGGTAACATAACAGATGTCTAAACAATTTTCTTCAGGGCTACAGTATAAATGACTGACTAGTAATTGTGTGAAGTCGGTATCTTTTGAAATAAAAGTACTGATTAAAAAAGAAAACTGAAATAATTACTGGACCAAATTCCATTGTAGTGTGGAAAAAGTATCTTATCCCCAAATGCTCTTACTGGGTGCCTGAATATAGTCTGATTATATATACAAGGGAAACTACCTCTGTGTTCAGTATAGTGATTTTGAAAAGACCATTTTATCATCTGCCCAGAAGTATTCATATGTATTTTATCCTGACTCCCTTCCTTCCTGAAAACAGATCAAAAAGTGACAAGGGAATTAGGACAGATCTGGACAGGTTTTTAGAAATATAAATAGACACAGGAACAATATTTGATAAACCTGGAGTGTCTTACAAATCTGGAAGTGTTGAGGTTTCCATTTTCCCATAAGTTAGGTGCTGAAAATATAAAAATATTCATGCAAGAATGTAGAGTGGAAAAAATGTTCAATGGTCTTTTATTCAGATATCTTATCATGACACAGACAGTTACATGATATTGTGAATAGGAACATACCTAAATAGACTTTCTGGTTTCTTTCCATTACTGTTCTGCATGAGGTCTGTTTTGCCTCTAGGTTGGGCCTTACATTGTGAAATCACTTGGGAAAAATTACCCTGTAATTGATGCAGAGGGTGTTCAGAACAGAACTTTCAACACATTGGCCTGTTTTGCATCATTTTACATGGATGAAAGTGCCAGCAAAATACAACAAAATACAAGGTCTGCAACACACTTGCTATGTTACACCATCACTCTGGAACATTTCCTGAAGAGAACAGCAGCACAAGCACACTGAGCCAAACACAGACTGCCTGGGAAGATAGAATTGTTTTTAGTGCAACCTGCAGCAGTACCTGAAAGTTAAAATTCTCTTGACAGACCAGTATATTTCCCTGCTGCTTCACTGAAAGAGAAATAAGGATAAAAGATCAAGTTATATTGTAAAATGCTGAAAGTTGAAATCTAGTGTAGAAAAAAAATTTCCCTGTGCTTCAAACTAAGAAATAAGGGTAGATACAGAATATATGTCCTCCACAATTAAAACAAATGCAGCTCCAAGCTGCCACAGCCATGTGCTAGGAGTGCCCTTACTAGCTAAAGCAATGTTGGAAATCTCTGCACTACACTGTAGTCACTCTTGCATGTGCAATAGAAGCATGACATGATAAAGACTGGGGAATGATATTAAACTACTTTTGTGCTTTTTTGCTCCTTTTTCTAAGTACTAATGAGAAGAAGAAAGAAAACAAAAAAAGAAATAAAAGACTCATTCAAAGAGGCTGATGAGCAGAACATCTACTCTGCTATACCTGCTGTTCTCCTTTCTCTCCCTTGCAGCAGCCCTGGACAAGGGGAACCCAAATGCCAATTTAAGCCGATTTAGATCTAGCTGGCTACACAGGTTAGATCTAGTGGAACACAAAACCTAGTCTTGTATTTGCTGAATTAACCAAGAAACAGACTGCATCGCCAAAGCAGCCTGGAATCAGAACAAAATGCCACATCATCCCTCCCCACGCACCACGTAGAGGTTCTGCCCACAAACTCGTAGACATGCTGGGGATAATCAGGTATTTAGATACCTATACAACATTGTGCCCAAAGGTACCAAGAGACTGATGAGAAGAGCACAGATTAAGCCCTCTCAGTATCTAAATGTAGTTCCTGTATGTCATGCAGTTCAGGAATAACCAGCTAGTCAAAGTCTACAAAGTCTCACAGCTATGCCATTATACCCACCTGAAAGGAAGAGAAGAGAAGGAAAGACAGAATCACGATAACTATAAGGATTTCTTTGCTCACTGCCTCAGAATTCATGTTATGATTGCATTACATACAGTAGAAAAATAAGGAATTTTATTCTAGCTAGTTTTCCTGGGGAGGGGGCTGTGCGTCTGCTTCTCTAGAAACATCGCAGTTACTTCTCACCTTTAAGGCCCATCTATTGGGTCAAATCCCAAACGCTTTTCTTTGTTTTATTTAGCTAGCTCTCTGATAGGATGCTTCCATAATTAAACCTTCATCTTGGGCCATCTTCCGCTGGTAGGACCAACTCCAGCATCCAAATACACATAGACAGTCTCTGAGATTCTTTCAAAAATGTAGTTGAACTTGACTTACCTCACTGACATTCACCATTTCACTTTAAAAATGGAATGTCCCTGGGACTGGTAAACAAAACTTTCTCCTATGAGAATGGTCAACAGGATATGCTAATGGATTTCCTGGTACTTCAGTAAACAGTTAACTCTGTCCTACCCATTAGAGCAAGTTTCAGTTTTGAGTTTCTGATTTCTTCAGCACATGCTTGTGCTGACTGTGATTTTTATTCTTATGTGTAAAGGCTGAAATATTCGGTTGTGCCTTTGAGCAAAACCCAAAGGGAAGGCAGAGAAGGAGGATGTTCAACTGCAGAGGCCTCTGGGAGCAGTTTACAAGGAACTGCCTTGGCAGCAGTTCACAGTAGCCCGAATGCTGAAAAACTGTGCTTTAAAAAAATTGTCTCAGTCCATGTTGAGAAAGCACCAGAAGGCAGTAAATGCTTCTATTGATTACGCATTATTAAATCCTGAAAAATAACCCAGCTTTGCATGATATCTAATTTACTTGATTTAGTACTTTAATAATTCTGTCCCCAAGACTGAAGTGAAAACTGCAGCTATTCTTCACTCCAGAATTAGGTGTCTGCAGAGGATTTTTTTTTTTTCAGATTATGTAAATTATTCAAGAATGTTAAAAAAGTACTGTGTTTAAACTGCTAAACTGCTTCACCATCTCCACTGATGCTAGTCTCTTGGAGACTACTATTTAGGGTGTTGACAAAAAGTCAGTAGGAGGCACTGGAGTCTTAAAGATGGTGAGGTTTTGACTAGGGCTATAATGGACCTTAGAGGAGATGGGTCTTAAAGATGCATATCGAAACATTTGGGACACTGGTGACCAAGTGTGTGTTATATTGTATGTGTCTGCACATTTGGCATCCACATTAAAATACAGCTGATGTCATAAAATCTAAAACTTTCAGACTATACTCATGATATCTCTGCAGAGCTGATTTTTCAGAAATGAAGATGACAGTCACACATCCTGTCCCTAATACTTTCTCTCATATAGTTTATCTTGGTTTGGAGGCATTGTGAGATAATTATGACACCTGTAATTTGCAATTTAAATAGGCTGAGTTTTCCTGCAGAATCATCTAGATTGCATTCAAGTGATTGATACTCTACTATTACCAAAGAATTACTGATTTATATGTTCAATCCAATGTTCAGTAACCATATTCTCATGCAATGCAACCTGAAATCTCTTTTAAGAGAATTCATTTAAACTCCACATCTGGAAACCAGATTTTTTTTTATGTTTTTTTTTTTTTTCCCTGTCTCAAATACAGCAAAGTAACTTTGGAACAGAAGAGAACTGAGTTCTGTAAACAACTGCTCAAATCTTCCTTCCCGTCATGCTTCACTACCGACCTCTAATGAGCAGTAAGCACATTGCCTGAAATTCTTATCCCTTTATAGAGAAGAAATTTGGTAGTAACACAAGTTCTTCCTCATAAGGGTTTATCTTTTCAGAGTAAGCTTGCAGGCATTGCTGGGTATTTCTTCCTAAGAAGTTGCTTTCTAGAGGGACATATACTACAACTAGGACATGGTATTTTTAAACCCTGTTTGTTAACTAATAAAATTTCAAATATACTAGCAGATTAAAGCCGAATTTGAAAACATAGGACATAACACTCAAAGACCAGAGTGCTCCTGTAATCAGGCGTGAAAACCTTATGTGAATACAGTAAAACCTGAGTGCTTGTGAGAAGCAGCTTTGTAGTACAGTGCAAAAATAGCACACTGTTGAAATAGCCTCACACATCATCTCTCCCTTGGTATGTGCTTGACTGGTCAGGAATTTTGCTCCTGAGGAACACCAGCCACCTGACATTGAAAACCATAGTACATTTGCAAAGTGTTACATAGCCTTCAGATGGTTAAGGTATTTCCAGTTTTAGTATTTATTTTAAATGCATGTCACGGAATCCTAGAAAGATTAGGATTGGAAGGAGTCCTTAAGATCATCTAGATCCAGCCCCCCTGCCATGGGCAGGGACACCTTCCATTAGACCAGGCTGCTCAAAGTCCCATCCAACCTGGCCTTGAACACGTTCTGGGATGGGGCAGCCACAGCTTCTCTGGGCAACCTGTGCCAGTGTCTCAGCCCCCGCACAGTGAAGAATTTTTCCTAATGTCTTAGCTAAATCTCCCCTCTTTCAGCTTAAAGCCATTCCCCCTTGTCCTGTCACTACATGCCTTCATAAAAAGTTGCTCTCCAGATTTCTTGTAGGCCACCCTTTTTAGGTACTGGAAGCTGCCATAAGGTCTCCCTGGAGCCTTCTCTTCCCTAGGCTGAACAAGCCCAACTCTCCCAGCCTGTCTTCACAGGAGAGGTGCTCCAGCCCCAAATCATCTTTGTGGCTGTTTACCTCTCATCCTAGTTGATAACATAGTTGCTATTGTATAACCTGACAGTCTTGTAAAAATGTCTAGGTTAACAGCTCTTACGATTACATCTTCTAACAGTCTATTAAGGTTGTCATATTTTTGAACTATGCAGC
This sequence comes from Pezoporus flaviventris, assembly GCF_033815535.1. Taxonomy (NCBI): domain Eukaryota; kingdom Metazoa; phylum Chordata; class Aves; order Psittaciformes; family Psittacidae; genus Pezoporus; species Pezoporus flaviventris. The sequence goes on from NW_026892555.1 coordinate 36,855,226, forward strand.
TATCTTTACATGATATTGAAAGAACCTCCATTCAAGGGTAAGAATAAAACAGAAGCGTTTCCATGTCCCAAACAACTTCAAATATCCAGTGACTGACAATGCCGTCTAATTGTGGGCATTTCTCCAGGACTCCCACATCCTTTCACCCACAGCTGCAGAAGCCAGGAGAATTTCACTAGATTTAGTCCTTTATAGTCAGTCTAATGCAATTCTCCTCTTTCTAATGATTAAGTAATTCAATCCCCAGGAAATATACCTGAAAATTACTATATTTCCTAAATTGCTGTTTTCATCTGTGTCAAAAATGACATTCCCAGGGTTAAAATATAAAAATAAAAATAATTACAAAAAACCCCAGAAAACATAGAGAAAGTTGTAACAGTTTCAGCTGTCATGGAAAAGATCAAATGAGGACATAATATTTCCCCAAATACAATGGTAATAATTAGTAGAACAAGAAGCCGTTTTTAAGGCTGGACAGGAGAATACCAGCACAAGTGAATCACAGGGTCAGTTGAGTGCTATGAACTTTCAAAGAAAATATTGTGAAACGAGGGTAAAGCTGCACTCCCTCCCAGAGAGCTGTGGCTACGGTCCCTTTGGACCAGCAACACACAGCAGTCTTGACCAAAAGCAGATGCTGCCTTAAAAGTCATTTTGCAACAGCTAGCACAGAACAGCTCTGCTTGCCCTTTTCTGGAGTAACCAAACACTGTACTGGAGAAAATATTTGTATTCTGGAGTAAGCAATCCTAACAGGGTATTATCTCAGAAGTGCTATTGAGTTTTAATTTCACTATGTCACTGCATAATAATTTCTCCCTATTGAGGAGGCCATAGGCAGTTTTAAACTTATGCATAGATTGAGGATTGGTAAAAGTTATAGAAAAAGGAGCATGTTACTTTTACTGCTGGGAAAAGGCCAAACAATACTACAGACCCATATTAATGAGCTCTCTGCCTACACAGCAGACACTGAAAAAAGCTGAGTCATTCACCAGGAGCACTCTTTTCCCTTGGTGCTGCCCGTTTAGGAGAGGTAGGAAGACTTGGACAGAGATTTTTGTCAGACCTATCACTCAAATTAACACTTCCCAATTAATGCTGCAGTGTTGCACTACACAACTGCAGCAGTACACCACTGTTACGGTCACGGTGTTATGGTCTCTGTGCTTCAACAGCAACGCATTACCAGCACTTCACCACGGCAGTCATGTTTATACTTTTGGAGCCAACTTTGGGAGCTACCAAGTCTGCAACCTCACTGCACTCAGCAGGAGCTTAAACTACCAAAACCAGAATCACACCTTTCCTGACCTCAAATTGAGTATTACTTCTGGGTAGAAATTTCTTCAGAGAATCTTCAGGAAGTTTTTTTACTCTGGAATTACTCAGAATTACTCTGCAATATTTTACATAGAAAACAAATGAGTGGGTTTATGGAATTGTAATTGCAAATGTACAACTTTAAAAATTTGAATTATTTTTCTCCATTAGAAATAAAAGCCATATTCATAGCACAAAACCATCATTGTTAAAATTAAGTACATACAAAATCAATAGTAGATTAAAATCAAGTAAGTAGCATGAACTAAAAAGTTAACAGAAAAGAATGTTGGATATATGCAACATATCTAATAACTAAGACACAAAGAGGATAATAATTTCTAATATATTTCTGAAAATAACAGAAAAACAATTTTGCTCCTACTACAAATAGCAGCTCTTTATGGAGAAAGATGTAACTTACATTACAGTGTTTTGACATTTTCCTAAACAGACCGTGAAAAACAAAACAGTTAATTCCCCTTTTGTTTTTAGAGACTGTTTAATAGCAATATAATGTTTTTATGTATTTCTCCAAAACTCCGCATTTTGTCAGCAGGAAGGGTGAATATTTCTGTTAACCAATCCTAAAGGCATTCATATTAATATATTGAAAAAGCTCTTGATCAAGATACTTTTCCCAAAATAAATAACATTTCAACCTTACTCTTTATTAAAACATAAGCAGTACTATGTAGGTGTCCTATAACGTAAACACATGCTCAGCTAGAATAAATAGGATTCATTTGTTGCCATAGAGTCAGCAGACAGACTAATTTCACCAGGTAGTGACTCAGATCTCAGTGAGATGCTAAAAAGTAGATGAGATGTTAAAATTCCTTGGAGGTAAAAAAAAAAAATTATGATAGATTAAACACTGTTTCATATTACATATAGATTTTTATTACACAATGACAGAGTGTTAATGCAAACATGGCTTAGGGATTTCAGTGCCCTTTGAAGAATGTCTGTTTAAGTTCTTAGTTACATACATCAGATCTAAGCTCAAACTACCTCATGTTCTTAACTTTGGGAACTGAAACCACTAATCACATAAAGGAAAGTTCTACCCTAGGACAGAGTTATAGGGCGCAAGCTGGACACTGTCAACAGTCTCCTACGTAGAGGGGTAGTAAGTCATTCCCTAGAGAAGCTGTTGCAAAACCCACTTCTGTCCTCACTCTGTAATAGATACAAGTCTGTCTCCATTTCTGAGGTATGAAAGCTGGCTTTTTGGCTCATGCTTTTTCTCTTAGTAGTCTCTAGTACAAGTTCCAAAATACTAGACAAAAGGACTGCCATTGCACAAAACAGAAATAATTCTGGAAGTATTGCTTTGGGAAAAGAGGTGAGTTAATGTTTAATTAACAGCAGTGACAGAACACTCTTAGGATCAAAAGAAAATGTAAGACAACCTCTAACTTTGAGAGCCAGAGGTGATCACTCAGACTGATAAATACCTTCCTCTCCCAGAGCCTCCCCACTGGCAGCCCATGGAGGCAACCAGCTCCACTCATCATCATCTCAGGTAAAACCTTCTCCTTTCTGACAAGAGTCTTTTTCTGATCTTTGAATGTAAGCAGCTCAGATCAAAGTTAGACAAAATAAATCCAAGCCTCCTTCTTTTTTTCTAATCCCCAGGAAGTCCAAGAATATTTTCCATGATTCTTAAGAGAGCCGTTCTTAAGCAGGAACTTGAACGTGACAGCATAACATCTTTAGCAACACCAGAAGTCCTCAGGACTCTGCCATGGGTCAGGTTGTGTACACCAGAACCTGGGCATCAGACCATTGGGGTTCTAAGTCTGAGAGACAGAAGACAACCTAGTCACTCCTAGCAAAGAAGCCATTGTGAAAATCTGGACTGAAGCAATATGGAAACCTCTATTAAACATTCATTTGCTCCATTATGATTTTCTTTTCCTGCAAAAGCATTATGAATGGCCACAACTGGAAAGAAGAAAAAGCATATCCAACACAAATGTTCAGTACATGGTAATTTATTCATCTCATTATTTTGTCTCCCTTAATGTTATGTTCTAACATAAGGATAATTTGTTGAAAGATGAATTATGTAAACAGTGATTTGAAAAATTTCATTTCTCTCATTAAATTGCACTTACCCAATTACCCATTAAAGCAATTCATAATGCAAATGCACATTTTTCACATGGCATTCCAAAGCAATGAACTGGAAAACGACACCTTGTCAAAATGGCGCATCCATATATGTGTTAATAGTATTGAAAGATCAAACCAACCCAGAACCCCCCCCAAGCCTCCACAAAACCAAAACAACCCCCAAAGTAACCCCAGTAGTTTAAACCAGCTTTTGCTCTGGTTCAGAATCCAGTAAGGTGTATTCAATTCAACTTTCTCTAGAACAGAGCAATTTTATTCTTTATCAAATGCTGCTAAATCACAAGCCTTAAGAACATCCCACTTATTGTCCAAAAAGTTACTAGAGGAGCTCTACAGAGCAGAACAGCCAGACTCATCTAGAACTCATCTAAAGGATATTGAGAACAACATCTCAAAATCACTCTGGGCTGACTCCAAAAAGCTGTGTCCTGGGTTCAGCAGTAGCAGTCATGTTTTTTCCTTTGTGTTAACTGGTGCAGTGCTGTGTTTTGACTTCTAGTTTTGAGAACAGCGTTGGTGAAGCCGATGTTTTCGGTTGTTGCTAAGTGATGTTTACCCTGACCAAGGACTTTGTGAGGCTCATGCTCTGCCAGGGAGGAGGGGAAGCTGTGAGGAAGCAGAGACGGGGCGCCTGACCCGGGCTAGCCGGGGAGGTATTCCATACCACAGCACGTCATGCCCGGGGTGGGGGGTAACTGGGAGTTGCCCGGAAGGACAGGGGCTTCCGGGTGGAACTCGTTTTCTTGGCCGGTGGTATCGTATTCTCTTCCCTTGTTATTTTCCCTTATCATTGTTTTAGCTGATAGTAGCGGTGGTGATTTGTTGCTGGACTGTTCTTGTCTCAACCCGTAGGAGTTGCACTCTCTCGATCCTCCTCCCCGTTCCTCCGGGAGCGGGGAAGGGGAGAGCCCCGGTGCAGGGAGGGGGGGGAGACGAACACGGACCTTGATTGTTGTCAGCTTGGCACCACTCACTGGGAGTGAGTGAACAAGTTACCTGACTGGGTTTAAACCACGACAAGCTGTCACTGTTGAACATGATGTGGGGCCCAGAATGCCACATAGAAATTTAAGAACCATAAGCCAACTCCAGGCCATGGAGCAACAAAGCTGAATTAGTGCAGCTCTGTGCTTCAGTTATTGTGCAGTAGCAGGAGTCAGAGCTCATTAGTTCAGGAACTATGCTAAGCTCATTTGTACACACACTGTCTTGAAAACTGAGCTGCTAATCCTGTGAAATGCTGGACTGTATTTGTGAACCTACTAGATCAGACTGCACCTCTGCACTTTATGCCCCTTCTCAGTAACTCAGTAACGAAGGATGTCCCCTTCGATGTCAGCCAAGGTCTCAGGAAGTGCAAAACAACTCTCCCATCTAAGCATCACATCTGTACCTCAGAAAACAACCTGACCTTTTATCCCTATTCATACAAAAGCTCCATGTAAAAACTTTCTACTAACACAAAGTATGTGACTACAACAGTAGTCTCTTTTTTGGTCTTTTTTTGCACTGCAGAGGTACTTGAAATAATCTCTCAAAGAAGACGATCAGAGTAAAGTATAGCCTTTCGAAAAAGATGAGACATTTTTAATACAGTGGCTGAGTGTGCAGGGGTATGTGCAGGTATTACTGTACAGATCTTCTGTGATGAGTGTCTTTTATAGATTTTTCACATTCCCTTGCATGATCTGAATCCGTATCTGCTTTATCTTGGCACAAATCAAGAGATAGCTCTTTGGTTCTTAGTTACATTGACAGTCAGCTAAGAACTGTTCTCATTTATGACAGCCTTTGAGTATTGCCTATATGTCACTTTTACAGGTCTGAGAAGCTCCAAATCTCCAAGATGCTGCAATAGCTGCCTTCCCAGAGCTGCCTCTTGTTTATATGGGTGCTACGGTCACATAACACTTAAGAAAGTCTACCCTACTGGGATGTCACGTTCTCTATAATACTACTGTGTCACATCTTACACAATGATCAAACCAGATACTTCAGTGAAAAGATAAGGCATATAAATATTTCATATACAAGTGCTAGAACAATAAAGATGAAGTACAATCTGCTAGAGGCTCTCTTAAAAAAGAAAAGATAATTAAATCCCCACTCAGAACTGTGCTTCTGGATTTGAGAAGCTAAATGATCTCCCCTACTGACCTTTACTCACAAACCCTGAGAATCTGTGCTTGACAGTTCAGTATGTCTCTGGTGACTTTATCTAGGTTGTGAGTCAATGACGTTCTTGGAAGCAGAGGCATCTGAAGTGTCTTAAGCAGGACAACTTTAGTCTAAAAGCAATACAGGCCACTTTCACTATGCACACCTACCAGTTTGACTCTGCTAGAGCATCTAATTAAGTTTTCTCTTTTTCCCCAATCATAGCTTATGTTACAGTTTGCTAGGTTAGCTTCTCTGTTAATCACATTTACCGTGTTTCTGCTTTATCCAGCCCCCAGAAAATTGGAAGCTGGTACTCCTTAACAAAAAGAGGAGTGAGGAAAGAAGGCACACAATCATACTTCTATGAAATGTGCACTTTTATGAGCCATACATTTAATAAAAGGAGCAAGATCTACGGCGCAACAGAAGCATGGTCATAATAGAATTCCTAATGCTATCTGGTTTAATGAGCTACAATTTAGCCATGAAACAATTATACCTGCGGGTCCACTGAGTCATTATCTCAAGTTGGGTCTTTTTTTCACATCTGTTTCAGTCCAGCAACATATGTATCACACAGTTCTACTCCAGTGTGCTCTGACACGATTAATTTCTGTGACATAAACCCTGCCATTGCTACCTAGTTTGTGGTGTTCAGGTCTGTACTGCCTGTTCACATAAGAGAAACCGTTAACTCCCTGCACTGCCGCACAACTACACTTCAGACTACCTACCCTTCCTGCAAACCAGCTTAGTATTACCATCAGGCAACTACAACTCAACTTCCTGGGCCTGACAGTGAAAATCCCTTCTGTGCTGCAGTAAGTGCTCCTAGGCACCATGTCAGTCCAAGCACGTAGGATCCCAGGGATCAAAACAGATCCTCCAGACTCACGGACCACAACTGCTGTGCTCCAGATGAAGGATTCAGAACAAGAATGCTAGACTAGACTGCTATCATTGGGTTGCTCTGTTTTTTTCAGAGAAGCTTTCATGGTTTCTTGGACAGAACTCCACACCTTTTCCTCAAAATGAAAGAAAAATTATGTCTCGAAGAGAACTTTGGCTGTCATCCTGTCAAATTTAAATACCATTCTCCATTCACAATTCCCTGCCTGATTAGTCAGGATGACTCTCTAACCCTGAAACAAAACACAAAATTTATATCTGTCCTGTCATTAGCACAAAATATTAACCTAGCCAGATCATCTAAAGCAGCAACAAAACAGTACTGTGTGGAATTAGGAATAAATAGCACAATGATTTATGTAAATTATGCTAGACACAGTAGGATGTTCCCCTTTTCCTTTGGTGCCAAACAGTTAATCTTCCCTCCCTGCTTTGATGTTTCTGTCCAGAGGATTAAACATATTAATATACAAGTCTGTTGAAAACATTTTGAGTCCTTTCAGTTATTTTAGTCTTAAATAAGTAAAGGCTTGACAGGAGAAAAGACCAAAAATAAAGCCAGTGGAATAACAAGATTTTCGTACAGTAAAAAATAATGAACTGCAGAATTTCTCAAGGGGGGGGGGGTGGGGGGGAGGGGGGATGAAGGGGGGGAAGAGAGAAGGAAGCTACATTTCCAGAAAAATTACGACATTCCTAATGAAAACAGACTTCTGTTTTGGGGCATCAGAAGTAATGAAATTACTTTTCAAACTAAAGGATATCCAATTTACCATACAAGGGATTTATATTAGTAACATCACATTCTCTACAACACGAATACATCACATATGGATTGTAAGACTTTTTTAAGGTGTTGGATGATTAGTTGGCAACTCAAGAACAGTCACTTGCTGAGCCAGCTTAAGGTAATATGAGCACTCCAGGATCCCATGTCAGGTCATAACCTGATCACCTACAGAGACTAGAAAGGAATGTTCCTCATGCGTGTAGTCCTGACTAGCTGGCTCTGTTTATCACAGATCATGATGCCTGCTTTTTAACCTTTTCCTTGAATACTTAATCAGCATTTCTAGATTAGGTATACAACAGAACTGACCCTGTATACTATATCCTATTCTCTTTTCTTTTTTGTATTACATGCTGCTTTGGTGAAAAAGAAAATGGTCCCATTATATACTTCAATATGCAGATGTCTTCCAAGGTAATTTCATTTACATTATATGTTTTGCTTCCAATTTATTTTGATCATCCACCAAACACTGTAAATGAGCATGTTATACAAAATAAAAATACAAGCTTTACACTCAGGCAAATAAGCTCAGCATTATAAAGCTATTCAAATACATAAAAATACAAAATACTTTCTTGCCTATAATTTGTGTGTATATATGCTTCTTATATAATGTAATCAGATTTTACCTACTAGATAACATGATTTAAGTGCTACCCTTTAAAGCTGTAGGCATCATTGCTAATATTTTAAAAGCTACCTGTAATACATAAACAAGATACTAAAGACTCCTTGGACCAAATCAGATAATTCAGTAAAAACAAAGTAAACAGACTCTCCTACCCCCTGTGGCTTCAATATTGCCACTGGTAACCCCCACTAAAAATCCAACTACTCACAGTCATGGGGGTAAGCAGAAGGGCCAGCATTGCAGTCAGTCCAGGGCTGGAGATTTTACACATCTTAGGTCAGGCTCCTCCTTTGGCAATATATGTTAGCATGAGACAGGAAACATTCCCAGACACACCTTGGAATCTGTAGGTCAAAATGAATACTTTACCATCAGCTTAAAAACTTGTAAACATCTATGAGAAAAGACTTATCTACAGGCTGTTTATAGAAAGACTAAAATACTATATATACACACATAATGTATATAAATATATATCCACACACATATACATACACACAAAACCATCATATACAATAAACAAATGGTATTTATACAGTGCCTTTTGAATGATGTGAACAAAATAGCTATGGAAAAATAGAGAAATAATAATTTTTAAAGTTATGTTCCAAACAATGCTGAGCTCCCTGACAACAAAGCAGATGTATCAGTGACAAGTTTTCCCTCCTTTATCCTTTTTCTTCAGTAGGACATTTAAATCAAATTATAAACAGAACCTGAAATTAACAAACAGATGCCCTGTTTTGGAAAGAGAAAGTGACCACAACTAATGGTGAATCAATTTTGGTACAGAAAGATGAGGATTATTACAGCCAAGGAAACATTAAAATAGGAAGGAGCAGAATTGAAAAGGCATACTCCTAGACTCCTCTCCCAACAGGTACAGTGCTACTCATACAACAGGGCTAAAACGCACTGGAAATGCAACAATACTTATCAGTAACAGTAGTTTTACAAAGGTAAGCTCATAACCACTTATTTGAACAAATAAACGGCCAAAAGTTTAAGTGTACCAGCATTTTTGCCAACTTGTGTCACCTCAGGGTCAATCAGACAGGTTAACTGTCAAATAGACTGATTCATTTAAACTGTATCAGTCAGCTTTTGTCTTCTTATTTAGCAGAAGAGTAACTGCATTCTGTAATAACAGAAAATATTGATAGAACTCAGGCAAGAGGGCAGAGGAGGATTTAAGTTAAGAGCCTGGAGTGGGCTGCATTGAAAGATGTGAATCACTTTAAAAATGCTGGGAATCATTAAGCATTTGATCTCTGAAGGCAAAGCTTGCTAAGTCTTAAGCTATCCCTCCTTCATCACAGGATTCAGAGATGAAGCAAAGCTAAAAGTGGCAGACCCATCTGAAGAAAGACACTCCAAGCATGCAAAGGACTTTTTTGTTTGACTTGACCTCTCTGCAGTTTTCCTCCACGGGGCAAGAAAGGAATGATCTTCCAGGTAGACATGCAAACAATTTCCCTTCTTTCAGAAATAAAACTTCAAAGCCTTACCTGCTTTCACAGAGGCTGAGCTCGTGCACCTTCCCTGGTGGGATCCCCCAGCCCATTTCTGTCGCTGCATTACAGTCATGCTGCTCCATCCTCCTTTTCATTAATCCAAGTGGAAATGGCAGCCTACTATGAAGAAAATGAACTTAGCTGATCTATGCTTGGATAGTAGAAGTGGAGAATCTACATAAATAGGAATTTTAAAATATGGATTCAGTTCTGCTTGTGTGGCTAATCCACCACCTCTAGACTGCTCTAATTTGTGACGTGAAATTACGATAAGAAACACACACCATGGACTTCTGGAGCAGGCAGAAAACTTATCTATCTTACATTTTTGTCATAGCAAAACCCTCCAGCCAGGTCACTGATGGACTTGATGGGTCTGTTTGTCTAATGGAATGTTAAATGCTTATTAATAATTTTGTTTGGATTAACTAAGGACAGTGTCATCAGTATAAGTTTCTCCTAATCTTCACTCCATGTGAATTTGTCAGATGCCACTTCCTTGGTTCTCATACTCCCTTCACTGTCTCACTATTTTCCCTTTCAAACAGCAACCAACTCTCTCCCAAGATCCAGTTGAACACACCATGTTTGCTAGCATCACATTAATCTTGTATGTGGGTATGTTCTACTTATTTTCTTAGTTCTTACCACCTGTCCTCCCCATGTATAAGTTCTTGGAGTTAGGAACTCTCTGCTACCTTATATTCTTCTGGGAACTTCCATGTATGACATAGCCTCAGATTTTGTAAAAAAAAACAACCCCAAAACAAAAACCAAACAAACAAAAAAACAATTAAATCCACTTAGTAATGTATAATCGGGTTTGAGCAAATAAAATTGCTTGGACTATGTTCACCTGCCTAAACACATAAAATTCTCTTACTATCTTTCTTTACCTATTTGATCCTTACATCCCACCCTTCTTCATTCTATTCCAAAATACAAATACCTTTCAATTACTAAAATATTTTATTCCAAATGCACCAGCATGCAAAAGGTTCACAGGCTGTTTTTCTACATTAGCATTCGTGTCATTTTAATAACCAGTCATGAGTAAAGCAAACAAGCTCCTGAAATAAGATATTTTCTTTTCAACACTAGGCTCAACACTTCACTAATTCAGTTAATGTGTTGTGATAGGTGTTGTAGGTTCATATTACCATCTTCTTGTACATCTGCATGTAAGTCTTATAGTGCAGTGTAAATGGACCTTCACAACATCGCCTTCCACCTACTGGCAACAGGTAAAAGGCACAATTTGTAAAACAGTTTATTACAAAGAAAGAAATGGCCTGATAAAATCAGAAATTTACAGAATGAGTGTGCAAATGGAAGTCAGTGGAAATTTTACTTCTCAGAAATAAGTTTGTTTGAGCTTGCATCAGAGAAATACATAATAAGAACTTTGAGGAAAAAGTATCAGAATTGTCTTTATCCTAAATGAAAACTTAACGGTAGTTTTCCCTTTGGTTCCACAGGATAGTTCATTCCAAAACAGTTAACACAATTTGAAGGCTGCCAGAGACTTTGCAGGGGTAGATCAGTAAGGTTTCACTGAAACCAAGAAAGTTACAGTTGGTATGATCCAGCTTTACGCGCCACTTGATACTGTCTTGAAGCTATTTCAGGAACTATGCTTCTGAATTTCAGAGAAGCAACAACACAGGCCAAATTCTGTTGCTGGCATTACTCCATTCTATTATTTCTCACTCCTATTAGAAACTAAGAATGACAGTAATTATACAATCACAATAAAAGATGGAACTCATACTGTAAGGCAGCATAGCAGACCACATGCTGACAGACAAGGAGTACTAGGAAACAGTTTCAACCCATTAATTACAGCGCACCAGTCCTTACTGTGGACTTTTTTTTCTTTTTTGTGGACAAAAGTGGTTTAAGTTGGAACATGAAGAACAAAGGAGATCATGGAAGAAAGTACACCAGTGCTTATTATAAATTTCAACATATGGGTAAATGAAGTCAGCACGAGAAACAGTAACTTTAATCCTGATATGGAAAGTCAGATGTCAGACAAATGACAGGCATCTGTCAGCTTGTGGAGGTGGGACCCACTCACGCTCTGAATATCAGTCTTCTGTTCTTGACTGCATAATATACAGAACTTGGCATCCTTCCTCCCTTCCACACAAAGCCAGTGAAGTAAAGCTGAAGGCCCTTGAAAAATGAAGTAACTTTAGCGTGTGTAATGCTGGTACATTCTGCTTGAAGTCCTTCTTGATTTTATTTTTACTTGCTATTTTAAATGCCAGTCTTCTGGATTTAGTCTTGAACTTGGCCAGCTTGACTAACTGGATAAAAAAAGAACAGTTTTGAAGTTCATGATCACATGAATTATTAAAAGTGAATGACAACCTGTCAATGCAAACTTATTTTCTATATCCACAAACCAGAAAACTTTTCATTAGGATGATGGTGTGCTTCCACTGCAAAGCAAAGTCTCTTCTCACAATCTACAGGATAGACTATCATGACCAGTACACCTACCAAATACTTAAATTGTAAGGTGAATTATTACCACCTGCTCTCAAGAGGAAGGCACTTACTCATACCTGCCAGATAGAACTGACAGCTGGCAATTCAACACCCCATGAAGGCCTTCTGCAAATAGACTATAAACACACATATTCTGGCTTCTTGTTCCCATTTCATCCAAATCAAACACCTCAGTCTCCCACTCCCCACCCTGGCTGGCTTTTTAACTTAGCCTTTGCTCCTGGCCCAGTTCAGACTGCTTAATAAACACTCCCATAGTATTTTTCATATTTACATATTTCATCACAGCAAATATTAACTACATTGGTTTAGCCAAAGACCTTGCTTCCCATTTGTTCAATGGTGGCAATAAATGTCCTGTCCGGAAATATTATTACCCACAATAAGAGAGAAATAAAGCACCATTTTTCTAGAAAAAAAAGGGGCCTACTTTTCTTGCTTTGGCTGTGTCACATCAAGCAAAAGAAATCACACATTTCTATGTCACAGACTCCATTCTTTTGATTACCAAATTTGTATACTCATTCCATCAATAAGGGAAGACAAGATTAATATTACAATAAGTGTAGATACTGGTGCACTAAATGTTCAGTACAGTCAAGTGTTTTTTCTTAAGTCAGTCTGCACCAAAACAAGAGCTAGCATGCCTAGCTACTTCAAATATATGAAGCAATAGCTCTTTCAATTTGAAAAGTTTGGCAACAAATCGAGCTTTACTTGTCAGTAAATGCAACCAGGTATAAATCTTATCAGTCCGGTATATTTTTTTTTAGTAGAAACTTCAGCAACTACTACAGTGAAATACACACACACACAAAAAATTAAAATAAAATAAAAAAGGGTTATTTAAACAAATGGTAAAATGAACCATCCTTGAAAGTGTTCTGCTCCAGTAGGAGAGAAAGACATACCTGTGAGAAGTCGAAGTAGAGCTAATGGAGGAATACATCTGGGAGAAAATGCTTACTGCAGAACACTTAAAAAGCCCACAACTTAAAAAAAGAAGTATTCAAATACACTATTTACAATAATGCACAGAAGGTTAACCAGCCAGGATACACCCAGGAGAACATACATTTTCTGTCTCAAATGAGTCTTGAAATACCATGAGTTTTAAGACAGCTCCTGTCAGATCTGCCCATGTCTCCACTCATATCATCAAGCTCCAAAGATTAATGAATAAGACTCAGAACATTTTAACTCTGAAATTTACTTGCCTAATGCATATGGGTAAGATGCCAAGATCCTATGATTACACTACGTTTCTTCAACTGCTATGTGTATCACTGGAAAGGGAAATAGGCTTTAAAGGCTTAGAAAGAAACAAAGTTTACTTCAGGAAAACAGTAACCTAAAGGTACATTCTTTCACCTTGTAAAATTAAGGAGCAGGTGAAGGTCCTGGAAATGCTAGCTAATCTATCCAGGAATTTGGCTTAATTCCAAGTCACATTGTGTGTGCATGTATGTGCGCATGTGTGCGTGAAAGCCTCTGAAGGTTGCAGTACATTTCATATGTTAAATAAGCTTCAGTATTTAACTGAAGATTTTTAATGAAAGTATTAGGGAGTACTTGGTTCTTTAATTTGCCAACAGAATGACTAATCAGCAAGTATGTACTGGCCAGCCATGCCAGAACATGCCAGCCTTGCAACTTTGCACTAACCAGACAGCACATGGTATCTGAACATTCCGTGGGGATGATTAGAGTACTCAGTGAAAATGGGAGGGTATTGAAGCAGAGGTGGGAGAGAGTTTTGACGAAACAAATCTCCAGAAATTTAGGCATCATGCATTCTGCTTCTCTTTAGGCAATTTATTTTCTCTTCTAAGATGGAATATCTACAAAATTATATTATGAAATGTGAAGACAAAGCAAGGCTAGTTCAGATGAGGCAGCTGGGGTAAGCAGCAATGTGTGGTGGCTGATTTGATAAGAACATTGGAGGTTGATTCTGGAAAGCTGCTCAGTCAGTTACAGTAAAGTACAACCCATCAGGACAACCTGTTGAGTGCACTGCTATTTCTGCTCAGATCTGCACGTTCTCCAAGTTTAAGAACATCCTAATTTATGACCAGTGCAAGTTCTTCTTTTATAAACAAACAAATCTAAGCATCATTCTCTTGCTGCCACTCTAATGAGGTTTTTTTTTTAATCAAAGATAACTGAAATAATACTGATCCTGGTTTGTTGTAGTCTTCATCTGTAGCCAACCTGTGGTTTGCTCTATTTGAGCTCTATCAGTTGCTCTCAATCCATCTAGAAGGTATGATTTACAGTTCAAAGATCTTTCAAGGCTTGTTTCTGATTGTCCTTCCAAGAATACACATTACAAGTAACTGTTAGAGGTGCACAAAGAAATGTTTGCTCTTTTCTTGTGAGCCTCTCATGCTGCAGGAGACAAATCCACACATCCCTGTGTTGGTGCATAGTGACATGACAAAAGGCCTCACTTAAATACCGAATAATCTTTCACAGTTTAGATCTGCAAAATCTAATCCCCGGAAAGAGAAATCTTGCTTGGAGAGGTTCACTTCATTCTCAGCTGTAATTACACTCACATGGATCAATTTAGCTGAATCAGGCCTGGCAAAATCTGCAGTAAGACTCACAGAATCCAAGCAATGCTGCAACAAATCCCAGACTAGCAGGCCATACTACTCATTCAAGGGCCAAATGCTATGTGAGTTCCTATTTGGGAAGGTCAATGCAAATCAGCTGAGAGCAAGGAGAACAAGCTTTTGACCTAGACTTTATAATGGATAGCCTACATGTTACCTTAGCAATTTTAAACCAATAGATAGCCTACATGTTACCTTAGCAATTTTAAACCAATAGATAGCCTACATGTTACCTTAGCAATTTTAAGCCAAACTTCAGCTTCAGCTTTGCCTGAACAAGACATGCTTCAACTGGCTCGTTGTGTCCCTTATATTCAGGGTAATTTCATGCTTCTGAATGTCTCCCCAACAAACGGCTGCCTTCCATTTGTTACTACCATCAGTGATATGTTCTAAGTTTATGTAAGAATGCACAAATCTAATAAGAGATATCTACTGCCATAAAAGTATAATGAAAATAAATAGAGGGAATTCTTCCTTAAGAATAACCAACTCAAATACGCCTTTCTTCGCTGCAAATTCATCTAGCTATAAGTGGAACACCACCACAGACAATGCCATTGTTTAAGTTTCAATAACTGAGATGCTCTTTACCTTCATTTTTTTTCCCTCTCTTCCCCAAATTTCTCTGCTTTTCCCTAAGTGCTGAATTTTAGCTGAAAAATGCAATTGTCTGGATGTTGGTTCTTTGTACTGCCTGTAACCCCATTAGAAACCAGAAAGCTGATCATCAAGTGTCAATTTGATAACCCAGAAAACAGCAAAGCCTGTTCATCACCCCCTTTGCCCTGAGTTCACCCAAGGCACATTTTTGATAAGAGTCAACTATCTTAGAGTTTTTAACATATTATGTTTATCACATCCTGCAAATTCCCTGCATCTTTTCATTGCAATGTGTTAAGTCATAAAAATACTTTTCTCCTCTAGTTGGAGAATGGGCTTTCCCTTAATGACAAAACTGAAACTCACTTGTGGGAAATGTACATAACCTAACGGACAGCTGTAATTACATTAGAATAATAAACATATGAACAACTTAGCTCAGGAATACCATCAGAATAAGTCTGAGTCCTCTAAGCCTTCAATTATTCTTTATACTTTTTTCATACAAGGAATTTCATGGCCTATTAGCAGTATAACAGATGACTTTATGGCCATTTCAGATAAAAACTGTGAAAGGAAATAAATTTGTCAATAGAACACACAGCTTGAACTCAGGAAACCATAATACTGAATTTGGCACAGGTGAAGGGGAATTTTAAATGGCTTATTCCGCTATGATATAGGAAGTGAAAAATAAAGGGCTAAATTAATAGTTGCTTTAAGTAGATGTCACTGATTCTTTCCTATTAATAATGCCTCTTTTACTCAGCATCTCTTCTCCCTGCTACAGACAGGTCATATATTTGCAGTTCTTTTAGAAATTAGAAGACTAGAGACTGAATCCTCTTCATGAGATTCATTCCTGTTTCATTGCTGCTTTTGCTTATCACCCTGGACGTGGGGTTGTTTTTTTTCTGTCAAATAGCAGAGTCACTGTGATACTGTAATGAATCAGGCCAGCAAAACAGCTGTGACTTCATTAATGGTCACATTAAGGTATTTATGGAAGCAAAAAAAGACACATTAAAACCATGCATTTATTTTCCAACGAGGGCTCATTAATTGATGGCATTCTTCTAATACAGTTATTTATGATATGCAGTATAATTCAAATATAGCATAGCTGCAGTCTCAAGAAGCAATTAGGAAAGTTTGCAGTGGGGGTAATTGTGATTCTTGACAAAAAGTAGGTATTTTTTATTTTCTGTTTTAAATAAGCCTGGTCTAAGTCGAAAGACTCCAACAGACTGTTGTGGGCTCTCATACCTCTTGCCCTTATTATCTAACTTCTGCTTCTATTCCTCCTGTTTTTCTTGCTTTTTTCCTTTGCCTGACAAACTTGCCCCTTTCTCACTGTTACATTATTTTTCTGCTCTGTTTCTTTTCCTCCTACAAACAAAACTAACGATGCATATCTTCTTGTGGATTAGAGCATGCCCTTATAATATACCAAACATGTTGCTCTCAAACAACTGAGTGGATTAAAAGATGACAAGCTATTCCCATGAACATTCACCTGCTCATGTTGTTTGCTTTCCTCTCCATCATCTTTCCCACAAGGACATTTAAAAAATTTGCTGCAGTTTTCATTACATTTCAGATCAGAAGGGATCATCAGATTGTCTGCTGCAACAGTCACCTTGCAAATTTAAATTGAATTAAGCATTACTGTCACTAGAATAAGACACATCAAACTGTCCCAAGCTTCTTCAATGGTACAACATGGATCACAGAGCCTGTGAGGATTATCTTCACGTGATCCCAGTAGGAAAATCTGATCTACTGCTTTCTGCTAAATTTATCTGAAAGGCTGCTTACTCCAAAACCATGCACAATCAAATTTTAAACATGTGATCAGACAGGAACTAAGACTTTCTGATCAGTAGAAGACAACAGCCCCTTTTATTCAACATTCCTCTTCAGTTTAGAGTTATCTTTGGACTGGGAGGAAAAAGTCTTCCTAATGCTACAGGAGATCAACAGAAACCTTTGAATAACAAGATCATGCAGAAGGGTAGCGATCAGCATAAGATACAACACTGCTGTGAGCATCTGCATCTGTGTGTATAGTTTAATCCTGCAAGAGTCTGCTTGGACAGAAGAGCATACAAGCAGGTACTGAATAGACCAAAACTGAAATGCTGCAGCTGTGTGCCAATGAAAACAGAGGTAAGGAACTTTACAGTCCGTTTACAGCCATAAATTTTGTTCACAGTAAATCATTAGCAACATCCTTTGCAAGTGTCACTGCTCACCCAGTTGCTTCAATGTTCTTAAGATCTTTTCTAATCAAACTGCCACCTCCATAGTGGTTTCAGGAAACTGTATCCCACATTAACCACATATGTGACAGCAGTCACGACTCGCAAGAATATAGCCACACAGGCAGTTGTTTTCTACTAATTCTTAGGCATACAGTAATCCCAGGTACAGATTATCTATTTTTCTCTTGCTTGCTTTAGGACAATTTGTTCCTTCCATTGTACTTTCCGATTTGATGAAATGTTAATAATTTATCCTGTTAGCTTTTCTGTGATAAATTGTACATGCTTATGAGTGCATCTGCTCCTCCCTGTCAGCTTTTGAATTTGTTTGGCAGTTTCAGCCTCACTAGACAAAAGGAGTCTCAAAAATATTTGTACTTACACATCATTTGGACACTCAATACTAATAAGTAGGCTTTATTTGTTACGGCTTTCACAAAACTAATAGCTTTTACTTCTACTGGCTAAAGCACCCACACTGCCATCCCTGTTACCTGACTAAGCACTTCAGTTCAAGTCTCATTCAAAATTACTAATTAATGATCTTCAGTAAATTATTATTTCTGGTTAGCTCCATTACACTACTCAGCTCAAAACACAGTGCCACCATTGTTTGGGAGAAAGCGCTCTCTCCCCACACATCCATTTGCAAAGGTGCAAATTTCCAAACCTCTTTATTTTGATCTGAGTAATAAATACAAGCATTTACGGTCAAGACTCAAAGGTGGGGTTTCTTTTTTTGCTTCATTTTTACTGTTATGACAAACTAGTATTTTAAAAGTCTCAATCTAAGTAAGTAAAAAGCAGCATCCTGAATTCCTGTACTAAAGAGGTTTATTTTGTCACAGACTACTTTAAAGCCTCAGAAAGCTTAAGGATTCACCCGTTGGCAGTACAGCATTTGAAAGTCACCGAGCTGACAGAAAAACTCTCTCTGAAAGGCTTAACGAGCCATTTCACATAAATTGGGCATTTAACCGGATGCGTCATGAACGCCTGAACACAGCGGAGGGGGGGTTAAGAAACAGTACAGGATGCTGCAAGCGGAATCTCCATAGAAACAAACGCCTCCCGTTCAGGCACACCGTCATCCCAGCACACTCCCACTTCCCGCAGTTCTTATCCTCACACACCTAGAAGCACCTGAGGCCGCAGAACCTCGGGCCACACAACCCTCTCGCCGCACAACGGCAGTCACCACCTCGCCCACCTCCGCTCCCTTCTCTCGCGCTCGGGACCCGAGCCCCTTTCCCTACGAGCTAGGAGGGAAGTGAGGCGCCTCCTTCCCTCAGCTCAGGGCTACTGCAATCACTGAGCGCAGCCCCAAACCGGCCATCATGAGGGGCGCCCTCAGCGGCAGCCCCACCTCCCGCTCGCGGCCGAACCCTCGCGAGAGGCCGCCGCTCGCTCCCGCGTTGCCACGTTCAAAGTCGCCGGCGGCGGGGACACGCGCGCCCGGCACACCGCCGCCCCGCCCCCCCGCGCCACCCGCCAATCGGAGCAGAGAGACGCCCCGCCTCGTTCTCGGGGCTGGTCCGCGATTGGCTGGTGGCGGGCGGGCCGGTCCGCGGTGCGTTTGGTGCTGCGCTGCCGTGGCCGCTGGCGCTCCCGCACGCGGCGCTCAGGTGGCGGCAGCGGTTCCTGGCTCGCTGTCGCTGCAGCGGCACGGGCTCCGCCCCGCCGTCGCCTGGCGGTGCGTGACAGGAGCTGCTATGGCCTCACGCAAGGGCTCCAGAGGCGCTGGCGGCAGCCCTAGCCCTGGCTCTAAGAGAGGTGAGCGGGGCCGCTGCGCCGTATCTCGGCGGGAAGGGGCGGGGGCTCCCGCGGACCCCGATGGGCGGCCGCCGGCGTGTAGCGCGGCGGGGCGGTGGCTGGGGAGCCCCGGAGCTGGGGGAGGGGAAGTGGTTGATGCCGCCCTTCAACGCGGGCAGGGGGGGCTCCCGGGCGAACTGAGAGGGTGCTGCGCCTTTCCCTGTATCCGTCCCTCCCGGCGGGCTGAGGTGCAGCTTCCCCCACCTGTCCCTTCGCCCGGCCCTGAGCTCCTCCGGCGCCGCGGGGGCTGGAGAGGGGGCGATGGCCGCGGTCTGTCTGTCCCTTGCGTTCCCCGCCGTTCCCCGCATTGGGAGTTCCCGTGGAGAAGAAACTTGGGTGGCTGGGCCTAGGCGGTGGGGACGCCCCTCGAAAGCTCACCGGAATGGCCGGGCTGGCCCCGGGCGAGTCTCGACATTTGTTGGTATCTCCGGAGAGGGTGCTCAGACCTTTTCCTCCAGAACCCTGTGATAGAACCAGAATGCCCAGCATCTGATGCTGGTGAAGTCGTTATTCTTGTGTTGAACTTGGACGCTGGAGTATGTCCTTAGGCTGACCTGTTTAACCGCACTGTTCTAAAGTTATTAGTTTTCTTGTAGATGTAGCATCTAGGATGATGGTTTCTGTAGGTATAGAAGGAAAGAGAAATAATCTTAAAAAACTTGCAAGTGTAAGGTTTTTTGAGACAGCTCCCCCAGATAAAGGACATCTTAGCAAATCTGTCTATTCATAAAATACTGTGTGTGGACAGCTTAGCTACAGAAACTATGTCTAGTAGCTTTTTTAAGCATAGCAGAAAGAGGAAAAAAGTATGTACTTCTGAAGTCACTATGCAACCATGCACACTGTGCTGCACTGAAGAAAGGAAGTGATTTTAGAGATTGAATGTTTGCTCATTATATGTAATTTCTTTGGGTTTGAGATTCATATGCACAGAGCCCCAGTGGTGAAATGTGGCGGTAACACTGAAATAATATCTGCTGATATTCTCTGAATATAGCAGTAACATGGAGAACAGTGTCAATTAGGAGAGGGACTTCTTACAAGGACATCTAGTGATTGGACAAGGGGCAGTGGCTTTGAGATGAAAGAAGGTAGGTGTAGATTAGATGTTAGGAAGAAATTTACTGTGAGGGTGATGAGGCACTGGCACAGGTTCCCGAGAGAAGCTGTGGCTGCCCCATCCTTCGGCAGCGTTCAAAGCCGATCAGATAGCTTTGAGCAACCTGGTGTAGTAGGAGGTGTCCCTGCCCGTGGCGGGGTGGGGGTGAGTGTTGAAACTAGATGATCTGTAAGGCCTCTTCTAACCCAAACCATACTGTGATTCTAATGAAAGGATGAATCATACAGGCTTTTTTACCTATCACGTGATGAATTTAGGAGAAAAAGATTTCAAACATACTTAAGCATAAAACAGTTTAGAGATTATATTTAAATTATATAACAATATTCATAGAAATGTATTTTTTTTTTATTTTTCATTTTTAAAAGTAGCTTCTGTCATTGCTGGCCTATGCTGCAGAGTCTATATTATACTTTTCTTGCTTGGACTGGAGGTGCTTTGATCCTCATCCAGTATTAAACATCTAAATACAGATTTTCAATTACAATGCATTGAGAACATGCATCCCTGGTATGATTTTAAATACTGAATACAGGTCTGTTAATTCAGATATCACTGTAAAGCTGATAACTTTATCAGGAAACTGAATCTCTGACTTAGTAAAAAAGTATTCTGTTGGTTTTCATTTTAAATCTGAGTAAAATTTTATCTCTCTGTATTAAAAGATGTCTGGTTTGTGTAATTGCACAGGGGATTCTGTTTACTTTAATCCAGGAGAGGATGAAGCAGTATGAGTAATGGCTTAGGCACTCCCCTAAGATGTAACTGCTTTACACAAATGTTTTGTTAGTATCAGCAGCTCCTAGTTAGAATCTCTTGGACAACTGTAAAAATGACAGTGTGAAGCTGATGCTGTTTTCATAGTTGCAGCTGCAGAAGGAGGTAATGGATGATTACTCCTGTGCGAATAAAGGAACAGCTAGGGGAAGAGAGTCTTTAGAGCAGCCAGTAAGCCTTCCACAGCTGGGGGAAGTGAAAATGGGATAAGGAAGTAATTTTGAGACTGCTTTTAATTGAGACCTGAAGTTTGAGACTGTTCCTGATAATGTTGTAGTATTCACTTTCACAGCAGTCTGGGAGAGGATGTGGCTTCTTGCCAAGGCGTTGCTCATAGCTCTGAAACCACTGAGGTTGACAGCACATCTAAAAATCTATTTGCTGAAGACAATGCCTGCATCTAATTGTGGTCATCTGCTTTTAGGTTTCTGCATCAGAAAATGTTGACAGTAATCTTGCAAATAGATGAAGTCCAAGATAGATCTAAGTCTAGTGTATATAGGGTTTGTGTGGGTTTGTTGTTTTTTTTTTCAGATTTTTTGAAATGTCAGAACTGGAATTAAATATTTTTTAGAAATAGAACTCTGTGTTTTACTTTAAAAAATCATATTCTAGAAGCTGTCAAATCAGTCCTGACTAAAAATGCTTAAACTTGTATATAAGCTTTATATTGCTTATGATGAATACTTCTTTGAAAGCGACACAGAATTAAATAAATATGGCAATGATTATATTTGGAGTACAAAAATGAAAACCAGGTCAAAATTTGACAGTTTGAGGATACTTGGAGAGGGAAACATGTTTGTTATTTACTGGAAAGTTTGGCTGCTTGTCCTTACCCCACAGGATCTATTGTAAAAAATGTGGCTTCTCTAAAGGAAGAAAATCAGTTTTAGACATCTAGATGAAATAACAGATACTTGCTGGAATATTACTCAAAGCTTCATTAGACAAGGGACAGGCATGTCACCTGGTCATGAATTAACTCCCTCAAATCTCATGAGATGAGAGATTTGGAAATGTCTTGGGTATTAGCACTTACAGGAAAGCCTTCCAGTAAGAGTGAAGATCAGCAGCCCAGCTGCTTTTGAAACACAGTGTTGTGTGTTTCAAAACCCAGGACACACAGATAGCTGAAAAAATATGAATTACTTTGTAAGCTATCCTAACGTGTAGAAGTAAGAGTACTAATGATAAGGCATCTGTCATTGTGGTGTTGTCTTTTATCTTACAGTATGTAAGCAAAGACTTACTTAAACATAATTATCACCGATCATATAGTTGGGCAACAATTGCTGTCTGTTTTCTTTGTGTTTCTAACAAGTGGGTGAGTGGTTCTCCAGTAAGGCCGACACTACACAAACCACATTTCCAACACAAGGCATTGTCTATATTTACAGACAACTGTATTTTATATTGAAAGAAAAAAAAGTCCTAGCTCTGCTAGTTCTGAGGCTTTGTCATGGCGCAGATAGAAATCAAAGAACTCTACTGTTGCTTTGATAAATTTTCTTTAATCTCTGTAGTAATGATTGAGATCATCTTCTGACATTCTTTACTTTTCTCTGCAAGATCCCAGATGTTTGATTTAACTTTTTCTGGTTTTAACAATGTAGCTTCCTTATATATCCAAATACAAAGGTACTACCAAGCTTTTAACTCCTTTTACTCATCTTTTAGACCTTCTAATGTCCCTTAATCCAGACCTTTCACTAATTTCTGGCTTTTCAACTTTCTTCAAATTTGAATTATATATTTATTTGGTATACAGTAAAGTTGACCTGATAATAATATTACTTCTTATTTTAGTTAACAGGATCAGTTCTAGAAAGGTAGTTGTCTGTTAATTTGCATGAACTTTGACATTTTAGCTCATCTCTGTTTTAAAGACTACTTTATAGTGTATTCTCTCTGGGTGAGACTCTCTATTAGTGGGTGCTGTTGTTTTTGTGGTTTGTTTTTTTTTTTTTTTTTTTATTTACCTAAGGAGCAGAGAAAGATCATTGACTAAACAGGTTGCTCTTTTGTTGGCTCTTGGGAGTGTTGAACTTTGCATCACTGCTTCCAATGCATGTGGGACTGTTTGTGCCTTCTCTGGTTTCTCAGCTACCCAGCTGTGCTGTGGTATAACGACTCATCTTTTTACTCTGTGGATTCTATGTAAATATGATGCTCCCATCTTTCTAAAAATTCTGTCTTATCTAATTTCTGACCTGAGCTAGTGGGCTTGTTTTTATGCTCTTGGCTTTGCAATTGTGTAGTGTATTCTCTGATTTCTTGTGTTACAATTTATCCATCATATCCTTCTTGATTTTAATTGTAATCCTTAGGAAGAAGGGTATTAAGGTGTTGGAGTACATAAGTGAGGTGTAAATTTGAGTTGCTTTGTGGGGCTTCACAAATGTTTTGACTGGTTTGTCCAAGTCTAACTCCTAGTGTTTGCTGGACTAATACCGATCATTATGAATTCAGCTAGTACACTGCTCAGTACTTTGATTTGTCTATTTAAACTCAGTGTTACAGTGTTTTTGTGTCACATCTTTGGTGTTCAGGTGTATGCAACAGAATGTTACTACTTTGTTAGAGTTGCTATAGGCTATTGCAGACAGATGAGAAATTCTTTGTGTCTCACAGGCAGAATCTTTATATACTGTTCTAGAAATGTTGCTGTGATTTCTTCACTGAGCTTATCCTATTGCCTAATTTAGTTGCTTACAACTAGTTGAAGATCTTGAATTATTATTAATGTCAGATATTGCTGGTTTTTTAAACAGTTTGGCATAGACTGTTAAAAAACGTATCTATTTGGATGGATTTAATCAGAAAAGTTGATTATGGTTTGTGGGACTAATACTAGATCTCTGAATTTTAATGGCATCTAAATGCAAAACCATGAAATGCAGGCAGCCACCTCTGTGATTCGTCTGTCTGCCTTGCATCTTGGTCAAGATGGCAGTTCTGGAAAACATGTTGACATATTGTAAAATAATCTGCCAAATTAAGTAGTGGTAGCAACAGTAATGATCCAAACATCTGTAATTTACATGGTATGCTGCTGCAGTGTCATCACTGAAATTCCTGGTTCTCCTGTACAAAACTCGAGGCAGTACGGTTTCAAATAAGTAAGTTTTCTTATCTCTGACTACACAAAAGTGATGTAGATAACATTCTTACGGTTGTAAACACATGTATTCCCCTGTATACTTGAGCAGATTTGCATTGGAATAGTGAGTCCTTGATAAACCTCTTTGTTCATTCATCTAGAACTGGAGTTAAATGACTTCCATATTCATAGAATCATAGAATAATTAGGGTTGGAAAGGACCTTAAGATCATCACGTTCCAGCCCCCCTGCCGTGGGCAGGGACACCTTACACTAAATCATGTCACCCCAAGGCCTTGTCCAACCTGGTCTTGAACACTGCCAGCGATGGATCATTCACAACCTCCCTGGGCAACCCATTCCAGTGCCTCACCACCCTAACAGGAAAGAATTTCCTCCTTATATCCAATCTAAACTTCCCCTGTTTAAGTTTTAACCCGTTTCCCCTTGTCCTGTCACTACAGTCCTTAATGAAGAGTCCCTCCCCAGCATCCCTATAGGCCCCCTTCAGATATTTCCTGATATTTGTTCTCTTTGATTTTTCTCAAAGTATTATTTTAGGTTTTAAGATTGATACCTAAGTATAGCAGGATTGGCTAAAAAAAAAAAAAAAAAAAAGAGCCTGAACCTTTTCCCTCTTTCAGTACTTCTTGGGAATTTTGGAGCGATGGTAGATGCTTCTAGAGATGCTCCTGCTTGATAAAGACATCAAGGAAAGTTCTCCTGTCCCTTTTGATCTAGTGTGGTCTGAAATCCTGGGCTTGCTGTGTTGTCTAATATATCTTACCTGCATGCAAGAAGTCATTGTGGGCTAAAAGGTATTATTACTCATGGTGCTTCAATATGGAGGAGCCTTATACTTGACATCTGCGAGGATATCTGTGTTCATATATTTTTTTAAGTATATCATCAAGAGTTTAAATGTTATGCAAGAGAAGTAACCTTTTCAATTGCCTTTGGAGGATAGGATTTACTTAAAATGCTAGGAGGAGAACCTAAAGTACTAAAGTAATCCCAGTGTGACAGATTTTGCCAATTACTCAGAGAATGCACGTGAAAATTCCCCATCTGAGCTAGACTAGGTTCAGACTCCAGGTATGTATATTAGATTGGGGGATTAAGGCGTTACATTTTTTTACAGTTCAATGCTATATGTCTGTATTCAACTTAATCCAGTCAGAGATTGCTCTGCAGTCTTCTGTTTTTCAATTCCCCTTCTCTGTACCTGAATTAGTAGTGCAGTTCATAGGTGAACCACACAGGGAACTGACAACCTGAAAGCTGACTCTCCTTTTTCCCCCAGACTGGCTCAGCTCACAGCTTTATGGAAAGTCGTTTAGGTAGAAGGGAAGAGATGACAATGGGTGGCTGGGCATTGAGGCATGGTAAGGTTGAATCTGGAGTTTTATGTTTGATCATGTCATCATGGAGCGGTAGTGTGAACATAGAAGGTGAATGGTTTGGTTGGATATGCTAATGTAATGGCTGGATATGTAAGGACTTCAGTAAAATCAACAAAGTTTACCAGGAGTAGAAGATTGTTTCTTATTACAGAGTGCATAAAGAGGTGAGATTCCAATATTGCTATTTCTTTAAACTCAAACCCCTTTTAGCTATCACCTGTCTGAAAAAAATAACCATTTTCAGCTGGACATTTCTGGATCACTTTGAAACATGTAATAACTGTTCTTGTGCTAATTCTTATGTTGAATTCTTCATTATAGAGATCTTGAGCAGAGGAGTTCAGATTTACTCCAAGTGGTTCTTTCCTGATGAAGAGCACAAACTGGTAATTTGTGTGCATAGCCTGCAGCAACCTTTTTTCCTAACTGCATCCTACGGGCTACCTCTTTGCATGGAAGAGTTTTGAGCTATGCTTTGAAGTGAAAACTATAGCTCTATTATGTGTCTTTAAACACACTGGAAATAAGTATGCAGATAAGCGTATACTGAGTTTGAACAGACTGTGTGGTTCAGCTTTGTTAGAACTTTTTAAATGAAACAAATTTTAGACTGCTTCATGTGTAGTTGCACTGTTATTATGCATGTACTTACCCAGTGTAACAAATGCTTCCAAGTAGTTTGTTTGAAGATTTTCTTCATAAAATATTTAATAGCTAGGGGTTTTGTGACTATTGCATAGCAGTTTTCTTGCTTCACGTTTTTATTTCCTGAGGTTCTGTTGAATGACAATTAATTACTAATGTAACAAATCTCACTTTTTACACTAGTGTTTTATTAAGTTTGAGTTGTGTTGTGCCTTTATTTAATACTAAAAGAAAAAGGTTCACATAGTAATTTTGTAGCTGTACTATTTCTTTCCATAGTAACTGGAGGGGACAGCTGTATGTTTTGAAACAAGAAAGCTGTGAAAAGAGCAGTATTTTTGCAACTGCGATCTCTTAGCAATGTATTTTAACAAACATTTTTAAAACCGTAGGTGTGAGACTCTTTTGAACTTTGTAGGAGTTGCAGATGCATAGTGCCTCTATGAACTAACCCCTAGTTACCTTGATGTAGGGTTTTTGTTGTTTTTTTTTGTTTTGGTTTGTTTTTGTTTTTTTTTTTTTTGTGAGCAGAAACCTGCAAATAGCAAGAGTTGTAGGTACTTGCATGGCAACTAGAGTTTTAGTTGCTTCTATTTGAAACTTCCTCAAACCATGCGAAAAATTGAAACAATATAATCTGTTTTCTTTCTTTTGTAGCATAATTGGGACTTGTTGCTAAAACAAATTGATAATTTGTCGGTATGGTCAACTTGTCCCATATGACAAGATAGGAAAATGGAACAAGGAAAAATACTCTAAAATTAATTCCAGTGTGCTCCACACAATGAGGATTTTCAACCTTATGGAATAGAAACTCTTAAAGGTCACTACCAACAGAATTTGCATGTTCTGGGCTTAAGCATTTCTTGTGTTTCTTTTCCACATTTACCTTTTGTGATCTCTGCTCTGACCTAAATACCACCAAATACTTAATTAACCTAGTAATTATGTAGGACTATCGGCTGCCTTAAATCATTCAAATACAAGATGGGTAGATTGTTTAATTTTAGATTGGATTATTTCCAAATGTTCTGTGGGAGAGAGTTGGCTAATCAAAATAGCACCTATTAAAAGTCTTTGTCATCTACACAGTTAAAATTGGTATTAATTTTGTCTCATCAGTGTTATAGCTGATACAAGTATGTTGATCCTGTAATAGAAAACAAGCTAATTTTTTTTTTATAAGCTTGTAGTCTTATCCTGGAACTTCTTGGCTTGATGTTTAACTCAAGTAAATTTATAACAGCCAAGTTCTGCATTCAGTTTTGAATGTGAATTCTTTTTTTTGTGTGTGTGTATTTGTATACACGTACAATAACACTTCAGAAAATTGACTGAAGTGTTTGGGACAAATATCAGACTGTAGGAAAGTATACTTAGTCTAAATAGATCTGTATGGAAGAGTAAATAGATAACAAGCAATATTTTTATTCTGTCTTTAAAGGACTTAATGTGTCTGTCCTGAAGTGCTGAATCTTTAAGCCTGTGAAGAAAAGGTTTTATAAAAAATAATAGAAGTAATCCAAACTATGATACCTGAATAGTAATGGGGCATGAGGCACTAGCACAGGTTGCCCAGAGAAGCTGTGGCTGCTCCATCCCTGGTAGTATTCAAGGACAGGTTGGATGGGGTTTTGAGCAACTTGATCTAGTAGAAGGTGTTCCTGCCCATGGCAGGGGTGTTGGAACTGGATAAGCTTTAAAGTCCCTTCCAGCCCGATCCGTTCTGTGATGGATGCATTAAATACTGCTGTAAATACATTCCTGTTGACAGTATTCATTATACAACTCATTTAAGTTGTAAGCAGTGTTGGTTTTATCCATTTAAACTATGTGCACATCTGTGTATAGTTTTCCTTGTAATAAATCCTAATTGAGGAACTAATCAAAAAAGATGTTCATCTGGATAATCAAAAAGGAAAACCTCAAACATGGCTTGGACAAAATTTGACTGGCTTTTGGAAGCAGTCGTATTCCTAGCACGTTTAGAAAAGAAGCAGGTGCAGGTTCAGGATTTTCTTTTACTAACACGTATCTGTGCATTCATTTTTACCTCATCTGACTTCAGCAGTAATGCTTAGATAAACAGAACTCCAGAGGAAAGTAACAGCAGCAGCTTGTATGGTAGCAAACAGCTGGTCTCCCTAAACCTCACTGAAAAGTGCAGAGCTAGAATCGCAAGTAGAATTCAGTGTTGTGATGTGTTTAGATGAAGTGCCTTTGACAAGTCTTATGGAACTATGCAACCTTTCAGGGCGGAATTTCTCATTAAGTTTCTTTTTTGTCTTTAATTTGTGTCTGTTTGTGTTTTAGAGACAAAAACTTCTGTTCCTTTAAAAAGATAAAACAGCAAAGCTAGTCATTCTTCTGATGTTTCTTTTATGAGTAGATTACTTGTGGATAAATTTTCTGATTTTTGTTGTGTATGTAGTAGAAGAATCACTTGAATGGAAAGCAGTCAGGATTTGTTCGCTGTTTGTAAGACAGAATGCATGTAATTGCATAAGAATAATGATGAAAACAAATGCTATCCTTGGAATGATCCTTGACCTCAGTCAGCCTGATGCTAATCTTATTCTTGATGTGTGCTGGATTTTTTTCTGACAAATAATTAATTCCGTCTTGGTAACAAATCACCTTAGTTTGCAACTAAAAAACTCTTCCGAATGTTGTGGTGCTTCCTGTGAACCAGAAAGGTATCTATAGGCTTAAAAATACTTGACTTATAACAGCATGTATTCAGAAATAGGCTAACTTTTTAAAAGTATTGACCATCTCTCTTTATAAATTGAATATAAAAAAGAAAAATCGACATATATCAGCTATTTTACCTGAAGTGTATTTTCAGATAATAGGATTGAGGAGCTGATGCTGTGTTGGAAAAAGTGCCTTCGTACTTCTCAGCAAATATACTTAAATAATCAGAGCTCTTACTCAGGATAGAGTAGAAAAAGTTTTAATTCCATTTTCTTCCTGAAGAAAAGGTTTGGCTGACTTCTAGTTTTGCAGCTGCTGTTTATGTGGTATACTTGAACAGAAGTGAGAGTGTATACTTTAAATTCTTGTTGTTGAAACTGTTCCAATCCAATGTGAAACAAAAGATTCAGGCTGCTGAGGGTGAGCATGGGGATAGGCCAGTTATGTCTAGAGTCCCCTTCTTTACCTAGAAAGGAGGGAAAGAAATGTGCTTTAGTCTCTGTTTTGCAGAGCTCCTCTCTTACAAATTCCTGTTGTGGCCACTTAAGATAATGACTATGCATGAATAAATAGCTTCATCATGAAGGACTAAAATGGCTTTGTTCTCATACCCTTGGGCATGCTTAAATATGTGATTTAGACCTCTGAAGAAATTCAGACACTGTTCCTCATAGGAGAAAACTGAATCTCTGATTTTTCACATCCTGGTTAAGTGCTGAATTCAAGGGGGTCGTTCAATGGAATCACTTCATCTTTTGAAGGGAGGAGCTTCCTTTCACTAGGGAAGTTCAGCAAGGCACTTATGATCCTACAGTTCCTTTACATAATTTTTTGGTGCATGTCTTTTCTTTTTTTTTGTCTCTTTCAGTTGGCCACCAGCAGCATCTCTACAGTCAGCCTGCTTAGTTGTCACATCCTGAGTTTATGACTTTGCTTGTTTTCAATATTTATGCTCTTTGATTGTTTGCATAGTAGGATACTTCACTGTGAGAAATCTGACTGAAAATTAAGTACCTTAAAGGCTTATGTGAGGATCGATATGTGGAATAAGGAAAAATTCCTCAAATACTAAAGTAAAAATCAGTCAAGTTGGCAGCAAGAAAGACAAACTTGCCTTTCACTTGGTTAACTTATTATTTTGACTTTAAGTTCTGGTCTTTGTGTTTTCTTTGATCTTTCTGTTCCATTTCCCTGTTCTTCACTAGAAAGTTTCAGATTTAGTTTATTGAAGTCCTTTGATAATGTGCACAGGTATCTTTATAACCATATAGACTATATTATAGTCTATAGTCTATTAGAGAAGAGATTCGGAGCAGCCCTGTGGAAAACGACTTGGGGGTGGTGGTTGATGAGAAACTGAACATGAGCAGGCAGTGTGCACTCACAGCCCAGAACGCCAACCGTATCCTGGGCCGCATCAAAAGGAGGGTGACCAGCAGGTCAAAGGAGGTGATCCTGCCCCTCTACTCTGCTCTTGTGAGACCTCACCTGGAGCATTGTGTGCAGTTCTGGTGTCCTCAACATAAAAAGGACATGGAACTGTTGGAACAAGTCCAGAGAAAGGCCATGAGGATGATCAGGGGACTGGAGCACCTCCTGTATGAAGACAGGCTGAGGAAGTTGGGGCTGTTCAGCCTGGAGAAGAGAAGGCTGCGTGGAGACCTCATGGCAGCCTTCCAGTATCTGGAGGGGGCTATAGGAATGCTGGGGAGAGATACTTCATTAGGGACTGTAGTGTAAGGACAACAGGTAACAGGTTCAAACTTAAACAGGGGAAGTTTAGATTGGATATAAGGAATAAATTCTTTCCTGTGAGGGTGGTGAGGCACTGGAATGGGTTGCCCAGGGAGGTTGTGAATGCTCCATCCCTGGCAGTGTTCAAGGCCAGGTTGGACAGAGCCTTCAGTGATATGGTTTAGTGTGAGGTGTCCCTGCCCATGGCAGGGGGGTTGGAACTAGATGATCTTAGGGTCCTTTCCAACCCTAAGTATTCTATGATTCTATATAAAGTGCAGAGCAGATAATTTAGTTTTTAATGATAATAATAATAATAAAAAGGCCAGGTTTGGGTCCGTCCCCGTCCCCCCCCATTTCCATTAAGGTTGCAGTGGTGAAGATATTTTAGATAGCAAAAGGAAGAATCAGTTTCATATCACAAAGAATTTATATTGAATTTATTAAAAGTAAACCTTTACCTTAAGCTTTAGATCTTGAAAGACCCTGCTGTCATGATTGTTTGTAAAAAAAAAAAAACAAACAAATTTCTGAGTATGGATATTTGTGAAAATTTTAGATTGGAATATTTTGTATGTGAAACCACAATTATTTCCTTAAAAGTTTATGTCTTATCTGTAAAAACAACAGAGAGAAAACAATAATCCTGTCTCCCTTAAAAATGAAAGAGAGTTTGTAAAAGCTCATCAGAAATGCAGATTTGTCCATTAAAATTGTATTATTCCACCACTGGTACAATTAATGAAAATAAAACATTAAAATTGGTCTTACCTCAGGATAGTACTTGCAATCTTTGTGGTGTTTAGCCTCTTAGAATAGAGCAGTTCAACATAAATGCATGTTGACTCTAGATTTTAAAATCTGTCACAAACCTGTGTGTATACATATGCATACGCATATACGACAGTAGTGAGAGGGGAACAAAGAAGCTCCTTTTTTTAATAGTTAGGGGGAAAATAGTATCAAGAGAATACTGTATGTTTCCCTTTAATAGATATTTTACTCAAAATACTTGTTACTGTGACCCTACCCCAAAAAACTTGTGAACTGCAATTTTATTACAGAGAATGACTTGCAGAAGTTGTTTTATTGTTAATCATATTGGAAAAGATAATTTGGCAAAAATGTTGAGACGTAGTTGGCCATGCTCATACATGAGCCAAAATAACTGAGAGAGGTTTTTTTCAGTCTTTGCACTGGTATTAGTTCCGCTCTGTTGGTGGTAGGATGGTCCTACTGTAACTTTAGTTTTTAGTTCTCTTCTGTATCGTTTTATCACTCCGCATTTTGCTTTTAAAACAAGCTTGTTCTAAAGTCTCCCTGGGATCTATCTGGTTGATAATTTTTACTTCTGAAATGCAATTTTTAGATATTTTTCTGAGATTGGTGTTTGATTTGTTTGGTCTTTTTTTCTTTTAGTGTGGATTTCTAAATTCTAGTAGCTGCCTGTTGTTGTGCACCCTTCCCTTCATGCGATAATCCATAATTGCTTCTGTATTAATTCCTAATGTACCTTTGTGGGACATAATTATACACATTACAAAGTTCAGCTTGATGTCTTAAAGTCTGCCTTTAGTTTTGTATTTGTAGTTGACATTTTTTTTCCCCTCTAAGCTTCTTTGCTTGCATATTGGTAATGTTCTACATCTAGAATTAGTATTGCTAGTCTTGATTGTCAATTTTGATTTTTTGAAAATACCCTGGAGTGAATAGTTATACCAAAGCTAACTCAAAAGTAGCTTTTAAATTTGAAACGGTTACGCAAGTGAGCTGAAAAAATAATTTTGAGTGATAATGAAGCAATTTGATATGCTTCAAAAACAAACCAACAAAGTAGCAGTCATGGCATTTGAATGCAGTAGAATGAGACCTTGCAAGAAGTCCACGTGGTCTTGAATTGTATTTTAACTATATATGTATTTAGTTTAACCTTTTGTCTTCCACAAAACTAACCAAAATTCTATTGTTTGGTATTTAGTACCCTAGCATTCAGAGGAATATATGCGTAAGCTGTATTTTTCAAGGTGTGCGTTGATGAATGGTGTTCATTTGATGTATAGTCAGTTTTAGCTGTAGTCTCCCCTTTCAGGAAGAAAGGTGTTTGCCATTTCCTAAGAGGACATATTCTTGTGATCAGTTGATTTTTTTTTTAAAGGGCACAAGATGGCTGTGGGTATTTGGTTAAAGGTCAACATATGAGTGTTAGTTTAGATTGGGAGTGTGTATTTGAACTGAATTTCTTTACTGTCTCCCCTCACTTTGTTTTTATGTGATGTGCTGTTGTCCCTGAATATGCTTACTTAGGTTTGAGTGAAATAAAACAGAAAGATATGCTGCAACCACTTACAGGCATTCAGCCAGGTAAGATCTAGTTTGGGGCAGTCCCCCCAGGATATGTGTTATGTGGGCTTCAGGTTCTCAGCATCATTTGAATGCTTTATGAATCCACTTGTTCTGCAGACCTGGTATCAGCACATGCAGGTGCCCCTGAAGTAAAGTTTTAACAAATTGCCTAATCAAACCCTGCCTGTGGAAACACTGTAGGTTTTATATTCAGTAGACTACATGTCATTGCATGTAGAATTACTTCCTTAATGAGCTGTTAATTTCTCTCTGTATTAGGTGACTTTCAGTCTTTGTTTAAATTTTCTTCCTGTCTTGCTTTAAATTGCTTGCACATAGCATAAGTTGGTGAAATGTGCTAGTTAGGAGGTTTTAAAGCATCTGTTCTGTCTGACGAATTCGGGTGGCTTTAAAGATAGTTAAAAGATACACTAGTTATAGAATCAGCTGTCCGTGGTTTGTTTACATCCATTTTAAAACTTTAAAACTCAGGTTTTATTTCTTACTTTTTTTCTCCCTTGAGCTATTGGGAATTTCATTTGGTAATTAGTTGCTGGGTGTTAAAACCACCGGGGGGGGGGGGGGGGGGGGGGGGGCGGTATATGTTGTTTTTCAAATAGCCGTAAGATTCTGCTGTTCATTCCGTCTACCTGATGGTTATGTTATTTAAAGAAGCAAGGGGGAAGAAGGGCATAGTGCTAGATCCTGAAGTTTTTTTGAAGTTTGTTTCTGTCTTCTTCCCACCTAAAAGGAGCTGGCTTTTGTTTGAAATGCAGTGGGAAAATAATAGTTTGTTAAAATTAAATAGTGTATTAGTGGAGTTTTTGTCCTCCTTTTCTTGCTCTTAAGAAGTGTGTGTGTGTTAGCTTTAAATTGCACAGGTTAGGTGTGTATTGTCAGAATTAAAAGGAGGGGTGAGTGAGATGAGTTAGTGTTACTTCTTTCTGGAAAGGGAGTGCAGCAAACCAAATTCAACACCTCTGCTCCTCTTAACAAGCAATAGAAAATTTTCCTGGTTTAGCTTTATGGGATTTGCTTTGGCAAAAACCATCAGTAACCCTTCTTTGGGTCTGCTACAAGCAAACATGAGGTGTACCAGGGGAACGATTCTGATTTGAAAAATCTTTAACAAGAATGTGTGTGGTTGGTTTTAAGTAATTTTTTTTAAAGACTCAAAACTACGTCTTAGAATAACTGTTGTCTTTTATTCTTAAAGTAGTTAAAAAGTTTCAAATGAGCAGTCTCTACAGAATACTCGGGAAACCTGGTAGAGCAGTGCCAACATGGAGAAAGTTTCTTGAGTGAGAGCCAACTTAACAAATGCAAGCAGGCAAGCTTTGTGTTCAGACTTGTGTTTCAGCTTCTGCTGATGGATTTAATGTCCTTGGTGCTCAGGCAACTGGGGCATACGTTGCAGGAGAAATACTACAGTGCAGTGTGTTCAGTTTCATTTGCTGCTGTGTTTGATGTTGGAGGGTTAAGGGGAGGGGAAAGGATCAGCTACCCAGGATGCTCTGTTTGGAGGAGTAAATGAATTTTATTGTCGTCAGAACTACATTGCCATATGAGTTCTGAAAAGCGTTTGGCTCCTGAGGATAACTGCTCTAAAAATAGATTTGGAGGAGAGGTTTCTCTTGGGTCCAGTTTCAGGTTCCCGCTGAGCTGGCTCTATGAAACTTGTTTGCTCCTGTTGCAAGACTAGTGAGGATAATTTTTTTCTTATTTTGCCTTCAACATTAATTTTTGGAGATATCAACATACTTGCTCTGTCTGTGGAAATCAAGAGCTGTTGTTATGGCCGACGACACAGGTATAACCCTAATCTTTTTGTGAACAAATGGAAAATGCGTGGTTGCAAATACTGGCTAATGTCTGATTTTATAATCAGCAAGATAACTGGCTTACTGTGGTATGTTGCGTACTCTGTTTACTGTTTTAGTCTGTGTTACAGGCTGCCTCTGTGCTTTGATTAAATGTTCCCTGGAGTAATAGGATTTAATCAGTTTGTGACGGGCAGTTAATAGTAACTTTAGTTTTAGCTTGAGTAGGGTATGTGTTAACGGAAGAGATGTTTTGTCATCAGATACCTGACTTTCAAGTTATTTTGGGAGTATGTGAAATTAATAGGTGTCCTTTTAATGTAAGGTAAAGTAAAAGGAATTAATTTCATACATTTTTATCTGGTGTGACTCTTAATGCAGTGTAGGTGGGTTATAGGACTTTTAGAGATTTGCCGTTGAGACATAGAGTGCACTTTAAGACTTCTGATGTCTGCATAAAGACATCTGGTGGTATAAGCACAGGCTTACCAGATATGGCAAGTGACCTACTTCTGACATGGCTGGCAGCATGTGCAGGGAAAGGGCTTGAATTGAGAATTAACTGTCTGGAATGAGTGCTGAGCCAGCTTCAGTCCTTGCAATGTTTTGTTCTAACCCTGTGTATAGGGTTATTTGTGCAGACAATGGGTAAATGTTATGTAACTTCCATTTATATTAAAGCATGGCCTGATCAAGCTGCCATGCTTGAAATCTTAGGAGAAGTTTTCAAGAGTTTTGAAAGTAATGTTCCTATAAGATAGGAAGCCACAGCATAAAAATGTATCTTTGTGACTGTTGTGAATGATATCTTTATGGCAGGATCTGTTTTTGAGGGGTTTCCATGAACAGTCTTGTAGACTGGAAAAAATGTGGAAGACTATGCTTGATTACTTAAGTTGTATCTTCCTTTATTTTCCTGTTCTTTTCCTCTGATAAATAAAGCCCCTTTCTTCAGAAGCAATGAGCAGTAAACTGTAGAAAACAGTAAGGTAAATGAGTAAGTGAAACAAAATAAGATCTGTTTTCTGTTTAATTTTTCTAATGCCTAGCTTGCATAGGACAAAGTTGTAACCTGGAATAATGTAAAATGTTTTCAGCCTTAAGGTTTAATTTTAAATACACACAAAGCTTCCATTGACTGCATTGGAGCACAAGAGTAGCAAAGTTCTGCTTTTACAAAGTATAATTGTTTATTTCTGAATATTAACATTTCCAGCTCAACAGTACTTTAAAGAGTTTTCATTTACAGTTGATCCTATTTCTGAGTGTAGTGGCACATGCTGCATGACTTTGCCTCTGTTTTCAGGCTATCTGTACATCTTTCTAAGAGAGATGTTATCATGGATTATATATGTGAGCCTTGCACGCATGTAATTAGGGTACTGTGCAGCAGCAAGTGATACATGCTTGATGTGAAGCTAAGTTGTCTTGCTTTCTGAGTATTCTTGAAAAGCCCATATACCAAGGCAATTTTGTCTTTAATATAGAAAGGAAACTAAATAGTTGGTATTTCATCTTTGTACAAAGTATGCAATAAAATATTTTTTTTTAATTTATTTTTTAGTCTTTTTGTAAAACGCTGAGCTGAGTAAGAGCTGATGTGAGTAATTTATTGGTCTGAACTCGATGTAGCACAGTGAATGTAATAAAAGGTTAGTTTATTACAGCTGTGAACCTGATGGCAAGCAGGGTCTGAAAGTACTGGTGGTAATATCTATTACAGAAATAAGTAAATCAGTCACCAGTGTCTCATTACTCATCTTCCAGAGCAATGTTAATATTTCAGGGCATTTTTCATCTTTTTCTATGATTAGTGTTGATAAAGCATCAAACTTACTTGCAAGAAGTATTATAAATTTGTCTCCCTACTTTATTATATTATCACAATATTCATGGCAAACTTCCTCAAGTATTTAAAAATCCATGAGAAATAGTTTTACTTCAGTAACTAGGACTGGATAGGGCTGAACAAGCAAAGGCTGGTGCTTAGGAGGAAATGGAGTGAAATAGGCTGGTAGCCGTGGAACTGTGGCCAAATGCCAGCCTTGCAGCACTAGTATCTGGAGGCAGAAGAGCAGACCTTGAGCTCTGCAGAAAGCCACAGGCATTTTTTGGAATGCATGTTTATTTGCTACATGTATCCCTCTGTCCTGTAAATGATCCTAAAGGAATGGACCAAGTAATTTGTTTTCTAGTCGTGATGTCCATTTTAATCCTCCTACCCATATGCTAGGTTGAGGTCTTTCCCAGTGGTTTGTTTGTAACTACTGTATTTTTTTATACACATTTATTTTTCATATGTGCAGTTATAAATTAAGGTGTGATTTGTATTAAGTCTCTGTGTCATCCTTTTACTTGTATTTTTCCATCAGACTGTGAGTCTAAAGGCATGTAGTGAATCTCTTCTTGATTTTTGCAGCTTGATTCTTGCAGCGGGGGGGGGGGGGGGGGGGGGGGATATTTTTAGCTGGTACAGTATCTGAACATGGAGTCTTACCCTTAACATTGTTTTTATTTTAGAGCCTTCTTAGGCTATTTGAATTTTCATGTTGTTTCTGTGAGCTAATTCAACTAGCTTTGAAACTTGCTTCAGAAGAAAAGCTTTTCTTCCAAACTGTTTCTGCTAGTCATGTTGCCCTCTGGTGGCAGTTTGAGAGCTGTTGGCATAAATGTAAAGCATCTCAAAAATGTTAAGCTCTATATAAATACACACTAAAGGGGAGCAAGGGGGGATTTTCAACTAAGGTGTTAAGACAAATTGCATCTGGCGTTTTGGTGTTCGGTTGATTATAGGGCTTTTGCTTAGACAATCATCAGGCTTTCTGCTGTAATTCACAGTGATGTGAAAAGCAAGCAACTAGCAAAGTTTAAAAACAGCACAAAAATGTTACTCAAATGCTGTGTTCTGTGTAGTCAGAAGAAACAATATTTATAATTGTATCATAAATCATAGTTTTCTAACGTGTACAAATTCATCCTTCCTATTTGTTTGCCTTATTTTTACAGAGACCAAACATGGAGGAGGTAAAAATGGGAAGAAAGAAGGCTTTTCTGGAAGCTCATTTTTCACCTGGTTTATGGTAATTGCTTTGCTGGGAGTTTGGACATCAGTAGCAGTTGTCTGGTTTGAACTTGTAGATTACGAAGAAGTTCTAGGTAAGAATTTTAAATATTAAGCTGCTTCTAATATAATTATGATATGCCTTAAATGGAGGCCATTTTAAATAGTTGATTTGATTACTGGGGTGTTCGCAAATGACCTACGTGATTAAAAATAGGCAATGTAGTTCAAGAAGTGTATTTTAATGCTGAACTCTATTATGATGTTAAAATGGGATTCTCATAAGACTGAAAAAGATTATTAATATACTGCATTTATTAAAGAACTGAAGAAGTCTCAGAGGATAGGTCTGGATCCACAGATATATCTGTAATATATCTAAGATAGATCTGGATCTTACATCTGTAAAACAGTTCGTTTGGAAGGCTAGTGTTGCCAGTTCTCTGATGGATTGTGTTGCCTATAAAGTCAGGACAACTGATCAGTCATCCTCCCATATGTGACTTGTTGAGTGACCTCGGTTTTAAGCTTATAAAGATGATTATTGTATCTCAGTATGTCAGTGTTAAAATCATATTGCTAATATAATATCTAAGGATGAAAATTAGTATCTCAGATTTCAGGCTCTGTGTCCATATGTAGAGCTATTGACCCTGATGTTGTAGGACTCAACATGCTTTTGCAACTGCAGGTTTTACAAGCCTTACAAATCTGTTGGTACATGCTTCTTTTGATCTGGACTGATTTTAAGAGAAACTTCTGGTTTGGAACTTAATTGGGTCTAGTAATGCAATTAATGGTTTCTGTATTTTTACCGTGCATGCAGCCAAAGCAAAGGATTTCCGTTATAACTTGTCAGAGGTCCTACAAGGTAGGATATTGGAGAAATAACTCGTTTTGCAGTCTCTTCGCTGAAAAATTTGCTTTTTTATGTTTTTAATTTTTTTAGAGAATTAATATTCTGCATTGACATGAAACAGTCATTTCTCATCTGTCTCATTCTTCATGGTTTTGAAGATGATACAATTCTTATTTCCGGAGAATTACATTTATTCCACCAGTCTGCGTGTTTAACCATAAGCTGATAAAGATCCTTTCTAATTGATTTGCTTCTGTACAGTGGTGATGACCTTATTTTTTTTGTCCATTCTAGACCCAACTCTGAACTTTTCTTCCACAAAACTGTTCTATAATTTTCTAAGTACCCTATTATGAACTGTATTTATTTTAATTGTAATCAAGTTCTGCCTCCATTTTGAGAATGTCAAGTGTTAATAATATACTGCAAACTCTAAGGACTTAGAGGTTTTTTTGCAAAGAGTGCAGTCTCAATCCTATTAAAAGTTATGTCTGAAGTTCGTCAGAACTAATTAGAAAGCTCACTGCTCACATGGTGATCCCAGGACACTTCTAATCCTGGATACCATGTTTCTGTGCTAAAAATTCTTTTTGGATAGAAGCTGGGTTCTCCTGTGAATGCTTAGGGCTGTTAGAGCTGCAGTTTAAGAAAAAAGTGAGAAGTCTGACGTATTAGTTGCCTATAGGAGGATTGGCAACTTTTTTTGTCTGCAGTAAATGCCATACAGTTGTTGATTAAAAATTATGTATGTTTTTTCTTTGTCCAGGAAGTATGTTGCTTACATAATTTTTCATGCCAAGTTAATAGAAGGTATCTGTCTGTTTTTTTCCTCCCAAGAATTTAGAAAGGCAGGAAACCAATCTGAAAACAAATGGTGATTATTTGTTTAATTCTTGTTATTTCTTTTCCGTCAAACATGTTGAAAGTTCCTCGTGAACTGAGATTTTATTCTGAGCTCAGTATGTTCAAATAAAGTGCAACACTTGATTATGGATTTATTTTAAATCTGTGAGTAGCATAATAATGTGTTGAAAAAGACTAACTTGTGTTCAGTTTAAAGTCTAGAAATTGCAGAAAGGAACTTAAAGTATTTGTAAAATTTTCCAGGAAACTTAAAATGTAGATAAGAAGAGTATGGCTAAATGATTTTTAAAATACATGGCAACAACCTACCATCAGCAGTCAACCATTGCACATCGAAAACACTGTGCTGGGAACAAACTGCTGAATCCCTAATTCTTTCTTCTTTTTGTGTTTCTAGGCAAGCTTGGGATATATGATGCTGATGGAGATGGAGATTTTGATGTTGAAGATGCTAAATTATTGCTAGGCAAGTACAAACACAGGTGGAAAAATATATACAACTGTCATTTATGTTTGGTTTTTGTTTAATGTCAAAACAGTATTTCTGGATTTTTTTTTCTCAATTAGGGAACTTAAAATGATCTAATTGTGGTTGGCATTTTTCTTAGTGCAAGTTGTGGGATTGTGTGAGCAACTTGTAGCAAGTTGTGTTCTTTTTTCACTAGTATAGCAATGTAAGTGGGAAGCATTTAATTAAAGGATGATTTTGATGCTGCTGTATCAACTGCTGAAAGATGTTTGTGGTTATTAATAAATTAATTTATTAATTAATAATAGAGCATAAGATTTTTCAACAGTTAAAACATTGTGGTAACATGTTAAGCCAGATCAATTTTCAAGTTACTTCCAACAGGCCTTTGTACTTCTTCGATGACTGTTTAGCATATTTTATACTGG
Source organism: Pezoporus flaviventris (assembly GCF_033815535.1). Lineage (NCBI taxonomy): Eukaryota > Metazoa > Chordata > Aves > Psittaciformes > Psittacidae > Pezoporus > Pezoporus flaviventris. The sequence goes on from NW_026892555.1 coordinate 36,895,841, forward strand.
CTTTCCTCTATTCTGAGTTCTCCACAAGTCTGTTTATTTTCTTTGACTTTCAGAAATCCTATGTGACATAAATTTATCTTTTTTGATGTTGAAACTCTGGTTTTAGGTTTCTTTACTTCTAGTGTGGGAGAATGTCTCTCTGTTAACTATATGTCTTCAGAGAGATATTTCAGTCATCAGACATGCTTCATGATACTGCCCTTCTACATCTTCTAGCAGTTAAAGCACTACCATCTTCAGTCTCACAGTCAAGCATTGGATAGATACTTCTTGCATACGTGATGTTAGAAAGTTTACTTGATTTGTTCAGGTGTAAACTTACTCTGGGCACGCAAACCTAACAAGTTAAATAAATGAACAAAGCAACAAAAATCCCCAGCATAATAAATAGAAGCTTGAGCAGAGGGCAAAGTGAAATGCCTCAGACTACTCAAGATTGTCAGTTATGGCTTGCTATTCAAAGCTTGTATTACATTAAAAAAAAAGAAAACTTTATAGTCAGTTTTTTTTCTCCAATTATGCTGGCAGAAATAAGGAACTCTTTGGGGGGCGGGGCTCATTTGGTTAATTTCTTCATGGTTTAAAGAAACCCCATGCAATCAAAATTACTGAACCACTTTGCAGTGGTGTGAATGCAAGAGTCACTCCAAAGAATCTCCAGTGTCTACTCCAGAATCTACAAATTGGGCGTTAATTATAAATGGTCGATAAGATAACTCTTCATATATTTATATATATATAGGGTTTTTATATATATATATATATGAAGTGTTGTATATATGTAAATCCTGACTTTTCTTTGTCTGCTGTATAGTGTATAAAAAGCAGATATCAATTTCTTGTGCGTCATATTAGTTGGAGTCAGATTGCCAAAGTGGTAGTTAGAAATATGCTGCAGCTTTGTGACATCTCTGTCACTTGATACAGCTGGGAATTCTGCCAGTATATGACAGTGTTTCTATTACAAGCTTGTCTTATCACACATTTAAACCTTGTACTTCAAATGTGACATTAAAAGGTCACAAATCAAAAGTTATCTTTATTAACTTTTGAATACTTGCTTAGATCGTGATTTTATCTCATTTCAGAATATTTGATACATTACAAAGGAAATAGTAATTTTTGAAAAGCTTCACAACATTGGTTAAAATTGAGTATAAAAATATTTTTTCTAATAACTAGCATATAATATTATGAACTGAAGTTCCCAGAAAAATATTTTGCTTACTTGTATTTAGCTTTTAACCTGAGCTAAAAATGAATACGACTATGCTGATTAAAATTATTGCTGCAGAAACTGGAAGATTAGAAATTTGTCTTGCAAAATTAAGGCTTTGTGGGAAAGCAAGCCATATAGTAGGCCTATATTCAATTGCACTAGGGTATCATTGAATGCATAACTCCTTTTGTATTTTATTTTTGAGGATTATTGTTAGCATATATAATGTGTGTGAAGACTTGCTGCTTTCTGGGGTATTTCTCTGGGTCAGACTACAATAACAGCAAGTGGTTCCTTTGCTGATTTAATATTGTCCTGAAAAGGAAATGCCACTGATGTTTAACCCTAGGAAGTCGTATGCTTTTTTCTTCTCTGCTCTTTAGTTATTAGTAAACTACTGTGAATTGAGATTGTGGCAGGTACAATAGTTTAATGTTGTCTCCTTCCGTAATCTTTATGTTTTGCTACAAATTTTATGTTTAAATTTGCATATTGATGATAAATATATTTTTAAGTCAATTTAATTTGGAAAATGATTCTACCAGCTTAAGTTTGTTTTGTATTTCAAAGAATGATTTAGTAGCTGATAACTTAGTAGTTTTCTCTACTTGGTCACACCTAAATAAAAGGATTGCAGTTTGTTTATTTCTTCTATGTATAAGGTATGATAGGGTCTGTTCTTTTTTAATTTCTTGAACTCAAAGGAGGTTAGATGGTTAAGTTCTCTAGAGATATTAGTATAATTCTAAAAATGGTGTGCAACAAATGTGTTCTTCCCCTCTTCCCTGCTCTCCCACCCACAAGTAAGAGAGAGAGGACAAAACCCCAACTAAAACCTGGCCAGCTACTCAACCCCAGCTGTATTTGTTGGTTAGTTTTATATCTGTTTATATAAGAATTATCCAGGGTGGAAATGCAAACTTGTTGAAGCTAGCCTGCAGTTATCTTAGAGATTTTTTTTCCACAGGTATTTGTGAGGTCTGTATACTGAATTCCATTTGGTAATGGGAAGAGAGGCTTAACCTCCTCCTTTGAGGGCTCCTGTTATTAATAACTCTCTTCCCACTTTTTGCCGTCTTAACTCTTTAATTGTTCTTTGAAGGAACTTTTTATCCTTTTTAAGAGGAGTGTTACATCTCTCTACTTGCTTTGCTCAGTACAAACAGTGGCTGTAGTAGTATTACCCCCAAAATCATGTATAGAGACTACCAGTGTCTGTTGTAATAGACTCTTTGGAACTAAGCCAGTTTTTTATGTTTCAGATGTTTTTTAACAATCAACAATATCCTGAGAAATTCTACTGAAACACTTGCAGTAGTTAGTATAATTGTGGAACTGCAGCTACAGAAAGTTGTCAAAATGTTGTTCTTGTGTTTAGTTCAAAGTAGTTTGCCTAGAGCAAAAAAATGGGGGAAAAAAACCTGCCGAAACAACCTGATGTATTAGCAAACCAAGGGGAGTAAACAGCAGAATTCAAACTTTTGTAAACCAGCTTTTTTCCCATGGTTCACCTATGGCAGAAAAAAATGTTTTCAAGCAGTTGTACTAAGATTGCACATTCAGAAAATCTGTGGCGAGATAATAGGAGATCAGAAAAACACTTTTGTATGGCTCAGCTGTTTAGGGGAAGTTTCATACTCTTCTCTATTTTTCTCATGTTCTACTGTAGCACCTTCAAATATTAAGGGATGTATATGCTCATTCTCATAAAAGAGATGTTTCAGGAGAAGAAATGCTTTGACTTGTTAAATGAATGTAGGCAAGCCCTATGCGCCATTGATTGTGGCAACACTGTGAATAGATAAGGATTTTGACTCCCTTGATCACTTTTGGGTTTAAATAGTAATGTTCAGAGTTCTCTTGAAATAAAGTAGTTATTTCCTCTGGGTCACTGATTTAGCGTGGTATTCATCGGGCAGTTCCATTTTTATCACCATTTTTAGGCACTTCTTACCATGCTTATTTGTGCTTATCAGTACCTGAGTTTTAACATTGAAAAGCAGTTCTTCTCGGTCATAGGAATGACTGAATATGAAAAGCAGTTTGACTATTAATTAGTTTGGGATTTTTTTATTGTAAGTCTCTCTAAGAAAGAAAAAAAGGTAAGTTTATGAAATAATGTGTTACTTTGGGTAACTCAAGCTGAAGTGTTTTGTGTTAGATTCAAAGGCCATTAATAAAATCTTTGGTAGTTTTTGTAAAGAATTTGAAAGAAAAGGTTTGGGGGGCGGTTCTTTGGTGGGGTATTTTTTATGGTAAAGACTGTAAGACACGTTCTTCCAGTTTGTCTTTCCCTTTGGTTACCAGTCTTTTCAAAGAAAATACGCTGGTGTAGTCCATATTACATTTTACAATCTAATATGGACCCAAGGGTCTTATTCTTGATTTAGTGAAAGGACATCTATATAGGTCTTCACAGTGCTTACAGAAATACTATCTAAAGTCTGGAGTCTTTTTTTTGCGTGGCATTTTGTTTATTGAATTATTTTTAATGCCAGTTTCCAGCACAGTAGAATGATAAAAATATTTATAATTCTGTTTATAACTTAGTTTTTTTAACTTACTATTTTTAGATTAAGGTTTCAATTCTTAAATTGAAATTTCATTCTTCAGTAAACATACTTACTTTGTTTTATATCTTTACGTCTCACTTGGGCCAAAATTCGGAAACAACTTAGAATGATGATTGTCTGCCATGCATAAAGTTAAGTCTAAAAATTTAATTTTTGTAGAACTAAGCCATGGAAGAAGTTGGAGAGGGATATTTGTAATACCTTGATTGCGTCCTGGATTCAGTCTCTCATTTTTAAAACTTTGAGCTATCCTGTGAAAAAATTAAAGAGAATGGCTGATCACTCAAGTAGAGGTTCTGGACATCCAGGTACAAGGATGTGGAACATCGTGGACTTGGAAGTTTCCTCAGAATTATCATTGATACTTTCACTATGTGCTGTAAGAAAAATGTGTTGAAATGTGCTAAATGTCTCTGCCATGAACTCCTCTATCTTGAATGTTTCATTAACCTACACCTAATATTGCTTTGCAGTCTGCATGTGCGTCGTTTTCAGTTAATCTTATGTCTCAACAATTTGTTTTCACCCTTAGCCCACTGTTCTGCTTCTCCTTCCAACACAAACCAAGGTTTGTTCTGGTTAGAAGTAGGGGAAGCTCCTCCCTCTCCTGCTTTGACATTTGTCATTGCTTGGTCATTCTGTTGTGCTTTTTCTCAGAATAGAAATGTTGAAATATTATTTAGTACTGACTGTAAACCAGTGGATTTCAATTAAAAAACAACAACAAAAAACACCAGACAGGAAAAAAATCGTTAATTATGGCTTCTTGGTATTTTACAAACACCAGTTAGATCGGTGAATTTCATAGTCCAGGATAGCAACCGCTGGTATCTGAGAGTTTAGAAGTGACAAGCTCTTTCTTTTCTGCTCTGACCATCTCTTCTTCATCTGATTTTAGCCTGCTTTAGATCTTCTGTGTAACAATACACACTTTCATATTGGCTACATATGCAGAATACTAGATGAAAATGCATGTCCTCAGGTTTGGAAGCTATTCCTGAGAAGCAAGTATATCATGCAGAATATATATCATAGAAAAAAAAATTGAGAAGCATCTTAAAAAAACCCAAACAAGCAAACAAACTGCAGAACACTACCCCCCAGCAATTAAGAGTCCACACTTCTAATCAAAATCAAAAATCTGCATGGTGGAATAACTTATGTCTTTAATAGTATGTCTGTGACAAGATTTTTAAATACTGTTTGCTTTTGGATGTTATTTTCAGCTATCAGTTGCAAGCTCTCAAAATTGAACATGATGGGTTTAAAAAGAAAAGGGCAAATTGGGTGATTTTAAGTAGTGTGAGGATAAATGTTAAAGAACTGCCTGCATTAAGGTAAATGCCATGGCAAGAAAACTGAATATAAATAAATTTGGTTTTAGGACTAGGAGCAAAGGAAAGCAAAGCTGCTGCATTTTTTTCTTTTAAGATTTTGGCATAATATTTTGCGTGTTTATTGTCCAAATTGTAGTTTGTACTTTGAAAGGTTCAGCTTTCTTAACGTCTTTCTATTTTCCTGATTAGCATTCCTGTAAAGACTGCTGTCTGTGACATGAGATGTCTTTCACAGATCCTCCTTTTATAGTTTCCTCTTTCCACCTAACTGCTGTCTTTTTTTTTTTTTTCTTTCCTTCCCTCTTTCTCCCTCTCTTTCCTCTCTTCTTGTGTAGGCCTGACCAAAGATGGCAGTAATGAAAATATTGATTCCCTTGAGGAAGTCCTTAATATTTTAGCAGAGGAAAGCTCTGATTGGTTTTATGGCTTTCTCTCATTTCTCTATGATGTATTGACTCCTTTTGAAATACTAGAAGAAGAAGAAAGCGAAGCTGCAGATGATGTTGATGGTACGTCACAGAATGAAGGGGTTCAGGGAAAAAAGACTTGTGTTATTTTGGATTTACAGAACCAGTGACGGAGAGACTAATTTGATTGGCTTTCAAAAATGCCCATGAAATCATCAGTCTTAATGTAACAAGAATTCATGGCATTGAGGGGCGACTCCCTACTGGACGCTATAAATACTGAACTTGAAGTCAGCTACTCAATGTAGTTTTACTAGTTGAAAGCCTTCAGTTACCTTTCCATTTTTGTGACAGGATGACATACTACACAGTTGTGTAAATATGTAGAATAAAACATGTATCTGTGGTTGTGTAGTTGGTTTCTGTATGTGCTTCAATTTGTGCATTTTGTGCACAAAGCTTACAAAGCTGAGTGTAATAACCTCTATTAACACTGTAACATTTGTCTTTCTAGCAAACGTTAACTGAAACGTTTTGTAACAGCTTTAACTGTATTCTAGCATGACTGCGTTATGTAAATACATATTTATGTTAATCCTTAATATAGACATGACAATGATAATTCTCTTGTGAAATATGATTTTAATAAATAACTTTTGTGATTCACTGATTTCTCAGATTCTTTTTACTTGTTTGAATAAAAGCACTCCATTTAAAAGTGCTTGAAAATTTTACAGAAGCATTTATTTCTAAGTTAGCTGTTATCTGTTGTATTCAGAAGATATGATGTCATCATATGGTTTGTTCCTATTGATTTGACTATTCTCAACCCAAGTTTTCAGTCATTTTTTCAATATAACAGTTGCATCAGAAGGACTGTTCTAAATTTGAAGTTTTTTTAAAGTGGGCCTTTTATGGAAGTGGGAGGCTGTGATTGTGTTTCTCATATAATGCTGAATCTATTAAAGACAAATTGGAAATAAGATTGTCTTCTATTCCTTGCTAAATTCAAGAGCTTAATGCAGTTTTGAAAATTTTAAGCCTTTTCCTGTGAAATTGTCTTATGATAGTTGTTCCAAAAATATTTTCAGTGTACATGAATTCTGTCTACTATCATAAAGATACTGGTCTAGAAAGGGGAGTTTATAATTGTGTTTTGCAGTTTGTATCTGATACTAAAAGCTAAAACCAGACTGTCATTTTAATAAATGAATACTATACTCAATCAGATTATTATTAGAATTATTGTTTATTGTGATGCCTGCTATGCTTAAGTTCATATCAGTTTCCCATGTAAAGTTTATACTCAGAACTTAACACTGGTGGATGCAGGCTGAAATTTTAATCTTTTTAAATTAAACTAATTTTCACTTGCTCTGGCATGGCAATTTAACATGCCTGATTAAAGAAAAAAAAACCAAACTTCCAGTAAGTCATCCAACTCAGGGTTTTACTTAACCTTTTAAAGGTAGTAAAAGAGAAGTGTTAATGTTAAGCAAGTGAAATGCTTTAAAAAAAAAACCAAAACAACAGCACTGGGACATGTTAATACTGTTGCTTTAGATTTATGAATGGAATAGAGCCATAAGAACATTAGTCACATTTTCTTCCAAATATTTTAGGATTTGGATGTAAGAAAGTACCATGCAAATTTAATATTTTTTAGGATGATATATATGAAGCATAAAGCAAAGGGGGGGGGAACCCTGTACATTATGAAAATAAGTTGTAGTAGATCTGTGGAATATTAGTGTCTCAGCAAGTGGAAGAAACTTCTGAAGTATCTGACAAGTGGGAAATAAGCAAGCTTGTTTTGTTTGGTTTCTCTTTTAATTTTAGAAGCACATTTGAATTAGAAATAAGAGTTTCATCACAATAGTGGGATAATAATAACAGTATGAATTAGAAATACTGTCATCAAATGTGGAATTCTTTTGTAGATGCCTCAGTAAGGGAGCTAGATATCCTAGAAGAAGAATAAAACATCTACTATGAGGATTCTGTGTCATGAAGTTTATATGAAATTGTTAAAATATACAAGATAATCTGGTGAAGTTTCAAGTGAAATAAACAGATTGCAGCTTTCAAGTAGTTGAAGCAGGCACTGAAATTGTAATGGTTATATCAGTAAACTGTAAATAAATTTAACTTGGGCTGGGGAGATAAAATGCAGACCAAGAAAGTTCTACTCTGATATCATGGAAGTTCCTTGTTTTTATTGCGTGGAAATCCACAATTATAATGGTAATAAAGAATTTGTAGGAGTAAAAGGGGTGGGAGAGCAGGGAGCGGATAGGATGCACCTAGGGGAAATATTAACAGTAAATAACTTTCTAAAGCGTTGTTTCTGGAATGTAGGTGGTTGTTTTTTGGCTTTGTTTTTATTTTTCCAGAAGTGCTGCTCCTGTTGAGGTGACAGTTAAACCCTCATGAATGGTTTTGACAGAGCAGAACTGTCAAAGCTCTCAAAGTTTAGGATAAAGTGTTTGATTTTAATGTATTGGGTTAATTGTTGGGACTGCAAGCAGGAGGACTTGGCTAGTGAGGATAATAATAAGATTTAAATGAGTCTTTAGTTTATAATAGCATGGCAGCGATTTCTTTTGTGTGTTTGTTGGTTTTTGTTTGGGTGGTTTTTTGGTGGTGTTTTGTTCTTTTTTTTTTAAGTGATTTAACAGCAAAAAGCTTGCGCTGAGTATGACGTGCACATGAAGAAGGAAAACAGAACTGTATCTCAACCCTTTCTTCTAAGTCCACACAAAGTGTTTGGAATCAATTGAGGAATTTGAAACCTAATTTTTTAGTTTGACTTGTGATTATCAGTTATATAAAATACAGTCAGTATATTAATGCTTTAAAAGAAGTCCAGGAAACTTTTAATGTGCTTTTAAACTGCAGTTAGAAAGCCATAGCAGCTTTGCCTTCTGATGTAATTCTAGAATAATCATTTTTAGAGGCAACGCTGCTGCTTTCTACCTGCAGTTTTTTGGTTTGAGAATTTAAAATAGGAGCAAATTAGTAGGAAACAGTGTTTTTAATGAAGAAAATACATTGTTTAAATCACAGGAACTTGCTAGCTTTTGTAGCTAGTTAAGAATGAGAATTTAGTGATTTTATGTTGGACATGGAGCTTTCATTAGCTACTTTTGTATTCCTTACAGGTTATTTATATTAAATTTTAGAGAGCTCCAGAAGTAAAAGTCTGTCTAAAGTAGTAGTCTTCCAGTTTGGCCAGCATTTTTAGAAGTAAGTGGGGTGTTTTACTTTCTCGTTTTCTCATGTTGGTAAATGTTTGATATTTTAACTGTCAGTCTTCAGCGGAAGTTTACAAACTTTAAACAAAATACTGCATTAACCTTTGTAGCTCTGCCTTGCTTTGTTGTGGTACTAATATAAAGAAATTGTTGGGAAAAAAAACTTAATACCCTTATATCTGAAATGGTTGAGAATTTATGGAAGGTTTGAACCCCAGATTTCTGTGGCTACCTTCAACAGTATGTGAAAGTAAGACAGTGTTTTATGGGGGGAGGAAATCACAGTGCTCATAATTTATAGAATTAACTTAGAATTGAAGAAAATAAACTCATAATTGTTTGCATATCTGTTGAAATTCTTACTGCAACAACTTTTTGCTAGTACTTCTCCCCCCGCCCCACACGCATAGTGATCTCTGAGAATGTGTTCAATCTTTTGCTCCTGACATTTGTTTCAAGGTCAGTCAGTGAATAAGGCTTGCCACCTGTAGGTTTCGGTTTATGGTAATTTGCATTATTAGTTAGTCTCAGTTGGCTGGCCTTAGAAGAAATAGAATTTTTATTGCAGTTATTCATGTAGGTTATGTTGGATTGGGGGGTAGAAAAAGAATGCATTGAAGCATTAGGATTTTCATTTCATTTCATGGTCAGGTGGAGTGGGGGAGCCACCTATACTGTAAAAATTATTGATTAGTATTTGAGAGCTGGAGAAGACTGTTGTGTACAGTGTAGTATTTTGGGATGTTTTTTCTATTCACTTGCCATCATTTAAACAGATATCATAATGATCACACGCCAGCATGAAATACGCTAAATACTGTCTTTCTGGTCATGACAGATTTCTTAAGATGAGGCTAATAAAGGCAAGGCATACCTACTGGTTTCTTGTATGTTCTCATACAAAATGCAACATAAGTATTGGTGACTTCAAAAAAGAATATGTTTTCTACCCTATGTCTTCAATTCAGGTTTTTCTTCTAAAATTATGCAATTACAAATAAGCAAGAGATATTAAAGCAACTTACTGAGAATGTACTGAGAATAATTTGATTATTTTTAATGCTCATGTGAATTAAAAGCTGCATTGTATTAGCCCTTGCATTTGGGACAGTTGCAGGCTTTGGTATGCATACAGGTAACGAGTTAAGTTTAAGGTAAGTGGGTGCTAGCTTTCTTGGTAAGATACTTCGTTTAGTGGAAGACCTTGTATATCCAATGTAGAATATTGTAAATGCTGAATAATAGTAATAGTTAGCTGCAGGTGCATATGCAGACAATCATAGCTTTTTCTGACTTGCACTTCCAGAGAAAGAAAACAAGAGAGAAAAAAGGTTAATAAGGGTTAATAAGGTTAATAAGGGTTAATAAGGGCTTACAGATTCGTATTTCCATTTTTAGTTGTGCAGTTTTAACATCTTTTGCTAATTTTCTGTATGATGAAGACAGTTTTTGATGGGATCTCGTGGTTTAAAGCAAGAGTCTGAAAACAAGCCCTACTTTTTAAAGCTTGACACTTTGTTACCGAGGCTTCACACAAATCCCAGAAGGGTGGCAAGTTCTGTCTGTCAGCTGCATAGTGTTAACCTTGACCATATGCTTTCTATGGTAAATGTAAAGTAGCCTCTTCCCTTTTCGCATGTAAGTGGATAAGACACAATAATTAGCTAGCATTTGTTGCGTGATGCTGTAGGTTAAGAGGATTTATGCTGGGAGATGATGTGGTGAAGTTGATTTATAGGATTTTTATTTCACATGTCAAAACCTGTTGTATAGCGAGGCTGTCAAAGTTTTCTGTATTACTAAATGAATAATATGAAATTTATATATGCAAGAAGAAATGTCAGGTTTCTCAATATATTGCTGAATATGCGAATGTTATCTATCAACATCTATTAAACTGCTCAAAAAGAGTGCTTTGTATTATCCTTTGGTTTTGTTTTGCAGTGCTTTTGTATTTCCAAATAAAAATAGTATTAATGTTTTTCTCTTGATGCTGAAATTCTAAAGCTCTGCTCTCACTTGGGGGTTATTTTGTGGAGGTTATTCTTGAAGATTTTTATGTGGTAAAAATAGAGGAAATGACTGGATTTTGTTGCAGAATTAGAATGGTTTGTAATGTTCTAAGTTTCAAAGAATGAGTTAAAATATTATGTATCATATGTATCATTAAGCATTTGGTAAAAATAACCACTTAGACATAATTAATTTTTAGTATGACTGCTTAAAACAGTTCTTTGGAAAATACTGGAAACCTATCCAGCTATGTTAACTTTGAAGTCTACTTTTTAATTCCCTGACTCCAATAGTAGCCATTTCTGACATGATATCATAACCATATTTGTGGTTATAAATTCTGTATTTCTTTTTGTATTGCCAGCTCTGGCCATTTATAATGTAGTAAAAAAAATAGTTCAAAAAGAAGTTTCAAGGCACTTGAATTGAAACTTAGAATAAATGTTCATAAGCTCAGTTACGTGATTCATAAAATTCTGGACGTTGATTTCTGTCTCCCAAGGCTGCAAGAGCCTATGTCTTTGCCAGTCATTTTACTTAGGTGCCAGATTTTATCACATGCCCCAGGCCATTGCTGTCTTGGAAAAGTGAAGTGATTTTGCACTCATGTCTGCTTCAGGCTCTTTGGCCTTCACAAATGAGACTTCCCTGTGTTGTAGTTTCTGTAGGGAACCAGTCCAAGTGGAAATCAAGATGCAGCAGGATTTCTGTCTTGTGGTTATTACATATTGGGATTTTGAAATATTCATTTCACAATGAATACTTTTCCTGTAAATTGGTCTCTTCATGGTATGTTAAAGTATGCATGATTTACAGAGTTAGTTCATGCATTGATAATTTACTGAGAATCTTAAAACTCTTCATTGTATAAAAGCAGATTGAAAGAAATTACTGCTTGCCTGAATATTTAACAAGTATCAATAATCAGCAAACAAGGTATTTCATAATCTTTCAGTGTAGTACTTTTATTTAAAAATAATTTCAAACATCTGTATTACAATTTTTATGTGTACAGATATTTGTAAAATTTTCTATTTTCCCTGACAAGATGTGCTTTTAAGAGTATATCTTAAAACACTTAGTAACATTTAGTTTTATTATGAAAAGAGGGGAGGAGCTGGGAACTTAAATATGGCTTTGTGCAGCTTTGCTGAGGATCCTTTATTATTTATAGTTTCATTAATGCTGTAGTATAACAAAGTTGGAATCTATTCTTCCTTTTATATTAGAAAATTACTTCTTATTTTTCCATGCACTGCATATAAGTAATAAGATTGAGTAATGAATTTAGCTATATTAGAACTCTGGATTTAAGCAGTGATTGTAATCTGTGAGGGGGGAAAAAAAAGGCTTTTATATCCCAGGTATGAATTTGTAAGGACATTATTGTAAAAATTGTATTTTTACCTGGCTAACCCATTTTAAAGAAGTATTGCCCATAATGTCAATGCTTGGTACTTTCAATACCTGCAAGATAGAAATTAGGTGCAAGTTTATTACAGTGCTTTAGTGGCTACATTCTTAAATTTATGTATGTATGTATTTGTTTTAATTGTAGAATGTGGGGGGTTTGTATTGGTTCTTAAGAGTAACTTGATGTATGTTGTTACTGGAAACCTAAGACTGAGGTTCAGATGTCCAGCATAGGTGCTTTATATATCTGATTGAGAAGCATAATTACGTGACATGGGAATATCTCTTCTAGTTTAGTAAGTTTATGTACGAGTTTTAAAAATATATTTAACGTAACTTTTGTTAACTTTCTAGTTGTTTTTTAGGTAGCAATGCACAAGATTTTTGTTGTTAAGGCAGTTCTGGTACGATTTAGGTCTTAATCCACAGCAGCATGATGGTGATAGTCCTATATATTCTGATAATGTTAGAAGATAAGGCTAATTTGGTTTTCTTTTCTTGGATGGGGTGGGTAGAAGGCTTTTGCCTCCAACCCTTTTGTGGATCTACATGTAAAGCACAATCAAGGTGTTGAATAACCTCTTTCTGTTAGTTGCAATGGTGAAATAGGGCAGCTCTTGACTTTGGAGAGTGAGGTTGGCTTTTTCTTTAATGCAAGTCTCAATAGCCTTACATAGCCTTAAGCAAAACAGTATTTTAGCTGAAATGCAATGGCAATGAAATATGAGCGGTACCTTTGCCAAAACACACATTCTGCAATTGATAAACAAATAGTAATTCATTGTAAGAAAATACTCAATTTATGTGTATTAATTAGACATTACATATGTGCTTGAAGATCTTAAAGTTAGTGTTTATTAAATATTTATAAAATCACATTGAAACATAAGTTAGTGGGTTTGCAAGAGAACTCAATACCTAGCAGAGAAATCAGCTGGGAGATTGGTCATAATTATGTGGCATCACACTGTCTGGAGTGAACTGAGCTAGCTCTACGAAGTTAGAGAAGCATTTTAAGTAGCATGAATCTAGTAATGTGATACTTTTCTTGGATTATTAGTCTTCCATCTCAGTACTTGTGGTGGTCTTGCTACTGAAGATGCTTTATTCTTAATGAGTTAACATCATCTCTCCATTGCACTGCCGTGTGCTGTGTAACGATAACTTCTTACATAGCATAGCAAAGTCGAAAATTTTATGTCATATTTGTTGAACAGCACAGATGTGTTCATAACCTATTTCCATTTTGCAACAAATCAGGTGAGGAGCCAGGAGGGGTAGCCAAGAAAAAAACTAGAGTCAAAGGTATTCTTAAAGTTCTTTTTCTTGTGGAACTTTATGCAGATAATGATGTCTGAGATGCATGCACATTGCAAATACAAACTGCAGATTATAATAATGTTTACTAATACTAGCTGTGTTGGCTAAGTGTTGTTCAATGGTATAAACAAACTATTATCCTTCCCATTTTTCATTGTTTTGGTGGCGTTATTTTTAATACTGATTGTAATTTAATGGCAATGTGAATGCTTTCCTAACTAGAGATTTTGTTTGTGCAATTTTATTTTTATTTTTTTTTACAAGGGTTGTTTTGTTTGGGTTAAAAGTAGTTTATGGTAACTTCATATTATGCATGTGTTTAAAAACAAAAACAAAAGAAAAAACCAATATTCTGATTTATGTGTAGTTTTTACTCTGTGAAATCCTCCTTTAGTTATCTTATATGAATTCTTAATGCTGTTACTATATCGTAATTGGAATTGAGCACCTGAATTTCTGCTCAAGTCTGTATTTAAATAGTTTAATCTGTTTCTTTCTTATGGAAGGAAACATTTAGTTAAAATTCAATAACTTCCCTTTTAATATCATTGCAGGATTGATTGCAGTGATGAAACTTATCATTTTTTTCCCAAAAGCTTAAAGTAGGATAGCTTGCAACCAATTTATACCATATATTTAATTATAATTTCATTTCTTCATGATCAGGACATAATGGTCTAAATGTTTCAGTGCAACAGAGAGACTAAGAAATCTAATTAGCCTTAGCAAAACACCAAGTACCAGATGTAGTTCAGGTACTTAATTTCTTAGATATGCTCAGCTATTTCCACACAGCATGGCATTATGTAAAGAACACAGTCTCTTTGTTTCATTAAAGACATTTAGACTTTAATGGGATTTTTCTAGCAGTATGTGAAAAATGCACACTCTTTATAATATAAAATCTCATTGGTGAAAAAGTGTGTTTCCTGAGGGAAGCTTTAATACTCATGTATGAATGTGACTTCTCTTGGCATCTTCTGTGCAAGCTGAAATTTTCAGCATTTATTCTACATTGTGCTTGGTATGACTTGGTTGCAAATTGCTTGTTTCTAAGAATGTAATAAATATAATTTAGCAAGTCATTACTCAGTTTTTCATTATTTGTCAGTGTTTGGTATAAGAATGAAGAAATGGTACGATACAGTTTGAATGCTTTATGTCAAAAAACATTTGGAAGAATACATGATGTTATTCCTTTTAGTTTGAGCTGTGTGACTGAATTGTTCATTCCACAGAAATGTTACACAGTGGTTAGAGACAGATGTTACAGGAGAAATGTCACTTGCCTGCTTTTTACCTTCCAGACTGTGATTTCTCTCAGAAGTTTGAATAAAAACAGAGCTGTTGTATTTTATATATGAAATTGCGATTGCTTTTTCACTAATACGAGAGTATTAATTTTAAAATTAAATGTAAATACTGTATTTAAATCAAATGCAAATGCTGCTGGTGGAATCCAGGACAGCTGCATACAAAGATTTTATGGAAAAAAAATCATAAATTTTATTGAGTTAAAAATTATTTTGGAGAATGCTGCTGATACTGGCACATATTTTTGGAACTGTGGGCAAAGTGGAACTTAAATATTAAACATCTAAATTCCAAGGATGTTTTTCTGACTGTTCTTCAGATGTGTTACCTAGATACTGTGTCACAGCCAAATGTGACTTGAAATAGAGAAAATAAGCACAAAGCAAGCAAAAAAAAAGTATTACTAATAACACTACATATGGAAAATGTAGGAATTAATTTACAGTTGCTACTTTGATTTCACTGCATATGTGTGAACCAAGTAAAACTTTTTGGAGTTCATTTAATTCAGCAGGACATTGCTGTTTCTTCTTACTTATGGTGTACTTATTTCTTATTTTTGTAAAATATGTACTTCAGATACATTTTTAAGTTTTGGCTTAATCAGAGGTAACAATGTCAGTAGAACATAATATACATTTGTGTTGTTATAACACTTGCATTTGTAGTTTTAGAAAGTTGAGAAAATTGGAAGAATAATTATTTTGGTGATGCTCTTGACATTTATAGATCCTACCATTGTACGATCTATAGAATCTCTTGTCCAAGATTCAAAATCTACTGTGATTTTCATACTTGCAGAGAAAACTGATTTTAGCATTCTGCACAAGTTAGTTAACAGTAAGCTAATAAAGGCATGGTTTTTAATGGATTAATGCTTTATTTGGGTGCAGTTGCAGTAAGCTGAGGTTAGTTATTGGCTGGCTGCATGGTGTGAGATATTGCCAAAAGTCAAAACTAATTGTTCAAATTGCTTCGAGCTCAAATAGTTAATTATGCAAGTTTAAATTGGCGCCTAACAAACATTAAGTAATAATTCAATCAAAGCTTTTAGATGGTTGTTCATAAGATGTTTTCTGATCTAAGAATGGTTTTCTTATTGAACATTTCCTCTTTTTTAAATGAAAAACTGAAAAGTAAAAGAAGCTGTTAAAGAACCACTCAAGAAATTAAGGGAGAAGCAGGAATCCAAAAAGGAAGATAACAAAGATGAGGAAGAAACCAAGAAAGCCAGGAAAGGAAAAGATGCTGCTGATCGAAAAGACAAGAAAGCTGTTGATACGAATAAATTAAAGAAAGATTCTGACAAGGCTAGAAGAGACAGAGAAAAGGAAAAAAGCTCAGACAAAAATGTAAAATCCAAGGAGGCTACAAAAAAATCAGCCAGTGAAAAGGATGGTACTAGTCAGGTGGGAAAAGAGAAAGAAACAAAAAAGGTAGCTAAAAACCCATCCAAGGAAGACAAGAAAGAGAAGAACTAAACAGAGTATCAGTTCTGCTACCAAGGAACAGACCTGAAGAATGAGAAATTCTGCATATGTATGTGAATGTGGTAAATATGGCAATAAGAACATAATATTTTCTGAAAATAAGTGTGAACAAAGGCTATATATAATAATATTTTTTAAAAAGCTGTTAAGCATGTTCTTGCAGTGTAAACGCAAAGCAAAAAATGTCTTCTGTGAATCTCAAATACGTACATATGTGAATATGCCTGCATAACTGTGTATTGAAAACAATCAAATGTGGAATCAATGCAAGTTATTTCAGACATACTCTGAATCTCTTGGGTTGTTTTGCTCTTTCATTGTTTCCTCATATTAAAATGCTTTTTTCTTGATATGGGGATGAAAATGTGATGCTGTATATTAAATGCAAATTTAAAAGCAGCATTAAGAGGATTTTCTGGACACCTAAGAGGGAAATAGATTTTTGTTTCATAAAAACAACCAAGAGGAGTATTAATGGAATGTATTGTCATAGGAACCTAGCAAATAATTGTAAATTATTCCCTGCTAAATTTTTTTTTCCCTAAGTATGCCGAGAAAACTATTTAATACGCATTCAATCCAACTTTAGTGTTGTGTTAATTTGAGACTTCAGTGTCTACTCAACCAAAATGTTACAATACTTTTGCTTATTGATCCTGTGACAGTATGTTCTGCTTTCTTCTTTCATTTATTTATTTATTTATTTATTTATTAGCTATCTTTAAGTCTGAAAACTTGATTCATTAGCTTCATTGTCAGTGTTCAGTTAACTGCGTCCTGATTTTTCTGAGTTTCCTAAGCTTCTGGTAATGAACATTTCTAAAAATTAGGCCACCTATTTAACCATTGATGGGTATTGTTGGATTCCAGTCACATTTTAAGTGATGCACTGCTTACTACTAGTGTATTCTGGTTGAACTTGATTAGAGAACACCTTACTTATTTTTGCAGTTACTATTTTCTACAAACGCGACTTTTCAAGTATGTGATACTTCTGTAAGCAAGCTCCTGTGTTAGTTTGCTCTTATAGTTCCTGTATTTTTAGCACAAAAGAATGATTTATTCAGTAGTCTCATTAAAATAGACAAAGTTACAAAACATTTCTGCAGAGGTATTTTAGTATGTTATTGAATCTATACTTGCTTTCATGTTTATATGGGAAAGTAGTATATTCTAATTTTACCAGACAAATAATATTGCTGGGTATATTGAAATACTGATTGTACAATAAAATGACACAAGATTCAGAATGAAATTTGTAATTAAAGTTGAAGTTTTATTTTTATATTGCGGTATCATTTTAAAGAAAACAAAACTAAGGAGTGAGATTGAGCATAAGTATGTCTATGTGGGTGGTGGTGTAAGATTAGGGTCCTGATGGTTGCTTCTTTTCCTAGTTTTGCTTAAATGTTGTCTATAGCAGTTGGCAATACACTTACCTCAGACTTGCAGTAAAGAACATACATGTGTAAGATGCTTTGATCCCTACAGGTATAAAAAGTGGTAGAATAAGATCTAATCTGTTGGGGTTTTTTGGAGGAAACTTACAAAAAATAGTTTAAATGAAAACTGTAGAAAATAGTACTGTAGATTAAGATTCTAGCTGTGATATTTAACAGATTATATACTGAGCTGTTTTCTAAATATTTATATGTGTGTGAATAAGGAATTAAAAGATGTGTGTGTTATAAACATTGTAATGCTTAGCAAAAAACCGACAGAATGAAGATCTAATAAATGTACTTGCATAATGAGCATTCTTTTTTAGGTTGTGAAGATGATAGACGTGTTTATTAATCTTTGGTCTGATAAGTGCTAAGATAGATATTTAACAGAGGAGCACTCAAATCACACTTAAGTAACTGTCTGGGAGTGAATTTGGAATGAGTTGCCTTTCTGTTTAACATATTATTGTATCTATGACCCAAAGTCTAGCTGGTCCTAAAAAAAGGTTTGTTGTGGGTTTTTGGGTTGTTGTCTTTTTTTTTCCTCCCCTCTTAATTTTTGTTTCATTTTGTTTGAGCAGCACACCAGGCTATATGGGTAGCCACACAATAAAATGAGGTTTTTGCCCCAGGTGTCTGTTGTGCTGTTGTATATCTCCATGAAATAGTACTGTCATTTAACTTAACATAGCAGGTTACCACATAAGCTCAAAGAATGCACCACACAAGTAAAAACTGAGTGCAACTTTATTTCAATAAAAATATGAGACAAAATAGTATCTTGCAAAAAGTAAATGACTTAACATATTACATACTTGACAGGGTTGAATAAGTACTGTAGATAAACACATCATAGATGTATATAAAAGCCTGAAAGCAAAGTTGAGAAATGTGCAAGCTAAACAACCAAAATACTCTTTTTAGTATCTTTACTTTCACAACAGTCTGGTTGGCTGTGAAATACTGAGTATCTTTTGAAATACTTTGAATCCATTTATTAATGAAGCAAAGCAAGTGGTTGTCTAGAATTGGAGATGCAGGTTGTCAGAGAATATGAGGACTTGCTTGAAGAGGTGTGTATGTAAGGGAACTGTATTTTTGAAAACAAGTGGCAGTTTCTATGCTTAGAGATTCTAAAGTGTGAGGCAGTGGCTTATAGAAGTAACTGAGTTTATCTCAATATGTAGTTACAGATGATTGCAGAAGGAAGTAGCTTCTTACTCTTGTAACCGTTAATGCAGTAAAAGATTAATGTAAGTCTTCATAATATTTTTTAATGTTTCAGGGTCTTAATGGTGCAGAAAAAAACTGCAAAAAATAGAGTCTAAATTTGGTGCCTTTTTTTTCCTAGCTTCTTACCTTGATTCCATAGTAGTGGACTCTCGATTACAGTGCTTCTAGATACAGCCTAACTACTTACCTTCATGTAACTTGAATAATATAAAAAGGTGTAAGTAGAATTCATCCTGTTACTTCAGTTCCCATTGTTTACATAGAGCAGTAGAATAAATATATATTTTTCTCACGATGCATAAAATAATAAAATCTCTCTACATAGTCATTTTGAGACATACTAGTCCTATTGATATTGAGATACGTTTGACTTCAGCATGACATGGCAATTAAAACCAAAACCCAAACCAAAAAAACTAAGCTTTACTGACTTGAAATATAGTACTTGTTCCACTTAAAGTTACTTTCCCAAGACTGTTAGCAGTCAGGAGTGCTCATTATAGTGTAGCCTCTGCTTTCTTAAATACTATTTTTCTACTGATTTCTGTGCATACAGGTCTTGAGAAACTACTTTGTGTGCTTAAGGTAGTTTTATCTTCATCTTTATTGACCTTGGAACTTAAATGTGACCCTTAGAAAAATGGCGTAAGATTATAGGAGAATTCCATTTGGAAGGGACTTCAGGAGATCCTTATTCCTGCATCCTGCTCAAAATGTGGTCATCTCAGAGATATGACTAGGTTACAGTGGCTGTTATCTAGTATGGCCTTTAAAACCTCCAAGAATGGGAATGCACAACCTTTCTGTGCTGTGTTTTTCCACTGATTTGACTGTCCTCATGGGGTGGGTGTGTGTAAGTTTGGGTTTGTTTTGGTTATGTTTTTGTTTTTCTTACACCCAGTATGAATCTCTGTTGTTTAAGTCTTTCTTGAAACCTTCCTGAAGAATAGTTTAGGCTAATACCAATACATTCTTTCTTGAGGATGTGTCTTAAAATGTGGCATAATCTTTCAGGGCTATAAATTATCTCTTACAAGGATGTTGATTATTGCTGTTACTGGTTCCTTTCTTTTCATTGTGTTTTGATCTAGAAAGACTGTGGTATAAATAGTAAGTATCTTAGTGGTAAAATGCCATCAGTCATGTTTTTTCTGTAGTAATTTAGTTGTCAAAAGAAACTGGAGATTGAGATAACCTTATTTGACTTTCTGTCCAAAGAGAAAACAGTGAGAAAAGCCTGTTGCCTATTTTTCTTCTGGATACTGATTTGGTGTTGGGAATAGCACAGTCATTTGTTCAGTTACTTTTAAATAAAGGCATGTGCTTAAATTTCTGTTCCTTTTTTCTCCTCATTATATGTTGGTCTTCAAAACATATTTGTTTATTATCTGAATAATCTTTGAATATATCACTGTATATCAGGACAGATGTGTAATTGAATACATTTTGGAGAGTTTTGGCATCAGTTAATTTAATTGAAACAGCTTTCTTAGTTTATAATTGAATAAGATCAAAAAGAGCATGAAGTTAACTTTATAACTGAAAAATGCAGGCCTTAAAGAAACATCTGTCCCAGCACAGCCAATATCACCAGCATCTGAGGAGACCATCCAGCCTGCTGAGAAATCATATGTTGAATCAGGTAAGGCCTTTTGTAAGCTAAACTAACTCATTGTGTTCTTTGGGTAAAAAAATAACTCTTTTGTTGATTTTTATGTGTTGCTTATCCACTTAAATTGATTTAACGGTAATCACTGTTGATAACTTTATATAAATCACTGACCATGAAAAGCTTGTAATTTAAATGTATAGAAGGCACTCTTGTCAACTCTCATGGAGCCATATCCCATCAGAATAACTTTCTGTTGATGCACTGTTGTGGTTTTTATGTATATGCAACAGCAAATTCTCTACCTCAGAAAGCCCAAAACCAGCCAACCAAACGTAAAACTAACAGTCAACTTCGTAAGGTTAATCAAATATTCACTTTTCCACTAAAATGAGTAGTATATCATAAATACAGTAAATAGAAAAAAAAATCATTTAAACATTTTAAAAGCCCCATAGAATTAGTAAAATTCATTAGGTTTAAGAGGAATTAAAAAAAAATACTTCTATATGTAAGATTTCATATATGTGATTGGCATTTTTGTGTTACTCAGAGACTACGTGTTTTCTCCTGTTCCTTGAAAAGGCTAATCCTACTCGATGTTTATGTGAACCTAGCACAACCCACAAATGTTGAACATATGGTCAATAAAATAGAATTTGTTTTTAAAAGACTCGCATTACTTTTTTTAAGTTATAGTTTGTAAAATATGCAAAGTTAAAAATTTTCTTTCTTTCCACCCCCCGTAACTTTGTACCATTTTGGGTCTTTATTTGAACAATGCAGTTATTTGGTTTTGTGCTGTGGGGTTTCTCAGTGTTAATTTCAGGACATTTATACGAAGGCAACCCTTAATACAAATTCCTGTTGTGTCCTGGGCTGGTGTGGTAGCTGGTAATAATTTGTCCCTGAAATCAGTTTGTGATTAATTCTGGTGTGACTTGATACTGTAATGTTAGTATGTATTTTACCTGTTTATGAAGCCAACAAAATCCTACTTCTGCAAGTGACGTTTTGTTGACTAACGTGACATCCTAGTGCTGCTGCCTAAAATGTAGGAAAGTAATGGATGAAAATAATTACTTTGAAAAAGAATTCTTGGTTTGAATAGATACCTGAAGTTATCAATGTTACTGCCACTGAGAAAAATATACGTGCAGAGAATGCAATGTAGATAAATTCTTCTGATTCATCTTCAGAATTAATTTAGTGTGATTAAGGCAACACTTCCCATACTGGAGAGTAAGCAAACCCAAATTGTTTTTTGTTATTGTGCAAGTTGCAGAGGTTCACCAAGTCTGTCTCTGCAGAACTTTATGGAATGGAATAAGAACTTCATGGAGGCTACTGAAAGCTGCAAGCCTTGACCTAATGTTTAGACTTTGCCTTTTGCACTTACCTTCACTGTAATTTATAATCCTTTTAGAGCACAAGAATGCTGAGGTAGAATTGGAAGAAGAAATGCAGTCTGTTCTTCGTGAAGCTCTTCACTCCCAGCCTGGTAATGCATTAATGCTTAGAAGTCACTGAAGAATTTATAAATACCACTGTAGGGTAGACTGTAGAATCTCAAGAGTCTGGTTTTGGTACGTACTTTAAGTACTCATGCCTGCACAAAACATTCTAATCAGCTAATTTGTTATTTGCAAGAGAATACAGGAAGTTCAGTCACCAAATCCTAAAACTGTGGCCTCTTCCCCAGGGTGTAGCAGTAGCTCAAATCAATCACTTGACAAAAGCTTCTTCAAAATACTGAGTGGAATGCAAGAGTAGGTAAGCAGAGGTGGTTTTTACCGTTGGGCGAAGAAGGCACTGGCAGGTCAGTGCAGATACTTCGGGTTTATACTGCTGGAAGGTGCAGACAAGTCATCTGTCCTCATCCCCTTTGGAAACCAGTTGAAAAACATGAAGGGTGTGCTGAAGACAGAATGCTTGCTGGTGATAGAATTTGCCAGGGTATGTATTCTCTAACAATCTGTATGATTGATTAGGAGAGAGACATGAAGATGTAGATGAAAGTGTAAATAACCAAGTGAAGGAAGAAGTACATGGAGAAACACTTGAAGCTACCACAACAGATGACTTGCTCACAGAATTAGAGAATGAACTGCCAGAAGCATATGAGACACCAGATTCAGTTCAGAAAGGTATCCAAAAAACTAAATATAATGAAAATTAAATTCTGTCATAAGAACAGACAAATGGAAATGTGTCACTAAAAGTTTGATTAATAATTCCTGCTTGCAGTAGAGACTTAACAAATGTTAACCACAGCAAGTATTATTTAGAAAATTTTTTTTAAATCAATGCCTTGAGTTTTAGAATCAATATAACTGTATATTGATATAAATATATATTATATTTAATTACTGCTATACCAGCTTTCAACCAAACAAATTCTCTTCCCAGTAAGAGAGACTTCTTTAATATCTGTATGGAGTCTGCTTCTGGACTTCCTAGTTTATCAAACTACTTTTTATGAGTTTATTAGCACAGCCTTTTATAGACACTTAGTCTCATTCTACTTCTGTCATGGCTTAAGCGACTCTAATGTAGCGCTCTAAGAGAATAATTGTTTGTAATCAAAATATTAAAGAAGAATCATATGATCTAAATCCAATTCAGGAAAAAATGTTTCTGAATGCTTTTTTAGATGTACTACTGAAAATTTTACATATATCTTAATACCTGTTCTTTTTGGAAAAATTCATGTCATTGATCAACTAAAAGTTTTGATTGCTAGAAATACACTGGGATTTTTTTCTTTGCAACTGAAGTAATTAATTTCACTTTGTGTCTATTGTATGACCTTGTTTCTATATCTCTTTCATTCATCCACAGTGCAAGTTAAAATAGGGGAATAGAGGAGAAATTAAAATTCCAATTATTTTAAATCTTTTAAAATGACTAGTAGGAAGGCAGAGTGAATGTTCTGCTTCCTTTACATTTATACAGAAATTTCTGTGGAGAGTCATTTTTTGAGCAAATGTGAGTAGTTTATATATGTATACATATTCTCAGTATCTTAGAATTATAGAATGCTTAGAGTTGGAAGGAACCTTAAAGATCATCTAGTTCCAGCCACCTGCCATATATAAGAATAAAATATTTCAATCTCTATGCGTATCCTGCTGAAGTCAGAAATTTTCTTAAAATTTCTGCTTAGATATTTAACTATACTTACATAATCTTATGTAATATTCTGTTACAGGATTTGCAGTACTATATATTGATATAAAAATTTTAAGTTTTGTAAATACATGTTTCTTTCTTAGATGCTGATCTTTTGGAAGATGACCTTGGAGCAATGGAGCCTGAACCATACGAAGCACCAGGTATAATTCTGTTTTTTGAACCTTGGCAATATTTGCTTTCAGTCTCAAAGTAGCAAATTATATGAGAAAGCAAAACAGAAAAGGTTAGACTGGTGTAGGGATAGATAATTTTTTTTATCTTTTTTTCTCCAAACAATTATTCTTGATTGTCTTGGATATTTTCACTTTGAATGAGATGACTGTAGTGTATTTGCTATTGCAGATGGTTCTTAAAAAGAATGATGTCAGGTATGAAAATTGTCTTCATTGGTGCAAAAACTTCATTTTACTTTTCTGTGTGTATGATTAGGAAGTGGATAGGCAAGAGATGTGTGATTGTACAGTCTAAGAAAGTGAGAATGAGGTTTGTTGCTTATATTACTATCTTCATACAGCCTACAATGCTAAGGGCATTCTAGCCTGTTATTTTTGGCATTAGGAACTTCTGTTCTCACACAGATCCAGTCACCTTTCAGAAGCATCCAGTTTGTAACCTTTCCTTCAGGACCTTTTATTTCTTTATTGCCAATTCTACTATCAGAGAGCGAGTCAGGACCAAGAACTAGCCTTGCACTGTCTTTCTGCACACCTTAATTAATCTTTAAAGCTTTTTGGAATTTTGCCTGGACTAATATGATTAGTTTATTCATCTTTGTATTGTGCTTGATATCGCATACAGTGGTATTAGTGTTTCCCATTATAAAGTCCTGTTTGATGCCAAATAAGACAAAAATAATTTTGTTAGATGCATCTAAAACTACTTGTCCCTGTCTTTGTGGAAGACTGCTGCTTTCCAGTTACCAATTTAGAATCCAAGCTGCGATGGCTCCAAGTGAAAGAATAGTTACTTTACCTTCAGTACTCTGCGTTGTCAGATGTATCATACTGAGCATATTAATAACATTGCAAAGAATTGTAGTCATAGAGGAAAATAATCCACATATTTAACTAGGCAGCAACAACAACAAAAAAAAGGTAAATTGCTTTAGATCTCTGATGCCAGCAGTGAACGTACATGTTTCTCAAGGTCTGATTTCTGGCTTTTGTCTTCTGTAGATCATCACCAATAGGTCCTCCTGGGCATCAGTAAAGAAGCTTCTTTAGAGCTTTGAGGATAGGGGAAGATTACCTTTTTTTAATTCTTCTTAAAATAATTATTAAAAAATTGAGGGAGGGTAATGGTTCTTGTGGATCTAGTTTTCATACAGATGGCTAAAACAGAGTGGCCCAACACCTTCCATTAGATTGCTGTGTGTCAAGTTGCAAGTGTTTGTAAGGTTTGTAAGCTATCGACAGACGCATTATGGATGCAAGTTAAAATAATTGATTTTATTTTAACAATACTTTTTTTCATATTTAATTTACAGTTTCACATGAATATAGTATGGATGTGGAAAATACCTTAAGTGATCCAGAAGCTCCAGGTTTGTAAATTTTCATGGCTTCAGGTGACAATGTAATGACTTGTGCTTATATTTTTAAACATGCTTTGAAGTAATGTCATATTGACTGTTTCATCACAGTTTTATTTTCAATTTTTGTTAGTTTCAAATAAGCCTGATTTTTTTTTTTCTACGTTACTGTTACATTTGTGAGTTACCGTTACAAATGCAATTCAGAAATACATAAATATCTTGTTCTGTGAGGAATCTTACTGTCTAATCAATGGATTATCAAAGACCTACTTGTAAATACAGATATCATGGACCTTACTATATTGTGTTACTTACAGTGTAGCTTCTTGAACGTGTTTTACAGTCCAGCTGTCACTTTCAAGTAAACCACTGTAATATTAACTCATTAAGTTTAGTTCTGTTATTCTTGAGCTAAATATGTGATCTTTTAAACTTCTCTTGTGCTATTTAGTTGTTGCATGAAAATTTGATTGGAATATGAAATATTAAATATTTTTATTTAAGGTCACTCTGAGTTAATGCTAGAAGATGCTGTGGAACATTACGCAGGTACACTCCAAAGTCTTATTTCTTTTTATTGAAGTTTTATTGAATGTGGTCCCCAAACCAAGACGAACAAAAAACCAAACCAAAATAAAAAAAAAACAAAAAACCACCAAACAAAAAACCACCAAAAATATATAAAAAAAAAAAATTAAAACCCCAAACAAAGAAAACCAAACTCCTGGAGCTCATAGATAGTATCAGTTCCGTAGTGAGTTACTACATCTGTATTTCTATTTCCATTCTGAAAAAATAACGAAGACCTTCACAAATATTACTGTAATGTCATCGTAGTGGGCAGAATTGCATTTTAAGGGTTAGATTTCCAGTTTGTAATTCAAATTGCATAGAAATGTTTCTGTGGGTAAACAATATTTTGAGTTTACCAATGATGTTGAAGTTGGTATGATAAGTGTCAGGAAAAAGGTAGTATCTGAAGAAGAAAAAAAAAAAAGTTTGTAAAAAGAAAATGAATCATAACAGGAGGATTCTAAAATTGTAGAAGTTTTCTGTATATAGATACAATCTTAGAGTATTTCCATTCTGAATTCTAGGTAATTTGTAGATGAGTTCATGAACTGTGTAAGAAAAGCCTGCTCATAGTGTTTTATCTTTTTAAGTCTTTCTCATGATGCCGGAAAATGCTTCAGTTCTTCCTACAAGGTCTTTTAGAAATCTTCACCTTTTTTGAACTCTTAATAACTTTAATACAGTATAAAATACTATAGTTTTGATTATCATATTTGGTCTGAATAAACCATAGATTATTATTTGTGTGTGTTTCATGTCTTAAATTTCAGTGAATTTTTACATTTTTTTGGGGGGGGGGTGTTTTGTTTTCTTTTTTAAACAGAAGATAAAGTGCACAGCAATTATAATGAAGACCATGGTAAGACAACTGCTATATTTTGTGAAAAGATAGTATCAAGTCTTTAATTAATAAGAAAGTAAAATTGCTTTGTCTTTAAATTTTCTATGCTGTCACATTACTTTGCAAGTTTGAAGTTAAGGTTTTAGGGGGTTTTATGTTCAAATCCCCTGTAAACAGTTTATAGCACTAAATCAAGTGTAGAGTATACACTTGTAGAGTATGTATGTACATACATAGTATGTACAACTATGTCCTCTTTTTAGCATACATAGACATGTCAAGTCTTCAACATAGAATGGTAGTACTCGTTTATTTTTTACGTTTATGTAATCTGAGCAAAGGACATAGATTCTTAACTTCAGAATATTTCAGACAGAAAACCTTCAGGTTTATTCTTTGCCATCAGGAAGGAAATTCTGACATCCAGCTTTCGGCTAGAAGTCAAAATCCCATTGTAGGACTTTGAGTGGCCCAAAGGTGTATTTAAGCTCTTAGTGCAAGTTTTTCTCAGTCTACAGAAAAGAATTATTTGCCTCAGCTATGGTGGCCTTGGTGAAATGCGTCTGTTCAATAGAATGGAAAAGTAAAACAGACCTGGCTTTTTCCATGGGCTAATGGTTTACTCTCCTTTCCAGGAGATACTTATTTTACAATTGGTTCCTAATCAGGAATCACTTCTTGTTTCTCACACCTATATATGAATGAGAAGCACCACTTCTAATCTTTACTTTCCGTGCTCCTTCATATGTAGTGACATGAACAGAGAATGCTCAAATGGTTCCTGCCCCTAAGAAGTGTTACCTATACCTGCTTTAATAGTAAGATGTTCATGGAGGTTCCCAAAGTAATCTGCATCAGTTTTTCATAGAATTAGTTCCAAAATCATTGCCTATTCTGCAGTTTCTTGTGGTGATCCCGCACAATAACAGTGAATCACTCTATTTTGTAATTCATACTTTTTTAGTATTTAAAAAAAATCTCATGTAAATAATTTTTTCATATGAGAGTTAGTACCTTTTGCAATAATGAAATTGTCCAAAACATTGGATGAACATTGAACATCTTCAGTTCTAAAATTCACAATACTTATATTGAAAATTCAGACTGTTAGTGAATAGCATTTGTCTATTTTCAGATACTAGCTGAAGTAAAATAATGCATATTCTTAACTTATTTCTTCAGAATTACAAAAATTAGACTGGCTCTTTACTCAAAGATTAGGAGTCTGGGTGGATTTTATAACTGTACAGAATTATAGCTCTTTTTTTTTTTCCCGTATTTCATCTGTGTAGATAGAAATGCTTCAAATTTCAGCATTATGTTCAAATTTGATATTTGGGTTTTGTATAGAATTTTCAATCTCCAGTGAGGGTTCTTATAGCTATTCAGGCCCCCAAACTAGAGAAAGTCTTTGAGAGCTTTGCATTTAGCAGTAATGAACGGGATGCTTAAAAAACAAATTTGTAGGATACTCTGCACAGTGGGCACTCAAACTTTATTTTTTTTTTCCTTTCAGAACCAAAACATGAAGAGCAGACTGAGGCTGAAGATACAGGTATACATATACATACACACACACATATATACATTTATATATATGTGTGTGGGCAGGGTGTGTGTTTATTCCAACACGCATCCATCATCTCTGTGTATTTATATATAAGGAGCATATTAGAAAAATCTTTGTTTCCTATGTAGTTAAAGTAGAAAAACCTCCTAAAGAAATGTTAGTGGAATATAAATTGGTTTGAAGTCAGAGAAGTATTTCAGTTGAGTTACCATAAAAATCATTAAAATAATCCTGTTATTTATATATATGTATTGAAATACGTAATCTGTGTGATCTTCAATCATGATATATTGCCAGTTATACCACAGGTTCATTACAGTCTGTGTAGATACAAAGTTAGGGTTTTAACTATGAACTTAGACACCTTCTTTTAATATGCCATTCTTAAGGACTCATCTCTAAGATCTCAGATGAAACAAAGCTCGTATGTGAGGCTTTTTATGGACATTTGGGACACAGTAGTTCTGCTTAGACACTCAACATGCTGCCTGCCATGAGCTTTGCTCATAACCCTGTAACTGGTACTTAAGGTGATTTGAAATTTGAAGGCTGTCAATACTAGGTCTGCTTTGATGCATACTTTTTGCTACTACCTTTGTGTAATAAGCAGAAGCAATTTAAAAATTACTTGTCTGCAGTGCTCTCTCTGGGTCCTGTATGCTTTGTGGTCTTGAAATAACAGCTCTTTTTTTTTTAAGACAGTCTTAGAATCATAAAATCATAGAATAGTTAGGGTTGGAAAGGACCTTAAGATCATCTAGTTCCAACCCCCCTGCCATGGGCAGGGACACCTCGCACTAAACTGTGTCACCCAAGGCTGTGTCTAACCTGGCCTTGAACACCACCAGGTATGGAGCATTCCCAACTTCCTTGGGCAACCCATTCCAGTGCCTCACCACCCTTACAGTAAAGAATTTCTTCCTTATATCCAATCTAAACTTCCCCTGTTTTAAGTTTTAACCCATTACCTCTTGTCCTGTCACTACAGTCTCAGTCTTCTTAAACTGCTGATTGAAAAAGATATGATTGTTTAGTTTAGAATGAAGTCAAGAAATTCTTTAAGTAAATTTTACATACCTAACACAAACCTGTTTTGTTACCTTTGGGCTCAGAAGTTTAAGAGGACAGTTAAATGAGTTAGAAGGTGCCATATTCAAATAAAAATTAAAATAATTTATCTTTCTATGGAATCCATAACTTTAAGTTGAAGAACTTGCTCATTGTCCTTCGGGAAGGAAAGTAGGATTTACCAGGGAATTGCATGTTTATTAAATATAAGAAAGCCTTTTAAAGGGGAAGTTTATAGAGGGCTTTTTTTTTTTTTTTTTTAAATCGTTTTTAATGTATAGCAGATGGAGTTGATGCTGCAAAAGGTAAAATTTGGATTACTGATCATGCTTAGAAAGATGAAGTGTTTTCAAAATTTCAGGTTTTAAAGTTACTGTGTCTTAATACAAACAACATTTGTTCAGAGGGTATCTAATGAATGCAGCAGTTCTTCAGTGAAACAGGGAAGGAAATCTAAAAAGTAACTTGTTTGGGTTTTTTTCACCTCAGTTTCATTGAAGATCCTGTTTGTTTATAGCAGTTTATTGTTCATAGTTAAACATGCCTGTTTGCTAGCTCTGTTCTTCTGTGTTGTATGAAAGTTTCATCAGTTGAGGGTTTGAATTCATAATTGCTCTGAATTGAACATGTTCTTAGCTGTTGAGGACCTTCTGGAGGAGGTGAATGAAGCCACAGAGCCAGGTATGTATTTTGTAATTGTTATCTTAAAGTTTTTTGATGAAACAATTTTGAAATAATTTTGAAATCTGTAACTGTAAAAGCAAATGAACAAAAAAACACATGTAATTTTTCATTTGTGTTTTTATACTGTCTTTTATAGATGAAATATCAGAAGATTTTGATATTGGTAAAGACCTGTCAGGTATGAGGTTTTAGTTTGGGGGGGGGGGGGAAGTTCTTCCACTTAATTATTAATAAAATTAAAAAAAAAACAAGCAAATGAAAAAGCAGAAAAATGTGCTATATAGATTCACAGTATGGTTTGGGTTGGAAAGGGCATTTAAAGATCATCTGGTCTAACTCCCTCGCCATGGGTAACAACATCTTTCCCTAGACCTAGTTGCTCAAAGCCCCATCCCCTGATTTTGAACAATTCCAGGGATGGGGCAAGGGTGGATGCTATGTTTATTTAGGTTATCCATTTGAAAAATGTGCACTACTATAATTAAATGGGTAAAAAAAAATATTGTTTCACACAACCAACAGTTTTAGCCAGAATCCCTTTGGGGGTGTAATAGGAATGGATGTTAATAACAAAGAGTAGCTAAACTTATGGACATGAAATGCATTCAGTACCTTCTTTCTACTCTTACCGTAGTTAGGTGTTCTGCAGTTTAAGTCTTCATTTTTGTTTGATATTAAATTGATTGGGTGGCTGGTGGGAAACAAAAACAAAATTGTAAACATACTGTGTGTAGCTTTCAACACTTAATTTTCTTTCCAACAGTAGAAAGTGAGCATACAGAAGATCTTGTGGCCACTGAACCAGAGGCATCAGGTTTGTGTATTATCTTTTGCATGAGTTTGTTACTTAGAAAAAAAATGTTAATTTAGAGTAATAGGTGTGATAGAGTGGAAGTCTGTGCTGCAATAAAAATATTTTTATTGCAGTTATGCTAGAAATACCGTAAGTTTTCCTGCAGTTTCTTTTTTAAAGGAACCATAACTGTGGTGTTGGAATCTAAGGTCTTGGTTTTTTTAATGGTAATATTTTAGTGGCTTACTGATGAGCACACTCATCAGTTTTAGAAGTTGAGAGTGCTCCCAGTTCAGAAAAACTTAACTTACATTGATTAAAATGGTCATATTACATCATATGAAATCAAAGATTTCTTTGCTATGCTGTGTTTTCTACCAGCTAGTCAGTACTGTATACTCATGAAAGACAGTATATGTTAGAAATAAAATGGGATGTCTCTCCAGTTTTGAGCACTTAATTTATGGGCTTATGAAGTCAGCGAATATATTTTCCTCTCTTTGATTCTTATTAACTACAGCCAGCCTCCTGGCTATTGCAAATTCTTTTCTCTGACTCCCTCTATGCATGAACAGGGAGCTATGTTTAACCTTTAGTTTTTCAGCAGTAATGGCACTCAGTGACATATGACATGTCTAATTTAAACATACATATGGAAAGAAAGAACTGAATTTTGAAGTCAAGTATTTCACAGTTAGAGCTGAGGACATAATAAGTATATGAATGTTTTCTAAGCCCTTACTGTGATAGCATGTGAAACTGGAGGAGATTTGTGCTTTGAATAGTTTACTTTCAGAATTTTAAAGTATCTTTTTTGAAACTCATTGGCTTACTTAAGTATTAATCTTTCCCCTGAAAAAATTCAGCTGAGGAAGATTTGCATCCCACTTCTGCAAAAGTATTACAGAGTAGTCTTGATAGGTGTTTTGAGCATAAGGGAGAAAATGATCGTTTTGTAAATATTTAGTGAATGTCCAGTTTGAGTTGTTTTTATGCTTTTGACTTGCAGAAGTTCCTGTTCAAGCGGAGGATTATTCAAATGACAATCTAGTGGGTAAGTTTATCTTATATGCTTGTTGTTTTCCCCAAAGAAATGTAGCTATAACTATATAAAAAGTTTGTAAATAAATTACATCTTGGAAGGGAGTGGAAGAACATCAGTACTGTCATTTAAAGTTCTCTCCTGTTTTTGAGGCAATAGTTTTTATCTTATACTGGATAAATGCTGATGATAGTTCCAGGTTATATGGAAGCATTCCAAATGAAACTTCAGACAGAAGAGATTACTCTTACTGCATAGGGAAACAGAAAACTTTGGGTCTCAAAATATGTGTGTATTTCCTTCCCAGAGTAACTGATGGTGGTGATACTGTTACTTCTCTATGTACCAGTCAGATCCAGTGAAGTCTGACTGTGGCACATTCTGTGGGCACTGATCTGGAAACAGGACTGTTTGTCATGCCATCACATTTTTCTTGACATAACTGATTTTAAAAACAAGAGTACTTCCAGCTTTTCCATCTGTGCCTTGACAGTAGTAAGCACATAGTTTACCAAACCATTTTAGATTAGACAGATTGCTTCTGAATTTGAAGATTGTATTGCTACATTTCGTCTGCTTTTTGGAGATAATTGTTCTAAGTTGCTAGTTCTTTTTGCAGTTGTGTTGAGTGGAACAATGAGTTGTATCTCTGGGCTGAGATATCACAGAAGCTGCAATCCAAGAGCCCTGACAAGTATATTTCTGTTCTGTTCTCATTAGCTTGAGCACCTTTCTGGCTTAGTCAATCTTTGCAATATGCAGAAGCTCTTGTGTGATGTGGTGCCAGGTAGTTCTGTGGGGTTTTGCTTTTCCTTGCAGGTTCTTGGGCATGCCAAAAATAGCCAAAGAAGTGAAAAAACATAGGAGGCCTTTGTGTTTGCCCAGAACAGATTTGAGGCATGGTTTAATTCATGTTTTAATTTACATGGTAAACCTTAACTGGGGTGATCTGAAATGCTCATGTCAGTATATAACTGTGCTGTGAGGTCTTTCTAACCTT
Source organism: Pezoporus flaviventris (assembly GCF_033815535.1). Taxonomy (NCBI): domain Eukaryota; kingdom Metazoa; phylum Chordata; class Aves; order Psittaciformes; family Psittacidae; genus Pezoporus; species Pezoporus flaviventris. The sequence goes on from NW_026892555.1 coordinate 36,928,768, forward strand.
TTTATCTTAACATGGTGTGTGTTGAAATGTTTGAAGCCACAGGTATTAATAGATGCACTCTCTAAAAAAATGTTTCATAATTAATAAGAAACATTTTTAATCAAAGCTTATATTTGGCATGGGAGCAAGCAGTAGTTACCTATGGCAGCAAAGGCAAAAAGTTCAGGTGATTTGTTGTGCTTTAAGTTGAAAGTGTAGAAGAAGAAAAGGTGTTTTGGCAGAAAATGGTGCTGCTTAAAACAACAAAAAGTTCGTTACAGGGCATTACAGGACAGTTGCAAAGTTTCAGTAGTGGGTTGCTCTGCAGTGTCAGTTGTATTGATATGAAGATGTTGAAATGATCTCTTGACTTATATACACTATTTTAAAGCTAAATTCAGAATCTAGGTATCAACTTGAAATCTTTAATTTGTGTTTTTGTGGACCATGTTCTTACCACTTTTTAGGCTACAATTTACAGCTTGGTCTTGCAGCAGTAAATGCATTTCCTACCTTCACCATAAAAACTTCAGTGTATTGTACAGTAGTGGATGGTTTTCCAAATATTCCGTTTAGATTCATAGAGTCATTTAGGCTGGAAAATACCACAAAGATCGTTCAGTCCAACCATAAACCTAACACTGCCAAGTCCACTAATAAACCATGTCCTTAAGCATTGTGTGTACATGTCTTTTAAATACCTCCAGACATGGTGACTCAACCAACTGCCACCTTACTACAGCCTCCTTTCAGGTAGTTGTAGAAAGTGATATTGTTTCCCCTGAGCCTCCTTTTCTGCAGTCTAAACAACCCCAGTTCCCTCAGCTGCTTCTTATAAGACTTGTGCTCTAGACCCTTCACCAGCTCCGTTGCCCTTGTCTGGTCCTCCTCCAGCACCAAAATGTCTTTCCTGTACTGAGGGGCCCAAAACTGAATACAGTGTTCAAGGTGCAGCCTCACCAGTGCAGAGTACAACAGGTCACCCCTTTGATTGTAGATGGACTTTCAAATAAGGTGGTGAAATTGAACCTAATTATCCACTCTCCTTTTATTGTATTGTGATACAAAGAGATTCCTTACTGTTTTCAGACATGATTAGAATAAAAAAATAACTTGTATTACTCTGAAATAGTATATATTTCTGATCCTTTTGAAAGGGTTTTTTAGATTTGATTATTTTTTTTCTTTTTTCCCTTCATGAGGAAGAAGTGAAAGAATCAGTCACAGAATCATGGAATGGTTTGGGTTGGCAGGGACCATGTAGTTCATTTAGTTACGACTCCCCCTGCCATGGGCAGGGACGTCTCTCACTAGATTAGGTTGCTCAAAGCCCTGTTCAGCCTGGCCTTGAGCACTTCCAGGGATGGGGCATCCACAACTTCTCTGAGCAACCTGTACTGGTATCTCGCCACCCTCACAGTAAAGAATTTCTTCCTGTTGTCATCTAAGTCTCCCCTCTATCAGCTTAAAGCCATTCCTCCTTGTTCTGTCATTAAATGCCCTTGTAAAAAGTCCCTCTCCAGATTACTTGTAGGTCCCACTTTAGGTACTGGAAGGCTGCTATATGGTCTCCCCTGAGCCTTCTCTTCTGCAGGCTGTTTATTCAGTTATTAAACACAAAATAACTACTAGATGTAGTACCGTGTATGTGATTCTTTGTTTAGCAAGTAGAAAACGAAAATAATTTGATCAGCATAAAATCTGCGACAGTGTGCTGACATACTCAAGAATCTTTAGTACTTTGTGTAGTTATGTGGGAACCACTTTGAAGGCAGAAGAATCATTGTTTATCAGTTTATGTAAAAAGCTCATTGTTTTGGCACATAAAGTAAAATTCAAATAGCATCTCTGAAAATTAAGAAAAGAAGCAGGAGATGTAATTAAACTACTAATCAGGAATAAAAATTTTACTACTGTTATTATGTTTTCCTGCTATTAGTTGTTTATCTGCCTTTTTTGGATGTGAAAAATTCAGTTTGAAGGCAACATTATTCTCACATATTCCTCTTAGACTGCAAAATTCATATTTATTACTTTGGTATTTTCATTATTATTTGTGATGGAGGATTCAGTATGAGGGTTTTGTTAACAGAAGTCCTTTTTTTGTTCATGTGATTTCATTTCTCAGATATTCAAAGCTAGTATTTCCTGTTACGTCAGCAATAATACTAGTAAAGTTCATTGTACTAGAGACAGTTGAGAACTCTCTTCTGAATGAAGAAAATGTTTATATGCATATATATATGCTTTTTACATATATGAAAGGTTTTAGCTGTTTATATAATAAGCATATCTTCAGGCAGCATAAAGGATATTCAGAAATACCACTGTAGAGTTCTTATTCTTCAGTAATTTAAATACGTACAACTTTGTTTGAAGCATGACGGCACCAGTTTTTATCACGTTAGAAGCTGTTGTTTGATTTTATCTGAAACATAGGATCTTACTTGTTTTGGAAAGAAAACAGGAGATAGGATGAATTTAGTTATGAGGAACATTCTCATATCCCCAGTGAGGAGATTGGGTGTGGGACTTGAATATGCCAGAATGCAATTGAAATTTTTTGCTGACTTCAGGGCATAGCACAAAATAAATACAGTAGGCAACTGCATCCTTAGGTATCTGTAGGTACGGTTTTCCAATTCTTTAAGTTTACTTCTAAAACAATTACCCGTATTTCTTTGCAGCAGGAGGCTATTTGAAGTAGTTGTAGACTGTATTCTTGTAAACTAATGCACTTAAGTGGTATGAGAGGTCAGCTTGAAATATTTCCTATTTAAGATTTTTTGCTAATCCTGTTTTATACTGGCAGGAGGGGTTACTTGCTGAAGACCTATTTTAAGGGAGTCATATTATAGGTTTGGGGATATTTTTACTCTCTCTGTCTTAGAGTATTTTGATCCCTCTCGTAAATGTTCAGATTTAAAATATCTAAGGTTTGTTCCACCACCCCCTTCCCACTTCATCTACATTTATTTTACTGCTGAAATCCTTTACCTGTAGAAAAGTTTCCGCTTTAGAACTTTGACCCTTCCTCATTCCCTGGCTCCTTTTTTCCCATTTTGAGTGTCCTTGACATAAAAAACCCCTAGTGAGTTTAATGTATTTGTGCCATGGCCTAGATTTCCTTTACAAGGTATATGAAGTGCCATATATTGAGGAAAAAAGTTACTGCTTAGGTAAATATTTCAAAGTTTATATTTCCCACCTTACCTAGCAACTTTGTGCATATTCATTATGATAGCTCCTAGAAATGGTAGCTTTTTCAAATTAACTAATCTGATACAAAGTTGCATTTTTTAGCATTTAAGTTTAAGATTTTTTTTTTCTGTGGTTGTTCTAGAGTAAGTTGTGTTTTGGTTGGTCCTTTAATATAGATTTCCCCTTATTTTTTCAGATACTTAAAGCTTCAAAAGAAAAGTCCCTACATCAGGAGGACCAGCCCTAACCATACGCTACAAAAGGGGAGCAGATGGTTGTAATAGATCTTATGATGTAATTACCAAGCAGTTCAGGGTTTGGAGAATGAACACTAAGATACTGTAAATGGGTTTTAGCCAACTGTCATTTTAGTAAGGTTTTTTTAACACTTGAATGTTTAATTTACATTCCTGTCTGATTTCTCCCCTCTCCCCCCTTGGTCAAGTTTAGTGAATTCATTATTTTTCTTCTGTGTTTGTGATGGAGTTGCAACTTTGAGCTACATTTCTGATGTGCTGTTCAAGCAATTGTTAATAATCTATTTATAATGCAGCAGCAAGTACACTTTTTTTTTTCCAGATTTTAGTATATATCTTTTGTTGTGGATTCATACAGTATGTACAGAGCAGTTTGGTCACATGAGACATATAATATTATGAATTCTTAGATGTCTTACAACTGCTGATATAGCATACAACCTAACTGCATTTTAGTGAAAACACAAATCAGGCACACACTATGCTGTGAAGTTTGAGTTGCATCTCTTTGCACTGATGTTATGTCAAAAGTTACACTACATGAATTTCAGGTATTTTTAAAATAGTCTAATAAGGTACAAAATGTGTGTGTTTAATTCATGGTAGTAAAAAGGCAGTTTACTAAATTACTTTTTTCAGAAAACTTCTATGTGTGAATTCAAACCTTTTATTTATTAACATTTGGTTTTTAAAGCACAAATGTATAGAAACTGCGTAATAGCTTGGCAGGGAGTCTGTACATTGCAGTGAAACTGAGTTGCTGGAATCAAGTTGAATTCAGTAGAATAATAAAAATAATAAGAAATAATGCTGAATTTAGTAAGCTTTCTATACAGTGAATTATTTTAAGTCAAATTTGCTTAAATACAACTTGTAAAATCTATTTAAAAAAATTGAAAATTCAACCTTAAGAAAACAGGATATCAAAATTTAAGACCTAACATCATAAATGCTCTTGTAAATGGTACGTCTGATATTTAGACTTCAAGTGATTTAGAATTTTAACATAACAGGTGTACTTTTTACCTGTTCTGTGCTGCTGTTCCACAATTACAAAGCCTTTTTTTTTTGTTGTTGTTGCCATTTTGCATGTGTTCCTTTTTGGCTCAGGAATGATTGCTGTGATTTTAGGAAATTGCTAAGCCTGAAATAGGAGGTTAGAAGAAATAAGATAAATTTTGAAGGATAAAATAAAATCAGTTTGGTAACCCTAAAGGTGGTTGCCTTTTGTTTGACAGGGAAATTTTAAACTTCCATAGTACTGTTTTGAAGTCAGGTTTTTAGTTGCTAACGTTTATAGTGAAAGGGGCATCATATATGCTTGCCTTTTTTTGTTTGGCGTTTCAGTAAGACTCCACTTAAGTGAGTGGTACCTCTGATCAACAAACACAGATGTCCCAAAGTGGTTTCTTTAGACTTTTCAGGAAAGCAATAATACTCTTAGACTGTGATGTGGTTTGGGATGGGATATTCTGGTAAAATTACCTGTGATTGTGAATTGCAGAGCAATAATTTTTACAAAGCCATATTCTGTCAGGAAGCTTGGGAATAATTTTAGAATGGTATATGGAAGACTTATATAAAACAGTGGCAGCCTGTTTGTAGAATTATGGGACTGTGAGAATATATTATGCTGTGATCAACTTCTAAGTATTTTGTAACTGGGTATGTGATTTTATGTGCTTCATGTTTACAAAAATATGCCAAGCTGAGCAAGGTCAAGTGAACTATTAAAAAGTGTATATTTAATCTGTTTTAATGTTTGGCTGCAATAAAACACAGAAGAATCTATTTGTCTTTCTAGTGTCATTATTTTTTCTAAAATGTGGTAGATGTTAATTATGGGGATAAATACTTGCCCCATCTACAATGAACATTATTATTTTTCAAAGTTACAATTTGGAATGTTTAAAAATATATTTGAGAGATTATTTAGAAGGAGAAAGAAATGTAGCAAGTAGAAGAAATTTTTTTCTGGATGGTATTGTGTGAAGGAAATGGGCATTTCTTTAAGGTCTGTGTCTTCAATAATTGTATTGTGTTTCTTCTTTTTGCAACCAGTTTGGCCTGAGTTTTGCCCATGATATATAATTTCTATTTGTAACTAAAAAGGATGAGATAGTGGTCTTTAACAGCCATAAATGTGTGTGGGAAGTATGATATCTACCTTTCATAGAGAAGTATTCTGGGTTATGGTCCAAAATTTAAAACAGAACTCTAGCAAGGACGTTATGTCTTTGCAGTTCTTTGGTTTAAAGCAAAAGTATTTCCTAATCTTTTCAGTTTTCAAGCACCTCCATATTTTTATGATGAAATGCTGCTGAATAAAGAACAGTAGTTCAAGAAAAGGAAAAAGATTTCATCTTTGTTTTCACATTGCTACATTGCTTCTTGCTATATCTCACTGAATTTGTGAAATCTTGGATTCTGAAAATTACAGAAAGAAATCAATAAGGAAAGCAAATTTAAATAAAATACTAAAGTTTAATTTTAATATTGAAAATTTAAGTGACTTTCTCATTCTTAGTGATAGGAAAGGTATTGTATCATGACCCTATTCTTTCTAAGAAGTAAATTGATAAGATTAAATATAGGAAAGAGACTGGAAAATATCATATTTTTACTGAATATCATTATGTAATTTTGAGTTTCAAAAATTATGTACATTTAAATAACAAATTGTATTGTACACTTACAGTGTTGATTTGGTTTCTTGCTACAAGGTCTGAAACTATTTTCAGTTGGCTAATCATTTGGGTCATGGTTACATGCACTCACAAATATTTATAGACATACTGTTATATGAAAGATAAATTTATTCTTTATAATAGAAACCTTCTTAGGAATACCTGGTGCATACGTTACCCAGTGATAGCAGTCCTAGACTGTAGAGATTGGTTAAAACAATTTTGTCTGATCTTGAACTAGATTTATTTTGCTGGAAACAGAAGTTGAGTAATGGATGAGAGTGGTTTGAAGAGCTAGGAAATTTTTTTTGTTTAAGTTAATGACAAAGTAGTCTCAAGGTTTACTATCATATCCCTGTATCAAGATTATATGATACTTACTATCATATCTTTGAGAGAGCATATTTTTAAACCTTTGTCAGAAATAGCAGATGCTAATTTAGCAGAATACAGTTTGAAAAAAGTCTGAGAATTTGGAGAATAGATCCTAGTGCATAGATAGGTGTAGAGAACTGTAGGGTTATATGTTGTGTGAGCCTCAGTAAGGAAATGTGAAGCTAGGCAAGAAATGGGAGGTAGGAGCAGGCTATAGAGTGATTAGTTCATACCTCGTTCTTCCTGTGATGGAAGAGAAGTTGCAGAAATAACATGATTGCCCAAGATGGGTGGAAGATGGTCACTGAGTAGAGGGAATTAAAGAGGAGATGTCAGGTGAGAATATCAACTGTTGCTGATAAGGCAAAAGGTTCAGAGAAAATGGATGGCTAAGTAGCATGTTATATAACGGTTTACTATCCTGAGTTGTTCATGTGCTTTTAGTTGGTAAAAATAGTAGAAATACGAGTATATAAACCATTGTGTTTCATCTGGAGCTGCATTATTGCTCTTTTTAAAAATACTGTATTTCTGATGCCATACAGATGGACATGGCCATTTTATGTTTTGTGTGGTATATGAGAAAAAAAACCACAAACAAACAAAAAACAAGCAAAAATAACCAAGCCAATATTTTAGCAAGTACTGAAACACGCTTTCGTTAATACACCATTATAGTAATAATATTCCTTCTCCAGGTTATCGCATAGTATGTAACTGGCTCTATAGATCTTTTTGTCATTTCTTTCAGTTTAATTTACAATCTGGATTTTATGATGCAGTTGAAGAGGTGAATGACTTTTAATGTGGCCGTATTTATTTAATTTACCATATCATAATCAAGTTAATACTTATTCTGCTTTGTGCTGAATATAAAAATCATTTGTACTGTCCGCACATTCTGTAGTAGTAGTTGTCACCTTGTAGTAAAGGGTCAAATTAGAACGTGAAATAGTTTGATTTCTTGTGTGTGTATAACTCAGTTTCTCCAGGAAAAAAAGCAAAGGTTCTCAGTGTTTATATCTGGTGCATTCACAATATAAAGCTTCTGAGCAGTTGGTTTAAAAAGCTCTGAAGATTGAATATCCTGACAAGCTGTCTTTAATTGACTTAGGAATGAAATAAAATGTTTTTTTCTAGATATAAGTATACCTCAAAATTAAAGAGTATATGTTAGAGAGGAAAATAACTGAAAAGCCAACTGACCTCTTGTTTTAGTGTTTTCACTTGAGCTTATTGGGAGGAAATACTGGAAGCTTATTGGGATGAAACTGGAAACAGAATATTAGAATTGTGTGGCAGGATGCTTTAAATGTTACAGAGTAGGGCAGGATCAAAAAGTGCTGAGAGAGGAGAAAAAGAGGAGAGAACAAGCCTGTGTCTTCGTACTACCTTCAGAATATAAGTGTATGTGATTTTGGAGCAGTATGTCGTCTATCTTTTGCTGCAGACTCTTGTGCTTAGTTAATATTTACCTGTGCATTCAGATGCTTACAGTATTCATGGGTTAAATTATTTTAAAAGGTGAAGCAAGACCAAAGCTTCCAAGTTCCCAAGTCACTTCTGAAAATGCGACCTGGGTTCCCAAATGATTTTAATATTTTGTACATTTTAATCATAAATATATGTAGTAAACTAGTGGTCCCAAGAGTTTTTACTTATTGAACTGTTTTTTTTATTCCCTGCAAAATAGCTTGCGTTGTTAATGCGTATCATCGAAATCTACCAAATATCTAAGGGGAAAAAGTTTATCAAATCTTTTGTGACAGGAGCAACAAGGTAATATTTAAAGTGTCTGTAGAGAAAGAGCTTTATGTGACTATATAGTTCAGACGGTAATCTATGGTTACTTCAAAAAATACAAAAGTTTTTGGCCCAGTGATATTTTGCATGTAAGCTGAATTTTATTGTATCTCTTATCATAAACAATTAACATAAATTTATTTCAATGAAATAATATTTTTAATATTCTAGGGAAAAGTGAAAAAGAAACTGAACAAGACAAAACAGAAAAAGGTAAGTCTGAAACTAACATTCTGTTCTTCTGAAAGTCAAAAGCATGCTTTCTGAGAGGATTGATTTAAATCATATCAAATAGTAGTGAAGCTTTGTTCCTGGGCAATGTAGATAAACTGGAGTTGAATAAACATCCAAAGCGTGTTTGCTTTTGTAAGTGGATAGACATTTCCAAAGCTGACATCAAGATACTCCCCTCTTACATTGTCACAGGCTGCTGTTAAAAACTTCTACTGTTTCGGGAGTCAAGTGTTCAGTGTTACACTCCTAGATTAGGACTCAGGAAGTCACCAGCCTCCTCCTGCATCTGTAGGTGAGAGGCAACCTGGGCTGCCCAGCCAAAAAAGCTGGGTTCGGCACTGTCTGCTGTACTAAGCCTGGGGAGAGAGGTGGCACTAAAATCAGTCCTTGTCAACTCAGGAAGGCTAAGGGACACGCAGAGGCAGGTTTGGTTGAAAAGTGAGGTTTTGCTAAGAGTATTTGTGAATTTGTTCTCCTTACAATCACATCGGTGATGGCACCATGTGTTCCCTGTAACTGCATGGAGCTTGCACTATCTCCTTCATTGGGATCAGAGTCTATCTGATTTTTGCGTATATTGGCATGTATTGAATATTCATTTATATTGGTAAAGAATTTATATAATAATAGGAAGAATCATTCTTTTGCAATGAGTTGTTTCTTTCATGCACTGAATATCAGCATAGGTAGTTACAATAATTTTCACTTTTCAAAACTGATAAAATATGAAAGTGAAAATGAAGTTGGAGCACACAGTTGTGTTGTATCAGGGACAGAGGTATACATAAGCCACGCTTAGGATGATGTCATTCCACAATTAGCCCCACAAGTGTCATTCTGATACCAGGGTCAACATTCACCTCAGTTTACTATAGGTCTTTATCTTTTCATACGATATGTAGGATGTCCAAAGTGACACCTGTAACCTGCATAACCTGTGGAGGTTATATGCAGTTCTGGCTAAATGTAGGGTTTTTTTGCTGTAGGGTGAGATGAATTGCCACCTAAACTTGACTGAGAACCTTATCCAGAGCTCCACTGGCTATGGGAAGAGCTTACATGCTTAGCTCACCTCCAGCATTATCACATCAAGTTGAATGGGCTGAGTTCCACCCTTGTAAGCTCTACTTTTAAGGGTATACATACTACCTGTTGATTTACTTACATATTTAGTTGTAGCCTGCATCAAAAACGAGCTCTAGGCAGAATGACTGATGTTGTACTTCATAGAAATGTAGTTCTCAAAGCCCAAAACTGCTGCACAACACCATCCTGAACTAAATGTGTAGGACTTCAGAATATTAGCATGTATTTTTGTACAGAAAGTCAATGAAAAAATTTATTCCCGGTCTTGTCAAACGGTTGCTTGATTCTAACCTTTGAATGAAGCCAAAAGATTCCATGATGAAAGGGAGAGGTGAATGATGGAAATGCATGCCAAAAATAAAATTATCATTCCACAATTGTTTCTTGCAATCAGCATCTGACCAACCAATAGTAATTTCAGAAGAAAACCCTGTAGAATACTTTTTACTGCAAGGGAAATTGTTCTGGAATAAATGCAGCTAAAGATTTATTATAGTCATTAGATTCCACAGCCTTATTAGTCCCTAAAATGCCTCAGTTTTTATTGTCTGATTGCTTCCACAGATAAGCTGATTATAAAGGTATTGCCTGTTCTGGCAGTACAGTTTAGAAGGATCTTTTAATTATTGTAGTGCTACTGGCTTTAAATTGTTGAGATGCCATTACTTGTTTTTATATCTTCTAAGTTATCATTTATAGAACCACATAAACCAAGTGGATCACTTACACTATCTGTATCTCACCTAATGAGCTTCCCAAACAACAGGGCAGTGACAGTTTTTCATCATCATCAAATTCTCATTTGAGCACCCACTGAGAGGCAGCACAATTTCAGAAACTAATTTGGGTAACTATATGGGCCTAGTATGAGGAGAGAGGACAATTACTTGGGTAAATCTTGAATTGTGGGTAGAAGTGATTGGTCAGCTAATGTGCATATACATGTTTTTCAGCCCATAACTGAAACTGGAACTTGGAAGGTTGGAGTATTTGAGGGAGGGTTTGGGTGGAATTAGTAAAACAGAAGGTCACAAAATTAATTGGAAATATTACAGACAGTGATCATCTTTATCTAGTTGTCTTTGTCTTCTAAGGCACCCTTCCACAAGTTGCCAAGAGCATTATTACTGAATTTGTATTGCAGCAGGGATAGGAGGGGGTTTAGAAAACCAAGCTTATGGCTCCCCTGGAAATGGCTCCCTTAGAATTTGATGGTTTAAGAAGGAGAACTGGCAAGAGGAGCCTTTGTTAAGAAGGAGAACTGGCAGGAGGAGCCTTGGCTGTGAGACCACATCACATTAAAAAGATTTTTATTTCAGATCAGGCTTTGAGATGGCACCCCCCACTTGTCTACTTCTGTCAATGTGAGAGAAACAGAGACATCATTATATGGTTACGACCTCTACAGTTTAGAACTTAAATAAAACTTACCTGCTAGTCATAAGCACAGCTTACAGTTAGTGCAGCAGGATTGTTTCAGTGTAGTTTTCAATGCAAAAACTAGAAACCATCTGTCCTCAAGGTGGCTGTGAAGACTGTGGTTTATCTTGAATCCTTATGCCTATGAAGTAATTAACTAAAAGCCAGAGTTGTGGCTGCTTTCTGTTTTGAATGCCAGTAGTTGCAGATGCAAGATAGAGGAAGCTGCCAGGAAAGCTCCCTTAACATACTATAAGGCAAAATGGAATAAAAAAACTAACCGCAAGAGTTAAATCCCACTTATGAGGTGGTTTGTTAGAAAAGCAGCAGTGTCATTCTATCCTCATTTTCTCTCCCCACACCCTCAGAGACTGGGATATTATGGTCTTGCTATTTCTGAGGAACTAGAAGTTTAACTAAAGACACGTTTAAGAAGAAATACTCATGCCAATTGTGTAATATGGACTCATAATCGCTGAGGAGTCTACTGCCCCTCTCCATTGACTGAATCCTACAGCATTAGTTTCCAAACATTAAAGCAGTACAATTTAGCTGATGTGGAAGGCACCCTTTTTCCCATACCTCAGAGTTGAACCAACCAGGATGTCAGTCATCACTATCAATGTATGGGACAGGCCCAAGTTGCCAGCTCCAGTGCAGCAGGTAAAGCTTGCCCTCCCGCTCCACCACTTTCCTAGGCTCTGAACATAAGAAAGGGAGCAGAGGACTTAGGAAAGGTATTAGTACTGAGAGCAAAAGATGGAGGAAGAGGAGAAAAGGGCAGCAAGCATGGGTGGAAAATGGCCTTAGCTAGTCCCAGTTGGGATTTCTTCCTGGCCATAGTTGCATATCAGCTAACAAGCTCACTTGTTTGTGGTGTCCTTCTTCCTGGCAGTGCTTATCATGTCAGAATCAAATCACGGAATTGTAGAATATCTGCTCCCAAATTTTTGCAACGCACAAGAGTGAGAGATGATTTGTGTTAAGTGTATGGAAGTGCTTAGTGGTTTTCAGAGATAAGCACTAATTGTTCTGAGACTTTTAGTAGCAGTGTGATGTTGCCTCCCACTTACTTTGCTCAGGAGCAAAAATGTGCATGTGTCCTTTAATCAGAGGTTTGGAGGATGTCTATAAGGAAAAATCAGTTCATGCTATGTGTTGTGTTCAAGGTATCCCATTCTTTAAATGATCTTTTCAGAAAACAACTAATTGAAGTCTTTACAGTGTAGACAGTATCGAGACCCAGTTAAAAATAACTTGCTGTTAAAATGCCAAGTACATGGTGTAACTGTAGGACATAAAGAAATTGTATTTATCATGAAAGATAATTGTGATAGTATTCAATATTTTTGTTCTGTGCTTGTTAATGAAATTATTAACTCTTTTGAGATATCAGGCTGATGTCTGATCAGTTTGGTCAAAGGTGTCTCCTCTTTTAGGAGAATGAAGTTTTCCTTAGCCTCCCTTTCAGGAGAGGCTAGAGAGGGTTTATTTACTCCATTACAGAAGTATTCTTACTAGTTATTTCTGATACAATATTTCTACAAGTTTGTTACAATATTTCTACCAGTTTGTTCTGTATTGTTTTGGAGTTATGATCAGATGTAATTAATTTTTTGCCATGTACTGTGTACCAGTCACTATTACTTTCCATACATTTTTTCCCCTGGTACTTCATGATATTGGTTTGAATGCACTTACCACATTAACATAATTGGCTTACCTGGCATTTTACACTGACTTCAAACTTTGTGTTCTGCACAGTTCTACAGGAACATACAGACATTTGATCATTTGAAGACATTTGTCTAGAAATTTTGGAAAAGTTTCATTTCTCGACTGTTATCTCCTGAAATATCTTTTTGTATTATAAGTTGTAAAGCATCCCAAAATCATGTTTGCTTTATAATTATGTGAATAAAATCAACATAAAAGTTGCAAAATTATTTGCCTGATGCTGTTTGTCTGGACAGTTACTTAAAAGAAAATATAGATCTGCTTCAGATGAAGATTTACCGAACTTGATTGTTAATGTTACTAGCCTTTTGGTTTTAGAGCAGAAGTTAATAATAGAGCCAGTAATTCAGAGTGCTTTCACAAGGCATTCTTTTAATCACTTGTAGCTTTTCTGAAATTATATTTTGCCCTGGGAAAGCTCATCTTGAAAATGCCTTTCTAAAAATTGGTTTTTTTTGGAAGGTTTCAAGGAAGAAATTCAGTAGCTTAACAAGATGTACTTTGCATTGGTTGATTTGATATTTTCCCCCCAGTGTTTAAATGAAAAAATAAAAGAAAAAAAATAAAAGAAAAAGCTTTTCTTGTGAACTTAGTGTATGTTTTTTTCCTTTGTAAGAACATGTAGTATTAACACCTATAAAATATTAGCTCACACATGCACATGCCAGCTAGTAATCAGTGGAGACACATTTGTGTTTGGCCTCTATATTTCATTATCCATCCCCTGCCCAGTCCCTGTTTGCTGCTGTATCTCCACGTGTCTCAAAGCGGATGGCATATTCTGATCTAGATTTTCAGACCTGAGCAAGATTTCCTCTGATGACATTCCTGGCAGCTCTGAACTTTCTATGAGATCAGGTCCTGAAAGGAAGGAATGAACTATTTCCTTAGTCACACTATTGGCTTCCAAACAGTCTGTGGAGTAAGAGTTAGTATCTAACAGTAATGGCAGTGAATGAGGAGAACAACCTGGATGGGACTCGGTTCCAGATCAAGATGCGCATGTGGATGCATGTGCTGGTGTGGTGTCCAAACTGTGTTATATACAGTGGCCATCTGTACAGTCAGTGGAACATTCAGCTAATCACCTAGTACTTCATGCTGAACTCACTTTTTAGACTCCATGGGCTGTAATGACTAGATTTCTAAAGGTTGCAGCAATGTATAGGTGTCTACGTAGAGAAACCTAAACTTAGCTGCCTTAATTTTAAGCTGTCAGAGCACTGGTGACAAGCTCAACTGATGACTAAATGAATGACCTTTTAGCTAGAGAGCAAAGAGCTGTGCCATCAGGTACTGCAGCAGAGCTGAGTAGTTGTGCTGCTTCTTGCTCAGGCTATGATAATTTGCAGGTAATTAACACAGTCCTGCATCATATGTAGAAATAGGTGAAGTGTTTCTCGAAAAGGGGTACTTATGTTTGTCAGCACCGTTTGGTATGGGGCACATATAATTATGGGACAGCAGAGAGGCTTTGTCGCTTGCATTCATCTTTCCTTGAGTCACTTTCTTGACTGCTTGTAGCTGTAATCATTTTCTGAAGTACACAGCAGAGACTGAGCATAGCAGCATAATAGGTGGTGAGTAACCAGGATTTGGGCAAAAGAGTTTAGGGGAAAAGGCCCTTGAAGAAGGGCGTAAGCAACACGTGTGGAAGACAGTTCTCTTAGAACAAGTTGGGGATAATAGGAAGAGCTGGACTGAGGAACAAACTGAGAGCAAGTGTAGAAACGAAAGAGAAGAAATGTGGTAGGGCATTGAGGTTGAGAAGGGAGAGGTTCAACAAGAGGATGATAGGAAAGAAAGGAGATGAACAATAGAAGCTTAGTGGATGAGTAGATGCTGTAGAACATAAACACATGATAGTTCGACAAATCAGATAATCTGCAACTGATCCATTTAGTTTTGAACTTCGATATTCTGTTGCTGGCATAAGGCTAGGAGGAATCTCCGTCACAGTGATGACTGGCACAGTGAACTTCTGGGGGAATTTCTTTAATTAACAAATGAGAGAATGGAATTTCCCTATGTAATTATAACCTTAGCACTAAAGCACATTGATGTACAGTAGTATATTACAGAAATGGTAGAAAATAAGATTGGGTGGGACCCTAAGGCTTACTTTGTCCGTTCTGTTGACCAAAGATCTTAACTGAATACACTGTGCCTGGCAGATACTTATTCAGCTTGTTCCTACAAATTTCTGGGAGTTAGAATTCCATCACTACCCTCAGCAATCTGTTCTACTGTGCTTTCTCAGAGATACTCGTTCTGGATGCTCAATCCAAATTTTCTGCTCTAGCAATTTCAAGCCTTTTGTTCCTTGTCCTGAGCATAGTGGTAGAGAAAATAATTTACTCTTCTAATCTCTGTAGCTACTTTTTACAGAGTGCCCCTCTTCCAATAGCAAACTCTTTACTACTACGTTTTCCCCCTTTGTTGGTGCTTACTCAGATGTAAATGTTGTCCCCCACCCCTAGCAAAATGTTTTTAAACCATTCTTCAAAAGTACGTGTTTTAATCACCTTTAATCATTTGGTTACTTTCTCATGTGATTTCAGACTTGGAGTCTGAAGGGTAGCTAGCAGTGCATTCATTATTTTTTCAAAAGGTATTTCTCTGTCCTTTGTAGAAAAGACCATCACTGCCTTTGGTGATGACAAGGTGCCTTTCAACATAAAAACATAAAATATGCCTTGTATTTCAGTTTTCATGCTCCAGAATAAGTATATAAAACAGCTATTTCATCATCTTTCATTGGATATGTGGGAGGCTGTTAACTTTATTGTACATTTAATACATAACCTCTTAAAAAATGTTGTTCTTCTTGCGTTTGCTTTGTTGGTTTGGTTTGTTTTTTTTCCTTCTCTTCTATATCTTAATATAGAAGGAAGGTATGAGACTGCTTGTTTATTCCCCAACAGAAAAAAATTGTGTGGAGTTTCTTATAATACTTGTAGTTTGCTGCTGTGACAGTGGAACTGTTTTCTGTGAGGTGGTCTCCAGCTAGAAAGCCTATCCTTACATACAAAGCCATTATTGAAAATTCTCAGTATTACTCTTGCTAGACCATAGTATGATATATAAAAGAATTATTACCATTTTAATGCTCAACCAGATTTGGACTACAAATCACCCTAGCAGTTGTGTGATCATGCATCGCTTCAGCTACATGGTGAAATCTGTAAGTCATTAAAGGAAAACTGCATGTTTTTTTTCTTCTGAAAACATAACTTCTTTGTAACGTTGAATGTAATATATTGGGTCACATCTGCTAAAAGATTATTACACTGGAAGGAGGCAATGGATAATTTATTAAAATATCCCTGCAGAGAGATAGCAGGCTGTCTGGTTAATATAGAGGAATGCTTGATGATTGCACTGAAAGCTCCCTGGTGAATCCTTTAACATAGGAGTAGAATGGAAGATGAAAATGATTGCTCATTATATAATGTTTGCTGTGTTATATTGGTGCCTAGCAGCTGAATAATATTTATGTTAACAGCTCCTTTCCAGCTTTTCATATTGATCTCCTGCTGCTCTAGAGCTGATATATAATTGCACTGAAAATGGGAAAATAATACATTTTTTTGTAATGGAGGGTTGCAAAAAGGTTCTTCCAATGCATCACTGAAATTAGATATGGGGGGAAAGATGTCATAGCTTTGTGCCACAGACTTGTAAGATTTTCATTCTCTTTTTCTTCTGAGCAGTTTCTGTCTCATTTCCTTGTAATGTCAAAGGAATTGTGGAAACAGTGTCCCATAGGCAGTAGGAGTTTCTTGGTGGGTGGAAAAACACCTTTCCTTTGCTTCAGGGGAACCTCACTGGTGCTGTGCTTACTGAGTTTGAGGACCAAATGACTCTTTGTCTTTCCATGAATAGTGGAAGTTAGAAAGCTGACAGATAGCTTTCCTATATTAATGAATGCACAGCTTCTTAGCTAAAGATTTTCATTCATGCCATGAAAACTGAGAATTGACATATTAATTGTGACTTACATAATTTCTTTTATGTGCGGCCTCCTACGTGGAGAATAGGAGGAAACCTATTTTTGTGCTGATGTCCAGCTGGAAGCTTCCCAGATCATGTATCCACAGGAACTGACATGCCTTAGTTTTCCTGCTAACAAGAAATGACACTTTCACAGTGTCAGGAGCTGTGAGCTCAACCAACCTAAAGTCCTCAGGGACACTTGCTTTTTATTGGCTCTCTGAGCTGATGCCTCTGTGTTCATCCACACCTACCGTTGAGCAAGCCGGACCTTAGAAGTAGCAATGGTTTCTTGGAAAACTGAGCTGGCATATTTTTAGCAAAAGACAAAAAAAAATAAAATCACAAAACCACACAAACAGATTTTATTTTTCAGGCCCAGTGCTATTATGTTAGGAACTTCCGACCATACCTGTCAGTCACTGTGGACTCAAGGTCTGGGGTGGAGGGATACTTGCTGTCATGATAAGAGATGTTTCTATGGGTTTTGCTGGATTCAAGGGGTATGAACACTTGGAACAGAGCCAGTGAAGTACTCCATAGTCATTGTCAGTGACTTGAATGAAGGGTTAGAATACCGCCTCAGCAAGCTTGCTGGCAATATGAAACTGGGAGGAGTGGCTGATACCCAGTGTGCTGTGCTGTTGTTCAGAAGGATCTAGACAGGCTGGAGAGATGGGCAGAGAAATTCAACAAAGGCAAGTGCAGGGTCCTGCACCTGGGCAGGACAAACCCCATGTACCAGTACAGGCTGGGAGCTGACCTGCTGGAAAGTAGCTCTGCAGAGAGAGACCTGGGGGTCATGGTAGACAGCAAGTAGTCTATGAGCCAGCAATGCACCCTTGTGGCCAAGAAGGCTGGTGGGCTGCTTTAGGAAGAGATTGCCAGCAGGTCAAGGGAGGTGATTCTTCCTCTCTACTCAGGCCTGGTGAGGCCTCATCTGGAGTGCTGTGTCCAGTTCTGGGTTACCCAGTACAATGTTGCTCCTGGAACAAGTCCAGTGAAGGGCTGTTAGAACTGTGAAGATTTTGGAATATCACTCCAATGAAGAAAGGCTGCGGGAGCTGGGCCTGTTCAGCCTAGGGGAGAGAAGGCTTGGGGGGGATCTGGTCAATGTATTTGAGTATCTGAAGGGAGGGTGTCGACAGGGCCAGACTCTTCTTGGTGGTGCCAGGTGATAGGACCAGACGCAACAGGTGAAAGTAAAACATGGGAAGTTCCAGCTGGACACAAGGAAGAAATTCTTTACTGTGAGGATGACTGAGCACTGGAATAGGTTGCCCAGAATAGGTTGTCATGTCTTCTTCTCTGGAGATATTCAAGAGCTGTTCTGACACAATCCTGAGTAATGTGCTCTCAGTGTCCCTGCTTGAACAGGGAGTTTGGACTAGGTGACCCCCAGTAGTTCCTTCCAGCCTCAACCACTCATGAAAATGCAGTAAAGACATCAATTTCCTATGAAATAGATGATATTAAAGTAAGACACAGCAAGACTGGAATCAACCACAGATTGAAAAGCATTTCTACTGTATTATCTGTGGATGATGAATAAAGGACATTAAAGCCATCTATATTATTATATTGGGGGGAAAAAAAAAAAGAAGGATCAAAGAAAGCATCTCTTTGGTCAGTTCAGCATCATGATAACTAAATTCCTGAAGTATTTAGGGAAGCAAAACCAATATATTAAAGTGTGCTATTTGGTAGTTTATCTTGAAAAAGGAGTAAAACCCTGTATGCCAGGAGGTTTTTTCTTTCTAAACTTCTTGGTAGCTAATGCCTTGGAAAATTACAGTAATTTCTGCTATAAGAAGGATCAACAGGGATATAATAATCTTTATGCACTGCTTCTTTAGTACCTTTCCTTTATAGATCTTAATACATTTTTATATTTTATGCTTCATACAACCTTTGTGAATAAGTAAATGGAATTTAGTAGGATAACTTCAATCCTGCTTAAATTGTATTTACCCCCTGCCCCTGAAAAGCAATAGCATCTATATAACTGATGCAGAGCAGTTTATACGGGTAATGTAAAAACCTCTCTTCATGCAGAGCTGTTTGAATTCAATGTTGATAATGACAGTAGTCTTACACAGAAAGAACCACAGGTACCCAAGTTGATGGTTGTTTTTGTTTCGTCTTTTGGTGTTTTGTTTTCACCTGGTACGGAAGCATCTCGGACTCATGAGATCCTCTAGTCTTGGATGCGGTTAGCATTGGTTTAGCAGTAGCTAAGTGCCATGGTTTAAGCCCAGCCAGTAACTCAGAACCATGCAGCCACTCGCTCAGTCCCCCTGTTCTTCCTCCTCCTGCTCCCAGAGGGATGGGAGGAGAATGGAAAGAATGTAACTCCCACAGGTTGAGATAAGAACAGTCCAGTAACTAAGGTATAACACAAACCACTGCTGCTACCACCAATAATAATAATGATAAGGGAAGTAACAAGGGAAGAGAATACAACTGCTCACCATCTGCCGACCAATACCCAGCCCGACCTGAGCAGCTATCTGGGTCTTCCGGGTAACTGCCCTCAGTTTATATAGTGAGCATGATGTGCTGTGGTATGGAATACCTCTTTGGCTAGCCTGGGTCAGGTGTCCTGTCTCTGCTTCCTCCCGGCTTCCCCTCGTCCCTGGCAGAGCATGAGACTGATAATGTCCTTGGTCAGAGTAAACTTTACTGAGCAGCAACTAAAAACATTGGTGTTATCAGCACTGTTCCCAGTCTGAAAGTCAAAAACCCAGCACTGCACCAGCTACTGAGGAGGAGAAAAATGACTTCTACTGCTGAACCCAGGACAGTATCCACCCCTTATTCCATACCATTCACGTCATGCTCAGATCTCACATTTTTCAGTATACCATCAGTATACCATCTGGTCTTGTGTATATATATATATATATATATATATACACACACACACATACGCACAGAAAGTGAGAGAGATATCTTTCCTTAGTGCATGGACCAATCCCTATAAAGCTGTCAAATTCATCCGGTCCATGATGTCGGGCTGCATCTCTTCTAACAGTCTTTCAGAGCAGGAGAGATGGTGTGCAGTATTGGATTGTTGCCTGCTGATGACACCATGGAACTCATCTGGTCACTGCTGAGCTCATTTGGTTTCATCAAAGTTCATTCTTTGTTGGGTTGATGGTTGAAGGGAAGTCAGGGCCAGTCGCTGGTGACCTGAGGACATCTAGTTGGTGGGCTATAAAAGTGCTACATAGCAGGTAACAGCATACAATTGAGTTCATTGGCTGTTTTCCCCTAAAATCAAATCCCCTTGAGGTACACATTGGACTTCCCCATCTTCCTGCATTATCTACCAAGTATATCCATGTCCCTGAGCAAAATCAATCCCACGAGTGAGTTTGCCTTTAACTGAAGCAGGAATAACCCAGACTGTCTTCCCCAACAAATTCTTTATGTGCACCACAGGAACTTTGTCCCCCTCTACAATATGTAAAAGTTCTGAGTGGGCTGGGCCGGCCCTGTTGGCAGATCCTCTGGTGTTGACCAACCAGGTGGCCTTTGGTAAATGTGTATCCCAATGCTTGAAACTTCCCCCACCCATTGCTCTCAGTGTAGTTTTTAGCAGCCCATTGTACCGTTCGATTTTCCCAGAGGCTGGTGCATGGTAGGGGATGTGATATCCCCACTCAATGCCATGCTCTTTGGCCCAAATATCTATAAGGTTATTCCGGAAATGAGTCCCATTGTCTGACTCAGTTCTCTCTGGGGTGCCGTGTCGCCACAAAATCTGTTTCTCAAGGCCCAGGATGGTGTTCCGGGCAGTGGCATGGGGCACAGCGTATGTTTCCAGCCACCCGGTGGTTGCTTCCACCATGGTAAGCACATGGCACTTGCCTTGGCGGGTTGGTGGCAGTGTGATATAGTCAATCTGCCAGGCCTCCCCATATTTAGACTTCAGCCATCGTCCTCCATACAAAAGAGGCTTTAACCGCTTGGCTTGTTTAATTGCAGCACATGTTTCACAGTCGTAAATAACCTGGGCAATAGTGTTCATTGTTTAGTTCACCCCTCGATCACAAGCCCATCTATATGTTGCATCTCTGCCCTGATGGCCTGAAGTGTCATGGGCCCTCTGGGTTCAAAATAGTTCACCCTTACATTATCAGTCTAAGTCTACCTGAGCCACTTCCATCGTAGCAGCTTTATCCGCTTGTTAGTTGTTCTGGTGTTCCTCAGCGGTCTGACTCTTGGGTACATGAGCATCTATACAGCATACCTTCACCACCAGGTTCTGCACCCAGGCAGCAATATCTTTCCACAGTGCAGCAGCCCAGATGGGTTTACCTCTGCGTTGCCAGTTGCTCTGCTTCCATTGCTGCAACCACCCCCACAAGGCATTTGCCACCATCCATGAGTCAGTATAGAGGTAAAGTACTGGCCACTTTTCTTGTTCAGCAATGTCCAAGGCCAGCTAGATGGCTTTCACCTTGGCAAACTGACTCAATTCACCCTCTGCTTCAGCAGTTTCTGCAAGTTGTTGTCGAAGTCCCCATCTCTGATGCTTCCAAAGCACTGGAGAAGCCCACTGGACTAGATACTTGCCCATACAATCCCACACACCCTGCCTCTCATGACTGTCCAGCCTCGGGGAAAATCTCTTGGTGATCTCCCTATATTGTTGTTTAACCCTAGACAATACCCAAGCCAGACACTAATTAACTTTCAAGATCAGATGTAGTAGGGTGTTCTCAGGATGGGATGGCCATGGGTAAAACTTGGAGAGCATATGCAGCAGTAAGCTGGTTCCCAGCAAAAGGAACAGGATGCTTTCAAGGGCATTGAAAGGATATTCAAGATCTGTTAACTTTTCCAAAATCTACTACTACTGTAAATAGCCTGGTGGGGGAGCAGAGGGTGTGAGGGAATGTCTCCTCCAAAGGTTTATCCCCTGAGAGAAGGAAAAAGAAAGATACGTAATTGTTAAAAATTCCCATTACATGCTTCCCATAGTATAGAGGTGATGACCACACTGAGGACGCATACCAGGCCAGTTTTGTGATCAATTATTCTATTGTATTACAAGGCATTGCATGAAGTTCAGCGAAACAATAACCTTAGCCCAGGCCCCCCAGCTGATAAACACTGAAACAGCAAATAATGGCTGTAAGTAAGGTACGACATGCTGAAACTCTAAGATCAAGAGCAACAACTTTAAGAGCCTATAAATCAGCATTGTGATGAGTGACTATTAATCCGAAACAGTTAATGCTTATCATAAATAAGATCTGTCATTATATCTCAACCCTTTGAGCCCCACATTGGGCATCACAAAGAACTATTGTGGTTTAAGCCCAGCCAGTAACCACAAAGCTGCTTGCTCACAAGAAGGATCTTCTTGGTCTGAAGGTTGGTTGCTTTCTAGCAGTGGTGTCATTGACACTACCATGGGTGGGTCGTTGTCCCAGTCTTCCAGCTCACTTGTTATCTGTTGCGGTTTGTTGTTTAATGATTGATCTGCTTTGTTCCATTTCTCTGGATCAAATTCTTTCTTCATCTTTCCAGAGATTTGGTTTTTGCCCAGTCCATTAGACCCATGGCATCTAATGCTTGGGCTGGTAACTGCACTCCCATTCCTATTTTTCCCATCTTTGAAAGTAACATTTCTGCTCTTCTGTCCTGGTCTCTGAATGAGCAGTGTTGGGAGGGATGGGGAGGAGAATGGGAACAATGTAACTCCCATGGGTTGAGATAGGAACAGTCCAGTAACTAAAGTATAACACAAACCGCTACTGCTACCACCAATAATAATGGTAAGGGAAATAACAAGGGAAGAGAATACAACTGCTCACCACCCGCTGACTGATACCCTGCCCGACCCGAGCAGCGATCTGGGTCTTCCAGGTAACTGCCCCCAGTTTATATACTGGGCATGACGTGCTGTGGTATGGAATACCTCTTTGGCTAGTTTGGGTTAGGTGTCCTGTCTCTGCTTCATCTCAGCTTCCCCTCCTCTCTGGCAGAGCATGAGACTCAGAAAGTCCTTGATTGGAGTAATCGTTACTTCGTAGCAGCTGAAAACATCGGTGTTATCAGCGCTGTTCCCAGGCTGAAATCAAAACCACAGCACTGCACCAGCTACTGAGAAGGAGAAAAATGACTGCTATTGCTGAACGCAGGACATTTAAGGCATTGGTTTTTCTCTGGGGTTTGAAGTAGCTGAAATGATCTGCCTGCCTCAAGCTCTGTGTATCATCAGAGTCTCAGGGAGAAAGTACCATTTAATGAATCATGAGCACAGCTTCCAGTAGCATGTGGGTGGCTCTTGTCATTCCTGAAGTGTGCACCCAAGGACTTAGGAAGCAGAATAAAACATGGCTAGTTACAACGCCTTGTTATCCAAAATACTTGCTTACAGCACTGAAGCAGTCTGCGATCTGAAGCTGTATGGTGTTTGGGTTCAACTTTACACATATCAGTTAAAGCATTCCCTGTTTAAACTTCTACAAAGAAAATAATTTTACCTCTTTTCATGCTGTTAATGACTTCTTTTCCATACAGGGGAAAAAAACAGTAATGCATAATTTAAGCAACAATATGTACTACCAATTACAGATATACATAGTTAGTAGTCACTTGAATCAGCCAATATGTATTTTCCTTACTCATGTCAGAAAAGGTTGGTTTTTTTCCTAATGAAACCGAGTTTAGCTATAGCAAATGTGGGGAAAAGCACTTGCGTACTGTCATATCCTTCAGTAGTGTATTTGCATTTTTTTAACATCTAATCTACTTATTGTAACCAAATAGACATTGTTTAAGAGTGAACTGCTATGAAGTAAATAGCTGTTTAAATTGACACAATTTACTTCAATTTGCTTCAAATGCAATTTACTCCAAGGCTAGTTTACTAAATGCTGCTGCTCTGCTACTGTGTGGTAGCATGCTAAACTGTGGAGACTTGATCACTTCAAGAGTTCTTAATCAGGCATTTCAGCATTGAACATGTTTTCAGCAGGAAATTTGGTCTACGTGACTTTTTGAGTCCCTCCTACCCTAAGTAACTATGATTTCTATAAACTCTTTTAATTGCTTTAGATGAGGAAGTAGACATGCATAGGCACAACTTTAGAAACTGATAATATGTCCTGGTAATTCTATTTTTCATAATACCATATAAATGTGAAAAAAATACCTGTTTTCTTTATTTTTCCATTTCAATTGTACTAATTGAAAAAAAAATATCCTTCAATATATGCGATGAAAAATCCTTTATCAAAAACTCAACTGCAAAGTTATTCAGTTGGAATGACTGAAGATTGCTTTTTCATACAGGAATTTGTGATTGTAGTAAGTAAAAAAATCAATTTCAGTTGCTTTACTTGAAAATCATGCACTTTACCAGCACAGTACTAGTCAATAATTAAGCATTATTCTAAACAGCTGATGAAAAAGGTAATGAACGGTGTGGTTTTTAAATCTCTTCTAGCTAAAAAGAAGAAGAAGCCAAAGCTCTTAAACAAGTTTGATAAGACCATTAAGGCTGAACTAGATACTGCAGAAAAACTACGTAAAAAAGTAAGTTTTTAAATGTTTCAGTCAGGCCTGTAGACAAAAATAAATAAAATGAAAAAAAACTTAGAAAAAGGGAGAATTACTTTCAGGTTAGTTTCTGCAAAATTAACTTTTTAAAATTAAACATTCAGTGCATATTTGTCCTTTAAATTTCATTTCTGCTGCATAATTGTTTTAAATTTTTTGAAATCAAAAATGCGTGTCTGTTCATGCATGTTTGCTCACCTTTAACCTTGAAAGTATTTAGCTTAACTGTTGAGTTCCTTTCATCAAAAAAATGCTTAAATTAATCACATGGAACAGGGTTAATTTTGTCCTATCACTGCTGTCCTTTTGACTAGTCAACTGTTATCAGAGAACTTAAATAATATAAGCATATTAATCTCTCAGTGTTCATATACTTCGTGAGCATTAGGTGCACATCTTTGTAGTAGGCACTGTTTCTGTTGCAATTGTGTGTGTGTCCTGTGTGTCTCAGCTCCTTAGAGCATGAAGCAGATCTTCCTGCCTGTCACCAGAGGCAGCAAGGCATTAACATCAGTCAGTTTTGGTAGTTACGAATTTAAAAACTTGACTATGAAAAACAAATAAAAACCCCCAACGATAAAAACTCTTCAGTCATCTCCTCTGATAAGTTCCAATTTTATTCATTATTTGAGTGTTTCAGAAAACAAGACCTTTGCAGAGATTTCTCTTTTACAGATTTGAGGTTAAATAGTGAAGCAAGGCTATGTGACTATTTGTTAGAAATGAGAGACCTTAAGTCTTTTGGATGTAAATCTTGTAAAAGCTGATATGCCTCACAGCCAGTCCTGTCACATGGAGAACACCTGCAGGTCTGTACCCTGGGTTTGACATGGCTCAAACTCATTCCCAGTACAGTACAATAAAAACTATTCTGGTTACTGCAGATGTAGGAATAGTCTTGATTTTCACTGACTATGCATTTTTAGCTTTACTTTGCTGTCTGTGCAGCCCTGGATTCTGTGATGAGGCTGAAGGGCTACTACATAGAGAGCACTAACCTCAGCTGTGCCACTGCTGCTGCTCTTCACTAGGAGCCTTGTTTATGTGTTAGAATACAAAAATAAAAAGCAGTTTCATGCTTCTTGTGACTTAAACAATTGGTTAATCAGAGAAAGGCACAACAGAAAATTTCCACATATGTCTAGAATTTCTGTTTTATTCTCTGTTACATTCTGTTTGGAATTTGTTCTTAACAATAGAACCTTTACACTTTTATATACACAGGTTATTATCATTTCCAGCCAACAAAGGGAAAGCGAGTAAAATAAAAACAAAACCATTAATTTTAACCATGGAAAATAAATAATATTGTTTCATAAATAATAATAACAAATTTGTCTTAAATAAGCAGAAATCCCAACAAAAATATGAATGAAAACTGTTGATTGTGTCCATCTCTTTGTTTTTATTTTGTATTTAACTGGGGGAACTGTGTTGTTATGCTGTACATCCTTCAGCATTTTTTGTAGATAAAAGTGCTGATAAATATCTTTACTTTCCAGGGAAAAGTTGAAGAAGCTCTAAGGGCCTTTGAGGCTTTGGTGAATCAGTACCCACAGAGTCCTCGAGCAAGATACGGGAAAGCACAGGTACTAAAAAAAAAAGCTATAATATTAAAAAAGATAAACCTTTTTTAACAATGAAGTTCTAAACCCCAGTCAGACTTCATTTATAATGTTAGGGATGTTCCTAGGGAAAAACAGAATTATGTGATCTGTCATATTGTATCTATTTCAGGCTTCTATCCTTCTCCAATTACTTTGGGAGCATTGTATCTATTTCAGGCTTCTATCCTTCTCCAATTACTTTGGGAGCTTTTGTCTAACTTTAGTGGAAAGTATTGTAAATAACACAAAAATAGGATATGTCCAGTACATTCCATGAAAACTGTCAGATGAATGGTAAGCGATACATCCAAGCTAATGTCCCAGTACAGGAGCAACAGGAAGAACTTAGCTGTTACACTGTTCGCTGCAGCTGGTAAATCAACATGCCATCTGTGGGTTAAATGCTGCTTGTTGCTTAGTGGGAGTAGAGAAGGAGACTTGGAGTTTTTATAGAGTGAGTGTTAAAAGGATAACGAACATCAGTCGATCGACTGTTTGGCTGAGTAACCATGCTGTTTGTTTTTTCACGTATTCAGTTTCAAAGTAGATGAAGGATAAAAAGTAAAGGACAGAAGTACAAAAAGATTCCAGATACTTATTACAGCAGATGCAGCTAACACAGTTGAAGCTGTTTCATTAAAGTCTATGACTGATACAAGAGTGAATTTAAACAGATCAATAAGACTTTCTGCACCTGCAGAAGTGGTGCATCATATCTTGTTCTTCTAATTGACATAAGAATGAATGTAAACCAAAAAAATGAAACTATTTGGGAAAAATGCATTGAACATATGAAAATGCCTGCATTTGTATAAACAATTCAAACTAAAGCTTTAAAAAATTAGCATTTGAGGTACAGTCTTACATTTTTCAGCTACAGAAACAAATTATGAAAATGCCGTACCACAGGTGAAAACAGTTGTAGCTTCCATTAGCTTCACCAAAGCTGTAATTTCACAGTAGAGATCTCATTTATCCTTTGGTCTGCTCCTGAGCTTGAACAAATCTAAGTTCTGAAAGACTTGTAGGGTAGATATCCTGTCAACATATGCAAAAGTAAAGTCAACTCCTAATTAGTTTTCTAAAAAATGGTATATATAAATTAGTGTCAGAATATATGAAAGACATATTTGTTGGTGTGTTTTGATCTTTGTCTTGTTGCCAGTGTGAGGCTTAGCATACGAATAGTCCGTAGTCACCCATTTGCATGTCTTCTATATTATTAAAGCAGATTGCTTCCTCTATTTTCAAAAGCAGAAATTATGAATTCTATGAACAATAACCAAAATTCCATGTTAATGTATGTTTTAGGTGCAAAATTTCTCATGCTTTCAAACAGTCCATAGGAAACAAGAAATAACAGTAATTCTGATCTACCATACCATAAAGCACAACCAATAAAGTTTTTCATTGTTATGCCAAAATTATAAAGATTAAAGGCAATTCTAAAATTATTCCCATAATCTTAACAATTGTATAGTTTGCCTTTTAAGAAAACAATGTTATTTTTAAGCCTGATGGATTATTATGTGTTCTAATAATGGTTGTGTGATTCTTTCTAGTCTGAAGATGATTTAGCTGAGAAAATGAGAAGTAATGAGATGCTGCAAAAAGCTATCAACACCTACGATGAAGTGGTTAGTCTGCCAAATGTCCCTTCAGATCTGATAAAACTCAGCTTGAAAAGAGAAGCAGACAGGCAGCAGTTTCTTGGTAAGATTCAAGAGTGGTGTGAATGTTTTGGAAGTTGTGCAGCCAGACTTTCAGAAGATCACCAAGGATTTATAAGTGCCGATTACTCTGAAATTTTGATAGGATTTGTGATCCTAAGCTCTTAAATGCTTATGAAAAATATTTTAAGATTCTTTAAATGTTTTCTAGGGAAGTAATGTCTGTAGTTGCTTGTGTGGTGATAGTGCCTGTGGACAGCAGTTCACTGGGTGCTCTGAGAAGCTATGATGGGAGGTAGTCAAAAAACCTTTACTGACAGAGAAAGAAGAAAATAATCTTCTTTTTCTACTGAAGCTGAGAGAACTCATGAGGAAATTAATGGCTTACACAGAGTAAACATACCCAGAGTAAACTTTCATTGAATGGGAAGACTAATGAAATTGAACTCAGGGGATAACATCTGGAAGTTTAGATCTCAATTCTGGGATGCACGAGAAGTGCTGAATAGACTGTGAGGCACAGCCGACTTTGCAGAAAAGAGTTCTGCTCCGATCAGTGGGATTTTGTTATCAACTTGTTTTGATCTTGCTGTTCCTCAAGAAGACCTTACCTAGGAAGTTGAGGAACATACTTGATTTTAAGCGTGTAAAGCACAGTTAATGCCACAATGGAAATATGCTAGAACTATTGCATAACACTAAAAATGCTTTTAGTTGTGTAATCAGTTAAGATTACATTTATTTTCATATGTTTACCTAATTTTTTGAGCACTCTGAAATCTGTGTGTGAAAGAGCAGCCGAAGCTTCAGTAATGTTGAACTGCTACACTGTGAGCAGTTCTCCACTAGAGGTTACCATAACACTGCGTGATATGCCTTTGCACTGCTTTCCTGACATACTCCGTATATGACTACACCCGCAGTGACAACCAAGCAGCTGAATCTGCTCCTATCTGCACAAGGGTTTTTTCAAGTTCTGCTTCTTGATCATTAGTGAAAATGCAACACCTGGCTCTGATTTATGTTTCCTTAGATGTTGTGTAAGCATCTTGCTACTGTTACCTGTATATGTAATTGAGTCTCATTCAATCAAATTAGGTCGCATGAGGGGTTCCCTGGTTACTCTGCAGAAATTAGTTCAGCTGTTTCCCAGTGACACTTCGTTCAAGAATGATCTTGGTGTTGGTTACCTCTTGATAGGAGATAACAGCAATGCCAAGAAAGTGTATGAAGAGGTGAGTTTCTATTCTAGCCAAGGAAAAATATCATTTACATTCATATGTTCATTCTAAAGACTGCTTGCTTTTAACTTTTTCAGTTGTTAGACATTTTGCATGTCAGGTTTTGAAAGGTTAATATAGATACACAATTTGTTGGTTTTCTGGGGTTTTATTTAGTGCCATTTTAAAATGTCTTCTAATCAGATTTCCTGATACTGTCATGCTACATGTTTTTCCTCATAGAGAAATGCAGATGATTTTCATATGCTTAATAATATTTGATTTCTTATACCTTGTGGTAGCAAGGTTTGGAATATATTGACAACACAGATGTAATGTATAGTATTAAAAAAAAATCTTAGATGTGGAAAGCAGAAGAAAGTGTGTTTCATTACAGAAACATTCTGTCTAATTACATGATGCAGTATTTCAGAGCTCACACAGCATTTAACCTTTGTTTTTTCACGAGTTTTGTAGGGAGCCTAAATTCTGTTTTTCTTTCCTGATGCTTGTAGTTTGGACAGTTCATTGGATTTACATTCCCATCTTACACTATGGTTTTTGGGCTGGGGAAACTTCACTGCCAGGAAGGGCCACCCTGCTCTGTTATCTGGAAACCCTGTTAACATCTAGAAACTTTGACAGATGTGGAGCTTGATGTCACTGGTAGAACGCAAGCTGTCAACGGCTGATCGAAGATGATGGCATACTTGCTGCAGCACTCATTAGTACAGGCATGGTACTGTAATTGACTGGTTATATAGACCAAAGATAAGTCAGCATCATTAGTACCACCTTCTGAGAATATAAGCCTAGTTTTCCATCCCCTACATCAAGCATGAGGGGATTCTCATCTCAGGTAGTTTCTCAAAGAAGAAGAGGATGTTTGGCCACATGGTTGGAAGCAGAAGCCAAACCCTGATAATGCCGGTTTTTTTTCCTCAAGCTCCTCTGGTAGTCTCAGATGTTGCCAGAATAGTGTTTGCTTTGCTCCTTTGGCTACTTTGTAAGTCCCTCCATAAAACATTTCTGTGTGATAATCTTTGGCCTGCTGTCAGAATTTCTCAGAGGACTGGAAGCATCAGCTTTTAAAGATAGACTATATTAACAGAACCTGCTTCTTAAGCTGCAAGGAACTTCAAAACCATACTCCTTTTGAGCAAGATTTTCCTTTGCAAGTTTCCACTATTTTGCTGCAAACAATATAGATACTAGAATTTCTCAGTATAGATAAACACAGGGCTTTTTATAAGTGTAAGAATGTAATGAGTTTGCTATATAATTAGTTTGATAGCAAGTTTTATATACTTCCGAACTGCTCTGATTAAGAACAGATATGCAAAATAAGAACTAGTCTGCTTTTAATATGTTCTTTTCCATGCTTCTGTGGTCTTTATCCAATGTAATTACTCTGTTTTGCAGTTCACTAACCACTGAAATAGTATAGATCATAGTGATGTTCTGTCCTTGTAAAAGAGAAACAAATAAATACCTTTTAAAAGGAGTTGGATTTATTGTATTTAAAAATCATTCTGGCTATTCCTCAGGCTGAATTCCAACACAGGAATGTCTTTTTTTTTCTTTCTTGTAGTTCAGGATAAATTTACATGAAGAATTTTAAGAAAGGAGACATAGCCAAAGAAACAGAAAGAAGCTCATGTGTACCTGCTTTTATTCTTGGTTATGCTGAAGGCTTCTTACATGATTTTGGGCAGATTGCTCAGGGGCTGTATGGTCTTCTCTTGACAGCTTCACTTAGCTGTTGCAATACATGTTTAGAAAGTGATTGATATGTTGTTTGGAGCTCCAACCATAGTTACTCAAGTTCTCTGTATAGTCAGTAAAGAGAAGGACAAGCTGTGAAGGGTCATTATGGGCCTTTCAGGAGACATCTTCCTCTTCACATGATTTTTTTAAAAACCAGGGAAATTTCTGTAGTGTAGCTGAATCGTTCTCACTAGTGTAGGACAAGTTAGACTTTTGATAGAAAAACATAAGAGAGCACAGACGAAAACAGGAATTCAATGTTGCAGAGTAGATGCCTCCAGTATTTATAAATCCTGGGTTCTGGTGCCCACTGTAAGGACGGTTATACATTTTATGCAAGTATTCTTTAATGCAGAAGTCATGGACATCTAGAAAGAGAGAGCAGAGCACAGGACTCATCATCAAGAAAACACATCCCTTGTTTGACTAAAGGCTCAGCTTTCTGTTGATTTCCTTCTGGTTCCATTCCTCATGGATGTCTAACTTCTTGTGCACGTGGTACTTGTTTCTGCTCCTCAGGCAAGTTCCCAAGTAGTTTAACACTTTTCTGTGCAGGAGAATCTGGACTCCAAATTTCCCATTTCCTGGGAAACTGCTAGATTCCTGGGCAAAATGTACCAGTTTCGTCCTTTGCTTCCTGCTGTAACATTTTGATCTTAATTCAGTGTAAACATGGGCTGAGCACACACAGCTAGCTGGACCCTTCATGAGCACTGTCCCCTACATTGAGATATACCATTTCAGACCAGACTAACTCCAGCTTGCATCATCTCCAAGGAACTGGAATAGATGCGCACCAAATCCTAGTGAATGAAACTTTCTTCTTTACATTTAATAGCCAGTTTACTTCTTTTCCATTCAATTATTATTTTCCATTCCAAATCTGTTATGTTTTAGCAGAAGTTGAAGTATTGTAATCACATTTTTATTTCAAAACTCTAAATATGTGCCTTCCTTTAGCTGCGGAACTGATGTGTATGAACACCGCACCTCAGATCAAGAGAGTTTCATACTTAGAGCTATAATGTGGTATAGTCTAACACAAATACACTTTTCTAGTATGCATTTGCCAGAATTTATGCTGAACCACAGATGGAAAATGGTGTCCAGCTGGAGACAATTTCAGTTTTGCCTCTAATATTAGAGCGTTTTCTTTCAAACATTACACTTAGGGACAGGAAAACATAATGTTAAAAGTAGTCCTCCTAGAATTCAGAGCTATTTTTATTTTCAAAGAAAACATAATATTTAAAGTAGCCCTCATGGAATTTAGAGCTATTTTTGTTTTCAGGGATCTACAGATAATGATAAAATATAATGGAAGAGAATTTTATAAGACCAGTTACTCTGCTAATAGCACTTTTCCTGTCTGCCATGCTCAGGCATGTCTGCATGGCTCAGTGAAGCATTATTCAGATGTACATAAGCCAGCTCTGATTGAGCTATCTCAGGTACCAAAAGCATATTACCCAAATTAACATAGTACTTTGCCCTGGCTAATTAGCCATTGGTAGCCCCAGAGGTTAATTTCTATATTCATGATTAATATTTAATGAGCTATGAGCAGTTTAGTAAAACTTATTTCTAAACATAATTAATATTGCATGCAGCAACAGCAACACAGTAATACAATTTACATTAAATACTTCCAGTGTAATTTCTGCTGATTGTATCTCTTCACTTCTCTTTAGGGGTCTGAATGTAGATCATGCCTTAATGCAACTCGGCATAGTTTAAATGAACCATAATACAGAAAATTCTATTCTGTCTTACTTAATCACATAGCCTTATCCTATAGTTAAAGAAACTGCAACAAAATTATATGGCTAATAAATATTTCTGTCAGTCATTTTTTTTCACCCTGCAGGTACAGATTCTTGGATCAAAATAATTATGCACAGAATGCTGTAGTCAAAAGGCAGGAGATGTATAAGGTGGTATGCTATTCTTATACTAGGGGTCAAGCTCATCCTTACTCTGACTTGCTAGGTTCATTTTTTTCCAAATAATGTCTCATATTATGGACTTCAGATAGATTCAAAAATTGATAGATCCTTCATAGTAGCTCTTTTCTGCAAAAAAGAAAGTTAAATGCTGCTATTTTTAACTCAACATTTTATACCCACATTGTGCTGATTTTGGTTTTGCTTAGATGTGGTAGTAAGGTTTGAGAAAGCAGGGAATTTGGCCCAGAGAACTTGTTGTTGTTTTCAGTCAATTACTTTGATTGAAAGATTAGGTTAGACAGTGACTGGAAAAGGCAGAGGGAAATAGCTATAATGCATGCAGACATTTTATCCATGGCGTAAGTTTAGTAGCTTCAAAAATAGATTCAGGCAAGAGCAATTGCTCATCTGTCTGTTGTTTTGTATTTAGCAGCTGTGCTAGACATTCAGCAGGTATCAGCCTCTGTAATTCCACCAACCGCCAGGCTCTTGTGATGATCCTCACAGATCCCGATAAGACCATCCACCCTTATTTTAAGAAGAGGTGTAACAGCAGATTAACTTGACCTTGTAGTTGATATCACATAGAACTACAAATGATACTGAATTTATACATCATAGAAATGTGGACCTGGAAAGTAGATCAAGACTAAGTGTCTAAGTCTTGTTCAGGGTACAAAATTTTTTAGCTTAATTTAGCTTGTGAGGTCGTGGTCTTGGTCAAAGAGCGTAGCACACAACTATCATGAATGGTGTTAATTGTGTAATGTGGCATGCTGTACATCAAAAGAGAGGGTGGAGAAGGACAGACAACTAAACCAAAAAGCAATTCAGAGACTCTGGTTGTAAGGCTTTTACTTCTGAGACTTTAAAGTTTGGTTTGTAGTAGATTTTTCTGGAGAAGCACAAAAGTGAGTGGGGAAAAAAAGTACAGCCAAGCCAAGAATTCATCTGAGAGTCAGCGATGGAAGAAAATGTCATTCCATTACTAAATAGTAATATGTGCACAGGTATGTTAATTTGCATAGATCCATACATGTGTGAATTTAATTGATTTGCTCTCATGCAGGTTCTAAGCCTGGCTCCAAATGATGGCTTTGCCAAAGTACATTATGGCTTCATCCTGAAGGCAGAAAACAAGATAGCAGAGAGCATACCCTATCTAAAGGTATTTTTGTTTTCTCACCCACAGTAAATGTTTTACTAGTAAAAAAGTATAATTGAAATGTATAAAACATGTCAAGCCAGGAGCATATGAATTACAAATCACAGTGTAAGCTACATTGGTGGATCACTGTCTGTGACATGGAGCAAGCTTGTACATTGAGACTCATCAGTTCTTGAATATAATGTGTTTGTTTTATTAGTTGTTAACCCAAAGTACACAGCTGTGAGCTGTGTACTGTGAGCTGTGATTGTGCTGAGATTGGCAGTATGCTGCAAACTTAAGGTTCTTGAAAGATCCAGAGAGGGCTTGTGTATACTTCTGGGTGTTTGGGAAGGAAGTACTACAAAAATAAAGCCTTAATTCAGCTTTCTAAAACACTTGTGTATATGTTTATAGGTATGGGGTAAGCGTCCATCTTTGAATACACCTCTGTCTTGGAGGGACTGAGCGGAGAGGCCATGGAATTTGGAAAACATTTCTCAATAGCTTTTTACTGAAGTATTGTATTCATACAGCCTGAGTTCCAGGTTACTTTTAGAGGTCCTGTTGAAGTTTCTCTAACACATTTTTTGTTTCTATTAATAGGAAGGACTAGAGTCTGGTGATCCTGGCACAGATGATGGACGCTTTTATTTTCATCTGGGTGATGCCTTGCAGAGAATAGGAGACAAAGATGTACGTTTTTAATGTGTTCTTGCTTGAAAGTCTAAACCTCTGAGAGACTGCAGAATACAGAAAAAACCTTCAGCAATGGGCTCAGTGTTGAAAACATGAGTAGTCTGTTGCAACAGCTATCTGGTATATGTGTATAGAGGTCAAGATGAGCAACAGCAAAAAATCTGCCATTGATGTGGCAGTAAGACCTCTTAGCATCGCTTGCTTTAGAACTAACCCAAACTTTTGAAGCTTGCATGGAGCAGTTTGAACTGAGGGAACAGAAGTCTTTTGGAAATTCAGTGACAGTGTTTTTAGAGACTCTTTTATGCTCCTACCACCGCAAAGATTTTAACCAGACTTCAAAAAATACAGTTATGTGTATATCACTGTATAGAAGTTCTGTCATAGCTCTGGTGTAAGAGTGTTTCGCAAACCTTTCTTCTTTCCCGAAGTGACCTTGAGCACCAGCAAGTATGTGATAAAAGACCATGAGAAGACTGAATGTGTCGGATGAGTTATGGTATATGTTCAATAAGGAAATTAGCAAAGAGATCAGAAAAGCAGGAATTTGTGAACAAATCTGTTGTGTGCCCAGTGAAAACAAACATGCCACTGGAAGCCATATGAATATCTAATTTGTTAATTTAAAACAGTATTTCATTTTAAAGCCAAATTTGAATGTGTGAATTAGCCCTCCTGTTATGGTAGGGGATCAAAGGGTTTTGTTAAAGAATGTTATTAGTAATGAACTTTACTACAGGTATGAGTTTAAAAATAACAAAAAAACACCAAACCCAAACCCATTCAGGTTCGTCAATGGGAAATGTGATGAGAATAAGCATTAAAAAGCATAGTGGAAAAGAGCCATGAAATGCACTTCCTTTTAGTTAGTTATCTTGTAATAGAGTCATAGAATCATAGAATAGTTAGGGTTGGAAGGGAAGCCTACAGGGACTTCGTTTTTGGTTTTCTGTTGAGAGAAGGACATTCAGACAGAGAGGGAGAACATGTGCAGGCAGACTCTTGTGTGTAAGTGTTAAAACGAAGCGTACTGATTCTCACTTGTAAATGAACTTTTAAATTAAAAAAAAAAATCCCAACTTAATTGTAAGAATATTTCAGAGAAAGCACTCTAACTTACAAAATTCAGATATTACTACATTTCAATGTTATAAATTTACTGTATGTATAAGTTACTGCAATAAAAATTCCATGATTTATAAAAAAAGAAAGCTAACCTGATAGACTAGGCTTGAGAAAGATCACATACATAGACTTCTTTATAGCCCATCTATCTACAGAGTTCATACTGGAGAACTTTCTGCTGACTGGGTACTCAAGAGGTCAGCATTCTTTACAGTACTTTAGTATCTGAAGGGGAGCTATAGGGATGCTGGAGATGGGCTATTCATTAGGGACTGTAGTGACAGGACAAGGGGTAACGGGTTAAAACTTAAACAGGGGAAGTTTAGGTTATATATAAGGAGGAAATGCTTTACTGTAAGGGTGGTGAGGCACTGGAATGCGTTGCCCGAGGAAGTTGTGAATGCTCCATCCCTGTCAGTGTTCAAGGCCAGGCTGGACAGAGCGTTGGGTGGCATGGTTTAGTGAGAGGTGTTCCTGCCTAGCAACTAGATTACTGACCCATATTTGGTGTGAATGGTTGTGAGAAGATTATCCTATTTTGCTTATGGATTGGACAGCCTTGGCCAATGAATCTGTTTTGGGAATGTTAGTTGGGTCTAGGAACTTGGCTGATATGAATTTGGTTGTTAACAATCGTTATCTCTTAGGCATACAAGTGGTATGAACTTGGATACCAAAGAGGTCACTTCGCATCAGTGTGGCAGCGCTCCCTCTACAATGTCAAGGGACTGAAAGCTCAGCCTTGGTGGACAGCAAGAGAAACTGGTTATACGGAACTCGTGAAGGTAAGGCAGCTTGTTTCTGTATACTTTGAATTTATTTATTTTTTTATAATGAGAACTATTATCTAAGGTATTAAACAGAGAAAATGCTAATCTATAAGGTAGGCAAAGCAAGTGTAGATGCCCAGAGGCGGATTTAACAAAAGATAACAACATAGAATTTCAGTTCTTTAAAGTCCTTTTTCTATTTTGTGCAAAGCAAGTAGTCTGGTTGTTATTCATATAACAGTTTTCATTTCCCAAGTTGCAGAATTTGTAATATTTTAAGAATGGTTATAACAATCCTTAAAAAGTAAGAATTAAAATGGGAGAAGAACTTTTTTTCCCTGTATGTTTTAATTATTGGTATGTGGCTTAGCAAAATTATTCTACACAAATAATTTATTTGCAAGAGATTTTCTTTCAGTGGTTGTTTTTTCTTTTATACTTAGTTACATAACATGATAAAAAACCTACTATAAAAGGATAATTTTATTAGAAAGAAATTACAAAAGGAAGATTATTCTTTGTTATAATTTTGATGGCAGCATAAATAAGGCTAGGAAATTTATATTAAAGTGTGATTCTCCAGTGTTATCTTAGTTACATAAAAAAGCAATTGCCTTTATTGACTGGTGTTTGGGAAGATCTGAAATGGTCATCTAGTAAACTCATTCTTGAGGTATGCGTAGGAATAGATACTTACTGCCATAAAAGGGATGGAGAAACAAGGAACTTCTTATACTTTTGCCAAACTAAAAGGAAAGAATATATATTATTTTATTGATGTTTCAGAGCAATCTGCAGTGATGTTTTACAGTAAACCATTCAAATTATTAAATTGCAGAAGGTAATGGTCTCCTTACCCTTGGCATGAGGAGACAAGTCAGCTTTGAAGGCTGAAAGAATTCAGTTTCCTGTTATAAAATGCCAAGGGCTCCACCTGCAAGGGATTTTTTTCAGGTGGATCAGTCAACATATGGAGCTCATGATTTGGATCAGCATCCTTTGTGGCTCCTAGAAGAGCTGTTCAGAAGACCAACAAGGGTGGAAATTCACCCCTGACCTCCACAGCACAGCTGGCTCTCTGAAATCCAGTCATACCTCTTCAATCCAGCCATTCTGTGATATATATTTTTAGCTATGTTACTAGCAATATGTCATTGAATCTGGTTGAAATTGTGACTGCAAATTTACTTACATACCTGTCATAATTCAGGGGTGGTAAGATTTGCATTCTGCAAGATAACATTCACAGTTGAAAGTATAAACCTAAAATGTAAGTTAAATGCATCAGGAAAAAAAATTTGTATTATTGCGTTTCCCCCATAACTCAAGAAAGTTCTGAAGGAAAGCAGGCTTGTCTCTAGTAACATGCAATGCTGAAAGCAGAATTTGAAGCAGTGTTCTCCAGAAAATGGCAAAAGATCATTGAAGACATTGAGTTTATTAATTTCTGAAATATTCCAACTTCTGTACATGTTTCAATAGAGAAAAAAACAAAAAAACAACAACAAAACAACATTGTTTCTTACCTCTTCATCTCATTACATTCCTCTTACTTCTGTGTGGGAAATGCTACCAAGTCCCAATGATAAAATTTGACATGGAAAGTTGTTGTATGAAGTATTGGAGGCCCTGACCCTCTCTCCCTGTGTTTCACTGCTTGTTGTTAAGAGTGAATGGACAATTCTCAATATCATGGTAGTTCAACAATGCTAACTGAAGATTTGTTTGCGATTAACTGAGACAGCTCTAAAACCAGACTCTCTGTCGGCTTTCTTTGGTTCATTCTATTAAGCAGCACACCTGTGATCAGTGGCATCTTATAGCACAGACCTGGCTTGATTTTGTTGTAAAGGGTCATGTAGTTTCTTGGCACTAGAGACAGAGAGGTGAATTTTGACCATGTTTTTTCCACCAAAAGCCTGAAGATTGTCCTTTTTCAGTATTCTCAGTTTAATAAATTCCTTCTGAGGGGCATTCAGCTCACTTAACTGTAGTCATACCGATGCAAGGCATATTGTCTGCTAGTGATCTAGTTTACAGGTATCAAAGTATTTCTAGAGGATGATTAATTTTTACTACGTTAAATAGCTGTCTAAGGATGGCATGTCTCCCTTCCTGGTGTTAAGTTTCCTACTGATTTACTAAAAAATGAAGCCTAGGCAATTAATTTAGGCTTGATGTTTAACTGTCTGATGGGTAAGATTAAAGATGACAATCTCATACTTTATTTCCTTCTCTATTACTTACTTGCCTGGATGTCTGGGGAGACTGGAAATATGTCAGTAATACTTACCAGGATATTTATGATGGTGGTAAATCTTGCTTAGTGGTACTTTGCTTCTCTCTAGCTATGACCCATTAAGGCTTAATTATTTTTTTGCTTCTCTCTATCTGTGAGCCATTGGAACTTAATTTTGTTGTAGTTTTCTTGAAAGAGTAAGAAGGGTTTCTCCCTGGTTTCATAGAGAGCAGAAAATATAAACCTTTAGTTTAGTATCAAGTGATATATGTAGAAATG
Source organism: Pezoporus flaviventris (assembly GCF_033815535.1). Classification (NCBI taxonomy): domain Eukaryota; kingdom Metazoa; phylum Chordata; class Aves; order Psittaciformes; family Psittacidae; genus Pezoporus; species Pezoporus flaviventris. Next base: position 36,967,586 of record NW_026892555.1, read on the forward strand.
TTCTGCTGATGTTTCTGATCTATGGTATTTCAGGCCTTTGGACCTGGAGACTCGAGAAAATTTCTTGTTTGAGCTCAGCTAAAAGAAAACCTTTCTTTTACCTTTGAAAACCTGTCCTGTTCCCTTGGGACAATTAACTTTCCTTTCTTACTGAGTCATTGCATCATTCCCTGGTACCTTTTGTAAAACCTCAGCATTACTCTTCTATTCCGGTGCTCATTTTAAAAAATAATGAAAGGGGTAAAATGCTATTGGATCCTAGAGTCTTTTCACCAGCCTGAAATTAATACATAGGTAATGACCTAGGTAACTTTGTCCTTTCCTCATGCTGTGTCCTTTGACTTTTGGAAAGGACCTGGAAGATGCTTTTCCAATAAGGTACTACAGTGAACAGATGATTGATTAAAGTAGATCTTGTATTGTCAGTTTTCTCTGATGGCTTAGATTTTATTAATTGAAAGTTTCAAGTGCAGCAAGAAAAGCCCGAAAGAGAATTAAGCTACTGGCAACACCACATATCCATAATATTTTCTGTAGAGTGACAGCTAGGGCTTAATGGTTTATCTAATAAGAGCTAAACATTCATATTTAATAGAGAAATTAAATTGAAATGTGCATTTAAAGTGTGGCTGGATGCTTTAAGGGGAGCCTTGTGTTGGAAAGAGCAGAGATGATGCATACAAGTGCTGATGCTTAAGCACTGTGAGTGACCCAATGTGTGCAATGAATCTATTTTGAAAGGTTTAAAATACTGCTCTTTACTTGGAGGTTGTCAGCATTTCCCCAGCAGAGACACAGTAACTGATCATGAATACTCTCCTTCTCTTTTTCAGTAACAAAGAGAAGTAGATTAAAGTCTACACCATGTTTTAATTTTATAGTCCAATGGATTAAAATGGACGTGCACTCAGTAGTTATGCATTGAAAGGGTTTGACAGCACAGAGTAAGGATTCTTTTAATATAATAGTAACTCATAAAAATAAACCAATATTAAGAAATCCCTATTTAAATATAGTAATGCCATTGCCAATAAAATCTATACTGTTGCCAGATGTAAAGCAACTGTAAACTTCCATTATTGTTAGGAACTGTATTTAAAAAGCCATATGGAGGTTTATGGGAATCAGCTGCTAGGAAACAAGCACATATGTTCTCAATGCTGGTTGGCACCTAGTTCTTCACTTGGAATCAGGATATTGCACCAAATATAATACAAATTTGTTGCTCTAACCTGAGGCATGTATCCCTACGTACCATGAAGCATAAGCATATTTAACTTTTTGCTATAGGTAATGGCTCTCAGGTCAAGAGCTGTAAGTCCAAGACATGGACTTAGTCATTATGTTTTAATGGTGTTTTGCATTCTTACCCATCCAAGGTACGTTTAAGAGTCTGTAAAATCAGGGAGATCAAGGCTGAGCTGTATTTGGTCTTCCCGCTTCATTTCTACCTAGGAGCTACCTATTACTCATAGCAAAGCACTATCAGTGTGTTTTATAGATGGGATCAGGTTTTTAGGAGCACAGAGGTGCTGTTGATCTCAGGGGAAGTTACGTCTAAAACCATTGAGGAGTTAGTTCAAAATCAGTGACGTGTTCAAATCACTTTGTATCCAGTAAGTAAGTTGGGGAAGAAGCTTTAAAGTGTGAGGACAAACACCCATCTCTGCAGTTTAATTTTCAGCCTGGGCATTAGTGAAAGATTAGAGGTGACAAAGCAGCAGAAATGCTTTGTTCAAGAGCACAAAGAGAAAATGAAAACTATTCACACAAATAAGGTTTAGTAAGCAAAGTAAGCAGCTGGGAAATGGAAGTTAACTTTTATCCAGATCTGTTGTTACACTGTGGATTTTTCATTTATATTGCTGTAACATTAAAATGATTTATAATTGGTAGAATAAAAGATTTTCTAATCTATTTGATTTTTACAAATGTAATGTCCTAAGGCAGCAGAGAACAGAAATTTTAATTGTACTATTTTGTGGGTTTGGTATGTATGAGGTACAAGGCAGCTTACACATTTTGAATGGTTGTGTCCATAAATCATTACCTGGTATTTCAAGTTGTATTTGATCTTTTTCAATAGCATCAGCATGTGCAAGTGAATCTCTGCAAACTTTTTTGAAGGTTTAAATCATAGCTTTCAACTTAAGTGGTGTGTTTACCTTTGTCCTCTTTGAACTGGAATGTTCTGCCAAAGCCTGGAGTTCCAGGTTATGAGTGGTTTTGTAAGTTGCAGGAGTGCTTCCAGGTAAGGTGTGTAGTGTTTCAGCAGATTAATACATTTGTTAGCTTGCAATACAAAATGAGCTGTTAAAGAGCCCTTAGGCTAATCAAAAAGCAAGTCAAAGTGAGGCCTAGCCTGCAAAGAGGCTGGGGATTATTGAAATTTTACGATCTAAATGTAATTGAATCCGAGGAATGCTGTGACAGTTGGGTTTACTGCTTTAATATGTCAGAAGGGAAATGAGGATGAAGAAACTTGATAATGATGATGAGCACTTTTTTTTTAGTGCTTTTAAATTAAAAAAAAAAGTTAATAATGGCAGGGAAAAAATAAAAACAGTACTAAAACTGAACACAGTAAGTTCTCAGAGCAATAACCTGAATTTCACAACAGTCCTTAGAGAAAAATTGGAAGCTCATTCGGGATGAGGGGCTTGCTGTGATGGATAAGAAAAGAAGCCTTTTCCTGCCTGAAGATGAGAATCTACGAGAAAAAGGAGACTGGAGCCAGTTTACCTTATGGCAACAAGGTAAAACATTTTGTATTTCTTCTCTTTCCCCTCATTTCTTCTCATTTTCTCGGACTAATACAGTGTAATAAGGAGTAGCAACACAGTTTTTTCCAGAACCTTTTATATAATCACTGAATCTGCAGAAGAAGGGAACTAATAAAATAGCATCTGGGATCTCTGTGACAGGGAACAAGAGTTCTTTATTCTAAACCATGTTGTCTTGAAGCACTTCTAAGAATCGCTTGAAGGTAATACTCCTTCAAGTGATACAAGGCTGTCAACATTTTGCATGGTGATGCATAGTAAAGAGCAGCCTGAGGGAAGACGGAAGCGTGGGAGAAGACACATCCTCAATACTGTATTGTCAGCAAGGTGAGGATTGTATGAGCTAAAGAATATGACTTACAAGCTTGCTGCCCTATCCCTGAGCTGTGCAGAGGGAGGCCCATGACTTGTAAGTCTCTTCTAAGAGACTTAGTTTTATAATCATAATGTTATATAAACCTGCATATTAAAGAGTTCTGTAAAATAAAATATTAAAAGCAATTTATATCAAAATATAATCTGGTGTTGAAACAGAATGATGTTGGTGGCTTTTTCCATAATTTTTTTCTATGCAGTCTCATTATCATTTATACTTTTAGAATCATGCTTAACATATTAAAAGCAAGTTATATCCAAGTATAATGTTTTCAAAAATGTATGATGTTGGTGGCATTTTGTTTTTTCTATGCAGTCTCATTATTGTTTATACTTTTAGAGTAATGTTTAAAAAGTTATGGAAATTCTAGTCTTCACAAATAACTTAAAAACAAAGATGTGCAGTCTGCTTTGATATTACAATGTTCAACTACTTCTGTTTCACAATCTGTAAAATGGGAATAATAATATTTACCTGTCTTTCAGTGTCAGCTCTTTGATAGCTTTGTTATTTTCTGCAAAGCAGGAAACAGGGAAATATTTGGTCATTGCCCTTACCAATGCTCTGGCTGTTTTTTTCACTAGGAAGAAAAAATGAGAATGCCTGTAAAAGTGTTCAAAAAACATGTGCTTTATTGGAAAGATTCCCAGAAGCTACTGGCTGCAGAAGAGGGCAGGTACCTGGCAAATTTCTTCTTTTTTACTAATTCTTAATACTTGGAGCAGGGGATTTTGAGGAATGTGTATGGAGAGATGTATGACTTTGGTGTATTTAATTATGCCTCAAGCATACAATGGAGTTAACAATAAAAATATGCCTAGTTTTAGCCCTCAGTAAATGTAGGATGAAGTTGAAACCTTTCTATGGGCTCTAGCTGAGCCATTTTACCTTGTAGCTCTTGAGAGCTCATGGTTGTTAAGTAGTTATTTGCCATGGGTCAACCAATTAGTAATGATTCACTAAACCCCAGCCCTAAGTGACCTGATCTGGCTCATGGCTAATCCTGCTTTGAGTGGAGGTTGGATTAGGTCCTTTCTAACCTTAATTCTTTTTTTTTCTGATCTGAACCTAACTTTACAAGACTCTTTCAGTGAGCCAGATTCTCACTGTCTACTCCAGCCTTGTTGCATTAGACAGGAGAATCGCCTCATGGAAGCCAAACAAGAGTACTGCTGTCACATGCTTCTTTCCTAAAGGTAAAGAAATTTCACACCCATGAGCTGTGGCCTTGGGTACCAACCCAAGTGCCTGGTCTACTTGGCTACAAATTAACCTCGTTAAATCATGCAGTAAGACTTATATGGTATGGATTAATACATATGTGGTTGAATGAATGGCCCAGCACGGATACATGAATCTGTAGGACAGAATTTTTCATAATTTTTTTCCAAATTGCTATATTTTATATGTAATAACTACATGAGAACAACCATCACGTTGCAAAATTAAGGATGCAAAAGTTGGAATACACAGTGCTAGCATAATCCTAGTTCAGAGCCTTGGGAGTAAGTGTTCACCAGACGAGTACCTTTGATGTGCAGAAGAGCACTAGATGGCAGCTGTTGTGGGAATGAACAAGGCTATTGTTTCATTGATTTGTTGCAAAGTCTGATCATAGTGAATATAACTGATGAAAGAAGTCCTCACACGGTGTGGTTGACAGCAGGAAAACTGCTTTCTGTGGCATCCATAGCCAAAATTGACCTATCCGGGGGAGCAAAGTCTCTCTGAGAGCTACTATTTTGTTCATCATCTTTTAGCACCCCACATGTTATCACCAGGATTTGATTTTCAGAGTCATTGTGTACTTGCAGTTATAGCCTTAGTCATGTGTTTTGAACATATAAAATGTAAGATAATGTGAAAAATGGTGCTCTAGAAGTCTTGAGTTCATACACTATTGGGGGATGAGTAGGACAATTTTGATCTTATGGTATCCATGCCTCAGATTCTTACTGGTAAATTAAGTTTAAAATATCACCTAGTCTGTGCTCACATACAGAAACAATGGGAACAAATCAGGAAACTGGGAGTTGTCTGGTGGGTTGACTATTGGGATGCTTTGGGCATGTCATGTACTGACAAAGGTTAACAAAATGTAAAATAATCACTTGCTTAGTGCTGCTGAGGACTGTGTAGAACAATAACAAGTGATCATATTATTAAAAATTATGTCATTCTTAAAAATAACAGTAAAATAAAAGCACAGGGAGTTTTAATTCTGGGTGTTTCTTATCTCTTTAGAGTTTTAAATTACAACCATAGTGTAATCTGTTGGTAGATTGGCAAATAGTCCTATAAATAGGACTATTTATACTCAATAATATAGGACTATAGGACTATAAATAGGACTGTTTATATATAGTAGTTGAGGACAGTGCATACATTTAATTCATGGGCATATCCAAGCTGATCTGTGTGGACAGATAAAATACATGACAGTAATCATTCCGCAGTGCTGGTATATTAGCATTAAAAAAAATTGGTTTTCTGGGATATTAGTAACTATCCTGCCTAGCCAGTTATTTGCATTGCATCTGGGTCTGACAGGGCAATCGAGTTAATGCACCTCAGTGTAGCAAAGCTGAAATCAGGTTCAGGTAAACTGAAATAACAGCTAAGGCATTAGGCACACACTGTCTTCTACTGATTTTGTCACAGTTGGAGAGCAAGTAACACCTTAAACCCTAAGATTTATCAGCGTTACCCTGTCCCAGCCAGATGTGCAGATTTCTCAGTTGAAAAGATGCTTCTCGCCTCTGTGTACGTTATTCACACTTCCTCCTGATCCGGTTGTTGTAGAATTTCAAAAAGAAGGAATGAGAAGGGATGTCTGGAGATTGCCTAGTCCAACCGCTTGCTCAAAGCTTGATGAACTAGAGCAGGTTACTTAGGACTGTGTCCAGTCAGGTTTTGAATGCCTCTGAGGATAGAGACTCTACAGCCTCTCTGGGCAACCTGTTCCAGTGCACAGAAAAAAAAATTGTTTTTAATGTTTAAATGGAGTTTCCTGTTTTTCAATATCTGTCCGTTGCCTCTTTGCCTGTCACTGGGTACCACTGAAAGGAGCCTGTTTCCGTAATCTTCACTCCTCCCATCAGGTATTTGTATGCATAGATAAGATCCCCCCCTTTGTGCTTTCTGTTCTCCAGGCTGAGTAGTCCCAGCTCTCTCTGCTTCCCCTTGTATGTCGGATGCTTCAATCCCTTGATCATCTTTATAGCCTTTAACTAGACTTGCCTTGGTATGTCCATGGCTGTCTCATAGTAAGTAGCATAGAACTGGATTTAGCACTCAATAAATCTCACCACATCTGAGTAGAGGGGAAGGATAACCTACTTCTGCTGACTGCTCTCCAAAGCTCTCCTTACTGCAGCCCTGGTGGCTGTTGGTCAGCTTGCTGCAAGGGCATATTTCTGGCTCATGTTCAGATTGTTGTCTATGATGACCCCACAGTCTGTTTCTGGGAAGTTGCTTTCCAGTCACTTGTGCACCAGCTTGTACTGGTACATGAGGTTATTCCTCCCCAGTGCTGAACTTTACCTTTATTTTTGTTGATCATCATAAGATTCCTGTTCACTCCTTTCTCCAGCCTGACAAGTTCCATATGAATGGCAGCAGGAAAAACATTAGTGTATATCAGCCATTCCTCTCCAATTTTCTATCATCTGGAAACTTGCTGAAGGGAATGCACTCTGTCCCATCATCTGAGTCATTTGTGAAGCAATGAAACAGTGTTGTACCCAGCACTGAGCCCTGAAGTATACCTCTGATGGGTGGCCTCCAGCTGGACTTTGCATCTGTTCACAACTCTTTGAGCCTGGCTTAACTGATAGTTTTCAATACACTTCATTGTCACCTTATCAAGTTTCTATTTCATTGGTTTGTCAATAAGGATGTTCATGGCAGGATGTTGAAAGGCTTACTAAAGATGAGATAAAAAATATCTACCAATCTCTCCTCATCCACCAAGCTAGTAAAGTACAATTTCCCCTCCATAAATCCATGCTGACTACTCCCAGTCAAATTCTTTTCCTTTATGTGTTTGGAAATGGTTTCCAAGATTGTTTGCTCCATCACTATCCCAGGGATTGAGATGTGGCTGACTAGCCTGTAGTTCCCCAGATCCTCCTCTTTGACCTTCTTGAAGATAGGAACAACATTACTCTCTACCAGTCCTCAGGAACTTCTGCTGGTTTCAGTGACTTTTAAAAGATGATTGAGTGTGGATTCACAACATTGTCCAACTCCCTCAGCACTCAAGTGTGGATCCCATCAGGACCCATGGACCAGTTTGAGTTTGTTTAAACGTGCCCTAACCTGATCTTTCTTCACAGAAGTTAAGCCGTCTTTGCTCCAGTCTTTTTCACTGGTCTGTTACCTGGAATTCCTGGAAGTCAGTCATGCTAGTAAAGACTGAGGCAAAGAAGGCATGTAGTGCCTTAGCCTTTCCCATGTCCTTTATCATCAGATCTCCTGATGTATTTGTAGAACATGTGTTGCCCTTCACTTCCATCTCCAGATTCAACATCAGGAGAGCTTTGACTTACCTAATGTCATCCCTGCATGCTCAGGGAATGTTTCTACAGTCTTCCTGGGTGACCTGACCCTGCTTCCACCTCTTGTATGCTTCCTTTTTGTGCTTCAACTTTGTCTGAGTTCCTATGACTCCTGCACATGGGAATGAACCATTCTTGAGCTTGGACAAAGCTCAAGATACTTAAAATAAATACTTAATATAAATACTTAATATAAATACTTACTATGAATACTTAATATAAATACTTAATATAAATACTTAAAATAAACCAGCTGTCCTAGACCCTTTTTTTCTCCAGCACTGTATTTCATGGGATTTTTCCCAGCAGATCACTGAATAAGTCCAAGTCTGCTCTTCAGAAGCTGCGGGTGGTAATCCTGTTTTTGCCTTTCTACCTTGTCTCAAGATCCTGAATTCCGTCATCTCAGGGTTCCTCCAGACAAGGCTTACAGTCACCTTCACATCACTTTTGTCACCTGAGAAGGACTGGCCAGTCTGGCTAAGACAGGCCTTTTCTCCTGTAGTCCATCCTTTTAAACAACAAAAGTGGCTGTAACTCTTTCCATAGTAAAAAAAAAAACCAACACAAACAAACAAGAAAAAAAACCAAAACACAAAATTCTTCTGATTGTAGATAGAAGATAATTATTTCAGATTGAAATATGAATACTGTTTATTTTAAGCAAAATGAAAAATAAGGACTTTCGCACACACACCTGGATGCATAAACACTCCACAAGGCATGTATTCTATAGTATTGAACATGATTAGGATATGAGAATGAGCAGTTGCTGCTAAGACCATAACAAAAGATGACATTGCACTTTTGGCCCATCATCAAGGATGAGATGCAATGAAGTCCTGAACTTCTAGCAGTATGGCTGTGAAGCTGAACGTGTTGAAGGCCTGCCTTTCTCTTCTTGCAGATCAAATATTCTATCATGCACCCAGGGACTCATGTCTGGCCCCACACAGGGCCCACCAATTGTCGGCTAAGGATGCATTTGGGCTTGGTGATACCTAAGGAAGGCTGCAGGATTCGGTGTGCCCAAGAGAACAGGTATGGTTGGATGTTTGGGGTTCTTTCTTTCTACCGCTCTCAAGGCTGAAAAAGGGATGGGATTGCATGTGATTAAAAAAAAAAAAAAAAAGTAGGGGATATTTTACTGTTCAGGAGGTGTAATGTATTTCCTTAAACCAGAAACTTGCACACTAACTCTTGGTACAAGCATATAAATATCAGTACTCAAACTTCAATGCCAGAAGAATCTTCAGAGACGAAGCTGCTCCTCTTTGCTATGGCATGGAAATAACAGTGGGTTTAGTCCACAGATTCTCTATGTTTGCTTTTACAGTGCCAATGCCAGTCTAACAGAGTGTCAGCAGAGTTCCTCTTTGTTTTGATTTGGGGGGGCTTAGATTTCGTTGTATGTACCTCCGTTCTCACCACCATGATGGAATACTCTTGTATTTTTGGCAGAAGCCTCCTTCTTAGCTGGTATTATTTGTTTTAATTTGGTTAAAAATATTTCAGTTGAAGTTGATTTCAGTCTGAAGACATCTATACAGTTTTTGGCCCAATTACTTACAGAGGTAGCAAATTTCTTTAAAGTGCATTTCAAGTAAGAATTCTTACCTCTTAGGGAAAAGTTGTGTTGATTTGAAGGCCCGTTCTGTCTCTGTTTGCTTGGCACAAAAACCAAAATAAGGTTCAACAGCTTATACATTTACAATCAGGCTATATGCTCCCCTGGGAAATATGAGGAGATGTAAGAAAGGATAAAACATTCAAGCCTGTGCTGTAATGTGTTAACTTTAGCTGCTTTTGGCAAGAGCTATACATTCAGAATCAAACGCAGGAACGCAGGATTTTCCCTGAAAGCACTGAAAGTATGCCTACTGCTGGCAATGAAAGGGTTTTTTTTTTTTACATCACTTCCCCCATAAAAGAGGAGTGGGGTGAAGTACTGTGGAAAAGAGTGGTGCCAGGAGGAAATCCTACCTTAGGCATTTTTTGTTCATTCCTCTCCTGGTGGTTCAGAACCATGGTAAACCAGTGGCTTCAAATAGGAGTGCTGGTTCAAATATGAAGCTTATTGTAGGTCATGCCTTTTCTGGCCTTCTGTTCCACTGCTGTGTGTATGAGAACACAGAAACAATAAGAATTTTGTGCTTGGTTACCTTTGTGTCATCCAGTGTGGGTGTTTAGAAGGGCAGCATTACAATGCTACTCATAGTTTGATGGATAGGCAACTCAGCTCTGTCTAGTACTGCATTCTACTCCTTCACCTGCAGAAGAGTCTTTCTGCAGCTGCTAGGAGCTGTATACCTCACTATTATTCAGTACAGCTGTAGTAATTTTAGGTTGTTGGGCCATTTTGAAGTCCGAGCACTGTAAAGCATAGGGTAAAATGCACAAAAATGGTAGGTAAATAATATCTAGTACTCAAAATCAAACATGTCTGTCAGAAAAGGTAATCATGTTTTAAAATGAAAGTGCAGAATTACAGGCTTATGCAGAAGGCAGTCCGAGATCTCACCTTAACAGGTCACACTAGAGCCCTGCAGGTGATATAGAAACTACTCCCAAAGTGGCTTAACACTAGGCCAGAAGAATATCATCCCTGTGGTCCCACTGTGAAGTGTTTCTCACACCATGAAGGCTTCTAGAAAATATTTATTTGCATGCTAATGGTGGGGTTTGTAATCTATTCAAAAGGGGTGTCATGGTTTAAGCCCAGCCAGTAACTCAGAACTATGCAGCTGTTCCCTCACTCTCCCTTTACCGCCAATAAGCACAAGTGATAAACTGGGCATGACGTGCTGTGGTATGGAATACCCCTTTGGTTAGTTTGGGTTAGGTGTCCTGTCTCTGCTCCCTCCCGGCTTCTTGTGCCTGTCCTCACTGGCAGAGCATGAGAGACTGAAAAGTCCTTGATCAGGGTAAGCATTACTAACAACTAAAAACATTGGTGTGTTATCAGCACTGTTCTCAGACTGAAGCCGAAACACAGCAAAAAAAAAAAACAAATCAAACCCAAACCAAACAAAAAAAAACAAAGCCCAGCAACCCCCATCAAAAGTAAAAAAGCTGTCAATACAAAATACCCACAAAATACCAACGAAACCACAAAAAAAACTCCACACACCTCCCAAAAAAAAACCAAAGTCAACTTGATTTTCTTAATGCATTACAGCATTGAAAGTGGTTGATTCCCATTGAGTTGAATAATACCAGTGTAATTTTAGTGCAGTAGCAGAGACTCAGAGTCTATAAGGCATAAAATGTTTTTGTTATCAGGTAATTGATATGGTGGCAGAAAAATGATATCATTATAGCTGAAGCCTGCAAAAGGCTCATTATCTGAGCCTTCAAGGCTAATGTCTATGTGCAAGCCCGTGTGAATTTTTTACTATATTATGCTTTATGGTTTATGTACTCTTGCTTAAAATATGTTTAGATGATCATTTCAGTTGATCCAATTTCTGTTTCTACTTCTCTTCAGAACATTACAGCACAACCCTATAAATTTTGATGTTAATTTTTGCTTTTGTGGAATTCAAATACTAGATTACTTAGGATACTAAATTTCATTTGCACCCTGTTTTTGAAAAAGAAAATTGTTTTCTCTGTGTGTGAACACTGTTGAATAAGTTAAGCGATGCGTTTCCATGTTTGATGGCAAGACTTTTGTTTCATAGTTCTTAATTCCCTTTAAGAGCATCCGTCTTCTTGTACTGCTTCACCTCCTAAGGAGTCCTGTTAAAAAACTTGATTATGTAGTCATTGTAGAGAAGCTTCATCAGTCTCAACTGGGGGGATAATGAGAGGTGTGCTTTTGTCCTGCTGCAATGCAAAATAAAGTTGCTTTGCTCATACCACTGCCTGACTCTACAATAGACAAACCATGTTACACAATGAGCTGCAGTGTCTAAATGCTGTGGGTAAGGTTGAGATCTGAGGGGCAGTGACAAATGACTAGCACAGTGACTTTTTGACGTTGTGGCATTATCACTAGTGGTCACTGATGAGTTGCTTGTTTTTTGCAGTGTCAGGAATACATTTAATCAGACACTAAACTTCTTTTCAAAACTATGAATCCAGATCTCAGCAGGCTGGAGAAGCGTGCCAGCTGAAACTTCGTGAAATTCAACAGAGGCAAATGCAAAGCCCTGCAACTGATAACAACAGATCAACACCTTGCAACAGTACAGACTGGGCGATGGTTGCGTAGGAAGCAGCTTTGCAGCAAAGGACTTGAGGATTCTAGGGGACAAATTGCACATGGGTCCTAATGTGCTCCTGTCTTGATGAAGGCTAGCTGTGGACAGGAAGCAGTTTGAGGGGAGCAATTGTTTTCCCTTTCTTTTGCACTGAAGATGCTGCCTCTGAAGTGTTGTTTCCAGTATGGGGCTCTTCAGTACAAAAAAAAAAGTCATTGATAAACTAGAGGGCCTCCAGTGGAGGATGGAAAAAGATATTCAGAAGACTGGAATATGTGACACATGAGGAGAATCTCAAAAAGCTGGTTTGGAGTCTGTAAAAGAGAAAGCTAAAGAGGAGCCTAGTTACTGTCTTCAGCTACTAGTGAGTGACTGTGCAGAAGACAGAACCAGGCTTCTCTGAGGTGTCCAGTTATAGCATCAAAAGTAATGGACACAAGTGACAGTGAAGAAAAATCCATCTAGATAAAAGGAAATTTTTACAATGGGATTCGTGAAACACAGGAAGAGATGGTGGAATGTCTGTGGTTGAAGATATTCAGAAATCTACTAGTCAAGAACCTGAGAAATCTCATCTAACTTCAAAGTTGGATCTAACTTTGCAGTGAGTCTTGCTCTGAGCAGAGGCTTGGACCACATGCCCTGCCAAGGTTTCTTCTGACCTAGATTATTCTGTGGTTCTATGCTTATAGTAAGTGAAATTGACAGAAACACTGATTCTTCCAATAATTGATATCTCCCTTCTAAACTGCCTCTTGCCATTTCTGTTAAAGCTGGTAATTTTGTTATTTATCAGAAGATGGAGGTGCTCAAAACCGAGCCATGTTGAATAAATTATGTGTATTCCTTTTCTTGCCTAAAAAAGATACAGATCTTGGAAAAGTATCACTGTTTAAACTTAGCTCTTCCATGCTGTAGTGAACAATCACCCAGGGTATTTACATCTTTTCAGTGATCTGCTCTGCTAAACACTTAGCAAGCAGAGGGGCTTGCTAAATTACATGGTCTCATCCTTCCAGTTTAGTTTTGACAGTGTAGTTAACCCAGTGTACACCATGGCATGGCAACCTTCCTCTGAAGAAAAGTCTTTAGGCTCAGTGCTTTGAATGGATTTATGGGACAAGACTCTTAAAATCTCTGAAATATTAAGCGTGATCAGGGCCTGATTCTGTTGCTTTGATTTTCAGAAAAAGCAGATTGATTCAATGTAATTTGGTTTTGAACCATAAAATCAGATTACTGGTCATTCCCTCTGTTTCCATCGCTCATTATGTATGTATCTGATTAGAAAAGGAGAAAAGTTGATTACTACACTAGTTATTAATACTTGCTTCCTGCTTATTGGACTCAACTCATTAAAAGTATGTAAATAACAAATATTGTAAATGTCTGAATGTGTATGTGGGCAGAGTGAGGGGAAACAATCCCTCAGTAATAAGAAGGTCCATTAGACTGATCTTTCTGTAGTTTCTTTTAATGAAAACCCTGATACTTCAGTCTCTATATTAGGTAGTAAAGTCCTGACTGTGCAATATATACTGTATAAATCATTCTGGTATGTGAAAGAGCATCCTCAGAGCTGATATATAGCTTGTCTGCTCTATAGAACTTCCAATACTACACCAAATCATGTTCTTTTCTGTGTTGCAGATCCTGGGAAGAAGGGAAAGTTCTTATTTTTGATGACTCTTTTGAACATGAAGTATGGCAGGATGCTGAAGATTATCGCCTGATATTCATTGTGGATGTGTGGCACCCTGAGTTAACAGCACAACAGAGACGCACCCTTCCTGCTATTTAAGGGGCTGCTTCTGATGTGCGGAGCAGAGGAGCTTTAACCCCCTTGGAGAGGTTGTCCTATGCAAATAGGATTAATTTATCCAGCATACAAAGAATACAAGTATTGTAAGGGTTAGCAGAGATAAGGACTACATCCTGCAGTCATGAAGGACTTGATTTTTTTTAAAAAAAGGAAAAAAAAAAGCCATGTTTTGTTTCATACTGGTACAGCACTGATGGAAGTTTGAAAATAGGAATCTTGTCAGCCAAAGAACAATAGGTCTGGATTTTCAAATTAAGGAATGTGCAGATGTTTTTTGCCATGCCTGTATTATGCATGCTAAACTAGTCAGTTATTTGCCCGACCATGTTCAGGCACAATATTTGCAGTTCTCTATCTGGGAAATATTTCCCAGGCTTTTCTCTGGGACGCAACATGTAAAATATTTCCAAACATATGCACACAACCAACTTTGAAAATCAGTATGCAGTTTTAACGTTAGCTGCTTTAGGCCTAGAGCATGTCCCTATGTTATCAACTGTAGATGTGAATGGGTTATATGTGTTTGTATTTTTTCCTAAATAATGACTGTATTTTTCTAGCATAATTATGAACAAATCTTTACTCAACCACTATTTTTTAAAATGAACAACATATATGTAAGTGCATCTCTAGCTATTAGCAGAAGGAAAACACTACATATGATCAGATTTAATGTTTGTCCTGTGTAGCCTTCTCTTGCCTTCCTGAAAATGCAAACTGAAACTTGCATAACCAGCTGCTTAGTGAGGATTTGTTTTTCTAAAACAAAATCGTTCTCTTATTTAGCAGCAACCTTCAGTTTGATAATGTGACTTTGGAAGATAACAAGCAAATGTGACATCCGTAGGTTCAGACCTTAAACTTCTTAGGCTTATGTGGTGAACTGCTGTTTCTCCTCTCATTAGAAAAGTTTGTGTTATGATATCTGTTTTCTACCCAGCAAGGGTCTGGGATGCCTCCTTCCAGGGGATACTTCTAGGCTGTCCTTAGGTGTTCATTCAGCAGAAAAAAAATATAGCTGAAGAACTTCCTGTGCTTTGGGCAGAAGGACAAGGTCTGGCTTGCTTTTCTGCCAGAATGCAGAGCAGACAAAGAGCTTCAGGTTATTAACTTTTATTAACTTCTGCTGCCAGCATCATACAGTGTGCTAGAAAGATCCTTTAAATGACCTAATGGTGTTCTCCTTGTCTTGAAGTGTATGACATACTGCTGAAGTAGTCTTATCCCAGTACTGTTCACTGTATGTTCTATACTTGCCATACAGAATTTCTGCTATGGTAAAAAAGCCTGTTTTCAAGAAAGAAAACTGTTTGGATATTTAAGCAGTTAGCTGTTTTTTGGGGGATCTGTACTATTTAAATGGGAGATGGAGGGTGCAGCACCCTGCACTATTGATTTCTAAGAACACTAACAGGAAACAGAGACCTGAGGTTGCACAGTTGATGCTTATGACTGGCTGTTACCTACTCTCCCACAAAACTAGCTGGGTGTGGATAGGTGTGCTAGGATGCTCAGAGCTTGTCATGAGCAGTGGCAACATTACTGAGGGTTTTGAGAGACAAATACTACACTAAGGAAGGAGACACTGAGGTTACGTAGTCTCCACAGCTTCAG
Source organism: Pezoporus flaviventris (assembly GCF_033815535.1). Lineage (NCBI taxonomy): Eukaryota > Metazoa > Chordata > Aves > Psittaciformes > Psittacidae > Pezoporus > Pezoporus flaviventris. Next base: position 36,982,945 of record NW_026892555.1, read on the forward strand.
CTTTGCTGCCCAAAAGACACTGAACAGTCATCATATTTGTAAATGCTCAGTGGTTTTGTACTACCGAGACTACATCACGGTACCTAAGTCTCATGACCAGAATGATACCTTTGAGGGAGCAAAATACAGATAAGAGCTTTGCGTTGCCATAAAGCGAATGCTTTTCAGATTTTGTATTTTGCTAGGTAATTAAATCTTGTAATGTGATGTAACACATGATGATTGCACCATAAATTAGTGTAACCGGTTTCTGGAGGTGTGCACTTTAATTTCCTTTTTGAATATTAAACTGAAAAATCCTCTCTGGTCTAAGTCAGTTTTAGACAGCTGTGATAATTAAACTTTAACAAGTTGTCTGTGTCAAAAATAACTCTGAGACTATGCACAATATACAAGAAAGTAACAGTTATCATTTAATCATAATGAAAACATAAAATATTTGAAGATATTTTGCAGAGCTTTAGGAGAGTCAAGTGCTAAACTGGGAACAAGGTGCTTGTTATTGTGGGGGGTAAAGTAGTAAAAAGATCATAAGTAATTAAATCTGCTCGTAGTTTTATAGTCACAGGGTGTATCTTTGTAAGGTGATCAAGCAATACAAATTATATAGTATTTTGTAATTCTCTATAATAAAGACATAGTTTGTAAAGAGAGAATCAAGAACTGTTTAAATCAAAATTTGTGGTTTAGGAACATTTTTCTTAATGTTGCATTTCAGTTTCTATAGCTCAGAGGAAATACTAAATGAGTGGTAAAAGCTTTGGGACTTTCTTTATGAAAACCCATGCCATCCTTCACATTGTTTCGTTGTTCCTTTGAAGGGTTATACTTTATCTTTTCCTATTGCAAATGGCGAAAAGATAAAATTGGCAAATATAAAAGTAATCTACCCGAGATGTGTGTGTGCTGAAGTAGCACTGTTTATTAAATTGTGTAGTGATATATTGGCCACTTAAAATCATAAGTGCCTTGAATATAACAAAATATATTATGAATAGCTCCTGCAACACTGAAGTGAATCTACTCAATGCCTCCCTGTTAAGGAGCTGAGAGCATATCTGTTTGTTAGCTACAGTTACAGGATTAGCGATATATATGGTGGACAATACAGCAAACTACAGAAATCATGCCCTGAATAAGTCATATATTATTTAAGTATTCCTGTTTGCCAAATAATATTTCATCTTGAAAAAGCTTTTGAACATTGGAAATACCAATGGAAGAAGTGAATAGAAATGTTTTTTAAAATGGAGAACCATTGCAATTTAAATATTTTTTCCTTTAGATTTATTTGCAGAGGGAAATGCCAGAAAAGGGCAATATAGTCTCTTCTTTAAAAGCAGTACATACTCATTACAATGATAGGAGCTAGATTCCTCCCTGCCTGTAGTTACCTTGCTTGCAAGCACAGTCTGTACAAGATCCTACAGTTAAATACAGGCATCATACAGTTATATACAAGGCATCATATGTATGTATTCATGTCACAGCTAAAGAAAATAAATAATCCTCTGCAAGGTTTAATCCTCAAGGACAAGATTTCAGTGGTATTTGCACTTCCTGGGCAGAACAAGTCCCACATGAACGAACAATGATTGTAACAGGTCATTACAAAGATTCAGTGGTGAGTGTATTAACAGAGAAAAACTTGTAACCCAAAGTGTTTCCATTAATGCTGCAGTATAGCAGTCAGTGCCTACCTTTTATTGTCTGTTTGTTTTTTTACTTCCTGCTTTAGGCAAGTTCTCTATGACAAATCCAAATGCTTGTGAGAATTCATGAGCCAAGGGAGGCAGAACTGTGTCCTTTTATCAGGAGTTGACATCTAGTTTTCTGTAATAGGTGGTAATGCCAGGGGAGGGTAAATGGAAGAAATCCCAAAGATAAATGGGCTCAGTTGTCTTATCTGTTTAATATTCCCACAAGCCTCTGCTGCTTTTTCCTGACTCCTGTGTTGCCTTACTGGGACCATTCACTGCCTTATAGGTTCGCTGTCTACTGTGGAGGCCAGGCTTTGTATCAATGACATGCTGCTGCAGAAGAAGGGTTAGCCTGGATGAGGCTATCCAGTACAAATACTGGAGGGTAAACCCCAGATGTGTTGATAGGATCTGGCAGGATGTCCTTTCTGCCCTGTACAGACGTAAAATGTTGTAGATAAAGGCAGTATTTTGTTAGTCCATCTCTTAGGATTGACCGTGTCCAGTTGAACTATATGATCACTTCAGTATATCACTTAGGAATTCAGTGGATGTTCCAGAGGCACATTAAAAACTCTTGTGCCCATTATCATCTCATTGATATATATGGTTTACACTGCTACCTTCGATATGTTGTTGTCAACTGCTTGTTCTAGTAAATTGTCAAAGTATGGCAATTTAATTGAAGGCTAAAGGTGTGTACAGTGGTCGTAACTGTTTTAGGAAATAAAGTCACTGCACATACAATTTGATAACGATTTTTCTTTTATTTCTTTAATCTGGTTTCCATTTCAATGAAGAGATGGGGCTCTCTTTGCAGCTAGAGCAAACAGAGAAATAACAAACTGATCTTTGGCATTTCAGTTCTTCTATTCGTCCACATTTCCTTCTGGCAGAAGCTTGTACTGAATAATAAATTCAAAGTTTTCCTTTTTCATTTTAATAATGGCCCACATCTGCAATAAGCATACCCTTCTGGCTACACCTTTCACTATACTGCATGAGGGAAGGGGGTAAATGGTTCTGCCGAGCTTATATTTGCTGTTGTGACCTAAATGAAACAATCTGGATTGAACCATTAATCACTGCTGAATGCGTCCAATGGGTCTCCCTAGCAGCCCCCTTCCGCATACGCACACATGTGCACACACACACTTCTCTAATAGTCTCCCAAGTTGCCTGTGGAAAAACACATCATTAAATTAAATAATTGCATTTCATATTGTGTGCATCTGCTGCCCACACTGCTCATTCCACTTAGCCAACAGTTTCATACGGGCTTTGAAAGTTAAGAGTAATTTTTGCTAGATGTCGAAATGTGACCCCCAGTAAGCAGCATGGATGAGGTGGTCACAAAGTGTCATGTTGAATGGCATTATGCTCTCACTGATTTGTTTTGTTTTCTTAATGCAAAATCTTCCTGTAAAACTTGAGTGCTCTGTTGATGCTGCTGTTTCTGCCCTCTGTGCCAGATTAAACTGATGATTACAGTGCAAAGTTGTTTAAGTTTGAATTGTTTCTCTTTAAAACACACTTAACCTTTGCTTCTGTAAAACTGACCGTCCCTGATGGAGTCTTCAGGAAAGCTACTGACACACCCTGGTTTCTTTAACAGAGAATGCAGTCCCATAATTTCCAATGCTTTAATGTCGTAAGTCAAAAAAAGAAAGAGGTTTTTTTCTGTGGACAGACTCCTGTGTCAATAGAAATTTCTCAGTTTTTGTTCAGTGTTGGCTTCACAGACAGATGGCTGGTGACAGTTGTTACTTGTCAAGAAACATGAAGGACTTGTTCTCAAGCAAAACACGGGCATGAGTATGTGTGTTGTGTGCTCTGTGGGTTCCTGGTATGGTGGAAGTCTGTTGATGTATACGTGCATGTTGAGCACATGGGAGCTCAGTCCAGAGCCAGCAGCGGTTGGGTGTTCTCGCTTTCTCCCTGGTCTTCATGTTTCAGCGTGCCAGCTTCCACCACAGACTGGGACCTGAAAGCAAGAAGATATGCATGCTAGCGAAGGCTGCTGCAGAAGCACTCACCTTCCTGGAGTCCCTTTGCTTCATTTTATGGTTTTTGCTTTTGTCCATTTTCATCTTAATGGCCTTTTAATTCTTTTCTGTGGAACTCGTACAGAATTTGAGAAACAGTCCTTTAAATATGAACAGCGATATGACTCATTGCAGATCTCAAATGCTTATAATTTAATGCTTAGCTACCATCCATAATGCTGGACAGACCTAGCAATTTAAAGGCCTGATTCTGAGATACCATGAGATTGTTGGTGCTTAATGTCTTCCTAGGCAAAACTGCTTGTGCAACTGCTTGTTAGAAAGCAAAGTCATCTGTACAAGTGCTTGCAGAAGTGAGTCTCAGCTCATGCTTGTTACAGACCTAAAGTAGACAAATCACATTTTACTGATGTAGAGGTTTAAGAAGCAAAACATCTATGAGTTACCCAAGATCAATGAAGAAGCCAATGTTAATACAACAACAAAGGACCTTTTGGTGTGCCCAGTCCTGTACTTTATCCATTTCCCTGCCTATGCCCTTGAAGAGCTTTATTCAGGGGTAGTCTATTTAAAATTCATTTCTGTCTTCAAGATGGGAAGCATTATTTATTTGTTGTTACTGGCCGAAAAAATATAAACCAGACCCAACATATAAGTGAATAAACACTAGAGAAAGTGGAGCATGGTGATTTCTTGTAGTGACAAATGCTTAACAGGTTTAAACTAGTGGGAAAATTCAAGACTATTTCATTTTCTGAGGTCTGTGTGCTCCAGTGTTTGCTCATTGTGCAGCGGAAGGAGGAACTGTTGAGTTTATTGCTAAAGAGTTTTGTTATCCTCCATTTTCTATGGCTTAGGCTAGGAGCTGCCTCCCAGTTTGGAGTGGGCAATAAGCCTTAGAACAAAATTGCTGTATCTGGAAGATTTAAAAAGGGAACTTTTTCAAATACAGGGGTAGCATTTCCAAGAGCCTGCATTTGCATAGTGGATAATATATTTCTACAGAGCCCGTTTTCTCATGGATAGCTTTTAGAATTAGAGGTAGCTCTTATTCCCTATAGGATCTGTTTGTAGTTCCCAGTTGTTCATTATGGTAACCTCAGTTTAAGCCTTCGTTATTTCATGATATTAGATATCACCTCTTTTGATAAGAATCATTAATAAATTGCATCCTTTGGTAACAGCAGCACTTGATCAGGAATGAATACCATGACTGTGAATAACTTGTGTAATTATTTTTCTTATTCTTATGCCTGGAGCTTTCATTAAAGCATAATAAAAAAATTTCATTTAAAAAAATGTCTCTGAAGAGAGATAACAAAAACCGGATGCTCAATGGGAAAATTTTATGCCAAAGTTTTCAAAGAAAATATGTTTGCTCAAATGTTTTTGCTGTGTATTTTTACAGTAACATGACATGCGTGATGTTTATGACTGCATTTTAATATAGAAAGGCAGCTGGTTCAGGAGATTAGGCAAAATGGCAATTTACATATTTCTAGTATGTGGCAGCAAAAACATCTTGTGGCTTTGAAACCGGTACAGAATGGATACAAACTGCAACATCAACACCTCCTTATTTTCTCTTCTGAACAACCAGTTTAAATTATTATTAAATAATACCTTGTTAATACTTGTCACCAATGTATTGTTCCTGTCTGATCCACTGCTCTACAATACAGATCCATTGAAGCATTTGCTAGCATAGAATCACGGAATGGTTTGGGTTGAAAAGGACCTTAAGATCATATACTTACAAGCCCCCTTCCACTAGACCAGGTTGCTCAAAGGCCCATCCAACCTGGCCGTGAACACAGCCAGGGATGGGGCAGCCACAGCTTCTCTGGTCAACCTGTGCCAATTTCTCACCATCCTCACAGTAAAGAAATTCTTCCTAATGTCTAATCTAAATCTACCCTCTTTCAGCTTGAAGCCCTTTTCCTATTGATACTTCTTCTTATAAGAAGTCGCTCCCCAGCATCCTTGTAGGCCCCCTTCAGATACTGGAAGGCTGCTATAAAGTCTCCATACAGCCTTCTCCAGGCTGAACAGCAGAAAGTTTTGCTCTAAGACACATGTGACAAATCTCACAATTTTGCATTTTATGTTCACTGTTGATTTTCTTTCTCATCTCATTACACACACAAAAAATATATTCTTGCATCTATAATAGCAAGATATCAATTTTCTCTCCATACCGGTACTCAGATGCACATCAGGTTGGGAGCAACATCATAGTCTCAAACCCTGTGTGCAGGTCCTACGCTGTTCCTTTTCAGACAGAGCCAAAATATCTGGAGCATCAAACAAATGTATTGCAGCCCCCCTGACCTCCAAGCTCAAGATGCCAAATGATTCAAACACAGTGTCCAGCCTTTCTGAATAATGTAGAGATCCAGCTGAGATTTTAGTTATCTCCCAAGTTCTGCAGCAACAATCTTTTTGACTTTTCTGCTAGAAGCTTCTTAGACCCCTATCCTAAAGCAAACAGTTCAGACATCTATGTGAAGGGCACAATCGTAATTTAAACAATCATCGGTATTTTCTAAGACCTCACAATAAAGGACTTACTGTCTTGTTTGGATTTCTGTTTTCCAAATGCATCAGGTTTTGGTCTGCTGAAAAATGTTCCCAGTTTTGCTTTTAACTTTAGTTTTATATTGGAAAAAAAGAGAAAATTACTTAATTCTTAACAAGATTCTAATATAATTTTCCCATATTCATTTATGGTATTAAAAATGTAGATGCTCAGAAAAGCTTTTTGGCAGTATATATCAATGCAGCTCACAATCTAATGTAATAACTCAGTGTGAAAGATATGTTTTATGGGCCTAGAACATCCTGGAATATGTATTCCATAGATATACTTTATTTAATGACAGAGAAAAGATGATTTGCAATAGGTTGCTGTTGCAGAAACCATTTTTAACTGGCCGGTAACTATATCTTGTGGTTGTAGAAATTAATATAAGACAAATACTATTTGAAAGAATGCACCCTATATGTTGGTGTCAGCTTGCCTTTCTGTATCTAACCCATTTGGTTCAAGGAAAGCGGTCATATTCTAGGCATGTGCAAGTTTACACAATATTTAGTGGGATTTGTATGCTGACTCTAGTATTGAACCTAGGACTAAGACTAGTTTCTGTTTTAAAAGCACTGCTGCCTGGCTTAACTGCATTAACATTTTCTTCAGAGAACTTTACAATCGTGTTTCTAATTTTGGTGCTTGAATCGTGGTGCTTGAAAGGTCTTCAGGTATCTAACTCCAACTTAATTTCCATAGAAAAATAAACTGCAGTCAGGCACCTAAGCACCTTTCCCCTGACTAGTCCTTTTAATTTGCAACCATCTTTGCATTAAAAACACCAAAGCACCCTCTTCTACTACTGTTTAAGCCAAATCGTAAATATCAATGTGTAAAAATACCTGATGGGATCTAGAAGAGAACCTGAAGCCAGACTCTTAGTGATACCCAGTAATACTTCATTAGTGTATCCGCTATGCATACACTGGTATGTGGCACATTCCCTGTGTTCGCTGCAACTTTGGAATCCTAAATGAGTATGTTTGAATTCAAACCTTTCTGGTTTTCCTCCTTTCTCAGGTAACAATTCTCAATAACCAGTTTGGAAGAGGCTTCGGTGTGGAGGGTGTGGTTGAGTTGAAGTTTAACACAAGTAGATAATTGTATCACATATGATACAGTCACTGTGCGAGGCCCTGAGCTGGCTAATTCTGAAGTAATAAATAGATAAGTCAATGCCCACAGATTTTCCTAGTGTAGTTTTCAAGGCTAGGTGACCTTGCTTAGGAGAGCAAAATGAAAACGGAAAGAGAAATGAATTCTCAGTCTCATATCTGACACCTTAAATGCCATTCGAGTGTGCTCCATTTAAAGTGTCAATCAAACCCCCCATGGTTGTTTTACTGTTCAGCAAGAATATTTGGAAGTCTGGAAAATCAACACTACCCAGCTGTTCTTCCAGCAGGTCAGCCATATATTTCAAATGACAGCACTGCATAGGTATGTACATCAATATCTAAGAGAGCAGATGGCTTTATGCGTGTGGCCATTTGAATGCAACTATCTCAAGTTCACTCAGAAAACATGTAAGAAGACTGGATGCACGCCTTCTAGTTGCACTGATTTCAGAAGACTCCTGTCAAAGTACAGCTGGAGAAAATCAGCTCACAGGAATTTATGTCTGTTGGGTATCAGTTTTGTTTCCCATAAAAAATCAAATACTAAAATTGTGCGCTGAGCTAACAGTAACTGCCAGCGTACCATACCATGCTTGCCTTAAGACATTTTCCTGTTCTCTGATTCCTCATTCTATGCTTTTCATCACAACAATGCTGATGTGCTGCAGCCCACAGGAGCAAGAACGTATTACATTGTGCTAGGATTCCTTTGGAGGGTTTTGTGGAGGAAAGAGGAGGGTGGCATGCTTTTTTACCCATGTGCAGGAGGCTTCAAGCTGTCAGAGTGACACGTTGCAGCCAATCAATCAGACCACATTGTGTGACTCTATTCATCCACTTCTCACCCCCCATCTGCTCATTTCCCTCTAGTTCCTTTCCCATTACACCAGCAACTCAGGGCTGTTCATCTCCAAATTATTCATTGCATTTATGGAACATAATAAGCATTTTTTTAGATCACACCTGTAAATGTTTGTATTGACAAGGTCTGACTGGCATTTCTTTCTCATCTTCCTCACTCCCCATCAGCCTAAAGAAGTGGGTACAGCACCCCAGGGTGTGCTCTGCAACACACTTCAAGACTATGCCTTCATCAGGTGGCAAAACCAAGGATTTCCCCCCAGTATTACAGAAACAATGCATATGTGCATGTGTGTAGTAGTTGTGCTAAAAAGGTACTCTTTTACTATTGAAAGCACTAGAAAATGAAATGCATGGGCAAGGCATCTTGAAAGACATGTATGCTCCCGCGAGTGGTGCAGGCAGATGTAGGCAAGCTCTGCTCAGCAGTGCACAGCTCCAACCCAGAAGCCATGATGTGTGGCTCTCTGCCCAGGTTAATAAGCCCTGCTGAAATCTCTTGCTAATGCAGCTCTGCAGCTTCTGCACTTGCACTGCCTCACAGCTCGGTATCAAGGCAGCGTGGCATTGTGCAGCAGAGACCTGCCTGGAGGGGCAGCTTTGATATTCAAACCACAGCACTTCAAGGAGATGAAGCAGCGTCTGTGTCTAGGGGCACAGCTGAGCTGGTGAAGTGATCCACCAACGTGGTGAGTCAGAGTGTGAAAACTCTGGCTTAACTTTATGCCAGCCCAGTGCTTAGCCCACAGGACAATGGTGACAAGCTGCTGCACTTCCCGAATGGGAGCTGGTTTTGTGGGCACCATGGCAGTAGTGACAATCTTTGTGCTAATGGTTAGCACATCCTAGGGAGAGGTCTCTGTCTGCCTTGGCACATCACAGCCAGGGGTGACCATGGTCCAGATCTCTCTTTAACTCTGTGTGTGGTGAAGTCTTTGTGAGTGCATCTGTGCTGCTAAAGATGTGACTGCTGCACAGTGAAGCTCAGCATGAGACCCCTCATCCTCTCTGGGCCCTTCAGCTCTCTACACGCCCTTCCTTTCCCAACAGCTAGCCCCAGCTGCTTCTCCTGACCACAAACCCTGGGCATACCTCACTGCAGGGTGTGCACCAAATAGTGGTAAGGATGACACTGCACCACATTTGCCTCTAACCATGGCCAGCCAGCTCTGCACCCTGTCCTCTGAGACCCAGAGGAGAGCAAGAGCAGGCACTGTGCAGGCCAAATGCAGCCAGGCTACTCTGCCAGAGGCTAATCCTGATCAATACAGACAGGAGTTGTCAGTCTGTGCCACCGACCTTGGAACTAGGGTGCACACCCTGGTTTTCTTCATCAGTGTGGTTGTACCTGATTATCTCTCACTCCTAAATGCTCTGAAATTCCTTGTCAAGATATTGACTTGGTCACATCCCAAGAACAGAAGAGTGGAAATACATGGGTGGGAGCTTGTTTTTTCTGCTGTAGTCTGACTCATCCACATGCTTTTTTTCACATAGAAGGAATAGGAGCACCTGCTTCAGACAGAAGTTCCTGGAAGACCCTTAATCCCCCAGGGTGCACTATGTAAGCCTAGTTATGGGGCCAAATAAAGACAACACTGCAGCAGCAGTCAGCACCAATTTACAGCAGATTCAGTGAGAGCTGCTAAAAGCTGTGCAGAATATGACACCCAAACAAAAGAAATTCAGGCCAACTAATGAAGAGAATTTTCTTCTCCCACGTTATCAGTATTACACGCACACATGAACTTCTCATCACCATTCCTGCTTTTCCTGGTCATTCCAGTTTCCTTGCTCACCAAGCACTCTTTCTAGCCCAACATCTTCCAGTCTCTCTGCTCAGACACTCCAGATGTTTACACCTGCCTCATCTTTTTTCTGCCTTTTTTGCTCCCATTCCAGTGACTCCAGTTCCCAGTACCTCAACCAGATTTGTCACTGAATCACAGTCTCCTCACTTCTGCAATAAAAGGGAAGAAGAAACCCCAAGAGCAAACGATGTCAGTATTCTTACCCTCCTACGCTACATCAGAAATTTCCTGTCCTTGACAAGAACAGCAGTGCATCACGAAAGCAACCCTGCAGATCTACAATTTAGACTGGAAAGCAAGCACCAACACAGTTGAAAGAGCCAAAATGGCTGGGTATGTGGGGGTGTTGTAACCTCTAGAGTGCGCCCTAGCCCCAGGAGCACTCCTTGTTCTTTCTTGGAGGGCTCTTTCCTCCCTCAGTGCTCAGGGTTTTCAGTGCCAAGCTGGTAAGTGGCTATTTATTTTGCTTTCTTCTAGCAGTTCAGCGTGTGGCTCTGTGACACATTTGCTGCCTATTATTCCAAGCCTCAATCTGAAGATAGCCTTTGTTAATTCCCTCCTGAGCTTTTCCGTGGAGTTCATCAACACAGTACTTGTGTGCCTCTTAAATGCAAATTCATCTACTGCCATAGCACGACTGTGAGCATTTTTTTTCATTTCCATTTCACATGCGGAGAGCTGAAGCACAGTTAGATTAGGATCGAAGTATTCCTCTAATGTGGGGTGCCCGTTTCCCAGCGCCAAGAGGGTCTCATTTTGCAGAGTGCTCAGCATTATGTGGCAGCTTGTGTGTTCAAAGCACATGTCCCCTTGATTTGTGCTGCAGGTGAGCGCTGAGTATTTCTGGAAATTAGACCCCAGAGTCTCTAGCTTGGCAAGCTGAAAATAAGCAACGTTCAATCTCACCATCTGTGTGAAGGTTGGTTTAAGTGACTTGCCAGGCCAATGCAGGGGCTCAGGGAGAGGAGAGCAGGATCTGCCTCTCCAGGCCTGCACCCAACAGGCTTAACCAAAGCTCCATTCCTGGCCTCCATCAGCCCTCCCCCTGCCATCCTTGTTTGCTGGTCCATCAAGTGCGCTTTCTAGCCCATCTGCTTCCATTCCTTTATGCCTGCCTTATCTTTCAGTCTGCCTTGTGGCTCCCATCCCAGTGACCCAAATTCCCAGTATCCCAGCTGGGTTCCGTACTAAATCCTCTCCAATTCTCCTGCCAATGGTGAAGAAATGCAGCCCCCGGAGCATGGGCTGTCAGTCTGTCAAATCCTAGCTCCTTGTCTTGCTACAGCCTGGGCTAGTGCAGGGAAGGTTGTGATCACAAGTAGAAGTTGTAATTTCAAACACCCTCTGCACCCTATGGCCTAGGCCAGAGATGCATTGAGCCATCAGCCCAAGCTGAACAAGTTTATTTATGCTGGGAGGCCGAGCTAAAACATGAGGCAGTCCTTGAGGTCATTAAATGCTGAAATTAAATATGCTCCTACAGAGCATGTGTGAATTGCCTTTTCAAAGGCTTGTAACTCAGCCAGATGTAGGTGGGTTTTTCACAGGACAGCAAAAGACATAAGCATTGTAAAACCATTTGTTTTATTAAGTGTCATGTCTCTAATCTAAACTACAAAACTTTTGGCAAATTTATAGCCATCTGAAGACGTAATTTACAATGCAATATTTTAGGCAGCCTGAGCAGCACTGGTTCCACCATTCCCACCTCCAGCCTGTGTTTGTGCACCCATGCACTGGTAACTGAGTGCTGTGAGCAGATGAAACCTGTGCTGTTAATTCCCTCAGAGAGCAACTGATTTCCTGCCTTGTCCCAGGTGACACCAGCACCAAGCTGCCTGTCTTTCCTGTAACTGGGTCAGCTGTGGCTTTGCAACTGATCTCCTATTCGGCTTCTCTGCCTTCTGGCTCCTGAGGATATTCTGCATCGTCTCCCCTGCAGCCTCCCTGGGACCTGCTAATATGCCAGATCCACTGGCTCCCTTCCATTTCTCTCTGATGTATTAGCAGAACTCCAATCAAAAGGTATAAAACCATTCAACAGCTAATGATCTATATTACTAGATAGTGCATACATTACGTGATATGCATGTCCCCAGGACACCTGCTTTACTATTAAGACATGTCTCATTCATAATCTGTGTATGGGAGAAGCATTTCTGCAGAAGCATTCAGGAATTCTGTTTTGCAAAATAAGTCATAATAAAATAATGAATATAAGCCTTACACCATAGGTCTCACATACTACAGTGAGATATTTTAACTGAAAGCTTACAAGGAGTATTTCCCTTTTCCCCCAGTACATGTGGAAATGCACCCCAGCTGCAAGCAGAGCAATGCAGATGCCATCCACAGGCAGTGAGAAGTTTTCACACGTTTTCATACTGATTTTTATTTGCTGGTATTTTACTACTTCTGCAGTAAATTGGTGCTGACTGTGAACCAGCATAAAACATGACCCATAAAAGCAGAAACATATGGTGAAGAAACATTAAGGTCACACCAAGGATAACAACTAGAAAGTTCTGCCTTGCACAGCCCAGCCGGGAATATGGAGGAACCAGTCTGAATAAATAAAACCCTTGCATAAGTCACCCCAATGAATGGCCTCTTTTGGATCTAAAGCTGTTCCAGTCAGCATCGGTGTGTATCAGTTGGGAGCAGTATCCCATTTCTGAGAACCAACAATTAGTTTCAGCAGGCAAGTTCATTTGAAGATCAATCCTTTTGAAAGTACACACATCAGGAGGCAATAATGGCAAACCCTAACCTGTACTTTAAAATCCTCACTCTAATCTAGGGCATAAAATTCCACATGCTCTGGCTCAACAACATGAGGCAACGCATTCCAACAGTTTTTTTCACTGCATTTTCAAAATGCCTAAATACAGGGGCTTTTGATGAACCACTAGGCAAGTCATTGCATCTTTAGGTGCTCAAGTCCTTTAAGGTGAGAGGAAATGGCCTCAAGTTGTGCTAGGAAAGGTTTAGACTGGATATTAGGAAAGATTTTTTTCACCATAAAGGTTGTCAAGCATTGGAACAGGCTGCCCAGGGAAGTGGTTGTGCCACCCTCCATGGAGATATTTGAAAGATGTGTAGATGTATAGCTTAGGGACATGGTCTATTGATGGACTTGGTTAATGGTTGGACTCGATGATCTTAAAGGTCTTTTCCAACCTAAATGATTCATGATTCTGTAAGTTTCTACTTCACAGCAGGAAAAGGTGTCTCAATGCATAAATTGTACATTTTCACAATTAGCTTCTTGGCTCTAAGTTTTACTCTAACTCTGAATTTCCTGAGTCTCTAATGAGCCCAGACTGGTGCCAACAATTCTCTTCAATTCATATTATCCTGAAGGTAATTTTGAACCCTAAATTTGATTAAAGTTACTCTTATTTAGACTTTGATTAAATAAATTTTATTAAACAGCACAGGTTGTTTGGCCAGAACATATGTGTAACTGTTGGGTAAAATCTCTTTTCTCTGCAGGGAAATTTTAAATTGTACCAGGTTTTCAGATCTGTTTGCACCAGCAGCAGCTTAAAAGCAAGCACTCTTTTGATACCTGGGAGGGCAGAGAAGGAACATTCAGCTCCCAGGCTGTGCTTGGTGACTGCACAGGGAAAAAGTGAAGGCAGAGAACAGTCTTCGTCACTTGAACTGCAAGTTCAGATATCAAAAAGTGACCCAGATGCAGCTGCAGAAGGGCAGATATTCTAAGGGAAAGCAAGTCACAGGGAGCTAATGTGCTACTGCAGGTTACTTGCTGCTGCTGGACCCAAGTGTAGGAGTAGGGTGATACTAGGGAAAAAGGAAACTCTTCAAAGAACTGAGCTTCTTCATATCTTCTCTGTTCACTAAATCCATCCCTCCTATCAGGGATGCTCGCTCACTGAGGTTAGGTACCCAAATAGCTACAGTCATGCTTCTCCCACTGTGGCTGGCCAAAAGATTAAGCCCTATTGCACAGTGATATGTTGAGAGCAGTCTCTGACTCTTTAACTGCTATGCTCAGCCATCCACCATAGCTATTCATTACACTGCACATCCAGATAAAACCTCCAGCTGTTCCAAAAAAAAAACCAGCTTGTCAACAAAAGCCAGTGTGAGTGCCTCAGGCAAATGTTTTGCTTTTATGTCAGCTCCCTCTTGACTAAAGCAACCCAAGGTCCCTTTCTGACCATCAGGACTCGCTGAAGGTTTGGCCACAGCTGAAAGGGAAGTGATATTCTTCCCTGTGCTCTGAATTTTCACACCATCTACATTGCTCTGAAATCCCACAGCTCCTAAGTGACAGGCTCCCTGCATGGAAGGAGACCATTCAGAAGACAGGGCCCAAGATGAGAAAGTGATGGCTGCATTGCTGCTGCCACGAATATCAAATGGATGTGGCCAATCTCTTGGATTGAACCAACTTTACTATTACTGTATTAATGCTGGTTTGCATGTTTATTACCCGGCCCATTTCAAACTTCACTGAGCTGAATCTTAATAAACAGATACATTCTGAATGGATTTTTGTTATCACTTTTGTGTTGTTTTTTTCCCCTGGCCATTAAGACTCATTATGTGGAGTCATCAGCTGGTTTGCTTTGTTTCCCATCTGTTCATACAGTACTTGGGTTCTGGGATTTTTCCCAGGGTGTGTGATAATACTGTAGATGGGAGTACAATTTCCACTGTTTTGATTTTGCCTCAGTGGAGCTTCATGTGGCCACTGGTGGAAAAATGCCCGTTGCAATGGTTTTGATTACAGATTTTCCATATTATAGAAACTTGTCAAATCTCAAGATTTACAGGATCATGTTGCTAACTAGAGTCAGTTCTAGTTTTTTTCTAAGAGAATTTTCAATCTGTTCGCTATCTACAATGCCTCCATTTTTTGAAGTAAACAAGGACTCTTTTTTGAGAACAAATCTTGTGCTATTTCAAGTCACAGGGAAAAAACACCCCTGCCTGTAGTTGGGGAGAAGATAATGTTTTGATTCCATTGCTGTTAAGGGAAGCAGAAATTGGAATCTAATGAGAATTTGAGGGGCAAAGTCTCCTGTGGCCTCCCGTGATCAGTGGTAGCCACCTCATATCAGACCTTTCACTCATGTATCCGTTAGGTTGTCAAATAACTGTTCTCTCTCCCCAGTTTTTATTCCTTCCTGTATTTGTAGAAAATGATCATATCCATTTCAGCCTTTGCTCTGTGAGACTGAATAAACCACTGTGTTCTATAGCTTCTTGCTGGAAAAATATGCTCTCTGCTCGTCTCAGCCTCCTCAAAACTCTCAGGTGAACCTGTTTCAGTTTATATGCATCTGCCCTGATGACAGGAGCCAAAGCACTGCTGTCAGTCCTGAAGCCAAAATATGGGCACGTACTTGTTCCAGCTTGACTCCCTCCCACTGCTGCTGGGTGCTGCATTTTCTCCTGGTTTGTATTTGGAGACTTATTTTAACTTTCAGGTGATGACTTCAGTTTGGTCTCAGGCGCATCTTTAAAACGCCCTCTTTCTCCCTTCTGCATTCGTTTTCAAACGTAGATTAAGTGGCCATGAAAGTAGTCCTTTTCCTGGCATTTTAGTTCGAGATCTATAATACCTGTCTTGATTTCTCAGCATCTCCACTAGTAAAATCATTAGACACTGTATTTGTGCACATGGTGAACTTGTCTCTGAGTGTAGGATGGCAGTACTGCATTTAACAAGGGCATTTCTCTGTGGTCATAGTGCAAGGCTAAGCTATTTTAGCAGCACTGAGCTCCAACATTAAGAAAGCTTTAACACAGCACTGGTCCAGTGGCAGTTCTAGCAAGGACATACCTGTATGGCTGTACAGCAAGTGGATGCAGAGCCAGGAGGGGCAATCCCCAACCCTGATCCTTGTCACACAGCAGGATGGTGCCTCAAGTCAAGGAGAAGAACAACCACTGTCCCCCCCAGCCTCTGAGGTAAATTCACCTCTCATAAGCACTACCTGCCTCTGCAGCTAATTACTGGGCAGGTAAACCTGCAGTGATACCTGGGAAGTCAGAGAGGGGAAGACCCACAATTGTTCAGCAAGCCTTTTCATCCTTAAATTACAGAAACCCAAGAAGGCTTAGTCTTCATATATGTACCCCTTTCAGAGGAACAAAAATGCCAAAGAAAAGGTCAGACACCTTTTTTTTGTTAAACCAAACATTTCAACATAGAAGCACAAAATTACCACATTTGCTCAAGCATGTAAAGATTTTTACGTCTGTGAGTGGAGGAGGAGAGATTTTTAATGAAACTGCAAAATCGCGTTAATAAGGGAAAAAATCATAGGGCATTTGTGAGGGAATTATACTTGAGATGAAAACTAGTGCTAGGAAATCACCTATGCCTAGTGTAAACCTTCCTGGAGTATCCAGGAATCTCAGCCATGGCCTGAGACTCTTGTTGTTGTGATGTCTAAAGAGGCAAGGGGGGGAGATATATAAAGACAGGTAATGCTGTTAGAAATCTGTAGACCTTTCAATAGGCCTTAGAGATAACTCTGGTCTAATAAATCTAATAAAGCACACAATTAGGCTTCTTAAGCATAGGCTTTTACCTCATTAGGCCAAACTGTAATTTCAGGGGAAGAAGAATCAAAGCAAATACTCATAGGAGAAAATCTGTTGAACCAGTGAACTTTTCACCTCTAAGAGCTAGTAATGACCATAGGGTACAAGATCAGATGGTTCACTTAACTGCCGAGTAACGAAATTAGGCTAAAAGTTAGACCTAGTCTGCCCAGAGGCAACATGACAAATTAGATTCATCCTCTCGCCATATTTGTATTAATGCACTTTTGTATTAGTGAGCGGATTATAAAAGAAAGCTTTGCCTCAAGGCAGGGTTTTCTGGCACTGAACTCAATTTCAAGCTGAGGTTCTCTCCTGAGAATACGATAAGATCGTCCCTTCTTTACAGCCAAGGATCTGATCCTCAGCAAGGATTCACTTGTGGGTACCTGTGTTAGGAACAGCTTAGAGCTTTAGAAACTGTAGATTTCTTTCTATAAAACTATATAAATTGTCTGATTTTGATACACGTTTTCGTAACAATGGAATATTTAATTTGCATCTTTCTAAAATCATTCAGTGTGTTCCTCTGCTAATGTTTAAAGAATTAAGAACAAACTTGGTTTAAAATCAGCTCTCTGGGGTCGGCTCTGTAAATTCAGCCTGGCTTCCCGTCTTGCCTGGCAGTCAGTAGTGAGAACTGCTACGTAGATCACCACCTCTCTTTGTGCCATGGCTGCAACCCTGCAAAGGGCCATAGCCCTGCAGTTGCATGGCCCTGTTAGTCCTGTGAGCGTTTCCAGCACAAGGCTTCACTCTGCAGCTCCAGCAGCGTGGCACCCCTCTGACCTGAGAAGGAACTGTGAATCAAGAGCGCATTTCTTTTTCCTCTGAAGATGAAAGACTTTTAAAATTAATTGCGTGGCATTATGGCTTGCCTGTGTTGTCAGCTTTGATTTTGCTGTGTCAAAATGATGGCCGCTCCCTGTCACACAGAGTGACGCTGTGTCTCTGAGCACCACACTCATCAAGTGGCAGCAGTGAGTGAAAGCATCACTGCGATCTGCATGAAAAGCAGTTTTGCAGAATGGGGCACAGAGGGTGAGGTGAGTACAGATGTTACACTCCTGCAGAGAAGGCAACGCAGCCATCACTCATTGCAGGTGGTGCACATGGTGCTCTGCCATACCACCCACAAGCCTGTGCCAAGTATACAACCCTCCTCCCTCCATCCCTGCAAGCAATGCAAATTACTGGGGGTGATACTCTCGAGAAGCTTAATTTTAAGCATTCAGAGGTGAATGCAAAACCACTAGATGTAAACCCAGAGATCTTAAGAGAACAGCTCTGGCGCTTTAGCAGGGCTGGGCTGAGAAAGAGGGAGCAGAAGCTGAGGGAGGAGACTAACCCATTTTCCCTTTAGAGGGCAGTGGTGTTCATCGCATAAAAGCTACATTTCCGATGAGGTAAAACCCTTGTCGTTAACTGGGGTCAGCAGCAGCAAGCAATAGGGACCAGCACTGAAGTGATGCTGCCTGCCACACTATACTGTACCAAAGAGCATCTCACTCTGATATACTTTCTGTAATTCTCTGTGGAGGGGCTCATTAATTTCCCCTCATTGTCATGCACAGTAATCAGAGAAATAATTATGGTTCCACAGAGAGGTTTCCCTTCTCCCACCACACCATGAATGCAGTCCAGGGTGAAGTGCTCCTTACCGTCAACACTTGCCAAATCACAGCCTCTCTCTGAATCAGATGAGCCCTTCCTGCTAGACTCATGCTAGATCAGCTCAGAAAGCCAGTGTAGGAGGCGATTTCAAAGGCAGTACTGACCTTTTCATGGGTTTGGGCGAGGCCTCCCGCTCCAGGTTGGAGGACGCATGCTTCACATGCATGGCGTTGTAGGAGGTGTGAGTATACTCGTTTTCATCACTGTAGTCAGGACCGAGTAACGTTCGAGCCCATGTCCCCATGTCGTATGGAGGAAGAGTGCCCCCAAATTCAGAGGGCAGGCATTCAGGGTGTATTAGCTGGTGAAGGCTGTTCAGGTTGTTACCATGAAGAAAGATCTTAGATAAAAGAAAATTCAAAGTCATCATTGATTCTTACTCCGTTAAGTACAGTAACGACAGTACTAATGAGGTGTGGAGCATCATTAGTTGACACTGGAGTTTCAGGTGAGAATTCCTGAAGTGCTCAGGGCTGGCTTGGGTGGGGAGCAGGGTGGAGATTAGCTTTGGGGCGTGCAGCTGGGGAATTAGGCTGGCATTATAAACACTTCTGAAAACCCTGAGCTACTTGCTTTTGGCACATGACACTGACACTTTCTTAAGTACCAGATCAGGGAAAGTGAAAGTCAGTAATAATGACCATATTGGTACTGTAAGAAGATAGAGGCTTGTACCAAGACCAGTGAGAAGAAAAGGGATATAGTGCAGCTTACTGAAAGAAGATGTGATGAGCAGGCATTCAGTGTCCAGAGGGCAATCCAGCCCTGCTCCCCAGGACTGACATTTCCCAGGGGTGTACCAGGCTGTGTTGCCACTTTGCACTACTTCAGCAACATTTGTCTCTCTGATCCATCTTTTCTTTTGGACTGATACTACCCTTGTCCTGCCTGGTCAGACAGACCCCAGGGCAGGTTCTAGGCTTCCTGAGGGATGACCATCCAGCTGGTGCTGCCATCCAGCGAGACCTGGATAGGCTGGAGAGTTGGGCAGGGAGTAACTTGATGAAATATAACAAGGGAAAGTGTAGAGTCCTGCATCTGGGCAGGAACAACCCCAGGTTCCAGTATAGGTTGGGGAACGACCTGTTAGAGAGCAGTGTAGGGTAGAGGGACCTGGGGGTCCTAGTGGACAACAGGATGACCGTGAGCCAACACTGTGCCCTTGTGGCTAAGAAGGCCAATGGCATCCTGGGGTGTATTAGAAGGGCGGTGGTTAGTAGGTCGAGAGAGGTCCTCCTTCCCCTCTACTCTGCCCTGGTGAGACCGCATCTGGAGTATTGGGTCCAGTTCTGGGCCCCTCAGTTCAAGAAGGACAGGGAGCTGCTGGAGAGAGTCCAGCGCAGGGCAACAAAGATGATTAAGGGAGTGGAACATCTCCCTTATGAGGAAAGACTGAGGGAGCTGGGTCTCTATAGTTTGGAGAAGAGGAGACTGAGGGGTGACCTTATCAGTGTCTATAAATATATAAAGGGGGAGTGTCACGAGGATGGAGCCAGGCTCTACTCAGTGGCAAACAATGATAGGACAAGGGGTAACGGGTATAAACTGGAACACAAGAGGTTCCACTTAAACTTGAGAAGAAACTTCTTCTCAGTGAGGGTGACGGAACACTGGAACAGGCTGCCCAGGGAGGTTGTGGAGTCTCCTTCCCTGGAGACATTCAAAACCCGCCTGGACGCATTCCTGTGTAACATTATCTAGGTGTTCCTGCTCCGGCAGGGGGATTGGACTAGATGATCTTTCGAGGTCCCTTCCAATCTCTAACATACTGTGATACTGTGATACTGTGACCCAGTGCTTGGTTGATAGACTTCAGAGGTCAAATGGCTAAGATGACTGCATGGGTTTCAGTGGGGAAGCCCTACCTCTTCTGCAGTGTGAGCAAACAGCCTTCAGGTGTCTTTTCACCATGTGAAAACGGACAACTTGCTGAAGGAATGAAATAAGAAATTTTACCCTCACAAAAAGAGCTGAGCTGAAGGTTGCCTCGCTGCAAGTGACCTCAGCCAGGCCTGATAATTCCTCCACATTGCCTATTCTCTCTATCCCTGAGCATGTCCCATTAAAACGTATCTACACTTTGTTAGTGATAACAGCTTTCTGTTCTCTAGCTGAGTTATTGATTCAATCCAGACCACTGCAAACTCCAAGTTTTAATAACAGCAGCAATTCTCTGAGGCCATATGAAAAATGCAGAGAGAAAAAGAGCAAAGAAAAGATAGGCAGCTACAAGGCTACTTTGCCACTGCAGCTTCCTACCCCCCATCCCTGTCTAATTACCCTTTTCCTTGTCTTGTCTTTGAGGAACGGCTTGATTAACGTGTACAGGGCATGGATGTACCAGGGCTGGTTGACAAAATGGACTCCTCCAAAACGGGCAGGAAAGCTGTCCTACAGGAAGAAAGAAATAAAAGGAAGGCAGTTAGTAGATGCAGTGCTTTAGTCCAGCAGTCAATAGGATGGGAGTCAGAGGAAGAAGCCTGCCTCTTTCCATCTGCAAACAAGAACTGGGCTTACTGGGAGGAGGCAGGAGGGAAATGGAAACAGAAAGATGCCTAGAAATGTTTGTATCAGTCTCCTCTGTTAGCAGAGGCAGTCTCTTCTCCCCTTCACACACTAACACATCAGTTGCTGATGATTTAAAGTAGGTTTTCCTGCCACTTCATGTGATCATCTTTTAACTCCATCAAGGGCATCAGACTTGGCTGGGATGGGAAGAGAGAGGGGGTTGATGAGCCCCGCTTCCTTGAAGGGAAGCTTTCTAATTTCTCATTGTGCAGCGTAAGGCAAGCCCTGGTTCCCACGCACATAGCTGCACACAGCTCACCTTTTCACCCCTCAGCCTCCCTGCCTCCCCCCTGCTAAAATCATCATTACAATGGCTGACCTTTCGGGGTGAGCAAGCAGCATATTATGGAGAGGAGGATGGGTGGGAAATGCTGACAAGTGAAGGTGTGGGGAGAGCACACCATGACAGCACCATGGAAACTGCCGTTGCCCAGCTCTCGCTGCCGGGCTGTGCACAAACACCCTCGGCATTAGCATGCAGGTAGTGTCCCGCGGGGAGGTGTTTGCAATAAGTGTCTTACTCAACTCAGCCAGCCTGGCACACTTTAATAAAAGAGGAGGTTGCTGGCGTGTCTTCAAAGGTTATTGTATACTGTGATGGGTATTTTGTACCTACACTCTCATCTAACAAATGTCAGGCAGGCAGGGAAGAGCCCACGATTTTTTCACATTGCATAAATGGGGGACGACCACTGCTCCTGTGTGCAAATCTGCTTCCAGTGAGAGGAGAGGTACCTGTCTCTCCCTCGTGAAGGGAGATCCTGAGGAGGCCGTCCTCATCCTGTGTGTGCTTCTAAACCCCATGGCTCAGAATGGAAAGACAGGGCATAATCAGGTCTCGTCCTTCAGGACCTTGGCTGTGGGACTCAGGCAGGTTCATTCCCCCCACAATTAGCATAGGGCATCCTGGGGCTTTCTCTTACCTTCCTCTGGAGCATCAGAGATTGAACACAGCTGGTGAGGATGTGGATTTGTAAGACGATATGGAGAATCCCCCTATACACTTTCTTGGTATAGATCCTGCTCTGCTTCAAGGTCATTTTTTCCCCCAGATTTCACACCTGTGTAGGTGTCCCACCACCTCCTGCCACCCTGCACAGTTTAGCAGGACTTACCGTGCTCTTTGGCACTGGCCATGGATTGCCCTGGCAGTCATCTTAAACCATACTTCGGTAATGCTTGTGAGTGGCCACAGACATTAAGCGATACTTTTTTCTTCTGCTATACAGTAGTATAAGACACACCTTAGATACATCAGCTGACCTGAAATCGTTACGAATCTTAATACTGGATGCTCTGTGCAAGACTAGTGGGTAGCCGAGCCAGCAGGTAGGGTGCCGAACAGCGTAACAAGTGATCGCAGTTTAAATCTCAATAAACAATGAACTTAGCTTTTTGAAGGTGGTATGTGCTCTGTTGAGGTGTTCACTCACAGTAAAGATGACTGTATTTCCATTGCTGCTGCAATATTCATTAGAGTTTAGGGATGCAACTCTGAGTGACACAAACTGCTGCAGTGCTGCAGGTTGCAGTGACTTCAGCTGGGCTGTGCTGAGAAACAACTGGAAGAAGTCTGAGACTACCTAGAAAAAAACACTGACCAACAGAAGTGTGAAGCCCAAAGTGATTTTCTACCCTCTGATAACCTAGAATTGGGGTTTAGAGCAGACTAGAGCCAAAAATGCCCAAGTCATGCAAAATTCACATCTTTCCTCCTACATGGGAATGAAAATTTGAAGATCTGAAGCTTTTCACAGAAAATTCCAAGAGAAAAAAATAATTAAGAACTATTGGAATGTTCCATATTTGCCTTTTTTTAAATTTTCAATTCTATATTTGTCAAGCTGGCTGCCATCCCACAAGCTGCATCGCTAAGGGAGAAGTTCTGGACTCCATTTTGGGGCTGAGCTGCCACAGCTGTCCCAAGCTGTACCATAGCAGCTTAGGTCAGTGAGGAAGACAAGTCTGAGTCTGAAGCAAAGGAGAGTAAAGAAGTGAGAGATGGGAAGCAGGGGAAAAACTTTAAGACAAAGAGATTTATAAAGAAAAATTGTTTTGCATTCTCACTGGAATGCACAGGTGATACTAATCACAGTCTTCAGTTAGAAGCGTCAGTCAAACTTCATTTCCAAGGGGGAATGTGGGGATTGTCTTTAGAACATGTAGACCAGCCTAATGATAGCACATTACCCAGAAAGGTCTGAATGCTAAGAATTATAGGAAGCAGCCAGAGGTTTAAACTGTCATACAGCCTCTGCAAAAGGTCAACTAAGGAACAGGATGTACTTTCCTATATAGAAAATTAATTTTATGTCCACCCAACATAGATTGTTTAGTCCATAAACTAGATTCCGTCTGGTACATCAGTAGATTAATTGTTACATGGAAGTCCCTCATATAAACATTCTATTTAAAGGCAATTACTTTCTTTTCATTCTGAAGGTACACCCGAAAATGCACAAATACCCTTGAAAGGGAACATGATGGCCAGGGAAAAAAAAAACAACCACCAAATAACAGGGTTTTTTTTGTGTGTGCAGCTTTCTGCTGATTTTTGTTCCCTGCCCTATTAGGCACAATAAACTCAATCTGACCTTCATCCCTCAGTCCACCTGCATCTGTAAGGCTGTCAATTAGAACAAGGACAAAGACAATTTTTTCTCTTTTTTTTTTTTAAACCAAAGAAATTTGATCTGGGAATCATCCAGACACTGTTTGGAACTGCAACATACCAATTTTGCACAAGTCCCTAATTAGAGCAGAGCTGTCTTGGAAAGAAAAGCTCCCGTCTGGAGGTCTGCCTTGTGCAGTTCCAGGAAGATGTATGAGACATTTCCCACACCCCACTTAGTGTCTTTGCTGCTTTCCCTGGGGCAAGGTGAAAGTAGCTGAAATTGATTTTCTGCTGGAGAGCTTTTGCTTTTAGGAATTCTCTTTTGATTTTTCATGTCTTGTGATTCCTTGGGAAGGTGTATTTTATAATGAGGTACATTTTTTGGAGCCTACTGTGAAAAGGACCCTGGGATCATGGAGCCTTCCCTTAACCTGATTCCTTGTTAAAAATACCCAATCCTGAGGATATATTTACATTTTATTCCAATGGCATATATAAAATCTAGCACGAAGGAATTGCTTTAATTATTTGTGGGCACTACTGTCATTTTCTCTGAAAAACAGGCTGGGCATACTAGCATGGTAATGGTTGGGCTTGATGATCTTAAAGGTCTTTTCCAACCTAGTTGATTCTATGATTTGATGTTGCTCAGAGGTGAAATGGCAGCATGAAGAAATACATCCAACCCAGTGCTAATCTAGCCAACTTCTACTCAGCAGTAGAAAAGAAACAGTGAAAGGACTCCAAATACCTTCTTGGGCAGCTAGATCATGCCAGTACCAGATCAGTTCTTCTTCGCTGGGACCTAAAGTGAACTAAAGCAAGGACTATATCTAACTATGCTGCACTGGCACCTTCCCAAAGCAGTGTAGGCTAACATAGATATTGAAAATTGTCCAAACACAGAGTTTTAGTTGTTCCTGTTGATTTAATGTAACTTGTGCCATAGATGGGACTATTCTTTTGCCTGATTTGTCTTTTTTTTGACTTTATATATTTGTTTCTTTACTGTTTTCAGTTATTCCCTTCCTATGCTCAAAGAAATCAACACTTGAGTGCCACAGTGGAGCTGTCACAGGCATCCCTAAATCCAGTACAGGCCTCAATACATATTTTATTTCAGATTGGAGAACCCTCAAGCTTGCAGATCCAAGCAAAATGTTACAGAGATCATAGTTTCCCTTCTCTGCTCAGACATCCTGCGCAAGGGAATTTCTGAACTGAGTCTGGGACTGAAGCCTCCCAGTACATAATGTCCTGTTAAACAGCTCAGGAGCAATAGCTTAGGAGGTGAATGAGAGACACCCATTTTTCATTATTTCTTCCTGTTCTTGCCTTCATAACATCTATTTCTTTTGTCATGAGTAAACATCAGAAACCTTTTACAGTGGTGTTGTTCTGAACTGCCTGAAAAGTAAAAATCAAGATGATCTTCCAACATCTCCTCACACTGAGATGTGTGAGAAAAGCAAAGCTACCTGCGGAATACCAAAATTAGGAATAAATCCAACCTGATGATCATGGTCAGTCGTCTTTCTGAACTGCATAAATTTGCCTCATAGGCTAATGATCTAGGAGCAAAAACTAAATTATAGCATATTTCTAGGTTTTGTGTCACAGATTTAAAAATCCTGTCACAAATCAAAAGAGCAAACACACATCTTGCCAATCAAATGCATTTTAAGCTCAACCCTACTTGCCAGTTTACTGCAAATCAAAGCATAGTCCCCTTTGAAAAAAATAGTTTCCCTTAGATTCAGGAAGACTTCATTCAGAAACAAAACTAATGAAAATGAAAGGTCATTTAAACTGAGGATAAAAACAGCATCTTTGTGCCTGTGCACTTACATAATCAGCCCTGTGGTGGCTTAAAGCTCCCACAGATTGTATTAATAGTTCAGGAAGATTTTATTAATAGTTCAGTGATAGTTTTTCCACAGGGAGTTTACGTGAGTGTGTAATTTTAATGGATTGGCACCATAAATGAAGAGTGGCAGTAACTGAAAGTTGTTTTCCCCAGATTTTACAACTTTGTCAGATTTTAGATAGGTTGTGCCTATCAAAAACACATTCCTGAGAATGGGAATACCAAATAATGCCCTTGATGTGGACAGAGCAGGCTGTCCTACAGTGTGTGATAGGAGAGAAGGTAAAGTGTCTCCCCTATCGCTACAGCTTCAGCTTCTAATTTTAATGCAGCTCCTAAGAGATGAATGCTTAGTTCTGGAAATCCCACAGGCAGGAGGAGGTGGGAGGCAGCAGGAGGCCTGGGAACCGTGGGGACTGTGGGACTGGGATGCTCCCACATCTCTCCGAGGAGTTCGTGGGGCTGCGGGAGTCAGGGCTGCTCCTGCTTACCTGCTCTGGTCCCTGCTCTGAGCACAGGCACGTTTCAAACCTCCATTCGGGCGAGTTGCTCATCTTTCTGTTCTCTTTCTGCTCCCCCGTGTTTTTGTAAAGATGGATATGCAAAATTAATGTTGCCGGTGGCAATAATTGCAAACTCGTTTGCTTCTACCTTGGCATGCCCTCAGAGTACACAGGGCTTGGAAATAACTGCAGAGTAGTGGAAAACCATTAAAAAAAAACGACATTAGTGCTAGCAATATGGCAGTCCTGACCTGCTCAAATACGACCTTAAAAATGATTTTTTGCAGTCGGGAAGAACTCATTCATTTGGGTAAGCTGTGACTGTAACTGCTCACACCAAAATGCTCTCTTTTCTTTGAATCATACAGTAGCAAAGGATTGGAGCAAAATCATAGGAAAGTATGAGTGCTTGGTTTATTTTTGCACCACATACCCACATATGTAGATGAGTACACTCCGAAGTACTGCTGTCAGGGGAAGTGGAACTGTAAAATGAACACTGGGATGCATTCTCCTAGACATTTTTCATTATGTTTATTATCTCTCCTGCTACATTTGATAACTTTTAAAATTCAGCCATTTACAGTGGGTTCCTCCCAGTCATTACTGCACATTATAAGGTCCTACAGAGAATCTGCTCATGGGTGTTGGCAGATGGCACCAATAAATCAGGTTATAGAACACAGATTTGCTCAGTAAACTTTGATTTGTCCTGATAGAATCATGCTGTCATATCATCTGGTCTAACAAAGTAATTTATAACCTTCGGGCAAAAGGGGGATTTCTTCACTACCATTTTACAAGAAACCCTTTGCCAAACCAGGTTGGAATAATGGAGGAACAGAAAATTTCCCATAAGGAGGGACTCTGTTGGATACACACCATACCGTGACGCTGCTTTTTTGTTTGGAATGTGCCCCTATTGATTTCAAAGTATTTCTCACACTTAAAATACAGACTGAGGTTCCCTCCAAAGGAAAAGGTTAATAAATTATATTGATGGAGAAACAGCAGGCTCATTCAGGGCCTTACTTGAGGATGTATGCAGAGAAGAGAAGAACTCAAGATATGATTAAAAAGTAATAATAATAAGAGCACTGATACACTGATTTGGAAGTAACCCACACATGTGTGTGACTGGGGTGCCACAGTTTGCTCTAGATTAGGTCAGATTAGGCAAGGACAGATCAGGCTTCTGCTGGAGCAGGAAGAGTGAGTCAAATGCTAAACTAAGGAGGGGCAGATTGAGTCACAAGGAACAAGGAGCACCATGGGAAGGAACATGAATTAGCTGAAGGCTAATTTTCACAGTTAGTTTAGGAGCTTGCTATGATCTTTGCAGCCAGCTCTAGCAAAGTGGGCTAAATTGTCTCTAGTGTCCTGATTTTGGTGTAAACCATAGCTGAGTAACACATTTATATCCAGCTTCCTGAAGTGAGGGTGACTGCAAGCTAAGTCGCTTCTATTCCTGTATCTCACTGAACATGAATGTTTGAAATTAGTTGTGGGGGAAGAAAAAGAAGCAGGAAGATCACCAAAGCTGAAAGCAGTTTAGGATTTAATTAGAAATGCAAAATATGATGGGCATAGTGCAAGCTTGGCTTGGAAGCTTGCTGGATGAGCACAGGTGCTGCTGCCTGAAGTGTGTGACCACAGGTCAGCTGTGGTGCTTCACTCTCCCTTGGCTGGCTGTGACCTACGAGCTTTGGTTGCTCATTCAAAATCATCGTGAGAAGAAAGTCTCCATGCAAATGTCAGGAATCTAGAAGTGACCTCTCTCCAATCCTTTCCCTACCACCAAAAGTTAAAGCAATGCTGTTTGTTTCTGCTTGAGCCATTGGTGGGGTGTGTGGTGTGAGTTACTCTCAGTTTTGGAGGTGTGATAAAGAAGTAGCGTATTTTTGTAGTCAGATTTTAACGCAAAGTGATCACCAGCAGAGTGAACATGTCCAGAAATGGAAGTAAAACTAAGACAGCTTTAAGGAAAGACCACCCTGATTCCCTTGCACCTGAAAAAGAATCCACCCAGGCACGCTGGGGTTAAAAAGATTGGCACGGAAAACTTGACCCCCAAAATGTTCAATATTTAATATGCAATTTTGACAAAGAGCAACTTAAAGATTTTTTTTTAAGTTTTTTTCAAAGCTAAGCTCTAAACAAAATTAATTAGGGTTATTAACCACTGTAGCCAAAATCTGATATTCCTTAGCTGACCTGACTTAAACCTCTCCCTGGTTATTTCTATTTCCATAGACAGGCCTTGCACCCATCCTGATGAGTAATAGATCTGTTGGACACTGTGGTGGAAAGCACAGGGACTGAAGAATATCTCCTATCTCCTATCGGAGAGAGAAGAAAATCACACTGAGGCAAACCCACTAGGATTTAAAAGGCTATTGAAAGGAGACACTCAAGTGCATGCAAAATGCCAGTCCTGAAGAGGAAGAAGTACAGCATTTTATTTCCTGTTAGATACTGGGATTTTAAACAAAAACCCTGTGCAAAGACTGCCTTTTTTGGTATGCACTGTTATGCATACATCATGTATATAAGACATTTATTCTATATTTTCTTCACATCACCACTTGCTGTATCTGTGTATCTGCTCTCTGCCAAAATAGCCCTGTGTCTGAGTGAAGGGGCAATAAAGGCCAAACTGCCATGGTGAGGACAAATGCCCACAGCATTAGTTAAAGTCAGCCAAAGAAAAGCAATTAAAAAAAGGTCTTGTGGCACTTGCCTTTCTTCTTGGGAGACTTATTGACTTTGCAGAAAAGCGTTTCATCTCGGCTATGAAAGTGCCAAGGTGTCACACAGAAACCATACAGTCTTATTACACTTGCGTTGTGATTGAAAGCTGATGATGGAGAAAAAGAGATTTTGTTATTTATAGTGCTAGGCAACCTATCTGGTGCTGAACACAAGTCTGCTGTAGCTTGGCTTGAACAAAGCATGCAATCATCTTAAAGCTTTTGTATGTGCATTCACATGCAGAGCAGCATGTAAAAGAGATTATAAACTGTTATTGTGATGAGGATGAGAAAAAATGATCAAGCAATTTTTTTATTGGCATTTGTTGACTGATTGAAATAAGCTATTTGGCAGAGATTATTCCTTTTCCTGTAAATTTCTCTTCATTTAGCAAGAAGTTAAGAAAATCCTGTGTGTTGACTTTTCCATACATCTCCTTGAGGGTATCATAGGCTTCTCACACCCATTTTTGCAATGCTATCTGCTAAGCAGAAGCTATGTTCCCATCTTATTTCGCTAAGAATTCAAGTTTTTCCCCTAATCTGTTTGGGATTGAATCCTCATTTTAAAATGGAAGGATGCCCTTCACCTAGCTCTTGTAAAACACAAATGTGCTCTGATATATGTCCCCATGGTAAAGATATTCACATTGTGTATGTGAAAGTGGGTGAGGAAACCCTGTGACCTACTTTGTTTTAAAGAGCCAAAATGCTGCTGACTGTGCAATGGTGGAAACTCAAGTCTGGGGGATTCAATACAAGGCAACTGGGGATGTATTAGATAAACACCTGACAGCAGCAACACCTTTGCTTTATGTGCAACCTCTTATTCTTCAAAAGAATAGAAGCCTGGGGAAAAAAAATACCTTTTATTAGTCACGTGATTCTGTCCTTGTTACAATCTCAGCAAGACTGCTTAACTTTCTTATCCCTCCATGCTGAAGGGAAAATTGTTTAATGTATTTGTCCCACATAGTCACAAGGCTGATTTGGCAGGAGCAAACCGAAATGTCAGGTCTACAATAGAATATAATCTCTTTGTGTCTGCCCTTTTGTGATCTCTTTCCCTATTTTCATTTTTTTTAGCAATGAAAGAGTACCTTGGTAATGATAAACCTGACCATAATGGAATGTCCTTGAAATAAGTATTGAGAACAAATAAAATTATGAGTAATGCTAAAGATACATGTGGAAAGATATAAAGATACATTGTAGAAAATATATCTTTAGGAAAGCTGTTTTTACAGTGACAGAAGCATTTTAAGTTTCATGACATTTCTGATGCTCCATTTGCAATTTGTTATAATTTTGCCAAAGGTTTACAGTTTGGGCCCAAAAGTTTCAACAGGAAGCTAGACATATTTCCGTGGCGACACTTTTGGGGGCTGCAGGGTGGCGGTAAGGACATGATTTGAGTGTTTCTCAATGGGTGTGGGAGCAAAAAGTATTGTTTTCTGCACTTCAAAATATTTCTATGATTACTGGAGGCTGGAGATTTAAAGCTTGGAGATGGTGGTACATGGATCCAACCTTTCACATAAAGTTTTCCTAGTGCACATGGTTTTATTGGCACAGTGTGAATTTGCAGCTCCATCTGCACGTATGCCAGAACTCATTCAGGGAAGTTTGGAGGTTGAGGTGCTTCATAGAATGGATAGTCATAGTGATGCCCTCTTGCATTAAAACCTATGATCAGCCAAAATTCTTAGAGATCACTAGCTGTGTTTTGGTTAGCTGTAAGGAAGAAGCTTGTTACTGTGAGGATGGTGAGGCACTGGAACAGGTTGCCCAAAGAAGTGGTAAATACTCCATCCCTGGCAGTGTTCAAGGCCAGGTTGGATGGAGTCTTGGGTGACATGGTTTAGTGTGAGGTGTCCCTGACCATGGTAGGGGGCTGGAACTTGATGACCTTAAGGTCCTTTCCAATCCTAACTATTCTATGATTCTATATTCTCCCACCAGAGCATCTGCAGCCCTGACCCACAGATGGGAGGCAGAATTTTCCCTGCAGTGGCTGCTCCTAGAGATACGGTAGAGGCAGGGCTCCCCGAAGCTGTAGTTTGATTCTGGGATTTCTCCTTTTCTAAGTGCATGACTTTGCCATTTTAATGTTCTTTTTGTTCTGTATTCACCACCTAAAACAATGCTGGGTGACAGCCAGTGCTGCTCATCACATAATCACTCAGAATCAGGGCTTTTATCAGTCTGGCAGAGTTAAATGCTGCATAAACTTTGTACTCATTGCTGCACAAAATACATGCTTATACTCTGCAACAGCTCTCTCACTTCTATGACACAACTTCCCTTGAGTTCACACTTCTCATTCCTCACTACCTTGCTTTACTGTAAATTTAAATCTGATTTCAGAACAACTTTAACAGGTAGTGGTAGAAAAAATATTTCTGCTGTCTGTGTAGGCGCAAGGAAAGCAGGGAACTAATCAGTGTAGCTTCCCAGCCTTTTCCTTATCATCAGCCAAGCACTGATATCAGACTACAGGGATAATTCCAGGGCAATGTTTCAGTCCTTTGACCTCTTCTATGTTATCACCTGCTCCCACTACAGTCCCTGAACAAGAGGAGTCTGAGGGTTACCAGCTAAGAATACTGCCCAGCTAGTGCTTATGCTGCCTGCTTAGAAAGGTTATTCTTAATTGTGTTTTCAGGCAGCACAGCATCAATCTACAAGCTAATGATTCCTCCATTCTCCTGTTCTACTCTTAAAAATTTGTTCTGATTTTTTTCCTGAGGCCAAGAGCAGAAATGATAAAGACTTCACTGAACTTGCTGAAACTACAGCTAGCAGGAAGGTGTGACCCTCTATCTCACCCACCTTAGGTTAAAAAGGCATACAAATTTCCCTCTTTCTCTTTCTTCTTGTATTGGATTAAAGTCACACTTTAAGTACTGCTACACAGAGTCCTAAATGAATTAGGGTTTTTCAACCCCGAGGCTTGGAGTATGTGGTATCGTATCCCTGGAGGTCATTAAATTCCCTAGGTAGATGCAGTCAGTCTGTACCTTCTCTTTGAAGGCTTCCCATAGAGAACTGTTTTCACCTGAAGGCATGCAGCAGCATATCCTCCTCTTTAAAATCTAAGCAGTTTATTGCTGTTCCCTGCTTCACTACCAGGGCATTTGCAAATCAGTGGGGGTCATTAACTTTGATTTTAACAAGGCTTTAGGCACATTGGCTGATATTGGCTCTCCCGCTATTGAACTGGAGAGATTTTGTTTGGAGAGGTGGAATACAGTGCGGGTGAAAAATTGATGAGGATGCCAGGATTCAAGTGTTGAGATAAGAGGTACAAAGTCTCCCTCGTGGTCATTGACTTAAATATTTTCTCTAGGGTTGATACTGGAGCCAGTACAGTTTAATGTCTTTATAAGTAACCTGGGTGACGCTAGGGATTAACTAACCCTCAAAAGCTTTGCTGATGGTACCAGGCTGTGGAGTACAGATGATATGCTGGAGGTTAAGACAGAGAGTCCCTGTTTAGAGGGACAGATCATAACTGGCTGGAGAGACAAGTTGCTGGGAAACCCCATCTGTGGAGATGTTCATATCTCAGTTGGAGTAGACCTTGAGTGACCTAATCTAAACTCAAACCTGGATCTAACTCCAAAGTTTGCCCTGCTTTAAGCCATGAATGGGATCAGATGACTTTCAGAGATAGCCTTCCAACCTTAATTATCCCTGGGTTCTACTGCATTTTCTGCGTGTGCATCTGGACTTCTCAGGCTGTTACTGCCCTGTAATTTACTTAGTCATGTTCCACACTTACTGCTGACTGATGTCTGGTTACTCCAGGGCTTGAAGTTGCAGTTTGCATTTAAAGCTACAGCTTTTATCATCTTTAAAATATGCCTCAGAATTTATTACAGACTAATGAGCAGGAGGGTAAGTCTTTTTTATGATATGCTTTGTCACAAAACTCGTATTATGAGCATAAATGACAGCAATAAACAAAATAAAATAATTTGTTCAGACCAGAAGAAAATCTATATCACTAACTCCCTGCATTCAACTGTTCCAAGAATGAAGGATTTCCTTGTTATCAGGAATATGCTGGGTGAGCAAAAGTCATCAGAAAAGCTGCATTGCCTATTAACTGCTACAGTATTACGCACATCCCCCAATGCTTATTAATCTCATTTATGTCCATCAATTTAATTAAAGCTTCTCTGTTATTGAAATCTATAACTAGTACAAAAAGGTGTCAGAGCTTAGGAAACGGTATTCATTTATGCTGTCCACTGGTGGACAGTAGAGTTAGGTTATATCTGGCAGGAAATAAAAAGTTTCTGCTGGCAATCCAGCAATTTGGAAAACATTTGGAGACTGCAACCAAAGATAACATTTGTCTGCACATGTTAGTGGCAAGTTAGTAATACTGCTGAATGTTTTACAGACGCTTGACCTGGGATTCTTTTTCTCCTTTTCTTTTGGCGCTGATACAACTTTGTCATGTATATGCAGTAGTGTGCATGTACAGTACATCTTTGCACAAAAATTCAAGACAAGGCCACTGACAACACACTTTTAATGCAGAGGTTGCACTAATACCTTGTTTCCCAGCTTCTATAGGGGTTTGTCTGGGAAAATCAGTTCACTGCTTATTGGCACCACCCTCTCCCATAACTTTTAGCAAACTTTCTTGCTTTTTTCTCCATAATTCTCTAAACCAGGCTCGATATTGTTTCAATATTGAGGTTAAAACAAACCTTAGGCATACTGTGTTGCACAACCTGGGAGAGACTGCTCTGTTAAATAGGCCCTGCTGTTTGAACTACCTGAGCTGTGAAGGGGTTCAGGTTATGAAAGCCTGCTCCGTGTGAAATCCATGACTGAACACAGTGAATTCCTCACTCGAGGTGGTTTTTGAACAACTAATTTTCCCAAGAATAAACACCAAGAAAATATTCTGAATAGAAAAATAGAGATGTTAAATGCCTTTCCAGCACCAAAAATTCTTTCAGACTACAGAACATAAATAGAATAATTTTCCTAGTACTTCAGTCTGTATCCACAAGCCAGAAGTGTCACTGGAAAGGTAACTTAATTTCTGACAGAGAAGTTCTGAAGCACCTTGATTGTTAAAAATACTTTCCCATTAACTTAGGCAGAGGAGGCTAATTATCAATGATCATCACAGCAATTTGAGCACCCTTCTCAAGCTAAAGTGAAACATGTCAGATGTTTTCAAACCGACATTACAAACAAGATTGCAAGAATAAAAGCATGTTTATGATTGATCAAAAGTAAAATTTTTTTTCCGTTTTTGAAATCAAATTCAGTTTGTGATAAGATCACAGTTAGATTCTGAGAATAATAATTCAAGGAAGTGTCTACTGAAATACCCAGAATCAACTTACAGCAAAGAAATATCATTTCTAAAGCAATGAAGGACTTGCGAGAAGTTTGAGGAGGTTAGATGTTCTGATGTTGTGGACAGGGAAATAAACTCACAGTGTTTCTTTGACTGGGACTGAGGCAGGAAAGCATAACACTGTCAGTGTGGGAGTCCACAGAGTGCAAGACTCTAAGAAATCCATAGTGGACAAACAAGTCACACAAGATAATACCTGTCATTTGTAAAAGGATCACAACACTGAACAAGCTTTTACAAGCATCAGTAGAGATCTGTAAAGGAAAGAAGCAGACTTCTTCACAGTAGTCATGCAAAACAGCACAGTAACAACTGAGTGGACTGTCTACCTGAAGGCCCATAGAACACAAACTGATTTTCCATGATGTTTAGGTGCATCAGGGACAGCAATATCAATAGGCAAATCACTGATGGTAGGAGTCAATAAAACTCTCGTATTATAGAGGAAAAAATTATTCCATTATAGGTTGATGCCAGTAAGTGTTAACGAAAGTGATAACAAAAAATATGGAAGGGTTAAAAGTACCAGAAGGAAAAAAGGTGCATATTATTGAGATAAAAGATATCAGCTTCTGGATTTAAGAGAGTCGATTCATTCAGTGTTCAGACAATTGTTGACAGAAACCCAAGAGGATACTAAAGATGCTTTTAGAAAATAGAGGAATCCTCAACAGAGTGTTGGAGTGGAATAGAGACAAAAGGTTCAAGACAGTACATGTGTCATCTACCCAGGAAAGTTCCTCTTCCATAATCTAAGCTACAATAAGAGGACGAAAAATAGAAGAACAAGTGAAAGTAGTGCTCTTACAGATGAGTTAAAAAATCAAGCAAAAACATTGAAATGTTAAATTTGCATATGAATGACCTAAAAAACGGCATCTATTGCAATGTCTGTAATGAGAAACTGAAAGGACAGTAACACTCTGGGAGGTGACCTTTATGAAACTGGGACATGCATTTGTGCATGATCATTATCTCTTTAGGAAACCATTTTCTCAGAATGCCATTAGGTTGTGCTTGAAGCCAGAAAATTTGTGCTTGGAAATCCAGCATATTTGACAGTGTAGACAGTACTAAGTTATGCATAAATTATGTTGTTATGCATAAGTTATGCTAGAGATAGGGGGAAAGTATAAAAAAATCCTGTCTGGAGGCTTCAAGAAACTCAGCACAACAAATTCTGACATAAACTAAACAAATTTGGATGCAAAGTGTACAGAATATTCCAGAGAACCTTGTGGGAAAGCCTCCCCCAGCAAACCCCTCAAACTGGGCAGATATAAGGAAATTTGCACCTAATCAAGCTGCCTGCATTAGCAACTGGAGAAGGATACTGAAAAGATACAGGCAGGAAGGGTAGGTCACAGCCAGGTCTGTATTTAACATTGTGGCACCAGTGATGCACTGGAGGTCACATGAACTCTGAAGACAAGACGCCTGTGCTTGTCAGCCAGCTGTCAGAGTCGCTTTGGCCTCAGAAGTGTTTTGAGACAGATAAAGCAAAGCAGCAAGTCCAGTGTGGCTTGTGAAATGATGTTAGGAGTAATGAAGGTGGGAAGCAGTCATGCCAATGTGCAGTGGACTCATCCCAAATGCAAGAGACACTGCTGCACCAGATGGACACAAGCAAAGGTGGAGTGGGCTTTCTCAGCTTAGGCAGCTGAGCCCCAGACATGTGAAAGCAGGAACTGAGGGGCCTGGCAATGGCAGAAATGGCAGCATGTATATTACAGCTGAGATCCAAGGCTCCATGCCACAGTTCGGCGTACCTCAGGAGTTAGTCGAGCACTGATAACTGGTCTTTGAGATTCTGAATTGCATTAAAAATCAGTGATAGGGTGCCTAGAAATAGAAGTTGTGGGAAAATGAAGAACTTGCAGGAGGACCTTAAAATAGCCACCTGGTAATAAATGATTATTGATCCCTTCCCTTCTTCCATCAGTCTAGCTCTGACCAGTTTATAACCCACACTGTTGCTATGCTCACAACTTGGAGTGGAGATGTGAAACACCACTTTCTTTGCATATCCTTTAAAAGTAGCAGAAGCAGTCTCTTTTCCCTTTCAGGGTATAGTATAAGGTCTCCCACTCTGTTTATAGAGACCAGATTGATAGGAAGCAGGAGTAAGGAAGAGACGAAAAGAAGGAGGAAGAAGAAGGTAGGAAATGTGTTCTCCCCAATGGCATTGACACAACTGGATAATTTTTATGGCTTCAGATTCCCTGGTTATAATAGGAAACCATCTGCTCATGGAAAGAGCACACTTCAGGAAAAGGTAGCTGGTTTAGTCATCCAGTCACATCACAGCTCTGCAGGTTTTCTTTTATTTTAACAAACAAGGTTTCATTTTTAATCCTGTTTCTCCATTCTTTAAAAACATTTTGATGAAATTTGTATAGTTTAACCTGTCCATTCTTATAAAAAAAAAAACAAAAAAAAAAAGACATGCAAGACAAATAATCAAGCATCCTACAAAAGTTTAAAGCTACCAGCAATAGCAGGAACAATAAAGCACAACTGCAATTACAGTATTCTGGAATCAGATACAATACAAGGCAGTTTAAAGTACTCATACAGTCTTTGCTGTAAGAGTATCAGCCATATTTAATACCAGTAACAGGGGTATGCACAACCCTGGTGCTTATACCAGGGCTCAGCTCCCTGCGGCGGGTCTGACTCCTCTGCAGGACAAATCATAGGTTATGGACTCATGTGGGCTAAAAACACAGGCTCAGCTCCAGCTGTGTGGCTGGACTTGTCCTATGCTCATGAATGCATACATGTGCATGTTACAATCCTACAGTTTCTCTCTGACCTTCCCCCTTGGCCTCTTCTGACCTCTTGGTCTCTGAGCTGCCAGTGTGATGTGGATGAACTGAAGGCAGAGGTGCAGGTTAGTGGGACACTAATGTTTCACTGCTCTGCTTTCTGCTGCCTTTTTCTACTCCTCCAAGAAAGTCCCTGTATAGTGGACAAGGAATATTTTTTTCTGTTGTGTTGCAAGGCTTGTCAGAAATTTCAGATTAGGACTGCAAACCATGACCTGATGCTAATGTTCTCGATCTGCCTTTTTGTGCTTTTTTTTTTCCCACTTGTTGCAATTCCTTCACTCTTCCCATCATCCATAGTCCTCTCCTGGCTCAGACAAATTTGTTGAAGCAAAATCCTGGACAATAAGCAGTTTCTCTTTCATTTCAATTGACTTCTAATGTATTTTTAGAGCCATAGGTCAAAAGCTGCTTGTAAAGTATTCTAAATAAATAGTACATACCACAGAAGTATCTGGCTGTCCTAGCAAAACATGAAACTAACAATGCCAGCTGGAAGCTGAAGAAAACAGTAACTGCCTGCACACAGCAATTCTGAGTAATTCTAAAGACATAGAAGCTAAATGAAGAGCCTTGCCTCTGCTGAGACACAGGAAAATTTACTGGGGACTGAAACTCAATACATGAGAACAGGGGTGTAGCTCTGAAAAAGCAAGAGAGGTTATTGCTCTATAACTGCTAATAATGTTCTTCAAGCTGCTGGTTGCCGTCCTTTTGGGAACTGGGCCTTGTCAGAGTCCCTGTAGCATTCATTACAAATAAAACTTTCCAGGATGCCTTAAGTAAACCTGACATATTCACCTTGACACATCAAAGAGTATTTCTGGTCCACAGCTGCAAAAAACTACAAGATGAGAGCCGGATACTACTATCTGCCCATTTTGGGTACTCCTCCAAGCATATGCTCATGAGGTTTGAGTTTCTTAAATTAATCCCCTCTGGATTGTGTTGGGTTAACAACAGGTACTC
Source organism: Pezoporus flaviventris (assembly GCF_033815535.1). Taxonomy (NCBI): domain Eukaryota; kingdom Metazoa; phylum Chordata; class Aves; order Psittaciformes; family Psittacidae; genus Pezoporus; species Pezoporus flaviventris. The sequence continues at coordinate 37,020,775 of NW_026892555.1, forward strand.
TGCCATTTTTTACCTCCCCAGTTAAAACATGGTAACATGTAAAGTCTTATTAATATATACCCTTTCAATCATATGTTTAGTCTCTAAGTTGTTTAGAAAATACCTTTTCATGTGTTTAAGCTTTTTTAGAAGCCACATAATTAAAGACAAGGTTAAAACCTATCACTTGTGCATTCTATGTATAAAAGTATGGACAATGCTTTCTCTATTTAGAAGAAACTCTGAATATAACACTTGTGAGTGTCTGAAGCAGTGAAATTTGCTGTATGGTGGTTTTTTTCTGTCCGATGAGTGTCTTGGCTTCACGGCAGATTTTAATGTCAGTAGAAAATGTAGCTCCAAAGTACAGTCCCAGCTCCAGTGCCTTCAGATTACAGAACTGTCTGTCACAACGACAAGTTCTGAATGACTCTGGCCTCAAGGGTCTGATTCCACTGAGGAGAATTAGGAACTTTTCCATGAATTCTAATTTTCCACACTAGTCTTTGTTTCAGCTTTGTGTCACACTTATTTCGTAATACCTAATACAGCTCAGGTATGTTTTCTGTGGAATGAGCAGCACAAGAGGGAAAATTTCAGCCATTCACTTCTGCTATGCCGTGCAGCATTGTGTGCATTGACTCCAGACATGCTGACACATGCAGCCAGCAAGTAGATGGGTTTGCAATGGTGGAGAGACAGCAGATATTACTTTGTGTTTTAAACATATTGCACTGGCTGTGTCTGCAAAAGCTTCACACACACCTACCCCCTAAAGAACCCGAAGCTTCTTTTCATACTCTGTGGTATCAGACTCTGAGGAAGCAACTGCAGTATCATGGCAGTGTATTTTAAAAGCTACCTTCACTGTCATGGGTTTGAGATTATGAAACAATCTGACGTTTAAATGGAAGTAATACTGAATGCTGATTGTGTGTTATCTTGAAGGACTGTGTTTAAAAGTGGAAGCCCACAAAGGGGAGTTGGCAGTTCACCTTAATGTGAGGTCTCCAGGGGGAATATTCATCAGACAACATGAAAGGGCATCAAACATGCCTGAGAGGTGAGTCTCACAGTGGCTTGACAGCTTGGACATTTCCATGAGAATCTGCTCACCCTTTGCTTTACTTTCCATTGAATAAAATTGTACATTGAACATTGCCTTGCCATCTTAGCAATCTCAACCCCTCTCTATTGCACTCAGTGGTCTCATGTGAGGTGTCATGTGAGGCCATGTTTTGGAAGACACCTCAGGGTATCTTCCTCTCTAAGGTTCCTCTCTAAGCCTACCAGCTTTTTCTCCCTTCATATTTCCTCCTTTGCTCTTCAAAGAAGATATTCTTCAGAGGACATGCTGCTCTGACAGCACTTCAAGTTGGGCCTCCACATCTGATTGATGACCCAGGTGCCCTCAGGTTTGGTAACTGGTATTTTTGTATCAGTGAAAGCAAGAAATGGGGAGCAGGAAATTCCCCAAATCCCATAACTGGACGTGAACATCACTTCCTTCTCTTCTATCCCTTGACCTCACTTGCTTCTGTTAATAACTGGCTGCTGACACGAGTGTGATCTCTGAGTGCCTTTTCTTTGCGTCTGAATTATTAACAACAGGACAAATATTCAGGAACTCAACACTTCCTTGCTCAAATTCCATTTTTGAAAAAACCTTTCTTAAAAGCATAGGAAGATCCTTACTGAGTCAGATCCAGCTAGCCCAGTATTCTGTCTCTGGCAATGGTCACTGATGGACAGCCAGGAAGGAGTAGAAAAACAGGATAAAATCTGGTATGTTCCCAGAGCACTATCTCCAGTTAACAGCTTCCTGAATTTGCTCTTTTTCTGAAAGATCTTTCTGTCTCCAAAGACATCTCTTTTCTAATGAAAATTCAATCATGATTCTCCAATCTATAGGTAAAAAAAAGCAAAAAATGAACTAAAGTGATGGGAACTTTGATGACTATCGATATCTTGGATGTCCAACTTGCCTGCCTGGGAATAGATTGCAAAGTTTTGCTTTCTCCTGTCAAAACATTCCTTACTAAAACAGGAGGGAGCCTGCCAGATGCAAAGCTGTCCCTAGAAGTCAGGGTTTATTATAAGAAGAGGATACCACAATGATTTCTGTTTCTCTGGTTTTGCGTTTTCAGCATATTTTAGCATTGTCACAGTCAATAGATCCTTACTTGCTTCACTGAAATACTCTCTGGGGACTGTCTTGCAGGAGAATTTTCCACTGGGAAAAATATCTGAAAGTAATGCTGCTGGAGGGGTCACACCTATTATTTTTTCCTGAGAGCATGAATCAGGATACCAAAGATTGTAGCAAAATGTCCTTCCAGCTGCTTCCTTTCCATGTCTCGGGTCAGGTACCATCCTGTGTATAACTCCGTATGTGCTCCAGGAACATTTCAGTGCTAGCCAGGAACGTTTTACATGCACTCTTCAGATACTAGGGAATCTGGTGGGAGCTCTGCTTTCCCATGCAGTGCTTAAGCAACAAGGCTTAAAGACTTGTAAGATGAACAAACAAACAAAAGCAGGATCTTTTTGATCATGTTGGTTACATTGCTTTATACAATAGATAACTTTGCAAGTCATCCTTGGAGCTGAGACCTGCTGAGCATATTTTGCAGTGTGATGGTGACCTAAGGACCCATATGTTAGCAGATCTCCTTGGGCTACCTGAGAACCTGACCTGGCTCGGCACTCTCTCATGTTGAACACTTCCAAGTACAAATTCCTGACTTTCCAAAACACTTGCTTTTTTCATTAGGTCGACATTTCCTTTTCAGCTTCATCTCTAAGCCTGAGGCATGTGGGCTTTCTAAGGTGGAAAAGGGCTGAATAAAAGGCGATGACTGATAATAAGAAAACAATTTGCAAGGAAGGTGAGAACAACAGCACTTCATCCAGAAGCTTTTGCTATTCTGTGACATTCTGCAGCAGTATTTCTGGATCTCCTGATATTGCCAAGTGTTTAGCAGTTGCTAGTGTAGAGTAGAAGGGATAAAAAGGGTATTAAAGCTATCTTGGTTTACCAAAATATGACGTATTTAAGAATCCCTTACAATTTGTTATACTTAGCTGTTTAGAGTGCTAGAGTAAAACACTGACTCTGAAGAGGTCACAAGGAATAAAGTGTCTTCTAGCAGGTATTATATATCCCTCATTCCTGTGCTCTTTATTACTCCTGGGAATGCAGTAAAGCCTATATTCTAAAACTTCCACAGCATCTAACTAATAAACACTCAACATATCCTCCAGACAATACCAAAACAGGTGAAGACAGAAACAAGCAGTAATTAAAAAAAATCTGTCCATGTAAAACAGAATGTCTCATCCATAAAGCCTTCTGGTTTTAAGAAAAAAACTACAACTCACAAAATCTATGAAGCCTAATTCAGCCTGTTAGTGGAAGCAACTCACTGCAGCTATCCAGAATGCTGGAAGGTCACAATGCTTGTAAAAGACCCTGACAAAAAATGGGGCTAAAAGCAGGGAAGAGATATAGTCTCCTCTGCTTGCATAGGGTATACAGACCTATGCACAGCCTTCCCTTAGAATCAAGATGTGAATATCCTCATGGTAGGCCAGCCCCCTGCCTAGGGATTTCTCTCTTGCCTGGCCTGCAGGAAGCACTTAAATACTCCTCTTCCTTGGCTCTGAGAACACCATCTGTTCTGTGAAGTAAACAAGCTCCAGACTGGGAAACCACAGGAAGCCCTTTATAAACACTTAACCATTCTTACATGACCATTTAATTGTTTAGGTAAGTAAACAAGAAATTATTTTGCTGACAACATGACCAAATTGAAACCCTGCGTTCCCCGGTGAGGGATGTCCACACTTCCATCCAGTTCTATCTAGTTTTTAACACTGCAAGATAAGACAATTTGGTATCAATTTGTTTCAGGTAGTAACAGGTGGACCACAGCAGAAAAAGCATTTCTGTTGGAGGACAATTTCTGGCAATATCAGAAATTTGGCCATGAGGACAAAAATTATGAAGAAAGCAATCTATTCACTGAAGAAGCAAAAGATTGACTGAATTTACTTGTATTTATTTGATGAAGCATTTTGCCAAAAAAGAATGAAGGAAAAAATAAAGCAAATGCACAAACTGAAGCATTTGCAGCTTTTATTTTGAACTCTGATTTTGTTTTGATATATAACTTCAGTGTGATATGAAAAGAAAGAAATAAACATTTCAAAATTGCACAAAGCCTTTCTGAATGAACTGGATGTTTTCTATTTTGGTTTGACTCACAGTGATTGGTGTTCCAACTTTAATACTGGGACAAAGACTCAGAAAATCAGTTTCTGTCTCCAGTTGTTCAGTGGGTAATGGGGCTATTATTCACACCTGTATGGCTGATATATATTTGCAATCCAGCCAGAAACCAGAAACTCTTAGCAGAGTTAAGGCATATGACTTGAATGCATGTCAAAGGATAAGTGCTGTTCCAGAGATTTAACACAGAGGTGCCATGGGCTGTGAATCGCTGGTGCTAAGCAGACATGCATAACTGAACACTCTGAAACTGGAAAGCAATCCTATTTCTCCTTTTGTTTTCAGTGTTGTAAAATAAAGTGTTAAACAAGAGCTGGCCCATATGAAGTGAGTGTGAACAGAAATTGAATAGAAAACACTTCTGAAGTTTGAAAACTAATCTGGAAACATGTGAAGATGCAGCCTGGGTGTGACTGGGAAGGCAGAGCCGCTGTCAGGTGTCAGTGGTTGACCCAAATCTTTTGGCTGAGGGTTGAAATAAACATCTTTTCCAAACTATTTCCTCCCTCCTCACACAACCAGGCTAAAGGCCCTCAAGCCCATTTATAAACCACCACTGAAAACTATATTTGCTATGAAGAGGAGCCAGGTCCTCTTACTTGAATAAAAATATAAAACTCTCTTTATACCATACACCCAGGCAGAGAGAGACCATAATGGAATGTGGGAAGACTGTAAGGCTGGGGAAGACTCAACACTCAAATGCTGCATTTATCTTAAGAAATTAGCTCTTACTGAAGAATCCATTATGATGTTCCAAATTATCAGAAGAGTATGTCATGTAACCTCTATAGAGACCCTAGAAGTGTATAAGACCCACCCTTGTGTTATTTAATGGCTGGAAATGTGGGCTTCATGTGACCAAATGCCACATCCTCTTCTCATTCAGAGATGTAATAAAGACAGCTTCAGTATGCTCATATGACAGGGACATATTGAGTCATACAAGGGGAGAGGGAGACATCAGGACATAGGGAACTGGGAAGCCAGATAGATAACAAATTGTCAGAAGATTTTTATCCCTGTTTCCCTCACTTATCTGAGAAGGCTATAGCACAGATTCGTCTGAAGTTGGAGTTGTTCCTGGCTGAAAAGTCCCACTTTCGTTTTAACATACAGTAGTCCCATGTGTAGAAGCAGCACAGCTTTGCTGTGTTACCTGGACAAACTAATTGTGAAATAAACTGATATTCTTAAATTGGTCTAAGTTTCTAAATTGTTATTTTAGAGTTGCTTGGTTGAATTGACTTGAGCAATCACATAATCCCATTCACAAATAACCTTAATTGGAAATGAATGCAAACTTGCTCTTAAAAATCTTATAAGTTCTCTGCTGATACCAGAATCGGTTGCCCAGACATGTGCAGAAATTTTTCCTTTGTTATCACTATTATAATAAGACTTTAAATTAATTGTGCTAGTTATTACAATTTGAAAACTGTACCATCCCCTGTTGAGTTCAATTTCTGATTTAATGAACACATGTCTAAACATCTTCATTTTCCCTCTTGTCATGGCTGTTTTACTTTAAAAACTATTTTGCCTGGGAAACTTAATGCATTCATAATATTTTTCCATGTGTCTTTACTTAAGACACAAGGATCTAAAAATCCTGAGAAAAAGGTAACAGAGGTACTGGTTAAATTAATTATTTGTTCCTGGGTGTTTTATAATTTGCCATTCTCAAAGACAGCTCAAAAAGGAAGGTTTTCCTCAAACCTCACTAGTAAAAGCATGACACATGCCCAGGACAGTACTATATACTTGATATTTAGAGAAACAATTTAACTTGTTAAAGGAAAGAAAATGAGTCAACACAACAAGTCTAAGGGTACCAAAGTCATACCCACACCTCACCACAGAGTGCATGCCTGGACTATGCATGACCAGTAAGTTCACTTGATGCAGATTGGATGTGCCACATCACACCTGAAGCAGTATTACTTCCTTCACGTCTCTCTTAGCTCATTGCTAGTTCTTGAATTGATTTTCTCAGACATCTTCTGCCCTTCTGCAGTATACGTAAGCTATACAATGCACCCCCTCTGACTCAGTCTCCAGTTTTAAAGTACTTGTTTGTTCCTCCCAGCTTCTGAAGCCCCTTAAACTGTGCCCTGCACAGGGATGGGAGGACCTCAGCATGGGAGAAGTAGTGACTGCTTTCACTCTACATCATTATTTTCTGTGTCAGTTTAGTCACCTTCATGCTAGAATAATGGGCATTTTAATTACATGTTGTTAAACCTCTCACTCTGATGTAGCCATGTTTTGGAAGGCTCATCATCAGTTCAGCAGTCTATTGAGGAAACCTTGGATAATGAGAGTTTATTAACCCAGGTTAATGAGCCTCAAGCAAAAATGAGGGATTTTGTCCAGCTGAAGAGAAGAACTGGACACAAAAGAGGCTGCATGAGCAGAACTCAGCTCTCTCGAGATCTGCCTAGGAAATGACAAAGCATTTGGTAGAAATATCAACAAATGGTACTGAAAGCAGAACATCGGTGTTCTCGGGAGTTACAATTTTAATCATGTCCTCCCAATCTCTGAGGAGAGGTAGATACCCTAGCAAGTGCACCAGCAAAAAAAGGAAAAGGCTGAGAGGCAGTGAGCATGGTGGATGTCACTTAAGAAGTGCGCTAGAAACTTCCTTCAGGGTTTCCCTAATGGTTTTCCTTCTGTTGTCCACTCTGGAGCTGATAGCACCTCTGATCCAGTAAGATGCTCCCAGTCCTTCTCAGACCTCACTCTGTGTCCAGTTTGTGGTGCTGAGCATAAGCAACGAGCTACCTGCCTCCCCTGGAAGACAGCCCTCAGACAAAACACTGGCCCTATCACATAAATTCACAGGCACATGCTCCTATACGATGACTCAATAGAGACAGGGAAAAGGGAAAATCTGATCTCTGAAATAACTATTTACAGCCATACAGCTCCCCTTTTACTTTGGTCTCTCATGCATATCTCCACCCCTGCTATTCTACCCTGCCCTGATAAGACATCAATAGGTAAGGAGGTGAGAAACAAAACATTGTAGCAGAAAGGGCACTTATCTGATTAGGGTAAAGGACTCTTAATTAATAAAAAAGTTTGTCTATGGAATTGCTTTGAGTTTGCTTTATTTTCCTGCTCCTTTTTGAATAGCTGTAAATGTAGCTAAAATAACAATAATAATGTTTCAGAAGTATTTACTTATTTGCAAGTTGCTGTGTCATTTACAGCTGGAAAGAAAGACAGGTATTAGCAAACAAAGGAAAAAATGCATGAACTTCATGAACTCCAGAGATGTGAAATAGTCCTCTTGTAATAAATGCATCACTCAATGAAATTATGAGTACCTGCAGTTCAAAACCACAGTAGCAGTAGTTTTCTGGATTCCCACTTTTGCGTCCAATCCATTGTGATTACAAGCTCTGAGAAGAGCAAATATTTCAATATGACTCACTAGGCTGAAATTCTTGGTTCTTAAGTCAGCAAAAGATTTGCCCTTGTTGTCAGTTCTGGGAATTCATGTAAGCAGTACACTCACTCGTCAGATGTTGCTGTTGGCAAAATTCAAATAGATGCAAAATCTTTAAGCTAGTGGAAATAAGACAAAATGGCCCAGGAGAAAATGGCCCTTGATTTTCAGAACTAAAAAATAGGAAGTTTCTATTTCATATTTCTGCATCTATCACAAAATATAGCTCATGAATTAAAGTATATTGCCTCTTTCCCTATAGGGTATCTTTTCAAAGGAGAAAAGGACTGCCTAAAGTATCAAGTATAATGGAGTACCTGTAACTTTTTAAATGAAAACAACTGGGAAATGACTGAATAAATTATATATGGCCTGAAGAAAATTGGGTGCATATTGCTCTTAGTTTCAATATATACATAAAATCGTAAAGCTGTGATTCGATGAAAATTATGTCAGCTGTGCCAAAACTGTATCTGAGATAGATTTGTGTAAGTACTGTAAAGTCTATCGCAAAATTTCCACTGTGCTGCTTCTTCAGAAGGCAAAACCTTGCAGTTCTTATTAAACAAAACGTACATACATAGAAATGATCTGCAGGTTTTGTCCCAAAATTAGGACCTTACTCAGCTGGGAAAAAAAAGAAGCAGCAGTGCTGGAAGAGACCTCCGTTTAGCCACCATCACCTTATGTATACGCATATATATGTACACATGCCTATATTTGCAAAAATATCTAAACAGAAATATCTAAACAATAGCTACTGCTGTCAGGAAGGTTACTGCTATAGTGTCATTTCATGAGCCACGTGAGAAGGTTTAAAAATGCATGGGAGATTAATACTAAATTTGCAGTAGGGTTCCTGCAGCAGGACCATGACTATAAAATGGATCTTGAGTTTTACCCCTCATATTATTAATTCACAAGGTAGAAAATATAACCTCTTTCCAGTGTTGTAAGGCAAATCAAAACTTCACAAGCCTATGTGGTGACCATCTTGGGGTCACAGTCTGGGGTATGTGTGTAGCTTAGAAAGTCATGTTCTAGCTCCCTGTGAAAGACCCCTGCTGTGAGTACTGCTGGGAGGGAGGGAGGCAAGAAGAGGGGGATGAAGAGAGACTTCAGAGCTTTGAGTTGAAGGATAGGAGGAGCACAATAGATCATAGAATCATAGAATGGTTAGGGTTGGAAAAAACCTTAAGATCATAGTGGGCCTTAGCTCCACCCCCTCTACCATGGGCAGGGATGCCTCACACTAGACCATGTCGCTCAAAGCTCTGTCCAATACAGTATTTGTTTGTAACACAAGGGGTATTAACTAGTTTAGATTAAAATAGCCACTTGTGGCTTCAAATCTTCTGATGAACTTAAAGAAATGTAGCTGCACCAAAGTACTGACAATTCTATTTCTAAAATTCAAAGGTAGATAAAGAGCTAAGGGTATTGATTAAACAATGAACCAGAATACTGTTTCTGTATTTTACAGCTGCAGCTACAATAAACATATGTCAGATGAAAGTTTTAACCTGTATATTGCCACCACCTGGAGAAGGCTCCAGACCAGCAGGTGAGGAAAACTAATAACTTAAGAATAGAGAAGCATACTGTTGTGGTTTAAAACCAGGCAGAGGGCTCGTTCACTCACTTCCCCCCCTTCTTGCTCTCCCCCTACCCCCAGAGGGATGGAGAGGAGAATCAAAATGAATGCAACTCCCACGGGTTGAGATAATAACAGTTTAGTAACTAAGGTGTAACACAAATCACTACTGCTACCACCAGTAATAGTAATGATAAAGGAAATAACAAGGGAAGAGAACACAACATCTCACCACCAGCTGACTGATAACTCGCCATCCCCCCCCAGCCTGACCAAGTTCTGACCCATACCTCCTCCAACCCCGTAGTCTCCCAGCCCTTCTGGCTAACTCCCAGTTACATCCCGGGCATGACGTGCTGTGGTATGGAATACCTCTTTGGCTAGCTTGGGTCAGGTGTCCTGTCTCTGCTTCCTCCCGGCTTCCCCTCCTCCCTGGCAGAGCATGAGGCTCACAAAGTCCTTGGCCAAACCAGAACATCATTGTTATCAGCTCTGTTCCCGAGCTGAAAGTCAAAACACTGCATTGCACCAGCTACCAAGGAGGAGAAAAATGACCACTACTGCTGAACCCAGGACACCTATATAGGCAATTCCTGCTGGATTTGAGATTTCAGAGGGGAATTCTTTCAATCTCATTAAGCAAAAAGGAAAATATAAAGAAATACCAGTTCCTTGGTGTCTACATTAAGTGGCTTGAAAAAGTTGTGGGCTTTTTAATGGTAAGAGGCATGCTCACAGTTATTCTCAGAACTTACTCTGGAGCTGACACTGCCTACAACTCCAATTAGCTAACTCAAAATCATAGCCCTGACATTTCTTAAAAAGAACTGTCATGTCCAAATACACGCAAACTGTACTAAAAATGATGATTCAATAAAATACAATCCTCTAAGGTTTTGGTACTAGAAAGAGACTCCCAGAAGTGACCAGCTGGTGCTAAGCACTCTTGCCAGAACTAGCTTTGGGGAGTGAGAAGACCTGAATTTTCATATGGATGCTACCTACTTAAAATACTACTGATATTTTCCTTTGGATGTAGCGATTAGATCCATCTAGCCTCACATGTTAACAGAGAGTGAGAAAGGGGGCTAACACCCTTGTTTTATAAAACACTAGTTTCCAAACTCTGGCCTATCAACAAGGCATAGATACAGGCCTTGTATGGTGTTATGAATTATTAAAGCTGACTAAATGCTTAATTGAACTTGCAGACCTCTTGCAGGCCCTGGTGGTATGGAAAAAGGCAGGCTCCTTTGCTGAAGGATATAGGGTGGTGTTATAGACATTTGTGTATGCTCCCCATCCCAAACAAGGATCACCACAAGAATGCCTAAAAGTGATGCCCCATAGCTATCCCCTCACAACCTCTAAAGCTTCTTCATCCTTTTTTGTCTAACAGCCTTGAAGACCTCTTGCCCTTCTCCAACAGCCACAGCTCTTGTCACTCCATTAGAAATGGTTATTTCTAATTCCACTTATCTGTCTCAGATCAGAGCTTCCCAAAACTTCACAGTGCATAACAGACCACCCATCTCCTGTCCCCAAAAGCCATCCAGAGCACCACCCAACTCCAAATCTCATCAGTTTTTTCAATGTCCTGCCCCAAACATACTTCTGCCCAAACTCCCCATCTTCCCTGATCTTCTGTCACAGGCTCTCTGCAGCCACCTCTCACTGTTCCGTGGTCAGGACCCCCAAACACTAATTTCCCAGCAGTGATGGGTGCTCAGCTCTACATCTCTTGACCCATCACCTTTGCTTGAAGAATCTGCCAACACCTGCACCCACTGCAAGGAGCTGAGCCCACCTTCCTTCATCACAATACCTCCTCCCTCGTCATCCTCCCTTTCTCCAAGGGAAAGACCCAGCTCCTGCATCTCACAAGGATTTCTGAAACCTAGATACAGGCTGCAGTTCCCACCAATGCATTTTAAAAGGATGTTCAAAAAGAACAAAAAAAATAAGATCTATTTCAGGAAAACCAGATCTATTTAAACCATTTATTTCTTTTTACTCTGCAATTAGGTCTGGAACTTCCATTTTTATAGGATTTGGCAAATAAAAGCAGAGAAAATGCACATGTAATTTTTTCCCTCTTTTTTAAATCTTTCCTTTACATCTCTTTGGCAAAGAGATTAACCCCAGACAGCATTTTTGCCTTTATTTCCCTCTCTTTAGCCCTGCATTTAAAATGAAGGTGGGGGAGGTGAAAGGGGACTAAGATCCAAAGAATTAGAGGCTACTTGATCTTCTTTGTAAATAATTGCAGTACCATTGACTGAGTGCCCTGAAGCCCAGCTGCCTGCTGACAGACTGCTGCATCAGCAAAAATTCATCTCCTTTTGCAGCAGTCTTTAAAACCATCATGGGTTGAATATAAAGCATAGTACAAAAAAAACTCACTACCAATCCTTGATGACACACAGTCACTTTCCACCAAATTCAAACTTTTTTTTTACTATCCACTTGCACCAGGGGTGTTGCCTCTATTGTGCTTATCCGTTCTTCCATCCTCTTGGAGGGAGTAGTGTTAGTTGCTTCATTCTCACTGAACCACTCTTTTTCCATTGAGATTTCTCATTGCAATCAGAATGTAGGAGGCTGTTTAATTAATCACTTTATTAAACCTGTTTTCACCTTTGAAAAAAAACACTTCATTCTCCTTCATTTATAGTGTGCTAATTCCTGCAAGGCTCTGTGATGCATACAGGTATGGATCAGCACTCTCTGTTCATCCATTTTTTGTGATTAAATACCTGGGTGAAGAGGCATAAGGACAACCTGAATAACAAAACCCTGCTAGGTGCCTTATTTAGACCTTTTCCTATTCAAACCTCATTGTTTCAGTACAGGAACATGTGTGCTTCCTTGTAAACTGTACATGTTAATTTGCTTCCCAGCCTCACGCTGCAGCCAGTGTTAAAAAGATGAACAAAAATCAAGGTACAAGGGAATGGGACAAATAGGAGTCCCCATTTTGCAGCCATGCAGAACTTTAAAGGCTAGAATGAAGCAAGCCGGAAATCTGGTTTGAGCTATTCTTTAGCAAAAGCCACTAAATCTTCAGCAGGTGATTGCTGCAAACTGTCCCAGTAAATGCAGCTAGGGATAGCCCACAATGTGAAAAAAAACCATCAAGCCTTCTCTAACATATCTCAGAAAGTGGAAGATCTACTGCACTCCTAGAGGAGACGCTGTAGTTGATAGCACACATCACTAAGTAGAGACCTGTTTCCTGGTCAGAACTGGTCTTCTGACAACTCGATTAAGGGCTCTAATATCACTGAAATAATTTTCTGAATTTATGGTCTCCAAATCAAACTGTGGCCATTTTGCAATGGACAAGATGGGGAGGTAGAGGGAGGTGCGTTTCTAGCTAAAACCTGGAATCAGCAATAACGGTAGGCTTTTCCTCACTCATCCCCACTTCATGGGAGTTCAGGGGTGTGAAGTGGTAGTAAAATCAAGCTTGCTGTCTCCTGTCTGGCTTGATTCTGCAGTGCTAGTGGGAACAAATGACAACATAGCACTTCAGCCTCAAGGTAAACCTCATTACTCTGATTTGAAGGGGAAGAATATGATTTCTCAAATATCATCCTTTCACTCTGAGCAAAAAAAGATCCCACATTGTTACTGTGCAAAATTAAGTAATTAGAGTTTCTCTGTGCATCTTCTACACCACAAAGAATTCTTTTGACTGTATCCAAAGGAAGAGGGAGGTGGTCTTTTGTAATTAATCATTTTAGCTGAAAATAAACAGTATTTCCAGGGAAAACATTTAGATGTGGACTTGGTGAGGAAGGAGGTGTTGGAGCTGCTCACCAAACCTTGCTTAGTGCAACAGATGCTATGTGTCATCTGGCTCAGAGAGGTTGTACCTTTTCATTCATCCCTCCTCCTCCATCCAGCCAAACCGTTCTACTGCCATCACAACCATATTCAACACAGCTGTCTATTCTGTAAGGGCAGCAGCAGCAGCCAGGTCACAAGTGAGCCTTGCAAGGGAGTGAGAGTATATGTAAACCTCCTGTTTTGTGGAGACACAGAAGCAGCGCTGGCAATCAATCACATTGCGATTTTCAAAGATTCCCTTAAAGCCCAAGCTGCTGTTCCCGTGGTATTGCTTTAAAGCTGAGTTTTCATTAAAATTAAAATGAAAAGAAAGTGGTTCTAGCCTTCTTGGCAGCAGACAAAATCCTGAAGACATTAACTGAATGTACCTCAGAGACTCAAAACCTAGACTGCAGATGCAAAGGAAGAGTCTTAAATTTTCAGTTTGCACTTATATCTCCACTAAAAAAATAAATCATGGTATTAAGGAGATAAAAGAGAGGAGGAGTGTGGGGGTTTTGGATATTTCCAGAGGAAACTGCTTCACCTGGCCCCAGCACAGCATGAGGGGTGGTTTCCTTCAGAGGGTGGAGAAAGAGGCTCTGTGATTCTCTGCTCTTCCCACCAGCAATGCTCACTTCAGCATCACGAGAAGGGAAACAGACTTTCAATTCAGCAGCTCCTGCCCTCACCCACCTTAGTCAGCCCACCAGGAGGGCAACAGTGCTGGTTAGGAGCAGGTGATGGATCAATAGGAACAGCTGAATGTTCTGTGCTTCTGATCCACCAAACACTGCGGAGGTCATGCTTAGATAAGCACAGGGAGACATACAGTCAGCTTTCCACTAAATTTCATAATTCACTACATTTTTACTAGCATCTTTTTTTTGCTTGAATATGTTTATTTTTATCCTTCAGGCAAATATTTCTTCCTCTTGTGTACCTTTTATGTAAATCAACGGAGGTATTTGGCATGCTATATCAGAACTGCAGCTTTACATATCACTGAAGTGGAAAATAAATGGAAATAGCTACTGATGCCTCCAAGTACAGATTTATTTCAAAATGAAACCTGTGGTTTGGGGGGTGAGGGAGAAAGAGTGGGCAGTACACGTCTAATGATTTCTTATTGTCTTACACGACATTGGCTCAGACATTTTTATTTCATTCTGGGATGTGGTTTTTCTCTCTTTTCAGGATGATCAGGGAGAGATGGTGGTGGGTTGGTTGCTCATTTTAATCATATTGAACAAAATCAGATCTTTACTTACTTAGTAAACATTGAAGATTGTATTTATAAATTCCTCTCTCATGCTAGATATTTAAAGATAAATAGTGTTTGAAGGAAAAATGTATCTGCTGTTCTGCCAGTGACATCGCTAACAGAGCCACTGGCTGAGCAAACTGTCGTTTCTATATTCACAGGGATCAATACAAATCTGTTTTCATGAATTTCAGTATAAATCAGTAATGCTCATCCTGACACTGCTGAGTTGCACTGACAAGAGGAGAAGCAAGTCCTACAGCGCCAAGGACTGTTCCTGAGCCATGACTGCAGCCCACTATCCTAATTGTACTGGTTGTATGCCAGCGGAAAATTTAGGGCCATTTTTGCTTAGTGTCTTTGGACTCTTGGGGGCAAATTTTTTAAAACTGTTACCATAACTAGGCAGTACTTGAAGGAATCACTGAGGACAGATGCAAAATTTGCTGCTTCTGGAGCAGTAGGCAGCCATGCAGCCAGGCCAAAGACCCACCTGGCCTTGTATCCTTCCTCCAGACCACCTATCCTATACAGCTGCTGAGGGAGAGGAGGAATATGTAAACCTGACTGACAGGTAAGCATGTCTTCATCCTATACAGCTGCTGAGGAAGAGGAGGAATATGTAAGCCTGAATGACAGGTAAGCATGTCTTCATTCAACATGGTCTCAGCCTTCAGTTATTCTCAGCTTTTAGATTCAGATATGATTTCTATCCTCTTAGTCACCCAAACTGGATTTCTCTCAAAATAACCTGTCCAGTGTCTCTTGAAACTATGTGGCATCCACATATCCTTCAAGACAAGGACTTGCAGGTCTACAGGGCACTACAGGAAGTGTTGCTTTCTTTCATTTGTTCCAAACCTGGCTCCTGGTAGCTTCATTTGTTAGCCCCTTGTCCTTGTGCTAGTGATGACAGAAGCAAAGTATCAGCCTCATGGTCCTTTAGTTTTTTAGAGCAATAGTTCCCAGACTTCAGTTATTACTGCCCTGCTATTAACATCAAGGCGACAGAGAAGGGTTTTGCCACGAATTCACATTCAAAGCTTTGGTTTTGCTGGATCTAGCTTTTAAACGCACCATCAACTGGACTTCTTGGGGGTGTCACATCCCCCTTGGTATTGCTATTGTTTCACGAGCCCAAATATATTTATTGCTTCTCTGCCTGCAACCCCAGGATATAAAAAAAATCAGTTGTATTTTAAAGGCCAAATCCAGTTTTATTTAATTTGTCCCCATTTTTATTTTAGTTCTTGCTGCAGTGCGGAAATGAACGGGGTTTTGTGGAGCTCTGTTTGTGTTCCTATAGCACCTCAGCGTGTTCTGGTAGTACACCAGGCCTGGAAATGTGTCTAGTATGAAAATATGACGACCCCTTCTACCCCCCCACACATTACAACTCTTATAAAGCTCTTAAAGATAGTAAAAGTATTAAATATAATCTGACGCAAAGAATGTGGGAGATATGGCAACAAAAGAAACAGTGAAATGGCATGTTTTCTGTTATATTTAACAAAGCAAATGATTGTAAATGTCCTTCCAGTACTACCTCCTGAATACAAACTTTTCAATGTGTAACATGTGGTGCTGAGATCATTCACATAATTCTGATATCCGGGGGGGGGGGGGGGGGGGGGGGTGTGGAGGGATAAAACAATAGAAGACAAAAGAAAAGACAGAAGACAGATATGGCACTAGCTGTTCTACCATCATGGCAGTGTAAAAGTTCTTCAGCTTTTAAAGCACTGCTGTGCATTAGCAATTGGAGAAATGCTAGGGAAATGTCAGCTCTTGACTGAAAGGGCAGAAAAACAGATCAAAACAAAAAGATAATTTAAAGTTGTTGGTTTGCTACATGTAGCATGTACAAACAGTATTTTGAAATATTTAAAGGGTGCAAGATTTGCTTCACATGCTACAACAGTTGAATAGCAAAGAAAATCAGAAGGGTTTACCTTTGTCACATCTTCCAAGGCTGCTCCCTACCGAGGTGGCAGGTTTCTCAAAAGGATGAAATACACACAAAAATCAACAGACATTTCATCTTTAGTGATATGTTCCTGCCAAGACTTATTTCACATCTTCTTTTAGTATGCCAACCAGCCCAGATTCAAAGAGGTTTTTGCCTTGAAAGCACAGCCTCGAGGGTCTAGGGAGTGGTGGCATGAAGTTGCTCTCTGGGCTTGGATACAACCTCCCAAATACACATAAAACAAGGGAGACATTGATTTTCGCTTGTGGTTATACAGAGACGCTAACAATAGTGGTAACATACTTGGAGATTCACTACACTGAAATCTTTGATCAGTTGCCCCTGTTCATGTCAGTGGCATGGGTACTTCCTGACTGGTCTGGGGCAATCTGAGGAGACCCAGTGTCTGAGATCACTGCTGCTGAGGGAAAACTGCAGCCTGACAACTAACTGTATAGATGCACACTGAAGTTAGGTACTTATTTCCAATCACGTGCAAGCCCAACAAAACGCTCTGCTGTTAAAAGCATATTTCTGACAATCATGTTCTGATATTATTACAGAATTTGTACTGTAATTTATTGTAATGAAATTAATTGTAATTTCAAATTTAGGAAAGTCAGCACAGAGGACTAATTCAAAATCTCCTATAAGCATACAAGATTATTTATTTCCTCTTTTTGTTTTTTTCTTTTAGCCTATATCTGGAATCCTACAGGTGTACTTTCTGCATTAGCTTCAAAGAAAAGGAATGCAGTACTACAAAGGTTTGTGGGGTTTTTGTTTGTTTTTTTTTCCTGCGCACAAACCTGGGACATCCTTAGAGGCAGATACCAAATAAATCTACTCAAGCTAATCACAGCGCTCAATTATTTTTGTTTTGGTTTGGTTTGGTTTTTTTTTTTGCCTAGAATATATTTGAAAAAAAAAACCCAAATCAACCAAAAGAAAACCCCAAACAAATAAAAAAAAAAAACAAACAGAACTCAAAATTGTGTAAACAGTAAAAGTAAAATATTTCAAATATTTAAATTTATTTTATTACAGATGGCAGGAATTTGTTAAGGTTATTTCTACATTCCCAGGCAATATTGCTCAGGCATAACTTCTCTCTAGACTAGAGACAAATCTAAGTTATTTTCATTGCCTCTTAAGACAATTCAAACGGAATTTATTCCGTTCTTTACTCAGCAAACTGGATAAGAGGTCTAGCCCTTTAAATGCTGTTGTTCCAGTTTTTAAGGAGAGAGGCTATAAAACGGGGGTGCTTCATTAAAATACCAGAGCTGGCACCTCTCAGAGGCACAGGAAAAGAATATTCACTGAGTAAGTAACACATTATAAATTATAATTGAGATTCAATTCTCCCAGGGAGAAGAGAAGGTAACATGTCATTTGAAGTGTTGTGAGTTTCTGAGAGTGGACCAGGAGTTTAGAGTGTATAATGATATCATTAAGAAATGCCCTTGCAAAGCAAGCAAAATTATACTGTGCTGTTTCTTGAAAACCACAGGAACTCTTTATTGTTCTGTCAGCAGCAGTTCAAAGAGCTATGTGACCCCATTAACATTCACTCAGGCATGTATAACAAATTGAAAGAGGGAAATTTCTTGAATAGTTAATTAAATTTTGTGTGTTTGAACATCTAATGGTGTAAACCATGTGAGCTCAGCACCACAAAACGCACACCTTGCACACCTGGTTTACCTCACAGCTTTATGCATCTTTTAATATTTAGAGGAGAAAGCAATATCAAATACAGAGAAAGAGCATGGAGGTTGGGAAGTGGAAAAACCTAGATAATGGCCAGCTGATCTGATGGCTGTGGTTGAACAAATCTAATATTTGCAGTAGTTCTGCTATGAACAGCAATTATTATTAGATGACCAGAGCTCCATTTGAACTCACATATCCATGGCAGAGACTGGGTAGGAGTATGTGGGGTGATAAAACTATTAAGTGTAAGGTAGAATCTTGCAGAGAAACCAAGTTTCTCTCAGTTTCAACAAGAGACAGCTCTTCCAGCCAAACTATTTATTTATTTCTGTGTGAAAAGTTGTAGCCTTTTTATTGAAAATGTTGACTTTTCATAAAGAAAGCTTAGTTGCAGAGATTCTGCTGCAGCAGGACCAGGACTGCAGCTTGGCTGTTTTCTGCTTCCTTAGTCCTTTCTAAATCTGGTTGTCCAAGTGGCTCTTGCACACATGATGCCAAATGACTACAGTCTCCATGCTGCAGTGATCGTTGACTCAGATTAGGCATAGTGCCCAACAACAGAAACTGAAGTTTGCCTGATTGGTTTTGAGTGCAGATGTTCTCTTTTTGATAAAAAATTCATAATTTGTCTGAAAAAATGGAAGGTAATTTTTTGGCATAGTTAGAAAACTTTTTTTTTTCCCAGAGAGAATGAGTAGTAGATGTTGTTTCCAGTGTTAGCAGAAACCCACTTACATAGATTAAGTCAGAATCTTTATCTGTACCAATTCATTAATTTAAATTACAGTACAGATTCAGGAATCCTTATCTCTTTAGGAGTGTCCACTTGCACTTTTCCTCACAGTTTGATAACTGATATCAAATGATGCGATAAAGGAAAGGACCATCACAAGGAGGTTAATGCTTTCTGTGCTATGCTGAGGAGAGGTTATTTCCAGACAAACTTTTAAATTCAGGTTCTCTGTATTTCTAAAAGGAACCAAATAAAGTTAGGATTGTTGGAGGTACTCTTCATGAAACTTCACACAGAAGTTAGAGTAGGACTCTTTGTAACTACTGCAGATGTCCATTTACATAAGCATTCCCACCAACCCACCAGAAACCATCTCTTCCAGAAATTGAGCACACATGCTACTGAGAACACTTCTACTGATCCAAAGATGTTCCTAAATTCTCTTGGAAAACAGAAAAATAGGATTTATATTAACCTATAAGCCTAGGCAAGCCTGAACTCTATTTTTGGTTTATTGAAAGTTCTGCTGTTATCATCCATAATTCTTAAACACCAGCCAAGTATTTCACTTATCACGTATATATTCATGCTTCTGCCTTTGTTCTGAAAAACTGTCAACTTGATGACATTCCAAATGTACCTGTTATTTGTAGAATATTTGCATTTTAATTATTTGTGTTAGCTATGCTTTTTCCCTAGCTGCATTTTCATTGCATATAGATTGGAGTTGATCAGAAAGCCTCTTCTGAAATGGAAATTATTTTTATTACACCTCAGCCATGCTTTAGGCTGGTTCTTCTGTAAACAGTTTGAAACAGTGGGAATGTGCTCAGAATGAAAAGTAGAATGCACATTCAAAAGGGCTAATACATGTCTACCAGAAAGAGATGTAAAACACATCCTGAAAGAATCATAGGAAGGTTTGAATTACAGGGCAGTACAGCCTCTGGAGGAATTTCCACTAAAATTCTTTTTTCCTCTGAAAATGTCCATTTGTTGGAATCAAAGCTTAGGAGGGGGCAAGGGGTAGAGAGGAGGGGAGAAGGAAGTAGGATGAATTTTTCACTCGATGTTTTCATCTTTCCTTGGAAGACTGAGATGTTTCATGTTGACATTTTTGCATCAAGGAACCCCTGCTATTCAGGAATGCTTGTTTCAAGTGTTAAGCTCTACACAGTTAAGAAGAGACACAAAAATGCTTGAGAACAAAATGTTTGAATGCTTCAAGATCACCAGACAAAAAGTTTAAGTTGATGTGCAAAATTTCCAGAAAGTGCTTGGATGTTGAGGGCGATTTTCTGCATGCCTGGAAAACTTACAAAGTGGAAAATCACTTCCTACCATGGTGTATTAGGGTTGGAATTACAGGCTCCCTCAAGACAATGGCAAAATCCTATTCACATCAGTTGGAATTTCACCTCAAACATTGTAAACATTGTACTCCTCTTTGACCATACGGATCATAAACCTACTGACCATAGAAATACATTTGACCATACAAAGTATTAAGGAATTTATAAGTTACTTTGTTTAGAAGGAAATAACAATAATAGAGGTTTTCAAGAGAATTGCTGTGGTAGAAAAGTCCTGGTTTTCTGTACGTAACAGGAGTCAAAGAATAAGGCAAACATTTCTCAGTCATTGTCGTTATGCACAATTTAAAAATGTTACTGTCTGTAGCTCTTTGTTAAAAACTTGCATCAGAAATTATGACCTTGCCTTGAGCAGCAAAGTGGACAGTGTGGACACAGAGTCCTGGCCAGAGCCCTCTCCTGCATTCGCACAAGCTGAGCTGCTTGCTCTTGCACAGCAGAGACCACAGCCAGTTCCACTGATGCAGCACACTCTTGAAGGTGTGTGCTAAAAAGGAGGCTGTGTAAAGGGATAACTGGTCTTACACTGTCACAGCTGTTTTCTCAGTGGGCTTAAATTTCACTGCTTCAGCATGAGCCCTCTCTCAGACAGTGCCAAGACCTTCCCTGCCTGTGCTCAGGAGATAATCCGTGCTGCATAGCACAGTGTACAGGAACATAATCACTCCTACTCTTGCTGCGACCTGCCTTCATCTCCCTAGCCACAGGTACCTCTAGCACTGCCTCACATCACAAACAAAATAGTACCCATTCCACCTCTGTTGACACATAAGTCTCACTGAAAAGTCACTACTGTATCTTTTTGGTCTGGTCTTGTAAATATGGTCTTTTAATATTTTTACATAATTACTTTATATGTTTCTCATAGCAAGAAGGTATCTGTAGTACACACACTCTTCAGGAAGCTTTCACTCAGTTTCTGTGCTAAAAAGGAAAAGGCTCTTCGGGTTGTAAAAGAAATTACATAATTATTGCAGATGCATCACTCCTGAAGTTCTGCAAAACTAAAGAGGACAGGAATAATGTAAATTAATGCACGTACATTTGGCCACGCTCACATTTTATGATACAACATGAGCTATTTACACATCTGCTGGTGGGAGGGTTCAAAGATGACTGGTTTTAGCTATAGCTGCCTTTTTGCTGGCTACCAGTAAGAAACAGCTGCTTTCTGTTCTAAGAAGACTTATTGCAATAAACTTTTTCTTTTCTTCTTGTCTAACTCAACAACTCAGTGAGATCTTTACTGAAATACAATAACTGGCATTAAAAAAAGACATTCCACTTAACATATCCAGCCTCTCATGCTGTCCACATTGCAGCTTATCCTTTACTCACAGCCAAAAGCCCCAAAGCCCTCCAACTGGCAAACATGACTGGGCTGATCAATTTTACTATGCAGCTAATTCCAATTTTCAAGTGACAAGTGCAAGTCTACAGCTACTATGCTTTTCTTTTTCTTTGTTCCAGTCAAATCCCTAGAGATGATAGGCACACAATGAGCATAGGCTTTCTCTTGCAGACAGCAAAGTCTGTTTATCTACTTTTATTTTATATATAATGAGCCAATCCCTTTTCTTGTCTCCTATAATTTCAAAGGCACCCTCACTGACAGCTCAAAGTGCTCACTCTACATATCACAACAGCTGTTGGAGACAGATAGCATGAGCAATTATGGAATGATTCAAACTGACCTTCTTCCAATGGATACTAAGTGCCCATCTTTAGCTGTGACTTCGTGTTCAGCAGTTCAACAGAAGTCTCCAAGATGGAGCACATTACAATATTGAGGAAACAAATAACTACAGAACAGATTTGGGAACTTTTGAGACAACCTGTAATGGAAAAAAACTGGTATGCTCTTTCTGTATATATACTGCAAATGGTTTAATCCCAATATCTGTGTAAATGTGCAGACTTACATCTCTTACAAGTAGTGAATTTGAAATCAAGGAAGTTTTTTGCTGAAGACGTTTGGGAAGAAGAGTATCCCACTGCATTTTACAGCATCTGTTAAATTCTGATCTTTAGCCACTTTCAGATGCTGAACATCATTAGATCTTGAGGCTGTCTCTTTTTAGAAACACTTAAATCATTCTTATTGGAAGGAGTTCTCTATTTTCTTCACAGACCTGATTTGTCCCCGTCTGCAAGTAAACCCATGTTTTTCAGATAATCTTGCCTCTATGAGCATAAACTTGAGTTATTAGCAGATCTTCTATAGTTATTAGCAGGGACTTTAGTTTGGGAAGCTATAATACACCTTTTGGTCTTATCAACACACAATGATTATGACACAGGACAGCAACACACATGCTTTTATATTCTGAGGAAATTGCCTGTCTTCTGGTAGACCACTACTAAAGAAACAATTATCTACCCTCAAGAACCCAGCCTAGAATATCCCTTTCTCTTCAGTTTCCCTGTCCTGGGAAAGATAATGGAAAGGCTTTTGCACAAAATTCAAAACATCAATACTCTCTTAATCTTTTACATATCTTTAAATTCTAGACATAAAATCTGCCTTCAAGTAGGTTTCTTTCTAACAGGGGAAGGGAAAGAGGGACCAATTCTCAGTTGTCATAAATCAGTATTACTCTGCAGATGTGCACAGAGCCCCAGCCAGTTATACCACTCCAGCAACTGGCCTCAGCTGTCTGCTGATTCTGTATTTCAAGATTTTCAACATAAAAGACTGAGAAGCACTCAAAGCAATGAATGAGTGACTTTTGAGTCTACATTTAGTCTCCCAGAGATAAACAGCGGTAGGGTCTACACTGAGGGGCTTTTTACACTAGGTGCTAGCATTTTTTCACTTGTCCTTGTCCAGATCGGTGTGTAGATGTGCCTATATGTGGTTTTACTTGCCTCGCTTCTATTTCTAAAAATTTGATCTGTTCTGCCTTCTGTAGACAATGACAGAGAGCTCTCTTTCTGTTAATATGACCTGTTATAAATACCTGATGAGACATAACAGCATCATAGGATATTTATAACACAGGTAGAATTCTCCCTATACTACAGGTTTC
This sequence comes from Pezoporus flaviventris, assembly GCF_033815535.1. Classification (NCBI taxonomy): domain Eukaryota; kingdom Metazoa; phylum Chordata; class Aves; order Psittaciformes; family Psittacidae; genus Pezoporus; species Pezoporus flaviventris. The sequence continues at coordinate 37,044,011 of NW_026892555.1, forward strand.
TACAGAAAGGCTGAGCTAGAATAGTGTCCTTTAGAGTGTTCTTCAGTTTGTTATAAAGTGGATTTTTACTCACTTTACATTTTCAAGTAATGATGATAGTAGTATGTTCAGACATTCTATGTAAAGAATGGTTGTACCTTATTCTACTGCATCTTATATCCTGCATCCTTCACATGACAAAGAGTTCAACTGGAAGTACTAAGTCAAAGCGATCACATCTACCTGAGGTTTCAGAGTACAAATGTGTTTAAACAAGGAAAGAAGAGTCAGTTCCTTGCCCCATGGTCCAGGCTGGTGAAGGAAAGACCAAGTTTGCAAAGTCTCCAGATGCACAGGGACTGTCTGGGCTCTGTTCCGATCCACAGTTTGACCGTAACAAAGATTTGATCATACCAATCAACCCAGGTTATGCTGATCTGAAATGTGTTCCATTACCTCAGCTCGATTTCAACTTTGAAAAAGCAAGAAATTCTAACAATTAAGACAGAAGTCAAGTGCTTCTTACTAGCTATAATAGAATGGAATATTAAGTATTTAGATTTCCAGATGAAAATTTTGGAAACAAGCACATTTCCAGACTTTTTTTTTTTTTTCCCAAGGAAATTTTGGGAATATATTTCACCATAATACTTTTATTCTAAAAGAAAGCCGTTGTTCCAGAAAAAGATATTTTCCACTGAAAAACTTTATCAGCTCTGAAAGCTCATATCTTTCATTTAAAATTTGGAAAAAGAAACAGCCACAGAAAATTACACTTTGATATAATATTGGATTACACTTTTTTCCTTCAAGCCTTACGTTATAGCCTGCATTTTGAGCATAATTTTTATATTGGCTCTTCCTTCTGAAGCACAAGAAAAATATTTGATTGTATAATACAGTGCCAAGAGACAAATAATCTGCTGCTATAATTTAACTGACATTGTTTCTCAATCCCACATAATTACAGTGGGAAGAAAATAAAAAAAAATACACAAAAGCAAAACTAAGAAGAATAAAAACCCCAAAACAACTTTTAAACTTATTGCTCATAATGTGGTATCTCATTTCAGATTTTGAAATGGGATACCTCCAATAATGTCAAAAAACCCTGTTAGCTTGATTAGCTGGCTTGATCTCAGCATCGGAGCTATTCTGGACAAATGTACTTTGAACAATTTTCTAAGAGAAGCTTACACGGTTTCCTTTATTTGATTTTTTTTTTTTCTCATAAGAATTTTATCAGTAGCAGTATCTGATTAAGGTGTTTTTAAGTCAAAAATCATTGATTTCTTTCCATTTTCTTCTCCTTCGAGAAATACCATTTCAAATTTTCACTGGATGATGATAAACTGAAGGTAATTAAAAAAAAAAATAAAAGAACTTTAATGGATCCCTAATGGACATAAATTCTGTCAAGTTATTTGCAGTGGAAATCTAGGGACAAATTCCTGTCTGCAGATCTTGGTTATTCAGTGTTGTTAATGCTATTTGCTGCAATGATTGTGAAATTTGAATCAAAGCCCTGTTGAACCCTAAGATCACTCCTGCAGTGATTCATCATTGTTACAAAGAAGGTGTAAGGCTTTTTTTTAAGACTCACTGTCCTTGCATATGTGAGTACAGCTGCATGTTACAGAATTATCAGAGAAAGAAAGAATATGCCCAGGATATAACCATTCACCCTACTTCTTGTTTTAGTACCTTGAGAAAGCCCTGGGCAAGTTAGACTTTACCTAAGGTAGTACTAGGTATGCTGCAGTGCAAACCTGATCTTCAGTTCAGTTTCGAATCCAGTTTACTGATTTGGGCCATAAGCCACTCAGCTGGGTCTTGGTAGACAGTGGCCTTCTGGCTTTGTTTTCACCAAAGCAATGGCAGGAGAGATCAGCCCTCATGCTGTTTTGAAAGTTTTGAACTATTTCTGGATGCTGTTGAAGAAGTTGTTGCATTTCAACCCATAGTGCTAGGTGGGGGAATTTCTAAATTGATATGTGCATGCATGTACACAGACTGCCGGACGTAGGTCTGTATATATTCTGCTTTGGATAAAGCAGAAGCAAACAGCATTTTTCTGTATTCACTGGTATTCTGTATTCACCCTACAATGAAAAGTCCTGTCTGGAGGCAAAGCAACTATATCTTCTGAAAAAAAACCAGCTAGCATTAATAAAAATAGTCTGGACTTCACTGGACACCCAGGCTATGTTTCCTGTAATACTTCTTACACTTCAGCCCTAATTCCCATGTTTATTAGAGGTCATCAAATGCAGTGGTCAGTAATAAACATCTTGCATACTAAGAAGGGACCATTTTTATATGCTTTACCTGCTTCAAAATTGGAACATGGGTTTCTTACCTTTGCCATTAGACTTTGATGCTTCTAAACTGTTATATAAAATGTCAAATGATCAGTCTCTTCTTAACTTGTTAGTCTTGTTAACTTGTTTGTCTGTAGTCATCTTGCTAGTCTCTTAAGCCATGATTAAATTTTGACTGCCATCATAAAATAATTATAAGATCGGCATGATACAGAGAAGTGTAACTTCACAGATGAAGAGAACAGAGGGGAGAAATACACTGTGAATGGGAAAATCTGTTCACATTAAAAAATAAGGATCAGAAGCTAAAAGTCATTAAGTTATTGGCAAAATAGATTGCTTTTATATATGTCTTTCTCCACCTTTCCATCCACACGATAATTTTTTCTTTAGTGTGTTAAAACTCAAAAGATCAATACAGTGTAGGAAGGAGTATGGTATGAGCTCAAAGCATACAGTAGCAACTGTCTTGTGATAAAAGAGCTCAGTAGTCAGAGATAGTTTAGTCACTACGAAAACATTTGTTCTTGCACTGCTGTGGCATAATGTGAATTGCCATGCTGTACAAATACTTGTTTTGCATCTGCACAGCTTTCATCTAAAGTGGAGACATAAGGCTACTTTTAGATGATTAAACAACATAACTGAAAAACAGCATAGTTATAATGACCTATCTTGTGTGATGCTATATATATACAGAAATCCAAACAGAATAAAGAGTAGTATTAAGCAAATACGCTTTCAGCCACATGGTGATGTAATTCGTACTTCATCTCTCTGAGCATTTACAGACTATACAGTGTTTGGAACTAAGCATCTTATATAATCACAACATATTAATCTCTACAGACAAGTCTATTAGATTTGCTTAGTGCTGGTCTTACAACACAGGATGAATTAAAATATGCACCTGTGTAATGTTTGTTCTCTGTACTTGGTGATAATGTACTACAGGAGCAATTTGAGGATAAAAATTAAATTAAATACAAATGCAAAAAATGAGCTGCCAATATATTAATTGGTTTAAAGCAATTTGAAAGTAAGGTAAAAAGAAAACCCAAATGCATAAATTTAAATTTTCTAATACACTACTGTTTATTTTTTAGCAGTTCTATATTTCAGAAAATTAAGTTCTGAGACACTGAATCAGATGAGAGCTAAACAAAGCTATGGGAAAATGGTTCAACTATGACATTACAATTACTGTTACATTCAGAGAGACTAGAAGTTCCTGGGTCAGATACCAACATGTGAAGATAAGGGTTCAACTCCACTAGAAATTGTAAGAGAGAATTATTTTCATACCATCCTCTTCACCAGACTCACACAGGACTTAATATGACCCAAAATCTTTCCTTAGAAAGGAGGACTGGGACAGTCATATAATCTGCCTGTCTGAAGATCTGTATATGCACAGTGCCTTAGCTGTGAGAAATAATAAGGAACTAAATCAATCTCCTTTTTTTTTCAGACATCATCATCTCATGAGAGTAGAACCTGACATTTTTGCTTCCAGTGACCTCCAATGCAACTCATATTGTGACTCTTCCTTTCCTGTGTGCAGGTCTTGCTTGCATTTCAACATTTTACATTAATTTTACATTAGGATAGCAGTAGTTCTTTTAAAATAATAATACAAAGAAGTCTTAATGAAGGTATTTCAACAGCAATTATGGGAGCCAAAAATACTCACCCCTAATATAAACCAACACCAATATTGTTTGCTAAATATGAGCTTTATAATCATGAATGACTTGCTTCTCTATACCTGCCAAATGGGAGTACAGCATTCACAACTCCTACAGCTCTTCAAGCCAGCCAGTGGTTAGAAAATCTAGGGCACATTATCCCAGTCTGTACTTTTTAGAGAGAGAGTTATATTTCTATTTATCACAGAGAAGAAAACAGTAACTTAAAATTAAATTAAATGCCCACCCACCAACAACAAGCTAACTTCCTTAAATTGCAAGCACAGGAAGTTAGGCTAATGATTAATCATAAAATCAGCTTTGGTACTCCCAAGCTTTGGTACTTCCAGAAACATATTGATGCTGAGAACTGCAAAGAAAATGTAAGCAGACAACCTGGCAGTGCCATGTTCAGAAATCAGATGGGATGTAAGCTGGACTGGCCTCTTACTAGAGAGCTGGAAGTGCAAAATTTGGACAGGCATAAGGACACCTTGCTGGAACCTGCATTCCTTGTGAATGTCACTTGGCCTTATCTTCTTTCTGACTGGAGGGTTTTTTCAACCACAGAATGTTATTCTGTGAAGGAAGGCAGATGAAGTGATAGTATCAACAGGAGAAGATAAGGTATTGTCCTAGAGACTAATTGCACATCTTGACTTTCTAATTTGTTAAATAGACAAAAATTCCCCACAAAGGGGAACACAGGTTTCAAAGTGCTGGCAGATTTTTCTACCTCATTTTTGAATAACACAACGTAGAGACAATTCTTATCTAATTGTAGACAATTTGTTAGTCAAAAAACTAGTCGAATAAATTGTTCTTTCTAGTCTGTAAATTAAACTTAGAATGCACATACTCCAGGGAAGATTATTCCTGAGGTATTTATGACTGCAAGATACCTGAAAAGTACTAAAAATAAAATGAAAATAATAAACCCAACAGCTTATATAATCTCTCCTTTTAAGTATGCGGCTACAACATGAAACTTGTGGCCATTAAGAAACCTGGTCAAGGACTATGTCAGCCCCACTTTGAGCAGGCAGGTGGACAAGATGATATCCAGAGGTCCATCCAACATAAATAATCTTTGTATCCCATCAAATGCCAAAAATTAATAAGGTTGTGTCAGACTACTTCAAACCTAAGAATCCATCTTGGGTCTAGCAGCAGAGATGGGTTCACGCTGTAGTGGAAAGGGCTGAAGTGTTCTCTGAGCAGCACATCTTACCCTCACCCTCAGCTTACCCTGTCAGGCCCCAGCTACCTGGTCCTCATTTTCATCCTATCCCTGTAACACCACGTGGTTTAGCTTGCTCCTATTTATTTGCAAGCAACAAGTGTATACACAGCCCCTGAAGAGTCTGAACCATAATGTAGCAGGATCCTGTGTGACAAATGAAGGCAGTCAGAATGAGGGCACAACAGGAAGCCTGTCCTCCCTTCCCCTTATTTTTGTCCGACTCAAATGCACTCACATGAACACAGCGCACTTCCATCTGCTGAGGGAGCTACTCTCTTCTTCTGTCACCCTCTCTCTGCATACAGATGTGCTTGCATGTAGACTGCACACTCCAGAAGGCAGACGCTGTTGGATTTTAATCACCCTGAATTCTCTGATGGATTAAGCCTTAAATCCCTAACCCTCCTTTTAATGCTGCAGTAAGCAACACATATATTGCTTACACTAATTTACAGTTGAAACAAAAGTGGAAGACAGTCAAACTGAAACATCTGAAAATCAATCTATGTTGAAAGTGGATGGGACACTAAAGCATTCTGGATTATTTTCTCCACCCTTCACTCTGCCAACTGCCTGATGAGGCAAAAATCAATGTCTGCAGCAATAAGAGTTGCAAGTACATGTATTAACCTCCACCTACCTGTAGCCCTTCAATTGCCAGTTTGAGGATAGATGGCGTAAGCTTGGAGGCTTGCTTGAAGGAGAAGTTGCTCCAATCTATAATTAGAATGAAGCCATTTATCTGAAGCTCCTGATCTTCAATGAGCACTTCCAAGGACAGCAGGATAGCCCGGAGGATATCTATGAAGGAGTTCCTAAAGCCAAAGCAGAAAAAGAAGTGATCAGTGGTTGCAGTTATCTTCAAACCTCAAGATACTCAGCTTTGCTGTGGATGAGGTGTGAGGGAGGGATAGGGATTTATTCTGGTAGAGTTCTCCTGAAAAGAGAGTCATTTTAGAGGTGTCACTAAAGAGCTCCTTCCCTGAAACTCACATCCTTCTGCTTGGTGTGATAAGTCCTGCACACTGGTGGATAAAATAAACCCTGAATGAAATAGTTTCAATTCTTCTGGCATTCCTTACAATAGATTCTAGCTAAGCTACTTCGTGAAAATATTTGTCTGTGGTGACATGAAACATTCAGGCTATCAGTTTAAATCCCTGCTCTTTTGGATATACTTTACCAATCTGCTTGTTTGTTTGTTTTCCTTCTTTTCTTTCTATAGGAAACAGGAAAATTTGAAAAGGAAATAAATCAGTGGCATATTAATATAAATGGTATGGTTACAACCAGGTTCCTTGGCTTCCTGCTTGAGTGAAGGGAATGATTCTGGGCTTTGCACTATAAATTTTAATTGTTGCCTTATTTCTGCAAACCAAATGAAATAGAAAAAATAGCTGCATCCGCTCAAAATAGGAACTCTTTATTAATTAGCAGCTCCCAGTAGGCTGGCTGAAAGGCTTCCCTCAGCTCTGGGAGAATAATTAGAAAGCCCTGAAGGAGGCCCTGGAGGAGATAGAAAGTGACAGTGAAGAAAATACTGAAATGCTTTACTTTCATGTGGAAGTCTGTACAGAGAAACCTGGGCCTCTTTCTACTTCTATCTCATGCATTTTACAAAAGCAAGAGTTGGACACTTAATGACTAATTCCATATTCACACCTGAGTAAGCTGAATCAGGCTGTCTCCTGATCTGTCCTTCTCACTAAGATGATTTACAAATAATAGAGTCTTTAAGAGAGGAGCAAGAAAAGAAAGCTTCAGAAAGTTCAGATTAACCTTGTCTAAAATGAGATTGTAACATATTGCTTTTGCAGTCTGCTTTATTTCTGCCTAATTCTCAAATTTTGATGATGCCTGAGCTCTATTACAGGGAAAGTTCGCACCATGTTCTCCCATTGAGATTTTAATTTAATCCTCTTCTGTTGTTTTCTTTAATTTGAAACAAGTCATTGAAGCCTTCAAGGGCAGTTTTTCAAATTCTGCCTGAGAGAAAAAACCTATGTGCAGTCAAAGCAAATTTCTCCACCATCAAGACCTCTTCCTGAACAGCAACAACACAGGAGAGATTTCTATTAGAAGTAAATGGTGAATCATAGACTCATAGAATAGTTAAGGTTGGAAGGGACCTCAAGATCATCAAGTTCCAACCCCACTGCCACGGGCAGGGACACCTCCCACTAAACCATGTCACCCAAGGCTCTGTCCGACCTGGCCTTGAGTGAAGTGTTTTCCTGTTCTTTCTCTTCTCTTTTCTCTCATCAGGTTTTGAGTGGAGTCTTTGTCTAAAGACACGGTCCTTTGAAAAAGCTGTTTCTGAACTGTGCCTTTCTGCAAAAGTTAGAAGCTCCTCTGAAGTGTAATTGCTGAAGCAACTTGCAACACACAGAGCTTAGAGATCTAACTTTTTTGCTGCTGGGTACCAGACTACCCCTCTCTCATTTGCAGTAACAGGACAAGGTTGACCTTTTCAAATCCTGTGAGGAAACTGTGCTAAACAGACAAGCTGAAAGTAATTTCCTTAGCAACATAAGGTGAGGGCATACTGATTGGATTGGCAAATTACATTTATGTTTAGTCTAAATTTATTTCAAAAAACTATGATATGGATATATTACCCATCACGCAGCTGGTGATGATTTTCAAACAGCAGCACCAGATTACTAGGATTTCAGTGACGGTAAAAGTGAATGCACCCCTAGACCTTATCTACTTAATATATCCTACAGGCTCTAACCCAGCATCCCTATTCAAGGGGGTCACCCTTCCACAAGAACTGCCCTAGAGAAGCTCCCAGTGGTTGTACAGTGGCTCCAAAAGTGTCATCACACACATGCCAGCCTTCTCTACCCTCTTAGTGACATCAACACACAATGATGTCATCATTCATGGATTGGCTTTCTGGCTAGATTGGGGAAGGTGGACTAATCCAGAGCTCAATTTAACTCCACAGCTGCAAACCCGAAAATGAACTGAACACTTGTTATTACTGAAGGCCACACTGTAATAAAGAAAACTTTCATCCTTCATTTGTGGGAAGAAGTTTTCTTAATAGACCATTCAAACTCATATTCATGATTCTGCTACCCCTGATACTTACAAAATGATTTCAAAGGGCTGTATAAAAACGGTGCATACAAGACACCTTCTGTAATATGCTTAAACTCTAAATCATAATGAAAGATTTTATTTGACTGAATGCAAAATCTTCTTAGACTCTATGCTGAGGAATTCCAGACTTTACTTGGGTGTCTACATAAATTGCCACTATATGAATCAATTACCCACCTGTACTTTCAGTAAAATTATTTGCCTGGGAGATATGGCACTCAGTTTTCTTAGTATGTAAATGATTTGGCTGTGCCCTGCCCAGAGTCCTCCCCAATCCCACAGGTATTTGCAGTTTTAAGACATGGTGTAGGAAATAATTCTAAGTGAACATAAAGACGTTTTTCAGATGAGGACAAGGAGACATGAAAGCAGCACACAGATCTTCCAGGTGGGCTGTTTGCAGGCATGCTGTTTTGTGAATGTAGGGTCTGGATAGAAATCAGAAAGAGTGCCACTTGAGCCTGAAGCCCTCTGCTCCCTAATCTTGAGGCTTTGAGACAAATCATTCAGCTGTGTGACTGATTTGCATCCAAATCATTTTCTATGTATGAACACAGAACCACTTTCTATTAGTCCATCTCTTTTGTTCCTTAGCTTAATATTCCCTTCCCTCCTCCAAACCCCTCTCCACCAGTTTAACCCTCTCTCACACAAAAAAATAGTGAAATAAATTACTATTACACAAAGGGAAATGTGTAGGGTGCTATAAGGATTCAGCATGGAGCCTACTGGAGTGAGCCACTAATGAGTTACAAAAGATTTGCACAAGCTCCAGAAAGACAAAAAGGAAGAAGGAGGGAGAGTGCCTATCTGCCTTGGCTGAATGGAAAGGTACCACAAAAGAGGCTCTTCAAATATCCTTTGGAAAATGGGAAGTTAGCCCAACAGAAGCTAGTGGTAGGGAACAATAATGTAAAACAAAAATGAAGATGGTTTAGCTGAGGGATTTGGTGGAGAGATTAGCCAAAGGCATAACACAAAAATAAATAAGAAGAAATTACTTAATTATAAGAGGCGTAAGCAGGCTGTGAGAGAATCAAAAGGCTCGGTGGAGTACCAGGGAGTAATGGGAACAATTAAAGGGGATAAAGACATTGCAGGGAAATTAAATGATCTATTTGCATGTCTCTGCCACCAGTCATTTTGAAGAGATACATGGATAATAAAGCTGAGGGACTGTTGGAAAATAAGGGGTCAAATAAGATATGCTGCAAAAAAAGCAATACATTTGGGAGAAAACATTAGTAAAGGCTTTTGACATTACTCTCTCTGAACAGTTTCATGCAGGCTTTGTTTTAGGCATGCTAGGGAAATTAATTGGATTATTCAGATGGTTAAGAGTATGAACATAGGGAAGTACTGGCAGCTGAAGCCATTAAGATAATTTGGCAGTAAGCAAAAACAGTCACTAGAAGTCCTGACTGTCCCACAAGACAGCAGGCTAACAAAGTCTGGACCAGTGTCATTACCCTGGCAGTTACAGACAACTCTGCTTAATATTCCTGAGTTAGTATGCGGTAAGAGTCTCTCTCCTATACTTACTTAAAAGGTGGCCAAATCTGAATAACATTCAGCAAGCTGCAAACATGGCAGAGATGCAAATCAGGTAAGAGACCACATCTCGCTTTGTTCCCTCTCCAGACAGTAAATCACCAATGAAGAGCTTTTAGTGGAGTCAGAGGTGGTACTGCCCTGCAAGGAGGATTCCCACTGGGAGAAAGCACATAAGAGGAAAAGGAAGGACTAGAAAAACATCTTCAGGTTGCCCAAATTATTTGAGCTAATCCAAGCTGAAGCAGCTAGCTGCACCTTGAATCCTGTGTTCAGTTCTGGGCTCCTCATTACAAGAAAGATATTGAGGTGCTGGAGCATGTCCAAAGAAGGGTAACAAGCGGGTGAAGGGTCTGGATTACAAGTATCATGAGGAACAGTTTATAGAACTGGGGTTGTTTACTCTGGAGAAGACGAGGATGGGGGTAGACTTTATAGGTCTCTGCAACTACCTGAGAGGAGGTTGTAGCAAGGTGGGTGTCAGTCTTTTCTCTCAAATAACAAGGGACAGGTCAATAGGAAATGGCCTCCAATTGCACCACAGAAAGTTTAGATTGGGTATTAGGAAAAATTTCTTTACTGAAAGGGTTATGAAACATTGGATCAAGCTGCCCAAGGAAGTGGTTTACTCACCACCACTGGAGGTACTTAAAACGTGTAGATGCAGCACTTACGAGACATGGTTTAGTGATGGCCTTGGCAGTGTTAAGTTTGCAGTTGGACTCTATGATCTTTTCCAACCTAAATGATCCTATGATTCTATGAAAGCCTTAGAAAAGGAGATGTGGAGAACACAGCAGATCAGCGCTGGTGGACGAGGGAGAGCCCAGGAAGGAATATATTTCATAGAATCATAGAGTCATAGAATAGTGTCGTCGTTTAAACCCAGTCAGCCATAAATCATGCAGTCACTCTCTCACCACCACCCCCCCCCCAACACACACCCCTCTTCTTGCCCTCCCCCTGCTCATGGAGGGATAGGGAGGAGAATCAAAAGAATGCAACTCCCACGGGTTGAGATAAGAACAGTTTAGTAACTAAGGTATAACACAGATCACTACTGCTACCACCAATGACAACAATGATAAAGGAAATAACAAGGGAAGAGAATACAACACCTCAGCACCAGATGACCGATAACTCACCCCACCCCGCCCGACCGAGCACCGGGTGATACCTTGTCCAACCCTGCAGTGCCCTAACCCTTCCAGGTAACTCCCAGTTACATCCTGGGCATGACATGCTGTGGTATGGAATACCTCTTTGGTTAGTTTGGGTCAGGTATCCTGTCTTTGCTTTCTCCCGGCTTTCCCTCCTCCCTGGCAGAGCATGAGACTCAGAAAGCCCTTGGTCAGACTAAAACATTTGAGCAGTAACTAAAAGCATCGGTGCTATCAGCGCCATTCCCAGGCCAAAAGTCAAAAACACAGCACTGCACCAGCTACCAAGGAGAAAAAATGACTGCTACTGCTGAACCCAGAACAAATAGTTAGGGTTGTAAAGGACCTTAAGATCATCTAGGTCCACCAGCCTGGCTTTGAACACTGTCAGGGATGGACTATTTACCACTTCTTTGGGCAATCTGTTCCAGTGCCTCACTACCCTCACAATATAGAACCTGCTCCCACACAAAGACAAGGTACACCGTTCATGGAAAAGCCCTTGGAATCCAGTCATTATTGGGTTTTGATCTGTTGTTCATATGAAGTAATTTATTTCAGTAGATTAAATTCTTCTTTCTACTCATCAAATATTGATAAGAAAACCCCAACATCTATTCATGTGTTCTTTGAAAATATCTGTTTTTTTTTAATACATGTATTTATTTTAGAAATATAAAACTCACTCAGCTGGAAAAAACACTGGAAATTACTGACATACAGTCCTTGAGGATGCATGTCTCAGAGGAGCTCACAGCTGACTCATGCATTGAAAAGGGCTTGTTTGTCTCATCTGTGTGAGGTCTGAATAGTGCATATGTGCACAGAAATTAGCAGGGTTTTTCTGCGATTCACAGAGAAAATGGGTTTCATTCACAGCAAATGTTCACAGCAAGTATTTTGACCAGGCATAGGTAACTTCCTTCATAGAACAATCCAAAGCCATTTAAACTTGTTAGTTGCAAAAATATGAACAATTCACTAGCAGGAAAAATGGAGGAATTCTTACACAACACTATGAGATGTTTTTGTCTTATTTTGTAGGGTACCAACCTCTTGTTTGTCACGGCCAAGTTAAGTTACAGAATTTTCTATTTCTTTGTAGAACCAGAATATATGCACATAAAACTCCTACTGAGTAAAGCACAGGTTGCATTAAGTTAATGTCATAGCTCCAAATTATTCTTCTGTCACATCCAGTGTAGCTATCTTTGGTTGTTCCAGTATGTCAGCTTCAGACAGGCATCTCTCCTGTTTTGTAATGAAAAGATAACAAGTTTTTTCCCCACAGCATCTGTGTAAGTCTATAAATAAAATTCCCAAGTAACTTTACATCCAGGATAACAGACTGGATAGATAAGTGTACTGATTTTTTATTTCTGAAGTGCTCAGTGCAACAATGCGCTAGATACAAAGAATAGCATTGACCAAGCTGAGACCTGAACTGTGTTTAACAACATTAGAAAGCTACTGCTTAGCTTATAACTGAACAGAGGCCAGTCACCCACAGATATCTGTCTGGCCTTGAATTCCTGCTTGGAGTGAGCTGGAAGCCTCTGCCATTGCCAGTGAAGGGGAAATGTGCCACAGAATCGGTTTATTCTTTTATCATGCAAAAATTGCCTCTCAGTGTCTTTCCTAAAGATATAAAATTATTCATATTGTTATATTTCTGTGGAAGTTCTTCTATATACAAGTATTATGAGGTTTTTTGCTGTCACTTTCCACTTCAGTTGAACTCCATAGCAACCAATAGCCCCTGAATTGCATGCTCTGCATTCAAGTCTGCATTACGAATCTCCTCCTACATACACTCATTCATATTGTGGGCATCCTTGCCAAATGGATACCTTGTTCCTGATGTTAATGTGACTGTGCAAGGACCCTTTCTTATGTGGAATCTGGCTGAAAAAAGGGGACCTTCACAGCCCCTGTGCTTGCTGCTGGAGAGTGCAGGTGGCTGGGGCTCTTAAAACCCATGATAGGACCAGCTTCCACCAGAGAACTATGAAGGGGATGGGGAGGTGACACCTGCTCTTCCCTTCGCCTCAGCCCAGGGAGGTGTCACCCCGTCTAGCAAGGAATCAGACCAAGATAAAGCACTCCTGAGAGTTTCAAAAATCCCTACATGAGCTCTCCAGGGACTTGATCCCAAATGAAGCAGGCAAACGATTGCAAACTATCACAGCACAGACTGCTCCTAAGGGGTCCACACGGGTACAGTAGTGCTGCCCAACCATCAGGCTTACGGCTTGGCTGGGCTCCAGCATGAGTGCTCAGTGCTGTGCAGGGTGAAGCCTCTCAAGAGCAGTGTGCAGCTCTACTTTGTAGCCTGCTGCTGAAAGGAAAGGCCGGAGATGAATCTCAGGTGCAACACAACTGCTCCTCCAGCCGTGGATTTGTTTTATTCCTTCAAGAGTTAAGTATTTCTGAGCTACACACCGGTGATTTTCTTGCCTTTTTTGCTCCTAGAACAAAGTCATGCTTGCAAACTGCAGATTTCTCTGTTGAGAAGGAATAAGTGACAATCATAGGCAGTGTTTTATAATACCGTGGAAATTATCAAAAGCCCTATGCTACAACCCCTAAATGCAATCAATAAATCAGTTCTACAGCAGAGCCAGTGGAATAATTTGCCTGGATAGTCCCAAATGCAATGTCCCCTGAGAGAAGCATGGGAAAGGTGAGCAGAGAATGCATTCCAGGATGAGCACAGTTAGCGAGTCTGTGGTAGTTTCAAGTTAGTGGTCTCCACTGTTAGCTGGAGACATGTGGGAGCAGATTGATAGTCACAGTTCAAGACACTGTTAGGTAGTTTTTATGCTCCTATTGAGATCTTACTGATGTTATGACACTGTCCCCTGAAAGCACATCTGCAGTAATAATGAAAAAAATGAATGCTGGTACAGGAATTGCTTATGGTTAGAAGCATTAGGATTGATGACTTCTGTTGTTTTACTTTATTCTGTTTGTTTGCATAGCCTTATTCTCTTCTGGCACTGAAATCCATCCTTGCATCATACTCAGCTATTTGCTCTATTTCTTGCACCATTGAGTTCCACAAGTTAATTTTTCATTACTGAAAGGGAAAGGATATTCTTTTGAACATTATGAAGCTACTGTTTAATCACAGAAAGCAATTACACAGCTGCTTTGTTCTGTTATTAGAAGGTACAAATGGCACCACCGATTCGGTCCCCCTGTTATCATGTTTCTCTGTGTTATTCCACTATATCTCCTTTAGCTATAAATCTATGGCATCTTCAGCACCTTTCCATCTGAACTAACCTGGGACTTTTTGTCTCCTTCTGATGTGATTACCTTCCTTGTTCATAATGTTAATGAATTCCTTGCATTGCCCTTTTTCTTTTTTTTTTTTTTGACAATTATTTTTTACATCCCCTTCTTTTTGAGATAATACAATGTAAAATTAATTCAATATTCAAAGTGAGTTTGGAATACCAACATACACGAAAGAATGTGTTATCTTTTCCTATTTGTTCTCCATCTCCTTAATGCAGCCTAACATCTAATTAACTTTTCTGTCCACCTCTGCACAATAAGTGCGCTTCTTAATTGTGCTGTCTATACTGACATGATGTTTTTCTTAAAAGGTTAAAAGTAGTTGAAAACCCAGAAGAAACTGCATAGAGTTAAGAGAGGATCTGCATACTAGATTTGGCAACATATTAAAATCCAACTTGTTCTTGCACTGCACTTGGACTTCTTTGCATATTAAATGTTGATTTTATAGGTCATTCTAGAGTTCTCCACAACTTCTGCTAATCTTCACTAACTTACACAACTTTCCGTTTACTTTTTGTCACATCACCACCCAAAGAATATTACTGCTGGATATTATGTTAACATAATTTTGCCACTTACAAATCCTACTTTATGCCTGAAGTATCAGTGCCGTTTTTATGTGCAGGGCAAGAATTCACCTGCATATTTATTAACTTTTCTGAAAAGAGTTTAAAACAAACTTCACAGGAAGATTTTTTATTAGCTAACAAGACAGAATACTTAAGCCTTTTATTTCTGCAATGCTAAAAAAGTCATCTAATTGTCCTTTTGACACCAGTCATTCTTACAGCAAACCTTGCTGATGACTTGATGAAATAGTAAAGTTAATATCAAATAATAGCTTACCAATGCATATATTCTGAGAGCACTGAGTTCAGAACTACAAAAATCATATAATTGCTTGTGGCTATTCAGATGGCACCTGTTTATTCACACAGCACTTATCAATCCAGAAAGATTTGAAAAATGTAGCAGAATGCCTGGAATTTCATTCAGAAACCCACTTTTCTCTATCTCCATTGGAAAGTTTGACTATTCAGCTAATAAAAAGACTCCTTCTGTGCACTTGAAGTTACAGTAATGAACTTTCAGTTGGTAATCCTAAACTGACAATGAACCCAAAAGGTACTGTGTAAAGTCACCTCTTTCCTTCTAGTACCTAGTGTGAAACCTCTATGAACCTCTAAGGTCAGAGGAGAAATCTGGTCCATCTGAAGCTCAGATTTTCAAAGCCAGTGTAAAATTGGTGTGCTTGAAAGTTTAAAGTTAAAACATGCCTGTGAAAGCATTTCATATTTTGCAAGAAATTTTACTGATCGGTCCATTTTTCTTGTGTTTGGAACTGTGGGAGGTACATTTGATTCTACAGGATGAAAAAACAGTCAGAAAAATTCATAGGAAAACTGGAAAACTAAGTGAGTCTAGGCTGTCAGCAAGAGGTTGCATCAGGCTCAAGAAATAATGATTTATGCAGTAGAAAGAGCAGATCTGAGCTGATTATGGTGAAAAACCACTGTAAACTGAGACTTAGTTACGGGTAGTGAGCTGGACATGAAATTTCAGGCACTGTGCATGATGGTGACAGTTGTGCACTCTTATTTCCCTAACAAAAGCTGAATATGAAGAAGAAAAAGAAAAATACAATATTTCAGTGGACTTTAAGTCAGCGTGACATCATCCTCGGCCTGTGTGAAATGCATGCACACACAGACTGCTGCAGACCTCTCAGCAGTAGCATGTCTAGAAATGGTTCACACAAAGATGTCGGAAAACGGCCTGTGCATCTTCATCAGCAAAATCATCCCGTGGCAATAATGTGTGTCTCCACATACAGATTTATAAAGTAATTTTGTTATCACCACAAGGTATAATGGAGAACCAGAGAAACCAAGTTTTGTCTCTCAGGAGGAATAGAAGAGAAAAACAGGGCAAGTATAGGTAGTCAGCAACAATGCCACAGTGAAAACAAAGGAATAATTTGCAAAGAAAGCAATCAATCAGGAACATCACAGTCTCTAAACTTACAACATTTCTCCAGTTAAAATATCATTTTAACTATCATAATATAAAGTATGAAGTAAAAATGATGTCTTTAAAAAGGTTGGAGAAGCTCAGTGGTCCCTATGCCTGTTTGGTGGAGAGCATAATAGGGCTTTGCTAGAACAAGAAGAACAGACCGATGAAGCCATGTTGAATGTCATCACCAAAGGCAAATAATCAAAGCTGAATCTCTTTAGAGATATTGGGTAAGAGATTATCAAGACATGAGAAGAAGTGGCAAATAAAAGAAATGCAAGTGCACCTTATCAAATATCTAAAATGGCTATTAAATCAGGCAAATAAGCATATACCTGTGCTTATGCTTGTACTTAAATCCAGACATTGAAAATAGCAGACATTAAAAAGGTGTACAAAAGTGATGTCAATCTCAAAAAGGGTTATAAATTATTTTAGTTGTAGCCCTTCAAGGTAAATAAAGAACAGACATATTCTAATCATTTCTTATAAGCAAATGAAAAGATCTGTCAAACATTACATATCAAAGAGATTTCCCACTCAAACAACAGGCAACCTTGATATAGCTGGTAAAATGGAGGAACTTGGTATTATTGGTGTAGAAACGATCACTGGGGAATTCCAAATAGGTGTTACGAAGATTCATACGGCAGCAGCCTAGCTAAAATTAACTGCATATCTCTTCAGAAACAAGAATGAAGAAAATTTGCTGTAATGATTCAACTGAGCACAGGAGAAGAACCAGAAAATAAAGTGAACCTGTGTGGATTTATGAAATAGGCTGTTAAATGTGTATTGGATCATGGTGCTGCCAGCCACAAAGAAACTTCTTTGCAGTTGTGCTGAAAAGGATATGCAGTACCATGAAGCTCAATGAAAATGAGTAGTTTTACACCCTAGCCACTTTTAAGTGCATTGTGTTTCATGCAACTTCATTGAAGGAAGTGAAGGTATGAATAGCAACGACCATTCCCCCTAAGAAAACAGATTTTGTTTGTTCCCAGAAATCATACTGAAGGTGTAAAAGAGGCAAATCTGTTGAAAACCCCAGAGTTTACAGAATCTTTAATGGGATAAAACCATAATGCAACCAAAGCAACAATGAGGAGTCTGGTCAAATGTCACCAATGGCATTAGAAAAAGGTATATCTCCTTACTCACATTGTTCAGGCTTCTCTCAGACCTCACTGGGTATTGGACCTCCCATGTGGAAAACAGATGACAGCAGTTTCTTTGGGACATCTGGATTCCACAGACACATGACTCTCTAGTATGTCAGTCAACAAACGACTGCTAAAGAATGAATTTTATAAGTAGCTAGTAGAAAACAGAAGTTATGGAAGACACCATGAGTCTGAATCATACTACATTTTAGTAGAAACCTTAGGAATTTAATTCTATAGGCATTATGAATGATAACTGCTTCTGTAATGACTCCAGTGAGTGAGGTAATTGCTCCCTTTGAAGGGCAATTGGTGAATACAGAAATCAAGTGTCATCAGCATTATATTATGTAGCATTACTAGCTTTTTACTAAGTGTATTTTTGTGTGGATGACAGCAATGGAGCAAAAGAGGTCTGCCTAAAGGAAGACAAAACTCTTTTTCTGTGTATTTTACTAACACTTATGCAGAATAGGCTGGGTAAGGAGAATAAAAATTGCTTAGATCCAGAGAATTTCCTTGGATGTATGGGGTTTCTTTGACAAAATAGTTCTTTGGAATGGTTTTTTTCTTCTCTTATTTGTTTTCATTTTTCCCTTGAAGCTGCAAAATATGGTTTTCTGAGAAAATTGCAGGACAAAAGGAAAAGAGGTGACCTTGGAAGGAGTCCCCTGAAATTCTTCCAAAGAGCAACCTGAACAAATTAATGTGAATGGCCCAGCCCACTTACAAATACAAGTGTGTTTAGACTGCCTTTCTCAAAGCAGATAAAGCAATCATGGAACAAAAATATTAAAATGCAGGCTGAAAATTGAAAATTAGAAACTACCAGGGTTACAGTTGTCCTCAAAATGCCCCCTGTGCAGGATCAGTGGACAAAATACGCTTTAATAGATTTGTAAAGTATGATTTCAGATATCATGATCACAAAGGGAAAAGGGAAAGCATATTTTAAAACTCCAGACTGATTCTTCATAATTTGTGAGTACTTCTATTTCTGTGAATGCAGTAGCATGGTACATAATTTCCTCAGAAAAGAAAAGAAAAGAAAAGAAAAGAAAAGAAAAGAAAAGAGAAGAGAAAGAAAAGAAAAGAGAAGAGAAAGAAAAGAAAAGAGAAAAGAAAAGAAAGGAAAAGAAAAAAAGAAAAAAAGAAAGAAAAGAAAAAAGAAAAGAAAAGAAAAGAAAAGAAAAAAAAGAAAAGAAAAGAAAAGAAAAGAAAAGAAAAGAAAAGAAAAGAAAAGAAAAGAAAAGAAAAGAAAAGAAAAGAAAAGAAAAGAAAAGAAAAGAAAAGAAAAGAAAAGAAAAGAAAAGAAAAAAAAAGAAAAGAATAGGCAATCTACCGGAAACATTTAATCAATGCTTTACTTCTATTTTATTGTCAGGTTTTGAAACCTTGAGTCTCTGAAGCAAACACTGCCATTTAACCAAGATTGCTGATTCCATGACCTAACAGCATGAAGGCTTTTTCCTGGATGGGATGAAGTTGAAATCCCAGATGGGCAGAAATAGAATTGTATTGAATACATGTCATGGAGAAAGGAAGTCCAGCATGGTATCCCTTATTCCCCTGAAGCCAGTGCAATTTTTTGGTATGTGCCAGCAATTCCCATTAGGGTGCAGATTAGTATTGAGGGTGCAGTGTGGTCCTTGCCTTGGAGTAGTAATGCTATGTTATTATTTTGGCAGACTATCGAATTTTCTCAGGAATTGCCAACGAAAAACAATTTAAGTGGCTTAGAAACCATTAAAAATCAGTTGAGCTGAAAACAGAATTTCATGTGAATTGCAATGTTAGGGATACTGAAATAAAAGTTTCATTAATTTCTTATTACAGAAGTTATCAGCAACCTCCCAAATCAATCTAACCTCTGTACAATAGAGCATACTTCTATGGCTGGATGTTTCTTCTCTGCTTTCTGGAAACCACTGTTTCAGGGTTTGCTGTTTCTGTGGCAAGGGCTGTACAGGCTTCTAAACAACTGGAAACTGTGCAATGATAATGTAATGATTTATACTTTTCTATCCCTTTATATTGCTTTTTATTGTAAAGCTAATGTAATTTTTAAAGTCTTTTTTTCATACTCCTAATAAGAATTCTTACATACTACAGAGAATTACTGAATAAACTTGATTAATTGAACTACTTTTTCAATTATAAATAATTGCTCATGGAGTGACATATGTAACAATTTAGTACAGAAAATAATAGACAAATTTTTAGTGCTTTTGAACTCAATACACAATAGCATCCTGCCAGACCCCATGTTAGTATTGTAGGAGGCAGCTCTGGAACCAGATAGTTGGAGCAAGCAGGATCTTTACTCCAAACACAAGCAGTAAAGACCACTGAAATAAAGATTCAGATAGTAGGGAAACCCTGTTTTGTCAAATGTCAAAGGAAAAAGAGGCCAAAAGAGGATCAGCAGACATTGCAAGTCTAGTAACAAGGCCTTGAGAAAAGTGCCAGAAGGAAAACTTCAATATTTAAGGAAAATGGGGAAGCCTAAAACAAATAAGTCACTCCTTGTTATTTACATCCTCTTTGTTTTCTGTAAAAAAGTTGCATGCAGTGATTGGTACAAGCTTGTTTACAAAGAAACACAAAAGTCACAATTAATTTTCCTTGAGATCTAATTGGTTTTATGGTCAAAAAGTAAGGGAAGACACAGTGTTTGTAAGAATTAATATATAAAAGCTACAATTTGGTATCAAGGGATGACTTGTTAAAATTGCAGGGTTAACACTACATCAGGTGTCCTTTTTTGTCTGTTTTTATCTCACAGTTTAGACTGTGTTGAAAGCACAACCTTACATTTGTTAAAACAGCAGAATTCATGTGCTTAAAAACAATACTAGTACATCTTTTCATTCAATGCTTTGACTTCACAAGTACGTTACTAAGAAGGCCTTATGTCAGTATCAGAGAAAAACCACAAGAGATCAAGTCTTTGCAAAATGAATCCCAATATGCTGCAGTTAGTTTCACTCCACAAAAATGCAAAAAAAGCAGAGAGATGCCTGTCTCTTTTTTCTCCCTGATGTGGCAGAACTCTCCAACACTCCATTCCATTGCATTCAGTTGACTTAACTTAGGTTATTGTTTTGCAATTTTATTATCTATCAACAGTCCTCAACAGTCAAGTAAATGCACTGGATTTATTTCTGCACAATAAGTATTTTAAACCATAAGGTACATAGCAAATGTCTAATGTGAAACATTTAAATATTCTCATTGCTGCATTTTGTCCCCATAGTTGAATTTGCTGGGGTTGCTCGCATATATGCATTGCTGCTTCAGATTTCATGAAAGAAACTTTTCTTTGTCTTCTTGCTCTTTGGAAACGAGTGAAGCCTTTTACATACATGCTTTTGAAAGAATAAGATAAGGAGGCTCTCTGGCTTCAGCCATGCAATCTTCTAACTCATAGTTTCATGCAAGTCAGAAAAGACTTTTAGTTCACCTATTCTGACCTAGTCATGTGCACTACTTTTACTAAAGGCCCCACAACATGACTGTAGGCATGAATTCCGTCATTTTTCATTCCAGAAGCAGGAAACTGCATGACAGAGTACAGCACTGGCACAGTGGGACCTTGTGTGAGCAGGACATAGATGAACATATTCCTTCCCTCTTCAGTGTCTGCGGCACTTCATTCCTGTACCCTGCCACTACCCTGGTCCCAGCCAGAGCCTCTCCTCAGATGACACAGCTAATTAAGGTGCAGTGCTATAAATCACACCTGCTTCTCAATGATGGGCACTTCTTCCAGCATAACTATTTCCATTTTCATACTTTGTTTCACTTTCCAGTGTATTCACTGGAAAGAAGTGCCCTTCTTAACTGCTCAGCACCACCATCCTGGCAAACAGTTGTTTTCTTAACATACCATTAGTATAGTATCACTTCTTATCTTTCTGAGTACCTCAGGGTAACAAAATAACCAGTTTTTAATTGAAGATGCATTTGTAGACACTTACCTTTGGCCTTTGGGAGAGCAGCCCTGCAGAGAAGGACTTGGGGGTGTTGGCTGATGAGAAAATGAACATGAGCTGGCAGTGTGAGCTTGCAGCCCAGAAAGCCAACCGTATCCTGGGCTGCATCAAAAGGAGCATGACCAGCAGGTCAAAGGAGGTGATCCTGCCCCTCTGCTCTGCTCTCGTGAGACCTCACTTGGAGTATTGTGTGCAGTTCTGGTGTCCTCAACATAAAAAGGACATGGAAGTGTTGGAACAAGTCCAGAGAAGGGCCACGAGGATGATCAGGGGACTGGAGAACCTCCTGTATGAAGATAGGCTGAGAAAGTTGGGGCTGTTCAGCCTGGAGAAGAGAAGGCTGTGTGGAGACCTCATAGCAGCCTTCCGGTATCTGAAGGGGGCCTATAGGGATGCTGGGGAGGGACTCTTCATTAGGGACTGTAGTGATAGGACAACAGATAACGGGTTCAAACTTTTTCTACTGTGAGGGTGGTGAGGCACTGGAATGGGTTGCCCAGGGAAGTTGCGTATGCTCCATCCCTGGCTGTGTTCAAGGCCAGGCTGGACAGAGCCTTAGGTGACACGGTTTAGTGTGAGGTGTCTTTGCCCATGGCAGAGGCTTGGAACTAGATGATCTTAAGGTCCTTTCCAACCCTGACTCTTCTATGATTCTTTGGGGGAGAAAAAAGTAGGCAAAAGGGTTTGTCCTGATTAGCCTCATGCAAGAGCTGGACCAGGACTGCAGTGTCTCTGTGGGTCAGTGGAAGCCAGTTCAGTTTCCTTCTGCTTTATTTTTTCATCCTAGTGTGTTAGGACCCAGTTTAGAGCTGATAGCAAAAATTGTAAAAATTCACATGGAAAATTCATATGGAAGATTGGCTGCTGGTGAGCACAATTGGCTAGTGCAAATGCAATATCCACTTAGATACATCATGCAGTAAATATCAGCCACTTCAACAATCATGGTCTGGATTGACTGAGTAAAAGCTTTGATGCAGCTGCATTTTATATCTATGCATTTTATTATGTTTGACATTTGCCTGTACATTACCTCTCTGCATTAGATGTTAATATAACCTTTGCTACTTGCTGTCTTTCCCTGACTTTAATGAAGTTGAATGAGATAGCACAGTAAACCTCTTAAAGTTCAAACCCGCTCTACTAAGGCAGTATTTTTGGCTTGGTAGGTTCACTAGTATTCAAGATCAGCATTTAATATCCTGGAGACTACATGCTCAGTCAGCTGTGCCAGTACCATACCCTCGTGTATTTCAGAGCTAAGATGAAAGTGCCTTTACACTAATTAAATTTCCTTGGACATAAGGATGTGGCTGTTGATCGGCAGGGCCAGCAAGAGCTCTGAGGGCCTTCCTTGTGCTATTCTTCTTGACAGCAGCCAACAGGACAGTCTATGTGGCTCTTGCATCAACTAGAGCATTCCCTCCATGAACACTATGCCTGTACTGTGACATTTCACAGCCAATCTCAGTACTTCACAAGCTCCCTCCCATGGGAAAACTCTGAAAACGTCTGAAAATAAGACAAACACAACCATTCTCGCTGCATCTGTATACTCCTGACAGGGTATTTGCTCACCAATACTTTCCTCAATTCTCAGAACTTCTTTTACTGAAGTCAGGGCAGAAAGTCACCTTTGGAGGACTATTTCCAAATGGGCTACATCTGGTGTCTCACAAGGCTCCTTGGCTTTTAACATGGAGTCTACATCTGATATGCCTTTGTGAAATAAACCCCCAAACGATCCTGGATTACTTTTAGATGAATCATAGAAAATGTTCTCAGAAAGAAAGTGAATATACATCAACCTGCACATACATTTTAGCAGAGAATAATAATAATAATATGCTGGAAAAAGGAAAGGCATTCAGCGCCAGCTAAGGCATACACAAACTGTCATTTTCCCTAGACTTGCAAAGCTCTATTATTCAAACAGAATTGGAAGCTTTATCAGAGTGAAACTGAGTTTAAATCGCAGAAGCCAGCTAGAAGTGGCTTACATGTAAATGGGAACCTAAGAAACAGAAAGATTTCCTACCATCCCTCCCTAGGTCAGTTTATTCCTCCTTTTTTATCTTAGTTTTCAAATGAATATTGCTGTGCATTTGGAAGCAGGATTTTTCAGCAGTCTCTCTTTCAATATAAAACACATTTCTTCTTTTGTACTTACACAACAGATGGGTAGGATTATCCCTGGGAAAACAAGGCAATGCATTCTTATTCAGAAACCTCTCAAAGCGAGAACAGCTTAGTGGATCACAGGTCCAAGATAATAGCGGATGGTGGAGATGCCTTAGATAAGGTCATCACACTCTGGAGTCAAGTTTCCTTGGCAGAAATACCTATACAAAATAAATTTTGTGTGCTAACACATACTCCAGCACTCCATAGGGGTATAGGACCATATATACTCAGTAGATTGATCTGTGCATATTTAATATACATGACTGGCATATCTTGGATTTGCTGTGAAAGGAAACCAGAAGGAAGGAAAGAGTGAAAGATTTAGCACTGATGTGGGGAGTGCAAGCTGCTGATCACACCATAGCAATGGCCTCGTGCTTGTTACCGCCTTTGTTACTTCATTCGTATCTGAATATACAGTATTCAGTTCCTCTACTGATGTGGTATAAACCCGAGAGGCTTTGTGGCAGGTAGCACAGCATTATCTATGAGAAAGAACAAGGAAGGCATGGGGGTGGCTTATAACTGGAACTCAGCGAAGAAAGCCATATTGGTCTGAAAATGTAAAAAAAAGTCTTCAGCTTCCTGCTTTGTTAATTCAGAGCATCAGCTACATGTCTTGTTAAGTAGTGAGAGTACGTGCCTTGCAAAATACAAGTGAGAGTGGTTCTACTGGATCAGACCAAGGGTTCCTCTCCCCCCAAATCCTCACTGTGATAGTGGCCAGCAGCAAGTCCCTAACAAGAGGTTTGACACACAGCTGGTTGACAAGGTTAAAACAGAAAACGTACTGATTTGCCTCTGAAAACCAAATATTTCTTATATATATAGATATGTTAACTTCAAAAATATGATAGTCAGTAGCTTAGAATCTTACAGTTTCATTCAAATCCTGTATTTTGGCCCTTTAAAGATGCATCATGGAATAATATAGAGATAATCCATATAATTTTCAAATACATTGTTATTGATCACATGGCATCATAACATTACTTGGCGCTGCGATCTTTGCTACATACATACATAACTGGCACCACACATGTTAATGCATGCTCAGGCATGTACCATCCACCATGTGTCTGCAATAGAAAAGTGGAAAAGTGATATCTTTCAATAAAGAAAATGCACCAATGACAGTATTTGCATATTATCTTTCCCTTAAAAATTAATCTTTACTGATGCAAAATGTCTCAGCATGGGCATAAAATAGGCTGCTACATAGGAAATAGTTCCAGCAGGAGTCTAACAAGACCGGCGTTGCCCTCTGTTCCCTGCTACAAGTGGAACCTCCAGGAAGTTTCCAGAGCTGAGATTATCACGGTCTGGAAGCAAGTGATAGTTGCTTTTTACTGCTTCTGTGGTTGCTGCACTTACTAAAACTGAGAGTGTAGTCAGAATTTAAGACAAAAAATATCCTTTTTCTCAAGGAGTGATTCCATTTTCTTTTCTTTCAGAATCAAGTCATGGCATATTAATTATTATGCTCCACCTGTTTTATTGGCTTGCCCATGTCAAAAGAGGTAAAATATCTTTTATAGAAGAGCTTTAACAATTTGATTTTTAGGCTGGTTTACTGCAATGTATTTATTCCTTCATCCTCTTCTTTACTTCTCCACCCTGGTCTTCACGTCTGTCTGCTCTGTCAAATTTTTAGGTGCCTGTGGCAGATGGGTGCTTGTACCACTTCTTTCCACACATTGGCAAGAGCATCCCAGAGGTACATGGTCAGGTCACTCTCACCCGTACAACCATGGGTACTATCTAGCTATCTCCCTCATCCTCCAGCCTCACTAGAGCAGACAAACACTCTGAAGCAAAATGACCATGGTGGGAGGGTGGAACTTAGCCCAACATGCTGTTCAGCCATTTTATAGAGATCAAGCCCACATACCATGAACATCCTAACCAAATTCATGCTGTAACACCTCTGGGATCACTCAGCCTGCTGACCTGCACCAGTTCCTAAACATCCCTTGTGCTTCTCTAAGTGTGCTGGAAGTGGAAGACGCTGAACACCTACCAGTGTGTGCTGAAAAACACAAAAATTTTTATGTATAATGCAATTGATACAGAGGGCTCAGAGTTCAGAGAAAAGAATCTAAAATGAATCATGGCCTAGGAAAATAATGTATCAAAAAAATGTAATTTTAAAATTTCAAATGTATTTAATGATTCTATCTCAATATCTCCACTCTTTTCTGACATTTCTACTGTATGCAGCCTATTAAATAGCTAGTCAGAGAATTATGGTTTCTTCCTCTACTGACTCTATGCAGTCTGTTCCTGCTGCAATGCATGAATTTGCCTTAGCTCCTTTTAATTAGGTTGGCAAGCTAGAAACTGATCAGAATATTAGATATTTAGAAAACTTGATTTAGGAAATGCTCCAATGAAAAATCTTCTTACCTCTCCCTACAATATCTTGCCTCAAAAAAACTCCTTTTTGTAAGAGCATTCAGTCATGGTTACTTGCTGTTCCCAAGGGTCAACGGGACAAAGAGCTGAATGGGAGGTCATATTGTTTGGCTTCGTACTATTCTGTTGCTATAGCTCTGTTCAAATGTTGTTTTGCAGAACCCAGCTGTGAGGATGACGTATACAGCCCACGTAAGAGTATGGGTTATTTTCTAGGGACAAGGGACAAGTGCTACCGCCACTGTATGCAGTTTGTCTTTTCTGCCACCCAGACATAAACCTCACACAAAATTTGGGTATTTTGAGAGTCTGGGAAGGAAGGGGGTGTGTGCATGTGTGCCCATGTATTTGCTGTGTACATGTTTGACTGTGTGTATTTTTCTTAATCAATTGTTCTTCGCTCTGGTTCATAAAACTTGGGTGTTGGATTTGTTTTTTCTCCACAGGAGGGAGGTGGCACAGAACAACTTTCTAGTCTACCCTTCGTTTCCCTTTGGAAAGGTCAGCTCCAGCAATTGCGTGTCTCACCCACTGGCACTTCACAGTGCCCACTTCTGCCCACAGCTTCTTCACGGCTCTTCAGTCAACCCTCAGCCCAACACGATCCAGTCACCTCCTCTTCCCTCTCAATATGTGTCTGATTGCCTTACCCCCACCCCACTGATATTTTTGTTTTTCACTTTGAGTCTGGCTTCTCTCAGTCTTCAACATATGCTTCATAACTTCCACAGCTGCTGTTTTTCTTTTGCTTTTTCAGACATTTTCCTTCTGATTCCCTTCTCAGCCCTACCCAGGACTCTCATTTGTGCATGTCATCCTTCTGTCATTCATACGGACTACAATTGCTTTCCCAAATGCAGCTTCCATAATAAATGGTAATAACCAAATTAAGTTGCTCACTGCAAGCAAATTAAAACATTTCAAGGCAAAGCTCCTTTTCACCTTCTTTGTCCAACATTTAATTTGCACATCTGTTACTCCTCAAAATGAGAATTCTTCTTATGCTACTCTTCCTACCCTGAATTTGGCTACCATTTCAGACTAGCTCAGTAATGTAATAATGTAGTATTAATTATTTTTTAATACAGTGTGCTTCTAGGCTATTTATTGGTCAATGCAATGCTTGAAACACAACCTCAGTCTGCATTACTATAAGCATCTCACAACACAGAAGGACTGCCTCCTAACCAAACCCAAAGATTTGTTCTGTAAAAATCATCATGGTCTCAGGGCTGGCTGTATTTCAGCTGCAATCTCTCATAATAAACAGCTGTGAGGATGAGTTATTGCCACAGTTTGCCTGTGACTATAAATCAGTCTCAACAGATGTTTATTCCTTCATATTCTATTAAACATCTCTGATTATCCTTGAAAAATATTGGAATAAACAGCATTTGAGACATATTCATTTATACCAACAGGATCTGCTGACGACAACATTCTTGTAGTTACGCAACTACGAGCATTCTCAGCAAGGACATCATTTGTTCTATTGTGATCCTTGAAAGTATTTCTAGCTGTGGTTTACCACTATGTCAGAGTATTTCCTTGCCCTTTAGCCTATCTCAATACACTTTCCTACAGAATGGCAAGTATCTGGCATTTGAGATTCCTTGGCTGATAAAAGAGAATTTATGGCTAGAAGCTGATATATTGGGAATATATTTTGTATACAGAGCAGCAGTTTTTTCCATCTCACTGACTTACAGAATTTTTGGAGCTATGTGACAGCTTCTAAGACACAACAGTGCAAACATTAAGACAGAAATTACCTACCATTTTACTGCAAATGACTATGGCAACTGTCTGCCCCCCTGCCCCCGTACCCTATTCACAGATGATCATGATTGGAGGTAGCCCTTCTGCTGTCTCTCTGCATAGAAATAAATTTTACTCTGGTTGAACAACCTTGAAGGAAATACCTTTACTTGGAAGATTAATGAACACCTTCTGCTGAGTTACTTGTTCACCCAAATCCCCATTTCCCCAGTGTACAAGCAGGATGTATTGAAAGGCAATCGCAGACCTAGGAACAGCTGTGGTAGTGAAGACTCCTCAATCCAACAGTCAAAAAGGCCCTCTTATCAGACTTCTCTAAAAGTTTCAGTTTTGCTGGAGGTGCATCAGAGGAGTGAAAGCTTAGGTTTGGTGAGACTGATGGAATGAAAAACTGGGAGAAAAAGTATGTGCAATGCAGCAATGGCACATTTGCTTTTATGAGAAATCCAGGGCTCATCAAAACCGTACATTTGTATGCACAGATGTATTTGTTTTACAAACTAGGATTTTTTTATTATACAAATTATTTAATTAAAAAAGTTCTTGACAAGATCATTTTGACATCCTTATCTACCTGTATTACTCCACAATTACCATTTAAAAATAAGGTGCTCTCTAAGCAGTGATACATGTGAAGACTTTGTGGGTTTGGGGTGAGTTCACACCTTGAGCTCTGATCAAAGAAGTGAATGATGACCATCCCCTGGATGGATGGCCCAATACAGTAATATAGCTCAGCTTTTTTCTTCTCCCTCAGTGTGGAAACAATCTGATCCTTTTTCATCCATCTCCTCATTTAACTTGTTCAATACCTCTGAAGTTTTCTGTTCTGTACCATATGTGATTAACATTAATGAAGAGTTCCAAAATATACTATGCAGGACCTAGATGGAAAGTGATAACACTATCTCTAAAAAATATGTCTAAAAAATAGAAAATCAAATCAATGCAGCACATGCTAAATGAATGAAACCCTGGCGCCATGAATAGATCTCAGCTAGTGATTAGCAATAAGAATTATAATTCCTTTTTTTTCCTAGTCATCAAGGAGGTTTTGATCAAAACAATAATCATTATATTTTTCAACGATGTGGAGATAAAAACAAAAGTCTTGCCAGTGAACTTTGCAGCTGTCACAAAACCCATGCAATGATAATTTATGAGGAGGACAGGTTTAGCACTGCAGAAGATTGTGAATCACATGCTAGACTATGCCCACATTATGGATGGGAATGTATGACACATTTACCAGTGGTGTTTGTATTTTAGGCAACAGTGACTTGGAAGCAGATATGAGCTGAATATGAGCTCAAAATGCAATAGAGTAGCTAAGAAAACAGTGACAATCTTATATCTAAAAAGAGGGAGCTACTGATCAGAAAAGATGGTGTTACCACATGATGGTTTATTAATGAAAGTTCATATTCAGTTCATCCATCTGTACATTAGCAACAATCTTAACATGATAGGAAAGATCCAGAAAAGAATGACAAAAAAATTTTAGCAAGCTGGAAAATCTTCCTAATTCTGAGAGTAAAGAAGCCCAATCTATATAAGATTTGTAAGCAGAAATGTATTGCAAGACATTAAGCCAGTGCAATACTTTGCAGAACATTATCTTTGCTCTGCTGGCTGTCCACAAGTATGTTCTTTACCTTGTAGACAGCAAAAGGTTGTTTTTTCCCCAAGAAAAATGGGGGGTAGGTGTTTTTTCATTCACCCTGGTTATAGAATCATAAAATGGTTAAGGTTGTAAAGAACCTTAAGATCATCTAGTTCCAAGCCCCCTGCCATGGGCAGGGACACCTCACACTAGACCATGTCACCCAAGGCTCTGTCCAACCTGGACTTGAACACTGCCAGGGATGGAACATTTACCACATCTTTTGGCAACTTGCTCCAGTGCCTCACCATCCTCATAGTAAAGAACTTCTTCCTTGTATCTAACCTGAGCTTCCCCTGTTTTTGTTTGAACCCAAGTCACACAAGGATCACTGCTGTAGAGTAGCTAATATATTATCTTGTTGCTGTCTAACAGTAACCTACCCTACAGTGGTAGGGTCAGGACACAAAAGTACAAACATGGGAAGCTGTCATTTTTATGCTCCCTTTAAACTAACAGAATCCAGCAGCTGGAAGCTGAAGCTGAAAACATTGAGACTGGAATCTGAAACCTAGTTTTCTAGAGAGCTATCAAATTGCATTCTTGAAGATAAAATCACAAGTGTTTCTAAAAGCGCACATAGAAGTTTTAACTTTGATACAGGGAATCCCTTAAAAAGTATTTTTGATTCAATTTGTCCAAGCAGTCACACTGCAGAAATAATGACCTTTCCTTTTAAAAATCAACACATTTGTAAGACCAAAAAGTTTTGAGGCTGCTTCTGCCTCCTTGAACTGTCAGTTACTCCCAGGAGTATAAATGATGTCTGGACTGAAAATTACTTTATGGATTACAGCCATGCTGATTTTAAGAAATCCTTTGTGAATTATTAATTTTTTATAAATTATGATTTAATCATACAGAAAGAGAAGGCATGGCTACCTGAAAATGAGATTAAAGTTAGGAAAGGCGTGCTGAAGGCTGAGCTCCTACATGGTGGTGTGCATGTCACTCTTACATGATGATGTGCATGTCACCATCACAGCCTCATATGAATGGCATTAGCATTCAACTGAAATACAAGTTTGTGCACATCTTGCTGTCACTGAAGTCACATGTATAGAAAGGTTGCCTGAGACACATGTATGCAAGATATACACAATGCCTATTTGTTTGAGGGGTTTTGTGAAAGGCATATGAATATATATTTCCTCTGGCCAATAAACGGCTTCCCAGCTGATTAACAAGATGTTGCACTCATCATTTTTTGTTTCTTGAAAGCTTTTTCTCTTCTTAATGCTCTTAAACAGTAGAAAAGGAAAAGGTCATCCCTCTATTCGCTTACAGTCCAAATCCTGTCCCAAATCCCTGTTGCATTTGAAGTGCTACAAAAGCCCACAGAAATGAATCCATAGAGGAGTCAAACTTCAGTGGCTCAACAGAGGTAAAATTTGCAAGTGGATTTTAATTTCACTGAGGAGCCTTAGGAAAGTATATCCTATCCTATTTTCCTCAGCCTACCTTTTTTGAAGGTAAAAATTACATTTTCAGAAATGAGGTATGTTGCAGGCAGGATCACCTTAGTTTTTGAACCCCCATACACACATATACATGGATGCATATTAAAGCATTGCAGAAATTTTGAGCCAAAATCTTACAGGAATCAATATTCTGTCAAAATCTCATTGCAGGAGCCTTAGACAGCAGCACTCTCAGCTTCCAACGACCAAGACAGTGTTCGAGGTTAATCACAAGGACTCATTTTGTTGAGGGATCAGAAACCCAAAGCTGGCTCTATATAATACCTAAATCCTCTAATGCAACTAGCAGAGCCACAGAGCTTCTGTCATCTAAAGCTGATACTTTCTATTCATTCAAGATACCTGTTCATTCATCTTTCTTTACAGGCCAGTTGCTAAAGGAAGGGGTTTATGGTTGGAAGAAAAGCAAGCCCACAATTCAGAAAGACAGGAGATAAACTGCTAGCCCCTTTGTAGTCAATAAGACTTTTATCACTGTCTTCAGTTCTAGGTTTCACCAAATACTTTCTTATATGCAAAGTTACATTTCTGTAACTTTCTATATTTCTTTACCAGATCTGTACATGAAAATGAATATCAGAAAAAAATTCTGTACTCTGTTTTCACACAGAAATGAAATGTTCTCCCAGAAAACAACTAATATGAAAAATTGCATATATTGTATATTGTTCTGTAATAATTTCCATAATATAAATTCAAAGTTCTAATCAATTGACTCCTAAATATGAGACACTTTGTTGGACAACTTTAAACCATGACGAGACAAAACCCTATCTGGAACTCAACAGAATTTGTAATACTGAGAACCTGAATCTGAATTTTGTTTTCTGATCTGATTTTTGTCAAAAATCAGCAGAACACATGGCAATCCTACAGCTGATTCCATTTCTCCCTCTCACCATGAAGACAGGGAAAATGGAATAGAATGGCTTCTGGTGAAAAGGACAATGTGAACATGATATTCCTGGACTAGGCCCTTTTCTCTGTATTATTTCAAATAGGTAGTGAAAGCTGACTAATCACATTAACATTTAAGGACATCATTTTATAATAATGGCTGGGAGATATCTTTGTTCATACCATTCTGTGAAGAAATGACCTGAACAGAAAATACACTTTGCATGAACCTCCCATTTATCAGACTATATACATAACATATACAGTGACCAGAATGTGTAGAAATTACAATGCAGTTTGTGCAAATCTCATAACACAGATTGTAACTCCTGAAATGGTTAAAAAAAACAAACACAAACAAACAAATAAACAAATAAAAAAAAAACAGATTATCTGTTAAAAAGTCTGGAGACAGAATAAGTATGGTCAGTTCCTTCTGCACCAGAAGATCTGAGAACTCCCATATGTTTTGAGACGTTTGCTTTCTGTCAACCTCTTTGGCTAGTCTGTGATATTGCTGAAGTAATCACACAATAAGCATTAATGTATTTATAGCAAACACTATCTGGTTAAAACTGGGAAATGTTTATGGAAAAAAAAAAAAACATGAGCTACTTATCTGACACTCTGATACATCCTTTATATGGCGTATCAATGGTGTTATGGCTGAAGAATGAGAGGTGATGAGATCACAAGAAAGTTTAAGTGAAATGGACTCATTGTTACAAAATGTTTCAATGAAAATGGCCTTGCTGCTTCAAGTATGGCCACAAATATTCCATTACAAGTTGAGTGCGAGTGTATGTAAAAAAATAAGGACACTATCTACATTTACCTACTCTGATCCCAGTTGGCTGCAAAAAGCAGAAGAATCTTCCTGCCACAGTGGTCACGATTTTCCAGTACTCCTGGGAACCCATCTGTCAGAGCCCGTTTGATTCCTGGATCATCAGCTTTGAAGTTTTTGAACATATCCAGATTTAACTGGCGGTACTGGAAGTACTGAGCCAGCAGTCTGAAGGCCTCAGTTTGGTGAAACTTTCTGGCTCGGAGAAATCTCAAGATGAAGGCATCATCTGTACGTAAAAACCCAATGTCAGGCCTTGTGATGATCATGTCCCTGACTTGCTGGATATCCTGATGCAAAATGTCTGGGTTTTCATTCAGTTCCAGGCGGGCTTTCTCTATAGTCTCTGGACTAAGTCCAGCCTGTAAATGGGTCATCTCTGCAAAAACCTCTTTTCCAAATCCTTAACTTCAGATATTTCAGTAGGAGAAGTGCTGATCCCATTCAATTGATGGTCTGCTGTGAGTGGGAACCATTCAGAAGCTTTTTGCTGTCAAGCTGATATTTAACAAATGAAAGCAAATGGCTTTTCTTATTCTTGCAGTAACAGGCAGTTCACATGTAGTGTAATCCATCCAAAGGAAAGTGCTGTTTATTCCATCACTAACTAAAAGAAAAAGCAAATATATAAAAGAAAGATTAAATACGTATGTAAAGCTTACAGGAATGAATTTCTGAAATTTCTATA
Organism: Pezoporus flaviventris; assembly: GCF_033815535.1. Lineage (NCBI taxonomy): Eukaryota > Metazoa > Chordata > Aves > Psittaciformes > Psittacidae > Pezoporus > Pezoporus flaviventris. The sequence continues at coordinate 37,077,498 of NW_026892555.1, forward strand.
GCAATAAAATTACTTTGTGTGCTTCATATGTAAGAGGATACCAGTCAAATTATTTCAGAATGGGTGAATTTAAGATAAGGCAGTCACTGGCATCTTGAATGTATATGTTCAAGCTTTCAGAAAGGCAATCTGATCAATTGTCAATTGATACTAAGCTGCATCAATTTACGATTACAATACACTTTCCAAAGTCGTCTTACTGAAGTGTGGGAGTTCCAGTATCCCATAGCATCAAAGCCAGGATGACAAAAGCAGAAATAAAAGTCTTCAGGATCTTGTAGCTTTCCTGAATACCTAGTTCTGAATTTAATTTTTATTCCTGTACCTTTCCTAGAACTTGTTTTTACAAGTGCTAGAAGAAAAGCTGCTTAAGCTGTTATGTGTGAGCAAAATGGTACAGTGTATCTCTCACATTTCAGTGACATAATTAGCAAGAGGCTGTCATTGATGTCTGTGTAGTTACACTTGTGTGAGGTAAGATCAAGGTCTGCTCCAAAGAGACGTGTGTGTGAGGAAAGATCAAGATCCATCCAATTTTTCAGTCATCACAAAACCAGACAAGCTATCAAAAAGCCCCACCACTTAACTGATCTCTCTCTCTAACTTCTGAAAAAGAAAAAATGGTTTTAAAAATTAAAAGGTAATCCCTTAGTGAACAACATACTGCATTAAAAGAAATCTGTTTGGAAAGTTATGAACTATTTATAGCAAAACAACTATTTCACTCAGCCACTCTCTGGGTTCAGCATTATCAGATTAAACAAAGCGGAGAGCAGCAGCCAGAGCATTCCTTTGTCCAGGGGCTGCTCAAAGTCACATTGCAGGACCTGGATGTTAATCAGCACAAGGGATGCCCAAGTTCCTTGTTTTGTGAGCTTCATTTCATGCATTGCTAAAAGCTACATTTTAGATGGCACAGTTGCAACCCCAGGATGAGATCCCAAAATCTGAATACAGAGAGTTTCTGCATATTTGCTTAAAGGACATTTGTGACAAAAGATAAGCTTTTCATGTGCATTAGACTTGTCTGTAGGTGATACAAAGGAGAGTTTGTTAAGCAGCCTCCTTCTGTATTCACTGTGGAGCTGGAGATGAGAAAAGCTACCTGCAGGGCAGAGTATCTGGTAACTGATCAGCCTAGGAAAACCTAGGAAAAGGAAGGCACTACAGAAAAACAAGTCCTGAAGTTTTGAGGAGTAATCTATGGTTCCAGGTTATTAATTTCTCAAAGAAATTAGAGTTGTGTTAGAGGTGGATTTCAGATATAAATGTTAAGTAACTGTTACTTCTTTGCTCTTACGTTTACTAGACCATATTAGGGTAACTCTAATGATATCAACTGAAATCCACTGATGCAGAATTGATGTAAGCCATTGGGAAACCAGGACAATATTTTATGCTTAAGATCTCAACTTAACAGTGGCATTAGCATTTTCTTGCATAAATCATGTTTTTAGTTACAATTGCCTCTATGGGCTAGCTAGGGGAGCTAGGTGTATTGAAGTGTGACACTGTCAATGGGGCAGTGTAGTGTAAGGATTGGTTGCCTCCCTAGATTTAACAGCAGGTAGTAGAGTAAGGAGACTGTGCTCAGAGGTGCTCAGGAGAAGACTGGAAGCAAGGAGCTTGTCTGGGGTCTGCATGGACTCCAGCTCAGGGCCCACTATATATTGGAACAGCTTTGGAGCTCCTGTGACGTAGAATCCCAAAAAACATTGAATCACAGGATGGTTTGGGTTGGAATGGATGTTTAAAGATCATTTGGTCCAACCTCCTTTCCCTGTGGGCAGGGACGTCTTTCACTGGATCAGATTTCTTAAAGCCCCATACAACCTTGCCTTGGACACTTCCAATGATGGAGCACCAACAAGTTCTCTGGGCAGACTATTCCAGTGTCTCACCACCCCATCATAACAAACTTCTTCTTTGTATGCAATTTAAATCTATCCTTTTTCAGTTTAAAACCATTAGCCCTTGTGCCATTACTACAGTAAAAAGTCTGTCCTAATCTTACTTTTTAAGCCCCCTTTAAGTACTGAAATGTTGCAATAAGGTCCCCTGGAGACTTCTGTTCTGCAGACTGAAAAATCCAACTCTCTCAGGCTTTCCTCACAGGAAAGGTGTTCCAGCTCTCTGACCATTTCTGTGACCTTCCTCTGGAGCACTTGTACCAGGTCCAGGGACAAGTGGCAGGTGGCTGTGACCCACCAGCTTCCTTTTCTAAGAGTTTATGGAAGTTAAACTGTCTCTTCTACTGCTCCTTTTCTGACTCCCACCTCCACTAAGATGCTTCATTGGAAATAAGGCAAATTCTTAATAGGTCAGTTGCAGCCTGCTCTAGGAGAAAATGGGATTAGACCAAGGAGATAAAATCTGTCCCTTCAGGTTTTATTATAGGATCCCAAAGCATTTAATGTCACAAGTTATGCTATTTATTTTCATTAAAGTTTCCTACTTTTTTAAAACTTATTTAAGTGGATTACCACCCTTTATGCCCAGGATGATCCCAAGGTGAGGGAGATACAGTCCTTTTGTGTCAGACATTGCTGTCAAAAAGCAATTTACCAATATCAGTCTAACAAAAACCAAATCTTTTTAAATACGTTTCAGAGTTTTCTGATAGTGAGCTGAGCTATAGCTATGGGTTACAGCTTACAGGAGAGCAGTGTTGACACTATCTGAATCATAACCCAGATCATGGGGTTAGCAATCCACTGACTTCAAAGAATCTGATTTACATCAGCAGATAATATGGTTCTGCCACTGCTTACCTTGACAACATAGCTACCCAGTTTGTCATTGTGCTTTCTCAAATGATACTGATTTATCCTGATTCCCAAAGGTACAACAGAAGCACCTTCTCCATTTTCACCCCCTCCCACACATGGCAATTTCACTTTCTCTTGGGGTTCCATCTGCCCATTTTTCAGATATTTACATCTTTGTTCTACTTTGATGTTGTTTGTTTTTTTTTTCCAGTGAAGATGTTGGCCTTTTTCCCTTATCTTGAATATTTGTTGCAGCATGTTGGCACACTGGACTCTTTGTTAGTCTCAACAGCTGTTTTTCTGCGTTGTGACTCTTTGTTCCCAAAGGACTATTTGCTCTCCTAACGTCTTTTCACAGCCACTTGCAATAAATCAGATGTCTAAAGGAAAATGCAGCTTTAAACAAGGAAAAATATGAAGGTTTGAAAAAAAACCCCAACATATTAATAAAAAAAGAAAAAGGATATTTTCACTGAAATTGTGGTGTCATCTACCAGTTTGGTTTATTCATGGCACTCCTAAGAAGAGAATGAGAAGGGACAGAGAGTAGCTTTAGGATGTGTAAAATACTGAAAATCTTCAGACTAACAGCTTCTATTTTTGCCTGACCCTCAAAAATAAAATTTAGTTAATAATAAAATATATAATAATGCTTACTAAACAAATAAAATTAAAATAATATCTTAAGAAGCATGTACAGCACTTTCCAGTGCTGAAGATCTTAACACGCTTTACTGCTCTCTCTTCAGTGACAGCTTCTGGATTAGCATTCAACCCCTATTTGCTCTGCATCCCCTGGAAAATTGACCAAAACCTGCTCTCAGTAATGATGACGCTTGTCTGAATCATTTTGTTCCTGCCCACTTAGCTGTCCCTACAGCACCATTTGCCTCTTGAAGCACTGTTCTCATGTCCATTTGGCCCTTCCCCATCAACTTCAGTTCCAGAAAGATTTTGGTTGCTTCTATCTACCGAGTATTTTCCATTCGATCTAAAGCTACATGCCATGTGAAATTTCATCCACTGCTTTTAAATGGGAAGGCACTAGGGTTTGATCCTCACCTGGTATTGGTACGCATCACTGTTATGATTTGTATCATTATATAATACCTAAACTCCTAGCATTCATACAGATATTAGCTGCCAAAATCGTGCCAGAAAAGAAAGGAGTGGGCAGGGAGGGAGGGAAAATGGTAATCTAGAATGATTTCATCTCAGAGTGTGGGTGTCATCTCATTAAATTTCTTTTTAAAAAATATTTTGATGTTAACTGTGGAAAACATCTTTGAGCTATGTTATGCTTAGTAGGGCAGGGTAGGATGAACTTGCAGATGTATTTATAGGAATGGTTCTTATGGCATTTTGTGGCTTTGGGGTACCTTGGTAGGAACCCACACTGGAAATGGAGTGGTCAAACATAGAAAGGGACATACCCAGCTTCATGAGCTACTGTCAAAAGAGTGATGAGAAAAACTGACTCTTGTCCTTGGCTGCAGCTTCCTGGCATCCTTCACAGGCAGTGCGAAGAAGTACAGCCTTGAGTGATTTGCCTGAGATTATGAAGGACACATTTCACACAGTTGGGAACAGACCATATGTCTCCTGAGCCACAAGCTTACAGGTTAACACCTGGGCAATCTTTCCCCCTTGTGCATAATGCTCTGCATCCTAAGAAAGATGTCAAGCCATGTTGAACACAAGAAAACCGAGAGGTAGACTGCAATGTTCCCAGTGTCCCAAGTGTAATTCCCCTAGGCTTCAAGAGTGCAATCAGGACCCCAAAAGTGTATTATTTCTTTATGTTTTTTGTAAAGAACTATCCCTCTATGGGGGTTCCCACAAGTCTTTTTCATACCCCAAGTCAAATAGCCTCACATCGATTATTATCGAATAACAGAATGGCTGAGATTGGAAAGGACTTCTGGAGAGCATCTAGTCCAACCTCCCACTCAAGCAGGGCCTCCTAGAGCTGGTTTCCCAGGACTATGTGCAGACATCTTGTGAGTAGCTTGTCTCCAATAGGGACATTACACAGTCTCTCTGGGAAACCCAAATTAGGGCTTCGTCACCCTCACAGTGAAAAAGTGTTTCCTGATGTTCAGGGGGAGCTTCCCTCGTTTCAGTTTGTGCTCTTCGACTCTGGTCCTGTCACTGGGCACCACAGAAAACAGCCTGGCTCCATCCTCTTTGTATCATCCCTTCAGGTATTTGTACATATTGATAAGATCCCCCTCAGCCTGCTTTTCTTCAGGCAGAATAGACCCAGCTCTCAGCCTTTGTGGGATGCTCCAGTTTCTTACCCATCTCTATGACCTTTTCCTGGACTTTCTCCATAAGTCCATGCCTCTTTTGTACTGAGGAGCCCATACCTGAACACAGCACCCCAGGCCTTACCAGTCTTGACTATCATGAATATCTCCTGCTTCCCTATAGCCCTTCTCTAAGGTACTATATTCTCCCAGTGAATCTAAACAAGTTGAATATCACAAGTTTGTCTCCCTCAAGTCCTGGTGCTCCTGTAAACCTTCACTAGGGAGCTGTTACATCTCATCAATATGAAAATAGCGAATGTTTGTGACTGCAACAGTTGTGTGGGGAATTTGATGGTTTCTCACACTTTCCCAGGATGTGATCTCCTTGCTCAGGCACAAAGAATAACATTTTTTTCAGTTCACTAAAAACAATACATTGTACATTCCTACTACCCTCATATAATAGTCTTCTTGTTAGCTTGAGCCAGTTAGTCTACCCTCAGGCCATATCTAGCTGTCCAGTGGTGGTAATTTAGCTGTGGCACAGCACAAATCACAGCAGCAATTCAACTGGTCTTTGCAGCTCTGCACAGTATGTAGGACAGGAATGTCTGTAACACCGACCTGCAATTGTCCTGTTGTTGCTACAAGCTAGCAGGCATGAGGAGAGACTGAAAAGGTTTTCTTATAGATGTAAAAAGAGCCTCATTATCTTTTAACATGAAATGTACAAAATGAACTGCCTACCTGGATATTAAGAAACAGGACCACATGCCAAGGAGAGTAACTTAACTTGTAAAGAAAAAGGTTTAACAAAACATCTGTGAACTTAATGACATTGCTTCAATTTTAATCCAGATCACGGTTTTAAAGTTTGAAGTATTCATTAGCCACTGCAAGCCCTATAGGAACATGAGGCCTGACCTGTGGCATGTTAAAGAAACAGCAGGCTTCAAAGAACTTCCATGTCAGTCATCACACTACTCCAAGTGTCACTATGCAAAAAATTCTCCAATAATATAGAAGCTTCTTGCAGCAGAAATTATCAGCAGCATGCAAAACATTAATTCTGATCCCCCAAGCCTTATAGTTAAGCTGTATGTAGAAATCTGATAGCACAGGATAATAACATTGTGCCTTAAAATCCCGAAATGCACTGTAGAAGTTGTGTTACAACATCTGCACGAAGAGATGCAGAAGAAACAAAACGTATTATCATGGCATTTAGTCCTATATTCTTAATAAAATAACATTCACATAATTTGCTCCCCATTTTAAAGATTAAGTTCCTTTTAAAAATGTAAAATGCAATGGTATTGTATTAGTGCCCTATTAGTGACCAACTTCTTTCTGCTTTATACATGATGTCAGAGAAAGGCATCCATGGCATCCTGTGGAGTGGCAGTGGGGGAGGAAGGCAAAGAGAGAAAGTCAGGGGCAGAAGGGAAGGAAGGAGGAAATGAATGCAGGGGGAAGGAGGGAGGCAGAGAAGGAAGGAAGGAAAGAAAGGAGGGAGGGGAGAAGGGAGGAAGATTAGAAATGAGAAAGGGAGAGATTTCTGCACCCAGGAATCTGTGAAATTCTCCTGTTTTTTTCTCTCCTTCCTATTGAAGTCTGAGCACAAACACAAAGGCCTCACACAGATGCTTCTCCCAAAACTGTAGAAATAAAGTTTAATATAATTTGATGATACCTTGTGGGTTTGTTTTCTCAGTGAAAGAACATATCAGACTTAAGGAATTTATTTCTATAAATCTTATTGAAGGAAAAAAAAAAATCAAACCCCCAAACCTGTTTGGAAATTCTCAAACTAAATCCTCAGAGCACTCAAGAGGGAAAGGGCTCACAACTCATCTGCTAAAAACTATGTGAATTCTGCTCACCGAATCTCCGACTCCATAAAAGACTGATGTTGTTGCTTTGGGTTTTTTTTAACTAGTAGGACCCAATTGTCTTATCTTGTTTGTGTATGTACCAGACACCACAGCAATGGGCTGTGGGAGAAAATAATATTCACTTGCCAAACAGTAGCACAATTGTTTCAGTAACTGCACATTTAAATCAAGAATTGCATTTATTTACAGTCTTAGTTTGAAGGAAATTTTCTCCAGCATTTTATGACATTGCTCATTTGTATTTTAACTGACATGGTCCTCTTCTGGAACATGAGGAGGCTGTTGTTACATGTTCCAGTGAAGCCACCTCTGTGTTCAAAGCACATAGAGCTTAAGGAATTATGACCCAGTGTGATGGGTGGATTCTACAGTTTCTTCTTTGCTCAGCTCAATTACGCAGCTTACACTACTACTCAGAAGCATTCAGTGCTACTCAGTATGAGTATCTGGTCTCTGCAGCAGATTATAAGTTATAAATGATGATGTAAATGAGTAAGTAGGTTTTTGGAAAAGGCTGTAATATCTTTAATTGGTTTGTATATGCCTTACAAAAGCCTGATTTTTAGGAAATAATAGTTTTCAGTTGGGTGAATCAACAGAATTCTTAAAATGATCAGCAGCATTTTATAGCAGATACACATCAGACCTGATTATGTTAACAACACAAGCGGCCCCTATAACCTTCGAGCTGGAATACAGACTGCAAACCAGGGAAAGCTCTATAAGGTTATCTGACTGATCATTATAACACTTTTGTTATGCAAGGCATGTAATAATACTGTTAAATAATATGTCATTTAAATGTTGGCATTGCATTAACTTTTAGTATGGGAGAAAATCCGTGTTACCATTTTATTACTCAGAAAGCACACGAAAGCAGCCTTTCTGTAATTTAATTTTCCCTTTCAAATATGATCCAATCAAGGTTTTGTGATGGACAGTGAGTAACTATCTGATCCTTTACTTCATTATTCCTGGAGCTTGTTTAGATTTAGGAATCAGAATTTTGAAAAGGGAAAGCTCCTTCTTTCCTATGACCTTCCCCATGCTCCCAGGATTAAACTATTGCAAACAGAATTAAGTACAGGGCAGTAGCACACATGGCGTTTCTCCAGATGTTATTTGCTCTCTGTTTATTATCTGTATGAAGTTGTCACTGAACACCCTCACTGCTTGCAGAGATCACAACTTAATTCTTGACTTCCTGCAGCAAAGGATCCACACAGTAGGCACAATTCGCCTCACTTTTTCCCTACACCCATTATTCATCACTGCTTGTCACTGGAAAAACAAAATATTTGACTGACCCTGCACATTTCCTCATTCCTCATTCCTCTTTGGGTTGAATATACCTGGTCAAAATATGTGCCGATTTGCTGAGGAGCACAACTGGTGTCTACTTCTGTTCAGCAAGCTCCTATCTGTTGGCACTTGGCTGGAGTCCTTGCTTGGTTCCTTAACTCCTAGTTTTAACACTTTCCACTCCGTGCCTCTCACCTCCCCCCTGCTTTCAAATTGTATCTGGACTTTCCCTTCCAACTTGGACTCTTTCCCCTGCTTGCCCTGATCCTGGGCTGCTGAGCTGATTTTTCCAGCTCTCATGCCCACCTTCAGGAAGAATTGCAGCTGATGATGGAGAAGGAAAACAGGAGGGGAGGAAGGGGCAGGAAAGTGAGGAACTGGGGAAACAGAGGTGGAGAGGAAAGGAGGCAAGGGACTAGGGTAGGGAGGAGAGTAGACAGGAAAGGCAGAAAACAGGAAGGCAGGATGCGAAGAAGCAGGACAAGGAGAAGTGGAGGCAGAAGAGGCAGGGTAGGTAAGAGGCAGGAAGCCGGACAAGGAGGAGAGGCAGGGGAAACAAGGGAAGGAGAAGAGGAAGGGGAAGTAAGACAAGTAGGGCAGACAGGGCAGGGAGGAGAAGCAGGAGAGGCAGGGGAAGTAGGACAGGCAGGGAAGGCAGGGATCGGGGCGGGAAAGAGAGGCAGGGCAGACAGGGAGCAGGGGAAGGAGGCAGGGAGGCAGAGTAGTGAGGTAGGAGAGGCAGCCAGGGGAGGCAGGCAGCAGGATAAGGAAACAGGGAGGGAGCAGGCCAGGTATGATGCAGAGGAGGCGGGGAGCAGGACAGGAAGGGAGCAGGGTGTCAGGGCAGGCAGGAGAAGCAAACTGGAGGCACGGGACATGGAGACAGGGGGGGCGGTGAGCAGGGGAAAGAGGCAGTCAGGGCAAGAAGATCAGGCAGGAGGCAGAAAAACAGGCAGGACAGGCAGGAAACAGGGATAGTGTGGGCAGGAAACAGGGCAGGCAGGGAAGTGGGGAGGCAGGAGACAAATGGCAGGGAGCAGGGCAGGCAGGAGGCCGGGCAGGGAGGGGGCAGGCAGCAGGGCAGGAGGCAGGGAGCAGGGCAGAGAGCAGGGCGGGAGCAGGCAGGGAGCTGAGCAGGGAGTAAGCAGGGAGGGAGGCAGGGAGCAGACAAGGAGCAGGGCAGGCAGGGAGCAGGCAGGGAGCGGGACAGTGAGCAGGGCAGGGAGCGGCCCCTGTCCGCAGCGCAGCGGGGCTGCGGCCGGAGCTGTCCGCCCGGCGGTACTGAAACGCCGCAGCCGGGCCCGGGGGTGCGGAGGTGGGGGGGGGGGGGGGGAGGGTCGGAGATCGCGGAGAGCTTTCCTGCTGCAAACCGAGAAAAGACGAATGCAAATACCTGCACAGCGCCAGGCAGCCTGCCGTGGGGCCGCGGGGGCTGCGGGGGACGGTCGGATTTTTGTCCCCCTGTAGGTGTCCTTGCTGTCGAGCTGGGTGGGTGAGAAAGCTCTCCCGGCTCTCAGGTTCAGGCTCAGATCTCTCTAGAAAACTGTGAATGAGAGAGCGCCAGCTCCACGGGTATGATTTTTTTTTTTTTTTTTTTTTTTTGGTAGGAGGCGTGTGCACCAAAGCCTGGGTCCTTCCACTCGGCGGCTGCCGTCCCCCTGGGTCCTAAGCCCTCCTGACGCCCGCCCGACTGCCTCCCGGAGCTCCCCGGCCGCGGGCTCCGCGCACCGCCACCGCCGAGGGACGGTGACAAAGGAGCTGCGGGCTGCTGACAGCCCGGAGAGCCGCAGCAGCAGCACAGCCGGCCACTGCTTGCTTAGCAGCGACGGCTTTCACCTCGTGGCATGGTCGCCGCCGCCCGTTTTCTCACATCACCCCTCTCCCAGCGAAACTCGGGGGGAGCAGAACCTCCTGCGGCATTTACAGCAGCCACAGAAAGGGTAATCCTAATGTACCGTGTGTTGTTATAGATGGGCTGCTTTAACGAAAATGGCAGCCAGCTTTTGTAAGAGAAGTTTGGCTGGGTTTGACTACAGGTACATCTATCTCAGAGCGCTGTCACCAGCAGCAGCCACAGCAAATGACTGCTGAAGAATATAAAACCAGGACAAGCTTCACCCCTGCACTCTCTCAACCCCTCTCCCAAGCATTTTAAGTTCAGGGATTTCCCCAGCAACGTGGTGCCTGTGTTTTTAGGATGAGTCCTTCCTCCTTGAACTTTCACAGGGTCTCTTAGGACACTTACAAATTTCTAGAACATCCTTCCGTAACATCCTTTGACAAGGATCTCCATGGTCCATCTGCCTACTTCACAAACTATCACTTCTCTTTCATGACAGGGATCTCTTAAGTTTTAGCTAGCATGGTACGAAGGACAGGAGAGGGGTAGGTGTCTCATTAAGTTGGGTCCCAAAATCACTTTCTGTATGAGCCTCATAAGATCTCTTCTAAGCTGTACTTGGAAGATATTGGGTGACTTAATGGCTTTGGCAACCAAATTCACAAGCAATTGCTCTTAGCAACGCAGCAAACAAATGCACCAGCAAAGTGTATTTCTTCTTCTGCTACCCCAATTCACTCCACATTGTGGAGTATAATTCCTGGGAAGTGGTGGATTAATGTCAGCTGACTGTCTTGGTCTCTTTGCTTTGGACAGCCCTCTTGTGCCAGTTACTGAAAGGTCTTGCATAGCAAAGAAGCGGGTGATAAATAATAAATACAGGAAGCAACTTCTACTAAGAAATGGCTGAACAGTAGGATTCTTCAGCATGGAAAAAAAAGAGATGAATAAATGTGGATAAAATAGTGGTGTGTTTTTTTCATAATTTACAATATTTCATAATAATGAGCAGCATGAGGAAGATAAATTGGAACAGTATCTCAATATCATTTCCAGTTCAAGGAACTGGGGAAAAGAAACTCACAAGGGGCCAAAGGGCATACTTCACAAAATATTCAGTGAAGCTGTAGAACTCATTTCCACAGGAACTCAGGCTTCAGAGATTTGTTGGACATATTCATGAAAGAAAAATACATTAAGGGCTTTTAAATGTGAAGTCATGACCTCTGGCTCAGGAAGTCCCTGTTCCACAAATTGCTGAAGGCTGGCGTAATATGTGGGAAAGAATTACTGTATCCTTGCCCTGCTCTTATTCTTTGCCTTAGCTGTCCACTGCTAATCACCACTGGAGACTGGCACTGGGCTAGATGGACCTTTGATCTGAACCAGTACTGACTGTTCGTATATTCCTATATACAAAGTAGACACAGCAGGAGCCCTTTCAGCTTTTCTTTCCCTCGAAAGGGGAAGAGCCAGTGGTTTTGTCCTATTTGAAAGAGCGTACATCCAGAGTCACTTGCTTTTTAAAGGAAACCCCACAATATTCATAAACAAAGGCAAAAGGAATCTGTGGGGAAGATGCTTTGTGCTTTTAGAATGATTACCATATACAACCACTAATTTAACCCACACCAGGTCTTAAACTGGCATACAAGGTGTTTGCATCCTGTGACTCAATCACATTGACTGGAAGAGATGAAGCAACAACTCAAAGGCAGAGCTCAACATTCTCACAAGAGCTTTTGTCCCAGCACTTGATGGGAGAACATTTCTAGCCCCAGGCAAGTTGGTAGTCAGTTAGTAAGTAGTCTGATTAGGTCATTATTTTTTGCATAGAGATCAGTTTGGAAATAAAACAATAAGCACTCCTTTTTCATAATCCTGTTGCAAGCTTCCGCTTTTGCACATATGATAAAGATTAATGTACTAGCTACTGTAACTATGCAGAACTTCCCTGGGAATTGTTAATAATATTAAGTGGAATGAACATGAGTCTATAAACCAGCTTCCTTAGGCAGTCAAATTAGTTGCCAAATTTGATGTATGCTTAACATTTAGGGATTTAATATTTTTATTTGGTTTGTTAATTGAAGTTGGGGTTGTTTTTTTTTCCTTTTGTGTTGCTTTTAGGTGACCAGTGCCTTCTGATACACTGGATGATTGACATGTAGCACAATGCTATGGTAGAAGCAAGTCTATTACAGCAGGGCCTTATATTGATCCCACTGAAAATATTGTCAGGTTTCTTTCTTATCACCACTTCATCACTTTCTTTCTGCAAAGTCTTCTCTGTACGCTGAGGTCATGCTTCAGGTCTTCTCATTCTTTTCTTTGCCCTAGTCATTACACTTCATCTGAAGTTATGATTTCAGAAACAGCAGGGCTGAAGGTATAAAGCCTTCAGTTTCATAAAGGTATGTCAGGGACATTAGGAACACCCTTGCTGATGTGCACAGGTTGGAGCTGCATCCTTTTCTCATCTGCAGTGTTGAATATGCATAGCTAAGGGGAGAAAAATGTGCCTGTAATCATGGTTTGTCACCGAAGACGTTAGAACTGACTGAACAAGTGGAGAGAACAGATCAGTTTGGAAGGGGGAGGATATTTTATGCAGCCTTTTCGGACAGTGAAGTAGAACTTTGATATTAAATTTATTCTAACCTGGCCCTCCCTGTCATCACACATCTTGATTTTCTGTTTTAATGAAGAGCAGTGAAATAACAAACTTGGATAGAGAATATTTTCACCACTAGTAGAAAGGATCCATGAGAGAGCAGAGTGGTTGGTTGCTCCATGGTGTAGGTGTGATAAATAGTTTCTACTGAATCTACTGTCTTTGCAGCAAAACATTATGTCTTCACTCAGTGACATTGCTGTAATTGTGACTCCCAAGAACAGCCATGAAACTAGGAGCTAGTTTGCATTTTTTTCACCTCTGATACTTTTTTCTCTTTGACACAAAGTGCAAAACTATTGAAATATTTTAATTCATCACAGTAAAGAAGTAGAAAACTGTTGTCACTCTGCTTTAAGACTGAAACATATATATATCTCTCTACATTACACAAAAGCATATTGATATTCAGCATCTTACAGGTGATGGTATGAATTATTGTGAATGGTGTGCATATATAAGGAGACAAACAAATCTTTGGTGTAATTCAGTATATATCTAGCATCACTTACTTTTTCAGCATGATTTCTCTAATATTTAGAATGTTCTTTACAACTTGTGAATAGGGTATTTGAGAAAAAAGAAATAATACAGGATGTTCCTGTATCTTTAAATTTTCTTTAATGAACAATTTGCTGCAAGTTTCTAAAATTAACACTTAATTTTAATAATTAATTGGGAGCTCATTCTTTTTCCCTAATCTACAATTACCATCTGGTTTTATTTCCTTTGAAAGTAACTGCATTGAAAACCCCAGTAGATTAAAAAATAATAATGCAAAAACTGCTTAGACCAAATAAATCATTATTCTTAAGGGATAAGTAACTCTTAGATCACAGTTCAGAGGGATTCATGTTATAAATCCTCCCAGGTTTCTGAACCTTTAAAATATTTAATAATTTATACCCAAGAATGCAAAACATATGCAAATGGATTGTTCATATGATTTATTCAACGAGAAGGGTCCAGTTTTTGATGTTTTCACTCTTGATGGAGAGAATTCATTCTTTTGCTAAGTTCACAAGCTATCATCACTTCTGCCACTCTCAGAATAGCATGTAACTAGGACACAAGCAAAGTTTAGGCCCTGAGCATGTAGAGGGGTGAAGCAGAAATGTTCCCATCTCCATAGGAGTCCCAGGAGCTGGCAAGGAGAACCAGCACAGAGCTGGAGGCCAGCAGCACTAGCCAGATAAAGTCAAGCTTTCAGAACTGTGACACAGAATTTCCCCCCTCAGGACTTGCCTAACTCTGAACTGGTCTAAATCCCATAGCTGGCTTATTGTGGGATCATAAAGTTCCTCATGTAGATCCAGCCTGAGTAGGTTGGTACCAAAGATCAATCAGCATTCAAAAAACAAGTGTCTCTCTGATGGCCTAATCATTTGGGTGCTATAAACATCGACTTTAGGCCCAGATGTGTTGTATAAGTCAGGTGCAGGTTTGGCCTTGGTTTTACTTGGCAGCACTCACTGTGATGACTTTAGTGAGATACTTGTGATTTAAACCACCTGGGGACCTGCTTCTATGGAGTTCAAGTATTCACAAAGTCAGTGCTACTCTGTCTAAACAATAATGGTGCTGACTTGCGAGACCATTAAATGTCCTTTTGCAGAGGGAAATAAATTATGAGATGCCATGTTTTGCATAGCTAGCACCTAAATGATACAACCTTTTAAGAATAAAACATCAAAACTTAGTCTTACTGCCTGAGAAAGTGACTGTCAGAGCTAATGTTCTTCCTATCCAGGAGTAAGACAACCTGAGATAGGCAGGAATGACAAAGAAAAACCCTCACAGAGAGTCAAGTGGTCCAGCAAGTAGATGGGTCTAGCAAGAAGGTGTAGGATGGCTGTTAAAGAATTAATTCAGAAAAATCCTCTCGGGAAAAACCTGGCTGCTTTCTGGTGCCTTACTATATTGCAATCAATTGAGTTTGCACATAAGGAATACTTAAGTCTGAATTCTAACATACTGATCTTGGATATGATTTGTTAAAAGCTTGAAATACATGCACTGTTTAATGTTAATTCTCCAGTTAATTCTTTAACTTCCCAAACTCTGTTGTATGTTTTCTTCAAATTGTAACTTGATCCTATGCATTTGTTCAAAATTGCTTGAATTGTTGAGCTCAAAGTGCAAGAATATAACTTCTGAAATGATAAAAAAGGATTTGAAGTCTGGTAGTTTGACTGGAATAGTTAGAGATGAGAGGAATAATAGGATACTCATCTAATTGCTTAGTTTGTTGCGTGATGATTTACTTCTGAAA